>NW_004567103.1:11238616-11398567 GCF_000260355.1 Condylura cristata | reverse complement strand
GTCCGCTCCCTGAAAGGGCGTTTCACTTTTACTGACTCAAGGGATGTGATTCTTGTCTTTTTGAGCAAACAGTTCTGTAATTTGGAGGGCGGTGTCAGATTAAAAAACAAAAGCCCTGGCTTAAATTGTTTCTCTCACACCTGTTCTAAATGACACCCTCCAGGCCTGCTGGGCCATCTTCTCTGGAATCCTGGCCAGAGTCTAACCTCTTTGTTGCAGCGGGGACCCACCTTTCTTTATGCCACTTAGAACTGAATAGAATCCCTTTAAGAACTCAGATCAAATGTGTAGATTTGTGGGTCGTTAACCTGCATTCCAAAGATACACGATTTTCTCTCCTAATTAGACTTGTTTGCTTGAGAATTACAGATAAAACCAATGTGTCTCCTCACTGCTGCTGGAGCTAGTGGCAAGGTTGACTTTATTTTCTATTTTATAGTTAGAGTTAAAATTCAAACTATAAATGTGAATTACTTTTCTGTCTGATTCCTCTGCTGTAGGTTATTGTTATGCTAATTCAGGTGTTTGTCTTCTGGAACATTCTAAGTACATAAATCTTGTGTTCTTTTGAACAAATTGGGTGGTTAATCCTTTAATCAGTTATTGAGAGATTGTTACAAGCCCAGAGCAAAGGCCAGACCTCTATGCTCAGCAGTTTGAAGGTCACCATTGTTATGCATTTGGTGTTTCTCTTTTGTTTTCTCTCTTTCTTCCATTAAATAGGAAAGTTAGCCTCATTTACAGCCATACTCCCACAAAGTTCTGGAAGGGAGAGAGGCTAATGATTCAAACTGGGGTGGGTAATGCTGCTGATGGGAGCTGATTCTCATCCTCCCTTTCTCTCCCTCTATTCTGCTTTTCTCCTAGGTTTTCCCAAAGAACAGATAGGTATCTCTGGCTGCTATGCTGTAGTTTTTACTTAGTTTTTAGCTTTTCTGTTTTCTTTTTCTTTTTTTTTCTTTTAAAGATTTATTTATTTATACAGAACTGGGGTACAGGCCAGATGTTCAGGGACAGTGAGAGGATTCACCAGAGACAGAGTGGGGAGCAGAACAGGCTGACTGATGAAGTACACTAGTGAGGGGAGCAGCGGGCGGATCAGGAGAGGTCTGCTGTGCCATGTGGGTCACCTCCGTGGCCGGGGATTGAACTCTCACTGAAGTGGCTATGGCTAGCTTGCAGTGCTGCATCCTAACCTGCTGTACCACCAGGGAGGGCCCTAGCTTTTCTGTTTCCTTACCAAAGTAGTTGTATGTATTGTGTAGATGATCTTGTGTTAGCATAAGTAAGTTGCTTTCCTTTGATCTGGCACTGAAAATATTAGTTGAGCTCCATGCATTGCTCGGAAATAATAGGTTACATTTGAATGCATTGTTGCATTTGAATACTCATTGTTGTCTGTTTCTGCCTGTAACAGGGAAGGTTTAAGTTCCTCTGCCGGTTCAAGCTGACCATAGAAACACAGGGAGATGATTTACCTTCAGATCTTTTCTATGTGTACAGAGCTCCTGGTCTGAACTCTGCCTTGTTCTGGCTGATAGAAACCCATTGTAGCTGGAGATTGAGGCCTAGGGCTGTTGCAGGATGTGCCCCTCCCTGAGGGGGTTGCTGTGAAGACAGGACAGTCTCAGGGATAATGACAAAAAGTATTGATTTTGAGGAGGGCTATCTTGGGGGAGGAAATAGGAGTGACTGGAGCTGAGAGAAAGAAGGAGGACTCCAGTTCTGGGCTCCAGGACTCAAGGTTTGAGCTCCAGAATGGAGTTGCTTCAACATTTTGGGGGCCAGTGGATTTGAGCCCTGAACTGGGCTGATTTGGGAGAAGACTTCAGAGGACCTCTGAAGGTAGAGACCAGAGGAAGAGGCTTTGCAAGTAGCCAAGCGACTGAAAAGTTTCCTGGTTTTGCTGCGGATACAGATCATATCTTAGATGAGTGAGTGAGGCCATTTGTTGGGTCATGTTGTCTGTGACTGCTATCCTGACTGCCCCTGGTCTGGTGCTGTGCTGGAGCGTCCTGCAGCTCTGGGAGCAGCTTCTGTCATGTCTTCTGTTGTCGTGAATTGGGACCTGGCCTGGAGTCTGGCTGCTGTGGGCCCCAGGTCGGCAGAGACAGGAAGACGCCATCTTGGACAAGTGGCCTGTTGTATGGGAGAGGAACTACCCATCCTCCATGGCAGGAAGATGCCATCATAATGGTCTTTGTTCAGGACTGTACTGCCCACAACTTTGGGTAAAGTAAATGGCATTATTGGCCTCAGAAGCTATAGTTTATGTGTACAAGGACTGTGCCCACCGATCTTCTATTCCAGCTGGTCAAGGGCCTTCGCTTTTACCTTCCCTCCTGCCTCATTCAGCAGAGCCCAGTGAGGAGCTTTCAGGGGTGCTTGCCTGAGGAAGGCCCCATTCAGAAGTGATATCAAGGGGCTGGGATTGCCAGTGTTCACCTGACCCAATAAAGACAAGGTACAGAAATCGGAAGGAGACACAGAAATTGAGATCTTGGCCTCAATGCAGAATAGATTCTTGGCAGAGCAGACCTCCTCCCAAGGTCTATTCAGGATCCAAATCAACATTCACAGATGAATGTTTTCAATCTTGGGGGCCCTGAAGGCTTGTTTTCTTCTTTTAAATAAAAAATCATTGCCTCAAATCTGCCTAAAATATAGATTGCCTTGCTTAGCGTTTTCCTGTGGTTACTGGGCCAGCTAATGTGATAACAACCTCTTCCCAGAGGTTGTTGTTGAGCAGATATGGGTGTTTATAGAATTGGACTTCACAAAGGTGTGACAGAGGAAGATTGCTTAGGAAAGAAAACTAGAAGTTTCCCATATTGAAAAATTAAGTCAGTTTTTCAAGGAATACAGAGCCATTAATGGTGATGATAAGCATAGTTAAAAATGATTGAACATTTACTCCTCTGCTACTGAAAATTGGTATTGTGCTGTAGTTTTGCGGAGCAGAATATGGAGACACAGATGAGCTGTTATGTGTGACTAGGGTGGGTAGGAGTCTAGAGTTACTGACTACACTCTTCAGTTCAGACATGGTCACGTGCCCCAAACCAGGTCAGTGGGACTTTCAGGAAAAATTGGGAAGGAGAAGCGTTCTTTTTGGGCCTCTAGAAAAGTGGATATAAGCCTGAGCCCTCAGGGATAAACTTATCTAAGAAAGAAGCCAACGAAGAGAAAGCACAAAAAATGGAGAAATTCGAACTTTGGGGACATAATTTCAACCCTTAGCTATGGCTGTGCCTGAAGCCAACTATTTCTGGACTGTTTAGTTTCATTAAACAACATATACCTCTTTTGGTTAAGGTCTCTTCATTGGAAAGGTAGTCTCATGCACTCAAGTAGCAGTCTCGTGACCCCTGCTTGGCTATGTCAGCCAAGTGCACTTCATGCCTCAAAGACTTGTGCTTGTATTCTTATAGCCTTTTACGGGATATTGTTCCCTGTTTCAGACTCAACATGTGATCCTTTGTTCCCCCCTAGTGTGTGTGTTTTCTGGCATCTGGCCAATACCACTCCTATGTCTGTCCTTTTCAGAAGGGTCCAGCCCCTTCTGTTGCAGGCTAGAAGGATGCAAGGAGGCTGCTGGTCCGCTATTGCAGTTAATTTTGCTCTTTCCCTTTTCTGTGTGAGCAAAGAGTATTGTTTGTATAGAATTTGATTGTGCTTTCCTGGGGAATTAAATACCGACAGGTCACTGAGAAGGTGGATAGAAGTGTTTGGACTTCTGCTCCTGATGTTGGCAGTGGATGTCACTTGCTTGACATTTGTTGGAATAGTTTTGTTTTGAAGTTGAAAACTCAGAACCTTCACTATTCTATTGCCATTGCCAAATTTCTCCAATCTTCCAGATAAACCAAGGGATTTATTCTCCCTTTTTCTTATACCTGTATGTATCATCACAATACATGTGGGTTTTTGCTTTATTACCTGCATGTGTTTGTTTGTGTGTGCATGCATATTTAATTCCTGCCTTTAGACCCAGATTGACTCCAAAAAGCAAAGTAATCTGAAGATTTAATGGAAATCTTTTAGGAAGATTTATGCTTCAAGGTAGAGGGTTTTCATCCTCTCTCCAGTATAATAAAATAAACTCTTCCATTCTTCTCAGACTTTAATATGCAAAAAAATCATCTGAGAGTCTTGTCAAAATTGTAGATTCTGTTTCAGAATATCCAGGATGGGGCTAGAGATTCTTATTCCTAGTTACCCCTTTGGTAATTTAAGAAGAAAAACATTAGGTACATGTCCTTAGTTCTCTCTGGGAAGATGTCAGGTCAGTGCATGTAGGAATGTTCTGGCAGATCCTTGACTTGTTAAGGCGGCAAAGATGTGTTTTTCAAGAGCTCAATTCAAATTCTAAATTTATTCCTCAGATTCATGTAATAAAATCAAGCTTGAGGCAAACAAAGCTGATGTTTTCTTAGTCCATCTACAAGTGCTTTCTGAGTACTGACTTAAACACACTTTCTTAAAGACTAATGACTGACAACAGAAGTAGGGGTTAGTACAGGGGAACCAAACTTAGACTTTGAAGAGGAATGAGAGGTGATGGTTTTAGTAGGGCTTCCCATATTAGTCATGCTACCAATATCTTCTTTTCCCACTGCCTTGGTAGTTTTTTGTTTGTTTGTTTTTGGCTCTCTGAACATCATAGTCCTCTTGAGATGTCAGATTCTTTTCCTCTGTTATTTTAATTGGCAGGTCTCAAAGTGTGGTCTCAGGGGACCCCTTAGTCCCTAAGATATTTTCAGTGGGCTCTGAGTGATCAAAACTATTATAACAATACTGAGTGGGTACTGGCCTTTGTCATGTTCTCTGACAAATGTACGGTGGCACATTCTAGGAGCTACAGGTGCTGTGACTACATTTTATAAGGAAATGTGCCAACGTTGACGTGAACCAGTATTTTCCAAATGACCAGGGCCTGGTGTTAATGAAAGATAAATGAAAGATCTGTTCATAATACAAGAAACTTCAAAAAGTAAATATATTTATATAGCTTTACTTTCTTCCTGGCGCCTGGGCTTTAAGGGTCTACCACTGGCTGAGTTTCCTTGCTATGACAGAGGAGACGCTCCACAATCATCCCACAGAGATGATAAAGTGTTCTTCCCTTTCTCAGCTACACATCTGGATGAGGTTGGCCTTTCTTCAAAGACCTTAATGAAACGACAGATTGCAGTTGATTCTATGTAGAAGCAGAGGTTGGGAATGAAGTAGAGTCTATTAAGCGAGATAAGAAAGAGCTTTGGAAAAAT
The DNA here is from genome assembly GCF_000260355.1 of Condylura cristata. Taxonomy (NCBI): domain Eukaryota; kingdom Metazoa; phylum Chordata; class Mammalia; order Eulipotyphla; family Talpidae; genus Condylura; species Condylura cristata. The sequence continues at coordinate 11,393,297 of NW_004567103.1, read as the reverse complement.
GTAAAACAATGTCACTCTTTTCACTAAATTAATTGGACAGATATATTTTTCAAAAAAAAGTTACAGAAACATATGATGGCTTTATTATTGCTATTTTTATTGATTTTTAATTTTTATATTTTTAATTTTAACATTAACGCTATTTTGTAAATCTTTAAAAGTGTTTTCAATTTTAATGTCTAGTATGGTAAATTTTTTTTAATTATTATTAAAGTTTATTTTTACATCATTTTGCACATTTTTTTTCCCATCTCGATTGTAATCCCCGCGGGTTTCCCATCACCAAATCACCCGTTTGCCACCACCATAGTCCTGTGCATTTCCCTCCCTTCCCTCCCCCATTTTTGATCCCATTCCCCACTCCACCCCCACAAAATGTCTCTGGTATATGGTTGTTCATTATTTTTGTTATTTTCTCGCCCGGTCCATTATACTCCTGCTATGAGTGAAACCATCTGGTATTTTTCTTTCTCTTTCTGGCTTATCTCACTAAGCATGATCTTTTCCAGCTCCATCCAAGTTGCTGCAAAAGACATGTGTTTCTCTTTTTTGGTTGCTGAGTAATATTCCATTGTGTATATGTACCACATCTTTTTTTATCCAGTCATCTACTTTTGGGTGTTTGGGCTGCTTCCATGTTTTTCCAATTGTAAATAAAGCAGCAATAAACATGGGGGTACAAGTATCCTTTTCAATCAGTTTTTTTGTGTCTTTTGGGTAGATACCTAGGAGTGGGATTGCTGGGTCGTAGGGAAGCTCCATGTTAAGCAGTTTGAGGAACCTCCAAACAGTTTTCCATAGTGGTTGTACTAGTTTGCATTCCCACCAGCAATGCAGGAGAGTTCCTTTTTCTCCACATCCTCGCCAACATTTGTTGTTGCTAGTTGTTTGAAGATGTGCCATTCTCACTGGGGTGAGGTGGTATCTCATTGTGGTTTTAATTTGCATCTCCCTTATTACGAGTGATGTTGAACATTTTTTCATATGCCTGTTGGCCATCTGCATTTCCTCTTTGGAGAAGTGTCTTTTTAGCTCTACTGCCCATTTTTTGATGGGATTGTTTACTTTATTTTTGTTGATAGTATGGTAAATTTTAACCAGCATAATCTACATAAACAAGTGTTCTCTGTGGTTTACAGTCATTTTCAAGAGTATAAAGAAGTCCTGAAGCCAAAATTTTTGAGAACTGCTGCTTCAGAGCAGCTTGTCTTCTTGGTTTCTATCCCAAATCATATAGATTAGTCAGGTGCAGGAGCATTTACTAAAGTCCGAAAGTTTTGGTAGGTGTTTGATATTGAATTTAGCTATTATTAACTCTGGGAGGTGGGTCTAATATTCACATTCATAATCAAGGAAGCTGAGGTTTAGAAACGTGCCCAGCATCATCCAGCCAGGAAGTTGGAAGGGAGGCATTTAAAATTAAGTGTCTAACTCCAGAAGTCTTACTTTTAGCATTTTACAGCCCAGCTCAGCTGAAAAGCAAATTAAAAAGACACCTGGAAAATTCCTATTTGTGAACATTCTTTGCTGTCTCTGGAGAGCCGTGGGTGAGAGTTTCACCCAGTGTATACTCTGAGGTTTTGCTTAATCTTGTCTCTGTTCACTCAGCCCATCTCTGGGCACTGAAGCCTGGTAAATGAAGACCCCCAGTGCACCCCCACCCTCAGTCCACAGCGCTATCAGCTTTGGTCTCTGATTACCCTGTGGCTTTCTGGCTTCAGGTCTCTTCCAAATGTGTGTTTCTCGCTCTCCAGGGGATGCTCAGCTATCAGTCTGTGGCTGAGCCTGAATAAGCACCTGGAGTGTGGGGATTTGATGGAGGGTGCATTTGGCAGTAAGGCCAGGCTTGGAGGGGACTGCCACGTGGACCACCTCGCCCAGAAACTCAGAGAGGCACCTTCTCTTCTGGGTCCTCCAGAGCCCACGTGGTCACATCGATAGGAGCCTGTGGCATGTGGCACTTGGTGCTCACCTTATCACAACTGTGTTAAGTTGTGAAAATGAAGTTGCTGGAGATCTCAAGTTTGTGTGAAGGCAATCAGCATTTCAAGACGCACCATCTGCGGTTCTCTCATAATAGGAGTGCTGTAAATATTTACTTAAGCTTCCTCCAGCCTCCATTGCCATTTCAGAAACAAGAAAATTGTTGAAGAGGCCAGATTTTCACACATAGTATTCATAAAGTGTGCCATGGGCAGAGCGTGTAAACATCTCTGCCCTGCAATTTAACTCTTAGTAGAAATTGCTTCTTTGTGACTGAGATGACATTTCAGATTAGAAGTGGTGAGCTATGACATTTAACTAATTTGCCCAAAGTCACGCAGTTAGCAAATGACTTAGAAATCAGACAGAACTTGGTTTAAATCCCAGCCTTGATAGTAGCGATTTGTGCAATTTCAGCACATTGCTTAATGTCTCTACGCCTTGATCTCGCTGTCATATGGGAATGGGGTAGTTGTGATGATTAAAAGAAGTAAGGAATATCAAGTTTGGAATGGAGTTCTGGCACTTAATGTGGGCTTGATGAACCCAGCTGCGTGATAATGATATGTTTCCCTCCATTACAGTTCTGCTGCTCCTTTCTTTTCTCATGATCTTTCTTTTACCTGCAAACACAAATGGACAGGAAGCCGCCTATATTCCATCAATGCCTAGCATGACACTTAATATTTGGGGTATTTTGTGAATGACTGAATGGATGAATGAATAAATGAATAGCTGGTAAGATTATGATATGGGAGATTTAAACTGGATGCTGGGTTTCTAAATTGAAATACTGGGACAATACGTAAATAATACCTGAGGCTGCTGAGTACCGATAGTCCAACTAGGTTGCAGAAGGTCTGTGGGCAGGAAAGCTGAGTGTCTATGTGACCCGTTTGGGTACCTGTACAAGCGGCTGATGGTGAACCCTTGCTGGAGGTCTACTAAAGTGGTTCTTCATGCAGTCTATTGTCGAATTATGTGACTTGCAGGGAATTGGGAAGTTTCATTTATCCTACAAAATTTGCCCCAAGTTGTTTGAGCTTAAGCCATGAATATGTCAAGATTGTTTTGGATTAGGCAGTATAAAGGGAATGTGTGTGTGTGTGTGTGTGTGTGTGTGTGTGAGAGAGAGAGAGAGAGAGCGCACCGACTCTCTGTGTTTCCCATTCTTGAGTCCTATGGGAGAGCAAATGGCCTTTGTTCATGAAGTCACTCAAGGGCTCAGGTTCATATAGTTTTCCAGATCACCCAGGAATGATCTTTCTTCCTACCAGCTGAATGGGGGTGTTAGAAGATATAGGCAAGAGTTCAAGAGTTGTATAGGAGGCCTACATGGCCAGACTGACAGTGGCACTAATTAACCTGTTTCTGTTGTTTGGCCAAAACCCAGTCCCATGGCCACAGCTGGCTGCAAGAGAGTCTACGACACAGAATGCCTGACGAGGCAACCATCCTCCAGTAACAAGTGTGTGTGATCCAGTAAGAAACAGAAACATCTGAGCTGAAGTGTGAGCAGCCTTTCCCACATCTTTTAAGGGATGCTATCTGTGGGGAGGGCAAGTGAGTGCAAATTTATTCGTGCTCACCCCAGGAGATCAGCCTCCACAGGAAAGCTCTATTTCAGAGAGGGTTGGGGAAGAAGGCTCAGTACTGCCAAGGGGGTGGAAAGCATGGGGTCACAACGATCATCCTAGGGCCCTGGACTCCTGTGCCCTAAAGTCAGAAGAAATGCAAGGTAGAGACATAAAATCTTTGAAGTTAGTTATACAGAGGAAAAGCAACGGCTGCCTTTCAGAGAAGCCTGGGGGTGCTGTGGATGACTTTACAGAGGTTTGGGGGCCCTGCTCAGGTGCCTGAGCTGACACTTGGGACACATGTCCCCTTCACAGCTTTTTCTCCTACGAGGCGACGCGGGCTCATTATGTCTCTAGGTAGATTTTATGGTTCTGGATCCAAGCCTAAAAGTTGCATGTGGTTTTCAAATACTTATTTTATCACACTCCACGATTACTTCCATTTTGTGTGGCTAACATTTGAGTCTTTTCAGATTTAGTAGGGATATAAAAGGTTTAAATAAGCCCAATATCAGATGTGTCTGGGATTCCATTTCTTGCATGCACACTGTAAATAAACGCTGATGAAAAATATTTTAGTTCCAAACTCTGCCACTAAAATCCTACAAATATGCACATTAAAGCCCTATAATCCCACAAAAGCCTTTTTACTTGTAAATAACACTATCTTGTTTTCCATCTCAAATTTCTTCTCCTGTAATTACACAATATTTGGTTTCCCCTTTTTAGGCAATTCAAATTAAAACTTATTTCATTTCATAATTACAAACATTCATTTTGAGTAAAGACTAATCTGACGGGAATTTGGTTCCAGTGATATTGTAACCCAGACTGGTAACAGCAAAGCAATCCATCTCCTGACTAATGTCTCGGAATCTTTTACACTGTACTCCCGCTAAACGTTTGCATTTGGAAAGCTTGATCCTTTTTCCTGAAATAATAATGCTTTATTAAGAGCGCTGTGTGATTTGATTTTTTTTTAAAGTAATGACTTAAATCAAAGACTTCAAGATATAAAGAATTTAAAGAGCGAGCCATTTCGCTTTCTTAGTTTTGGGTTGTTTTATAAGTCCCAGGAGTTCAGGAGTAGAATGTTGCTTGGAAAATGTTCATTATTAAGTTCATTTTCAACTGTTTCCTGAGAGTGGAGAAAGAAAATATTCTTTGTCTGGGCATCATAATGGTGGTAATTTTGAAATATTAGATAAAGGGTGTTATTACTGTTCTGAGTGTGTGGACAGAGAAAGGAGCATGGTGCGGGCCATTCGGGATGAGTGGCTCGTATCTAGGCGAACACAGTCCTGATTAACGAAAAGTCACATCAAGAAATCATCAAATGGAGTGTTTGCAGGGTGATCCTGGTTTATTCTCTGAAGTGTAAAACCCATTTCGAAACGTAGTGGTTTAAAGCAGTGATTTTTTTTTTTAAGACTTACTTATTTGTGCATACAGAACTGGGGTACAGGCCAGAGGTGCAGGGGCAGTGAGAGGCTTCACCAGAGACAGAGTGGGGAGCAGAACAGGCCGACTGATGAAGTACACTGCTGAGAGGACCTGTCGGGTGGCGTGGGCAACTGGTTCACCAGAAGCTATTGATCAGTCATCAGTGAGTATTTTAAAAATTATGAAATCTTTAACAGTTTTTGAACTCTTTATATACTATTTATACACAAATGAGTCTACAAATGAGTCTACAAAATCTTGAATTGCAGTAAAGGACATGTTCAAAAACATGCAAACAGTGATGAGTGGCTAAAGCTAAGATTTCTAAATATTTAACGAAAATAAATCTAATTCATGATGTACTTGTAAATATTTTAACCACTGTAGAAAGCAGAGAGCACCTAGGAAGTGAGCGTGTTTATCAGGGCCCTGCATCAAAGTCTCGTATGACAGAGTGAAAAGGCCTGTTTTCTCCTTTAGTATCTCAATTCTTAGCTCTGTTTCTTTTTGCCCTGGTAATATGGCTCAGCTGATTTACTTACCTGGACAGTCACAGTGGCCTCTCTGATTGCTAAACTTGGGGATACAGTTGATGTCCCTTTGTCGCCTGGTATCCTCCTTTGGTCAGAGCTCTGGATTCTCTTTATTTTTTTTTAAAGATTTATTTACATATGCATACAAGAACTGGGGTATAGGCCAGAGGTGTGGAGTGAGAGGATTCACCAGAGACAGAGTGGGGAGCAAAGCAGGCAGACTTACTGAAATACACTGTGAGGGGAGCAGCAGGCAAATCAGGACAGGTCTGCTGTGCCATGTGGGTCAGCTCCCTGGTGGGGCTCGAACTCTTGCTGCAGTGGCTGCGGATCACTTCATGGTGTGCACTTGAACCTGTTGCACCACCAGGGAGGGCCCCAGCTCTGGATTCTCTACCCTGCTTTATTTTTCCACATAACATTGGTCATCTGATTTGCAAATTTATTTGTTTAATGCTCCATATCAAACTAGCATGCAAGTGCTGTGAGGAAAGAATCAGTTGTCTGTTCTGCTCACTGCTCTTTGTGTGGGCCCAAAGCAGTCTATCTGACATAGGAGTTGCTCACAAAAATTTCTGAGCACATAATGAATTGTCTACACGGGATGTGAATTGGCCTAGAGGTCTCCAAGTCTCTCCTCTAAAGATTCTCTGTTGGCTATCCCATTGGATAGATACCATCAGGCAGGTTTCATCTTTTTTTAGCTTTGAGCAAACCAATATTTTTATTCTTCTTGATCAAACATCCCTCTAGAACCGCACTGATTTATATCCTACATTTATAGAACCTGGGGAATATATTTCAGAGTTGTTTTTCTGAACTGGGTCCTAGTATTTTTCAGTTACATCCAAAGTTTGGACCAGTTTGGTACCTTGAAATGGCAAATATCTTTCCCATTGACCATTAAGATCTATAATATTAAAACTTGCATCAGTGGGTCTAAAGAACTAAACAGGATCATCCATAGAAGGTGAGAAGGTGAACTAAACTCTGCCTGGCACATATTAAAATCTTTTATTATTCTTATCAAGAGTGCTTTTTTTTTTTTTGTTATTAACCTTGCTAAAAGGACAGTTATCTTCTCTATAGGTGCTTATGAGGAATCCTTTGTCTTGGTCTGAATGACAGGGGCTGCTTTGTGTATTTGCTCCTATTGAGCCCTGGGTCAGATCTCCCATAATGAGGGACTTAGCAATCTTAGGAAAATGCATAATTAGTGAATATTAGAATAGTAAAAACATTGCTTGCAACTTCCCTTTCCTCTCTGGACAGCTGCTTGGGCTGCAGATGATGGAAGCACAAATGTGCAGGAGACTAGTAGTGTCTGAGCACACAGCATGTGCTGTGGGTTCCGCTGGGTGACGTACAGCTGTTATGTATTCAACCCAACTAACTATCAAGTGAGATATGACTATATTCAAGAGATCTAAGGGCTTTAGTTACAATTTATGGATATGGAAGCTATGCTAACAAAACTCAGAACAAGGATCAAGACTCGGTCAACTTTTCCCTGTTGTACTTGTTTCAAGGGGAGGACTGTACTCTTGAAGAACATGATGGTGACTCTTTGCTTGTTCTTATGGTTCTGCTAGCTGGTGAACTCCTCAATCCCATTAAATAATACTTTATTATGGAGTTTTTATTCAATTCCTACTAAATAAATTTTTCATATGAAAGCTTGTATCCATTATGGCCAGGACTTAATGCCAGTACATGGATGCAAATAGCATTTGTTTGTTGAATAGACTATGAAATTAAATATAATAATGGTCTTTTACAGTAATATAAATATGCTAGTACTTCAAGGAGATATAGTCCTAAAAATGGAAATCATAAATATAAACATTTAAAAATTAAATGGCTATTATAAAATTATCATCCAGAATGATTGTAATAATTTATGCCTTATATATTTTATATATATTGCTTACATTGATGCCTTCAGCTTTTAAAGTATCTACCAATATTTTCAGCAAATGCTTCTTTAATGTGCATTAATTTCTTAATGGAGTTGAGTTTTTATTTGCTTATGAACTCTACAATTTCATGTGTTTTGTGAATTCTCATTCATATTTTGGGGGCAGTTTTATATTGAGATTTTTTTGTTGTTGTTCATTTTATACTAGAGATAGTAACCATGACTATTATATGTTAAAATTTATATTTTGCATCGTCTATCATTTGTCTTTCAACTTTGACCACAGAATCCATTTTCCTAGCAAAATTATTTTGTAAATGCCATCTCAAGGGAAAACATAATCTGTTATGAATGTCGGTCTGATAATAACAGTATTAAATAAATATGTTTAATGAGTGAAATAATACTCACAGAACTAAATTATCCTCTGGAAATAATACTTATGTCAGCATATGGGAGACCTAACCCTACAAGGCAAAACAATTTTCATCTGCCAAAGGTGTCATCCTGTATCATAAACAATATGATAATTTTTGGCAAAATTTGCTTCAAAGTAAAATGAAAACAGGGATATTTTAGAGTGTATCAGCCAATTATACTCAGGTTCTAGAGTTTATACATAAGAGAAAAAAAATAGAGTGCAAAAGAAAATCCTCCCTTAGTTGCTACAAACAAGCAAACAAGCAAACAAACTCTCTCCCCAAATAAATGGACCCAGCCTCTCCTTCACTCATCTGTCATTTGTCTAAGGCAGACCCAGCCCAGGCAGTCTAAGGGGCCTGGGGCAGGGAAGAACTAACATGCTCAAAGAGAGTCCAAAGTGCCTAATAATCCATGAAGGATCGTTACTCATCAGACTGATGAGTAATGGTCATCAGTAATGGGTTACTAGGAAGTGTCTGGGTTGTACTACTTGTTATCTGTAATGATTTGAGCACTTAACTCCTCAGCCTCAGTGTCTCTGTATCATCATTCATTCACTCATCTGACCAAGGGACTGCAGTGTGACCTCATGTTAGAGAAAAACAAGTGTGCAGAAGAGTAATTGAAATAAGCATCAGTTAAGATGCTCGCTGGGGAGGAATTAAGCCAGGGCAGATGGAAAGTGACAGGTATGCTATGGGGATGAGGCTGGCTGGACATGTCTCTCTAAGGCAGACACAGCCAAGGAGGTCTAAGAGGACTGGGACAGGGAAGAACTAACATGCGCAAAAAGCCCAAAGTTCCTCGAACTCAGGGTTGAGTGAGATCAAGCTGGAGCTGGATCCTGGAGGCCTTGCTGTGCTGGGTGGAGGAGTTCAGGTTTTATCCTAAGTGCAGTATAGAACCACAGGAGGCTTCTAAACCCAGAGAATTTCCAAATGTTGAGAAGATCACTTTCCTGTTCTGAGAATGGATTAAAGGGGGTACGAGGAGGAAGTAGGGAAGCTGCTAAGGAAAGAATCTTTATTGAGTTGTGGCCCACAGAATTTGTTAGGCACCAGGGTAGAGACCAATTCTGCACTTCCCTAACACCATTTTGTTCCTGGGGCTTCAGGAGGTTTGCAGGGGGAGAGGCTGTTTCACCTAGTTCCAGGATGGAAGTGCTTTTTCTTTCAGTGGTTTTGAAAAGTGAATGGAAGTGTTCACGGAAGCAGGCCATTGTTTTGTGGGTTTGCCTCAGCTGAAGTGTCCTGGGATGATCCATCCCATACATCTTGAGCATGGGATTCTGTTAGCTTTTGGGGGCCATCCTAGATATGCACCACACACTGGGTGGCTCTCATAATAGAAGTGCATTTTCTCATAATTCCGGGAACTTGAAGCATGAGGGCAAAGTGTCAGCTGGGTGGTTTTCCTCAGAGGCCTCTTTCCTGGCCTCAGAGTAGCTACCTTGTGTCTCCACGGGGTCTTTCCTTGTGCCTGTCTGTGTATTAATCCCCTCTTCTTATAAGGACCCCAGTCCAATGGGATCAGGACCCACCCCAGTGAGCTAGTTTTAATTTACTTACCTCTTCAAAGACCAATCTCTAAATTCAGTCACATTCTGAACAACTAGGGGTGGGGAGAGATTAAGACGTCAGCATATAAATTCTGGAGGGTACACAGAGTCTTTAATAAGTTCTCAGATGAAACCTGTGTTTGGGGGCTCAGGCATGGTAATGAAAGAGGATCGAGTTAACTTATTTCTGGTATGTGCTGAAATAGCAGCATTTCTCCTAAATCTTCAAGAAAAAAAAATGTGGTTTCCTTTTATAATTAGTGCCAACTGTGATGACTTAAATACCTCCTCACGGATAGTTTAGCACATTCTCTCGGTCTTTGTAGACCACTGGGCTTCCTCTTATTAATATTCATGTGATTGAGTTCTCCTTCCTTAAGAATAATATTTTCACTTCTCTTCACCTTGGTAAATTTGGGGGGCAGGGAATGCAATGAAAACAAACATGAGGTATTGCTGATACTGTGCATGCTTTCCCTGCTTTCCGAGTGATATCTAGTAAGAGGAGGCGATTTCCGTGCACATTTTGTAATAAGATGGTTGGAGGCACCACCTCCTTGACTGGACTGGAGTGACTACAGACCAAGCCACAAGTTCTTCAGAAGGGATTAGCACCTCTCTCCCTGGACACAGTTTGAGCGCTTGCAAAGATGAAGCAGTGGGGAAGAGGTGGTCAGCAGGAGAAGGGGCCCGGATGGGGAGGGAGAGGGAAAACTCAGTCTTCTTTCCCCTGGGTGCTGCCTGCCCTAGGCCACAGGCTCACTTAGAGGCAGTAGTTTTCTTCCCCTTACTAGTGAGAGATTTATTGCTGCGGGATTCCATTTTTTTTATATTATGCAAATTTTAGATGAGCTAGTTACAAAGCTCTAACACTAAAAAGGCCTGTGAATGTTTTCCAGTCTGGGTATAATGGGGAGTCTCACCCTGTGAAAAAGTTCCTGTCCCTTATGTGAATTACCACGATTAGTATCAAGAATGACCACTGAATAAATTCGGAAGCCAGAGAGTTCTTTATGGACCACGGTGTTGGGGCAGCCACAGATGAAGTATTTATGCTACGATCGGGCACCTCACCTGCTCACTAAGAAGATCTCCAGGGCTCTTGACTCCCCACCCTGGGCTAAGCAGGAAGAGAGTGGGTCTGGATGCAGACATGGGCTGATCCACTACTTGTTGTGTGACCTCAAAAGCTTCAATTCCCGTACTTGAAAAAAGGCTATTTTCTAATATCCTAATGTTACTTACAATAACTCTTTAATGGCGTGGCTCAAAGAAGGGCTCAGTGAATACCTCTGAACTCAATATTTTCTTTCTTACCTCAGGGCAGGCTGCCTTACCACCATGTCTTTATCAAAAACATTTCCCAAAGATGATTTTTCAGTTTTTAGTATAATATCGTCAAGAAAATTTAGGACACAGTCAATCACTTGTTTAAGGGCTAGCTTTAAACTTTGTCTCTAAACCTGAAGAGAAAGTTCTGTGAGCTCCTAATGGAATTTTAAGTGTTATTATTATTATTTGTTAAAGATTTATTTATTTATGCATACAGAACTGGAGTACATGCCAGAGGTGCAAGGCCAGTGAAAGGATTCACCAGAGACAGAGTGGGGAGCAGAATGGGCAGATCAATGAAGCACACTGCTGAGGGGAGCAGCAGGTGAGATAGGAGAAGTCTGCTGCGCCATGTGGGTCACCTCCCTGGCTGGGGATAAAATTCTCACTGAAGCAGCTGCTGCTAGCTTCACAGTGCTGTGCTTTAACCTGTTGTGCCACTAGGAAGGGCCTGGAATCTTTAGTATTATTAAGTAGAAATAGATGGCAAGGGGTTTGTGTAGCACCAGAAGCATGCCTGTAGGTCAGCATAGAGTTCTGCTTGAGTAAGAGGCCTATCTGACTACTGGCATTATCATCATTCTTGTCACTAAGTCATTGTCATCATCTCTTCCTCCTTTTTCTTCCTCTTATTCAGGATCATCACCAGCAATCATAATTGCCCAAGTAGTCATCTCGTTAATGGGTCACTTAGAACGAGGGGATGACTATAAGGCAACTGCTTTCAGAACTTCAAATCTATTGAGATCTGTAGGTTGACATTGGCACAGTCCACATGATAATGATCCATCTTCCCCTCCCTATTATCTCTGCTGTCATTCAATCTTTGGAAATAGCATGGTTGCTCTTTGTATTCAGACAAAAGCTATTCAAATGCTGGTTCTGTGTAACTAATTGTGTGAACTTGGACACGTTCCTTAACTTCTCAGAGCCTCAGGTTCTTCCCACACAAAATAAAAATCAAAGAAATGACAACACTGAAGAAGCGTTGTAAGATTAAATGAAAATAAGATGTTTAGAGCAGCACATTTCCAGACACAAATAAATATTCAATCAATTGTGGTTATTATTGTTGCTAACGTTAATTCTAATGTAGTGTAAATAAAAGCCTCTAGGATAATATCTAACAGTGCAATACTCAGAAAGTAGTGCTAATGATTGTTATTTTTATTATTTTTCTTTTTTACAGGAATGTCTCAAAACTTAACATAAATCTTCCATCCACCCAGTACCTTACAAGAGTAATTTAACTACGTCTAAGTTGCTGACACCCAATAAAAATGACGCTTTAATCCACAGTTCCAATGTCAGCAATTACTGTAGATTTGCTCATGTCTGCCCTCCCCTTCGCCCCTCCACTTCGGCTCTGTTCCTTGTGTTCTGACTTCTGATTTCTCACTGGGCTGGTGCCCTGTGATCTGTGCTCATCTCTAAGAGCTGGTGCCAGCTGTATCCTTCAGTTTTAATCTTGGGCCTCCCTGAACATCATCTGCTGACTTCTCTACACTACCTCCCAGGTTTCTGTTTTTCCAGGGCTTCCGTTGAACTCTGAGCTTCCCGAGGATACCTTGGACAAAATCTAGCCATGGTCTGGATTTGATTATTAGATAGCACTTGATGAAACAAATTGTCTTCTTATTATCTCAAAATGATTAATTGGCATGAAGTTTCATCTGAGTCCTAAATGTTTGCTCCTCAGATCATGTCCCTTCTGCTGTGTTAGTTTAGTTGGCTTCTAAGAGGGTTTTGAGATCAACTCACCTTTTCTACATGGGAAAACTGCTAGCAAGTCCCTATTCTTATAGTATTGGCAAATATTTTCTCTATTCTGACTCTGTCACTCTCTGGCACCTATTTTTATGAAGATAGCTTTATAGGACCTGGCCTAATGATTAAGAGGATCATTAGTTCAATGAGTAGAGCCCACTGGAGCACATTTGGCATAATTATCCTGGATCTGTGCCCAAACGTCTAGAGAGGAGAGACCACAGTTCTTGCCAAAGCTCAGAGTCCCAATGCTGGTCCATGAATCCCATTGGTTATAGGGTTTATCTAGCCCTAATTTTAATAAAAGTTTGACTGAAATTTGTTTGATGTCTACACTATTTTTTTTACCACTTTGAATTCAACCATCTTTCATAACGTTCTACCAAAGACTATTTAATATAAACAGTTGAGCATATTCTTATCACAATAAAATCAATAATTAAGCAGGTAAGTTTGTAAATTGTGGTCTTCCTCTCATACAGAGGTTCCCTGATAACAATTAATTACCTGTGATCATGCTGTGTGTAGTTTGAGACCTGAATAGATTTGTATTCTACAAAGAGCAGACAGGTAGAAAGCTTACAAAGAAAACACATTTTGGTAAAAATAACCCTATATTTATTTCAGGATCATTTCATCAGGCAAAAAGCCAGCCTTTTAGCTACATCGATGCTTTCTGAAAACTTTTCAAGCAACAAGGAGAGTGATTCTAGCTTGTGTGGTTAAAACACCGGAGAGGATGATGGGTTTCATTAGCCAGGGAGGAGTGATAATATGCCACAATACTTCTGCAGTTAATGGGTACTTTATATTAATAACTCATGATGGCTGGAGTGTTTAGGTGTATATTTCAAACTCAGTGTAAAATACCATGCCATTAAGAATTTAAACACATTCTAATTTAATTATGGCCAAGAGCTGATTCCAAGCATTCCCCGTGTTTTTGTTGGCTAGGTTCAGTATTGCAAATTTCAAATATGGAAAGATTTATTTTCTTTTACTCTTTGCTCCTTTTATTCTGGATAGTTAAAAACCTTAATCATTTAAAAGAGCATACAGTTGGAAAATGAAGTGCAATTGAAGTTATGGAAAATCCTAGTTTTCTTCAATACTATTTTGTTTTCCATTTTGAAATGTGCCAATTTTTTCATGCCCATGATATATTGATTACTCACAAGTTCTCATTACCTTTTTTTTGTCCTTAAATGACTTTTCCATTCCTTCCACAGCTACACTGTATAATTTTTTTAACATGGTCTAACATGGAAAGAAATCTACTACTTATAATATTCATTAGAGATTATTATTTAGTTATAATCGAAGTCAACTCGGGATATGACAAATGGAGATGATTTCCTAAGTCCTGTCTTTTGGGGGTGCCTGTGCAATGACTTAGCAAAGAAGCTATAACAATGGTGCTTGGCTCATGTATAAACTCAATCACTTAGGACGCTTTGACCCAGTCCTACAACCCCAGTATCCTCCCTTGTACTCTTTAAGCACCCCCTTTTGGAGGCCATTGATAGCTAATTTAAGTAGACTTAATTTCATATAACAATAATTTAAGAAAATAATGTGGGAGAGAGGAGGATTTTCCCTGGGAGGTTTTCCTTGAATTGGAATAACCTGAATTTGTTGACCATAACTTGCCAACTTCTAGGAAAGAGCTCTTCGTGATATCTCGGGATCTGCTGAAGGCTGTGATGCTAATGTCTATGCATAGCTTATGTACCTAATGGCACCTTTCAGAGCCAATTCTTTTTAGTTTTCTGCCTTCTTTCACTCCGGAGACCTCACAAATACAGTAGGCAATAGGCTCCTGAAGGGAAAATCTCGAGTCTCAAAATCCTCTATAACTCTCAATTGGTAGGAACACTGTCGTAAAGGACCCCTCCCCGCAAAAGTGGAGGGTTTGTCCTGATTGCTTTGCATTATAATACTGAATTTAGTAAAGTTATATAGTTCCATGTAGTAAAGGACAAGCACACCGATTCAGTTTTCTCATATAAACTACAAAATGAAGAAAACAATAATTACTTGTGTGGGATATGATGCTGAAAGAAGCCAAAGGAATCAGATGGAGGATACTACTGTTTGGATTTATGTACATTTTAAATATATGTCAAAAGATACATTTTTTAAAAAGATTTATTTATTTATGTACACAGAGCTGTGGTACAGGCCAAAGATGCAGGGGCAGTGAGAGGAGACAGAGACACTAAAGACAGAGTGGGGAGCAGAATAGGCTGACTGACAAAGTACACTGCTGAGGGGAGCAGCAGGTGGTTCAAGAGAGGCCTGCTGTGCCATACGTGGGTCAGCTCCCTGGCTGGGGATTGAACTGGTGCTGCAGTGGCTGTGGATAGCTTCATAATGCTGCACTTTAACCCATTGTGCCACCAGGAAGGACCCAAACAATGCATATTTTTGACGACCTTCCTTGATTTGATAATTTTGAGTGTGAAGGAATCTTTTTAAAAAAATAATATAGTAGTTTATTTTTCCATCATTTTGTGCCTTTTTCCATCTCAGTTGTAATCCCCATGGGCTTCCCATCACCAAATCACCCATGTGCCATCACCAAAGTCCAGTGCAGTTCCACTCCCCCATCCCCTACTCCACCCCTGTAAAATGTCTCTGGCATATATTATTATACATTCCATTATTATCATTATTATTTTTCATTATTAATTTTTTCCTGCTGGCCCTTTATACTGCTGCTATGAGTGAAACCATCCAACATTTTTCTTTTTCTTTCTGGATTATTTCTAAGCATGATCCGTGAAGAGATACTTTTTAGGCAGTATGTGACCAAAGACTTTCCCTCCAGAAACAAGGATATCTATTTTTTAGTCATTTCACTTTTAACATTCCCCTTGTCTTGTCTGCATAGGGATATTAGAGCTGGACACCACAGAGGTCTCGAGCTATTTGAGATGGTTGAAAGATCTGTAATACTTTTGTCAAATCATTTTTCAAAACCTCCAAAAATAATACGAAACTACTAAGTTAATATTGAAGAGTTGTTTATTGACACGTCTCCCTCTTCCATTATTCTGCATGACCCTTCAGAAGCCTACCTGAGAGCTATTGCCTTCTCCAGAGTAAGCTATCATTAATGTTAAATAAATGAATTAATAATCAGCTGGTGTTAAAGGGAAGGTAAGGAACCAGATGAAACTGTCCACATATGACATTGCCGTCCTGGGAGAGGTCAGCTCTCACCAGTAGTGTGGGGTAGAAGCACAACTGGACAGTGTTTTCCTGCAGCGTGTCACTCCCACCTCAGCTGACTTTAGCTATTTGTGCAGTCAAGGTATAGGACGTTTTATTGCCTGTTTTTTTTTTTTTTCCAGTTAGCCATTTATAAAAAATAATTTTCCTACTTAAAATACTTTTCTTAATACTTTCCTAGACTTTAAAACTCTCATGTTTTGTATTTTAATAGATGAGTACCATTCCATGGAGTTGTTTTAGGATGACTTTCTTAATTGTTACGTCCTGTTGCAATATTGGTGTGAGATTGTCGAATAAAGGAAAATGAATGTTATGGTAACTCCTGATATTAATTGCCTTATTGTTCTCATAAAGCACACATTTACATGCAATCAGCATAGAGGAGTGAACCAATTTTCAATTCCATTTTACCAGCATACCACCTCCCAGAAGCCATTTTTAAAATACTACCTCCCACATTGCACACGCCCCTCACCACAAACACCCACAGCCATTTCCTGAGGCTTGCCTCTCTAGGACACCAGAACATGTATAGGGAAAGAAAAATGCTCCAAATGTTTCCCAGATGTCTGAATGTGTGGCATAATTTGGCACTGAAATGATTGAGTTTTCATTTTTCAACTAGATATTTTGGCAACATGCAAACAGAACCTTAATATAGTAAGTAAATTTCTTTTTTTTTGCTCCCAAATAAACTTAAAATTCATAAAGTATTTAATGAGCATGTACTATGTGCCTGTTATGGTAGTGGGATTTAGAGAATGTGCCTCCTTAGTAGGTAGAGTCGAGATGAAAATCAGGGCTTTTAAGAAGGATGAGTAGGTGGGCAAGTTGCCCGTTTAAGCAAAAGTTCCATGACAAATACTTGTATGTTCAACTGAGGTGATTATATTTCTCATACGCCTCTTTAATTTGTAAAGTTAGTGTGATAATTACACTCTCCACAATGTGTCACTTGTGTACCAAAATGTTTTTCACAAGTTGGAGAGAAGAAAATGGAGACATGGAAGACATCTGCCTAACTTCATGAGAAGACGGAAGATGAAAATGGCCAGCCCTTTCCCGGAGCTCACCCTCCATACTCTGGACAGAGGACTGATTTGTGGTGCTGTGAATGTGTGTTGAAGAGACACAGAAGAAAATCGTATCTGACTCTCTTGGTCAGCATGGCCCTGAGTCTAATCATGTTCGTCACAGATCCTCAGTGGTAAAGGCAAAACTGGGGTAAGTACTTTTCAGCGCTGCTCTGAACAAAGCACTACACAGGTGTTAGAGACCATGCATGGCTGCCTCTCCAACATAGCAGTTGAAGTTGTGGCATCCCCAAACCAACAGTCAAGGGACTAACTGGAAAAATCACAGAGAATAATGTGATTTGACTGTTGGACCTCCAGTGGGTAAGACACTTGAGATCAAATAGTCTAGCATGTTTCTTTTCAGGATGAACAATCAGAGACTTGGAGGAGGAATGGGATTTAAGGGAACAGGGGTCATTGATGTCAAGGTGACAAGCAAAACTGTCCCTGCAGCGCCTGGTCTCCTGCTTTTTTCTGCTGACCCTCCATCCCTGCCCATCAAGTGTTCCATGTTCATTTCTTTTCTTTTTTTTTTTTTTAAGATTTATTTATTTATTCATACAGAACTGGGGTACAGGCCAGAGATGTGGAGGGTGAGAGGATTCATCAGAGACAGAGTGGGGAGCAGAACAGGCAGATCTACGAAGTACACTGCTGAGGGGAGCAACGGGCGGGTTAGGAGAAGTCTGCCGTGCCATGTGGAGCTCCTCCGGGGCAGGTGGGAACGAACACATGTGGAAGTGGCTTAAGCTTCTTAGTGCTGTGCTTTAACCCGCTGCGCCACCAGGGAGAGTCTCCATGGTCATTTCTAATAGAGGGAAAGGCAGTGAATGGAGGGAAGGAAGTGCAAGTCCAGAGCTCATTCAGTATTGAGCAAGAACTATTTCCAGATTCCATTCCTGTGGTAGGTTGCAAAAAATGGCTTCTGTTCTGCATCCCTGCCGGTATTCGTATTATTTATTCTGTAACTTTACAGTTCCTCCTAGCAAGAGGTGGAGTCCATTTCCACACCCCTTGAATTTGGGATGGTTTGGTGACTTACTTGTATTAATAGAGGTGACAATGTCACAGTGTGCTGGTATGTGTCTGTCATCTAGGAAACACTGTGAGTGTAGTCTTGGAAACTCCATGACCCTGTCACCTCCGTCATCCCAACCAACAACCAACAACCGAACAACTATCAGGTCTGCGATTTAGTCTGCCCAGCTGCTCATGAACCCTCCTGCCACCTGACCACAGACATAGGAGTGCGCCCAGAAGTCAGCCATGTCTAGGTCAGCTCAATTGCCTAACTAGCCAGTGATAAACATTCACTATTTCAAGCCAGTGGACTCTGTGGTGCTTTGGTGGTTTGCTGCTCAACAGTTGCAACAGATATAACTAATGACGTATAATCTTGTAATCCTGCCTCTTTTCTGCAATTCCAAGTTTTATGTTGGCCAAGTCTCTGCAGCATGAATAGTTGGAAGTATCTGGCTCACTTTCACCCTGACTTAGCCAGTCTGGATTTATGCTGAGCACAGGACAAGCTCCCAAATGCCCAAAGGCTGTGGCAACAACATAGCTATTGCCCTGGTGTGGCTCCCTCAGTGAGAAGCTTATAGGAAAACTTCGTTCATGGAATGAGGACAATGAGGGAGGGAGCCAGAGAGTGTGCAGTCTCTGGTACTATGACTTGCTGAACCTCTGCAGAGGGGAACCACATGGACACCAGTGGTTTGGTCTGCTTAATGCTGGAGCTGACACTTGCTATGGGACAGACTGTGTTACTCAGAATTCATCTGTTGAGACCCTAGCCCTCAATGTAATGGTATTTGGAGTTGGGGTCATTGGGAGGTAATCTGGTTAGGCAAGGTCATAAGACTGGAACCCCTATGATGGATCAGTCCTCCTATAAGAAGAGACAGTGCATGCCCTTCCCCCCAGCTTTGCCATGTGAAGACACAGGAGAAGGTGGCCAGATGCAACCCAGGAGACAGTTCTCACCACAGTCTGACTGGGCTGGTACCCTGGTCTAGGACTTCCAACACAAGATAATAGATTCCTGTTGTTTAAGCCTTCTAGTCTATGGTGTTTTGTTATGGCATCCCCAAACTAATGCACAGATGTTTCCAGTTAGACAGATGTTTGGCATTGCTTCAGGGGAAAATAATCTGAATGATTAAATGCATTTTTCACTCCAGATGTTTTGGCAATGTGAAGATGTAGTGAATGTGTGTTTGTAGGACACATTCCCCTGGCTTTTCTGGGGAGTAGCTTCTGGACTAAGGGGGAATTCTGAGAGGGGCCAGAAGTTGCTTCTTGCTCTTTGAAGCCAGAGAAGCACATGTTCCTGTTTGCAAAGAGGGTGCTAGAACTCCATATGCAAGTTTTGTCTTCTTAAATATTTATGATATATATATATATAGATAGGTAGATCCTTCCTTTACTAGTAGGGTGGTGCCCAGGGAAAGGGAGGCTCCAGGTTCCTTGTTCCACCCAAGGAAGGGTGGAGCTGAGCTGGGAGGAGAAGCTGGAGAGGACAGGAAAGTAGATCAAGGAGGAGACCTGGAGACGGCCCATGGAGCAGAGACATGTGCAGACTTGTGTTACTTCTCGGCTTTGGACTTGCACAAGGGAACAAGGAAGGAGACATTTGAGACAGATGTGGGGGTGAGACCCGTGGGGAATATTGACGGTGGAAGCCTTTATTTTGATTTTGATTTTGCTCTTTTCCTTCCAGACTTGTTTGCTCCCTTCAGCGCCTTTCCTATGGGCCCCACCAGAAGGTTCCATAGGCTTGCGACTGACCTGAGATGGGGATTCTCTACTGCAGGGAGGACAAACTTTGTGGGTAAATACTAGCTAGCAGATGCTTTTAGTTTTGCAGGCTATACATGTTGCAACTATTCAGCTCTGCAGATGTCACATGAAATCAATCACAGACAATATTATATGAATGACTGTGGCTGTTACTTTACTTGCCTTTATTTGACTTTACTTACCAAGAGATAGCAGTCCAGATTTGGCTGAGGGACCTAGTTTGCCACTGGTTTAAATGAATGAATGTATTTTAAAAAATTTTATAATAGTTTATTTTTACATATTTTTGTACATTTTTCCATCTCAGTTACAATCCCCTTGGGTTTCCTATCACCAAGTCACCCATGCCATGTGCCATCACCATACTCCAGTAGATTTCCCTCCCCGCCACTGTTTTTGATCCCATCCCCGACTCCACCCCCACAAAATGTCTCTGGTATATAGCTGTTCATCATTACCATTATTTTCTTGAATGAATGTTTTAAAAGTGCCTTATGCAGAGCCAGGAATATGGTCATATCTATAGAACTGGCAATCAATTTTGTCTGCCTGGTGTGAAGCAAGGTAGCAGGAGCTATGACCAAAGAAATGGGTTAGTGTGGAATGAAGTTGAGATTCAGTTAAAGGAAAATAAAGGTCCGTGGTCAGTTGGGGGGAGGTATATGTAGCCCCAACTCTTGGCAGAGACTTGCCCCCAAGATTGTGTTTTTTACCCATTTAGGCTGTTCTCACAGGATACCAGAGATGACTGATACAATAGAAATTTATTTCTCATAATTCTGGAGGCTGAAAGTCTGAGATGGAGGTGCCAGTCTGCTCAGGTTCTGGTGATAACACCTTTCTAGGTTATAGATACCACAATTCCTTGCTGTGTTCTTATAAGTCATAAAAGTCTAGAGGGCTCTCTGGAGGTGAGGGGTCCCTTGCAAAAGGAACCAGAGAAATCAATGAAACCTAGTCATCTGGACTCCGCCCTCATACCCTTGTTGACTTTCAAATGCCTCACCTCCTAATACCATCACATTGGGGGTTATGATTTCAACACAGAACTTAGGGGCTGGGGAAGGACACACACATTCAGCTCATTGCAATGTGGTTCTCCTACAGGGCCAGGAAGTGAACATAGCCAGGGTCATCATGAAGTGGCCATCTTCCCTTTCTTTTCCACATCATCTTTATGGACTAACAGCTTATTGAGATTCTTTAGGATAAGCTACCTTGATACCCTGTACCTCTCAGTATCAGGCAGAATGTGAAATGATCACTGTGACAAGACAATGTAGATAAAACTCAAAACCCCAGCACTTAGTGTCATCTTCCATGATCTGGACTAAGTGTCCACAAAAGGACAGTCTTACAGTGTACAAATCTTTTCACTCAATCCTGTCTGGATGGCTTGTCTATGGCTATATTAGCCAAGTGCAGGTGTGTGAAACATTTGAGCATGATGAATTATTTCGACAAGAGCCAAAAGGTAAATGATGAAAGAATTGGATAGAAAACATGTTAACAAGATATTTTATATTAGCTCCAAGGAGCTAGATCAATTACTATGATGTGTTACATGTTCAGAAGTCAGGAAATTTTAAATTATGGTTCCCAGTATGAACGTAACTCAGCCCCTTTGCACATGCAATATTTTATGTGACTGTATATGGTGTTAACTTTAATGCTTTAACATCTACACTTAATGTGGCAACTATAAATTTGAATTTCTTGACTTCAGAGGTTATAACATTTAGCCATACAGCTGTACTGACCTGCTTATTGCATTCAAATATTTCCTGGTATAATATTTTGAAAAATAAATCCCATATATGAGTAGGTCTGGACTTTTTTATTATCATGAAAAAAAGGGTGTGGCTTTGCCACTCTTTAGTCTTGTGGTCTTCTTTAGGTGATTTGAATTAAGTGGATGTGACGAAACCATTTTCGCTTTCTAGTGGTTTCTATACCAAATCACATCTAGAGGAAGAAGGATTTTCTGAAGACTTGGTCACCAGATTGAGAGTGTGGAAAATGTAGAGACAAGCTCAGAGTTTAATTTGTAATAACTGCAAATGTAATTCCCTTGTGTTTCAAATCTAACAGGAGAGTCAGTAAGCAGATACATGAATGAAAAATTACACACAACCAACTTTTCCTTTAAAGAAACTGGTATTGGGGCCATGTGTTCTTTCTAGATATATTTCTTTGCCACGCTGTGGATGTTGTTTTTGTAGTTTTCTCTGGAAACCCATCTCCCCTCCTCTCCACTTTCATACAACTAAGGCTAAGCTTCCTCTGGTTTTAGAAAATAGTTTTGAAACAGCTGTTCCCGCCACTGCTGGCAAGATGCTAGAAAAGTCAGGGGGAAGTCTGCACCTCTAACCACTGTGCTGTAGTAATTAGCCCCAAGTTCCTTGTTCTTGGGCCCGGTCCTCACCACATGCACACCTACATGTTGGTACAGTGAGCACCGATCTTGTTTCATAAGCTCAGGTGTGCAGCAAATGTACTTTTTCTTTAAATTGGCTTAATTTTAACTCTTGGCACTCACCCTACTACACAATATTGTATGCTGCTCATAAGAGCACGTAGCCCAGAAACAACGTAGAAAGGCAAAGTAAAATAATGGAGGAAGATACTCTACCAACCTTAACTAAAAGGAAGCTGCTCTATCTACTGCTACGAACAAATAGATGTTAAATTAGGAAGTATTATAAGATAAGAATGGTAAAATCCAAGGTCTTATCTTACATCTCGTGAAGCTGAAAGAAAGAAAAAATTAAAAAGGACAGAAAAAGGAAAGAAATTCAAGATAACATCAGGCAGAAATGAAATGCATAGCAAACTTATGAGAGTGAGAAAATAAACTGAAAGTTGGTTTTTTGAATACACAAAATGAAATGGAGAACACCTTAAGAAACTAATAAAGAGAGAAAACACATACTAATATCAGGAATAAAAAAATGGAGACATCCCAGAGAATTATAAACAACCCAACCCCATAAGTTCAAATATTTAGAAGAAATGGACACATTCCTGGAAAAACTTAACAATTCTGAAAGAAGAAAAATAATCTGAATTTCTTTTTTTTTTAGTAAAAAATGAATATATAATTAAAATTTTTTTACATGTAGACCTTCAATCTCAGGTAGCTTTAAGAGTAATGTTTTTTTCTAAATAAGAAAGAATTTTTACCAGCTTCTTACACAATCTTTCAGAGCATAGAAAAGGAAATGTTATTTTCAACTTGTTTCATGAGATTGCATAATTTTATATTACCATCTAATAGACTATAAACAATAAAAATTCCAGATCATTTTTGTGAATATAGGTGAATAAAATGCTGACTAATCAAGTACAGTGAATATCAGTCTACCTCTCTTCCTACATACTACTTATATGACAATATACACTACATGTTAAACTTATTTCATGAATATAAAACTACTTTACATTAGAAAATCAACCAACATGATTTCAAAGAGAAAAGATTTAACACTAATTCATGATTTAAACTCAGAAGAGAAGGGAGATTCTTTAAAAGTTATCTTTAGAGGGCCCTCCCTGGTGGGGCAGCAGGTTAAAGCACAGCACTAAGAAGTTAGAGCCACCTCAGCAGGAGTTCGATTACCTCCCTGGAGGTGACACACATGGTGTGGCAGACCTCTCCTGACCAGCCCGCTGCTCCCCTCAGCAGTGTACTTTGTCAGTTGGCCTGTTCTGCTCCCCACTCTGTCTCTGGTGAAGACCTGGTTGGCCTGTTCTGCTCTCACCACTCCTGCACCTCTGGCTTGTACCCCAGTTCTGTATGCACAAATAAATAAAATCTAAAAAAAAAAGTTATCTTTAGAAAATTTACAGCAAGAAGAACATTTCACTGGTAAATAGTAAATGTTTCCTCTCTGAAATAGGTAATGAAATAAAGGTAACAACTATTACTATTCTTATTTAACATTTTCCTAGAGGGCCTAGACAATGCATATAAGCCAGAAATGAATAAAACTTATAAAGCAAAAAGAAAGCAAACTAATCCTTCTGAGTGTCTGTTCTGTATTAAGCACTTGATTTCCTGTAGCATAGTGGGCTGGTGTTATCAGAAGGTGAAAATCTTCTATTCCTGAGATTCTCAGAGACAGGGACACCACAATACCTACTGTGGTGTGGGTACAGCCTATGCCTGAGGTGTCTTAGGCTAGGGGTGGGCCCTAACCAGACCATGAAAAAAATCAGATTAGGGATGGGAAATGAGGCTATTCACTAAGATGGTGTTAAAAGTCACCAGTATTCTGGGCCCTCCCTGGTGGCGCAGCGGATTAAAGCACAGCACTAAGAAGCTTAAGCCACTTCCACATGAGTTCGATCCCCGCCTGCCCCAGAGGTGACCACATGGCGTGGCAGACCTCTCCTGACCCGCCCGCTGCTCCCCTCAGCAGTGTACTTCGTAGATCTGCCTGTTCTGTTCCCCACTCTGTCTCTGGTGAATCCTCTCACCTTCCACATTTCTGGCCTGTGCCCCAGTTCTGTATGAATAAATAAATAAATCGTTAAAAAAAAAAAGTCACCAGTATTCACTGGAATTGCGCAGAAAGTGTCATGATCTCTTGTTTAGTGAGGCAGTCCTTCTTTTTCTTCTTGGATTGCAATGTACAAGTTACTCTATATTAAGGCACAGAATGAACCAGCCACTCTTTTATGCTTTGAGGGAGGCCAAACGAACAAACAAACAATAACAACAAAAACCTCAGGGTAAAGGGCTTTGTCCAGCTGGAGAAAGATAGCAATCTCAGGGTCCCACACAGAGAAGAAGCAGCAATTATTTTGGTGTTGAGCTGCTAATTGCTGAATACCCTGTACTTCAGTGAACTTCCAGGAACTCATAAGCTAAGGCTAGGCTTGTGTTTTGACAAGTGGTGTAAAGGTCCTGACATATGGCACTGGGATATCTCTAAAGCTGGAACACAGAGAGACACACTCTGGGTCTTAAGAACTCAGAGTAGGAAACTGGACCCAGTCACGCGGGAATCTGAGCAGCATTGATATACTGACAGCTGTCCTAGGGCCTGTTTCTCAACCTTGAGGAAGTCTTTTGGGACATTTTCCCCTCATGGCTTTCACCTCTATGGAATTTTAATTTATGATTCTCTGTACTACAGGTCTGTGTATGCACCAAAAAAAGCAAGATTTTCTTTGCCTCCACCCCCAAGAACTAATCCCCCCCCACCTCCACCCCCTGCCCCAGGGCAATATCTTCTCCCCCCTTTTCAAGGGGAAAATTCCTGAATGCCTCTGGACAGTATCAGTGTTTCTTGACTTTTCTTACCCTTGTTTGTCCAGTTCTTCCTTGAATTTTATAATACTGCCTCATCTTTTAAAAACATGCATGTTTTGTTACTTGCAGCCAAAATAATTAAAAAGAAAAGCAAAAATATCAACTTAAGAAAGGCTTAAAGAAATTCCATCATGTTTCACTCCCAGCAGACTCCTCAGCGACTTTCTGCCCTGACGTTCCTCATCAGATAGGTTTTCATATCAGCAAACTGCTTTTCGTAAGGAAAAAGGCAGGTACTGTTTTTTAATTCAAATTGAAGAGACACTGAATATCACATCGAGATCTACATGTTATAGAAAAGACAACAGGAAATTGCTTTGAATAATGGAACATACATTTGTGTCTGAATAATTTAAAGGTACTGAACCTATTTTCATTTGCATTTTACACTTGTATGCCAGCCCCCACAAGATGCTGAACAAGTAGATGAATTCAATTCTGCTCAGAAATGCAAAAGCTGGTAGAAAGAGAGGATTAAAAGAAAGATCTTCTCTCCTGTCTTTTCCTGCACTAGTATACCATGGAATCTAATCTGAGATTAGAGTGTGGTTCTGTTTTTTCCTTCTAAGAAACTTATTTAAAGAATTATAGTAATTTTTTTTTCTTGAAAAGTTGTTATCCCTGGTAGAACTCAAGTTGAGATTTACAGATTAGAATTTTATTTTTGAATTTTTGTATGCATGTTTTTATTCTTGCTAAAAAAGGGAAATTATAGACCCCATTTTGAATACTCTTTATACCTTGTGAATCTGGTTCTTGGATGTTTCTTGTTTTTTCTGATGTTTCTTTCTTAGATTAGGTGAATCTTTATTTCAGCTTTTAATTCTTGTCTCTGTCTAATTTTTGTACATAGCCTTTTCTACTTCCAATATTTTGAATATATTCTGAAATCTTTAGGTGATTTTCCTATCATCTCGACCTTTTAGTATTGTTTTCTATTTCAAATGCTTCCTTTTATTTTAAGTGTACTATTTTTGCTAATATGTAATTGTTAAAGTCATACAATAGTAAGTAGAACCAAACATTTCATTTCTATGTGCCTGGTTTGACATAGAGCTTCGGCTAGGACCTTACAAATATTTGCCTTCAATAAAACTGGTGTGAGCCAGTCCATGAGTAACATACACATTTAAAGAAAATATGATGATCTTTCCTTTTGGGGGACAGATAAAGGCCCCGTGTAGTAATACAATAGGTTAACAAGACTTCCCCCTCTCATTGAGCAAGTTCCTGGCGAGAAAGTATGTGCAGGACCAGCCGGGAGGTGATGTTCAAACCTCCACACCTCACAGGGCTGCTTAAAGAAAACGCACATCACCACTGTGGGCAGTGATTAGCCGCAGGGTTAGAGAATGGTGGAAAAAAAAAATAATAACCTCAAATGAAAACAGTATAGGACTCGAGGATCCAGAGGCGGAAGCTCGTCCCAATCAGGTCCACTTTTGGGGAATGTTTGTGAAAATATTAAAGGGTAACAGCTCGGGAAGATCAATGAACAAATGTGGGGTGTGGGGGTGGGCAGAGGGCGATGGGCGTGGACGTGTGGTCAGAGCACATCAAGCATTCACTACTTGCTTGCTTTTGGATGGATCACGGATGAAGGAGGGGGTACACCATGATTTAGAAGTTAAGCTGTTTGCGGGCGTGTTTTGAACCAGGTGGCTGTCAGGTGATATCTTGTTCTGTTGCCACTCACACATTGCCGCAGAGATGCGCCCCCACCCCCGATCACCCCCTTCTCTCCATGAGGAAATTCATCGTTCCTGGAAGTGGCTGTGAAGGCTAAGCAAATAGCTGTCGCCATCTCACTGGCGCCTTGCTTTTGCTCCCAGCCAACTGCGCTCGTGGCCAGGCCACCTGCCGGCTGCCGCTTCAGCAATTGCTTTGCGGGCTGACAGCAGCTGTCAGCTGAGGTCCAGTGGTTCCCCCCACCAGTCATCAGAGGGTCTCATCACTTCCTGGGCCAGGAAGCTCTCTCTTCTGGGTGGGTGTAATCAGGCGCCTCTTCTAATCAGTGTGTGTGGGTCCTTCCGGTTACTTTGAGTTGATGTCATTTGCACCATCAGCGCCTGGCCTGGATCTCCACCCAGCGGGGCAGATTTTCCACTGAAGAAAAAGCAAGCTTGACTTCTGTGAGGCATGGGACAGTTGTCATTTTTATTTCACAGAGCGAAGAACAGGCTTCTGCAGCACTGGGAGCCCTGGCTGGCACAGTCAGGAGGGTGGTCTGTGAGCCGGCAGGTAGTGGAGCCAGCCTTGCAGGTCACACGGGCAGGGGTTGATTACAGAGCAGCAGATAGGCTCCCTGGGTGAGCATCCTGCCCTGCCAGTCAATGCCTGAAAGCCTGGCTCTTTTCCTGCATTGTCCTTTCTGTTCTGTCTTTGTTTATAATCTCCGATCAGTGATCCTCTGTTCTGCATCTACGAGGGGCACTCCTTGAGATGCATTATGCTGGGTGTAATAGAAGAGAAGGAAAATTTGTGAGCTTGGTGGATGTAGAGCAGGTGAAGTGAGATGGTGCCGGTGGAATGCAGTGCTCTGCACGCGAGCCGTGAGATGTTGCACGTGCACAGGGCAGATCCCAAGGCAGGCGACACCCCCACAGCTGCTGTGGATGTGAACCCGCCCATGGCAGCCAGTTCAGACCTTTGCTCTGGATTCCCAGCTTCTAGGACAGCACTGGTTCGTAATAGAGGGCTCCCAGATCTTCATCAGATCTTTCCCAGATCTTTATCAGATCTGGTGAATGAATGAGCAAATCAGAGCATAAAGAGTGAAAGGTGTGATTCACTACATGGCAGTTAAGAGACTGGACTCTGGACCTTTCATGACAGGTCTGTCCCTTACTGTCCGATGTGGGACTGGTTTCTTCCTCACTCCAAGTCTTACTGTCCTGATCTGTAACGTAGGTTGACATGAATGCCTCTTTCATAGTGCTGTCCGAATGGAATGAAATGTTACTGGGCAGGGAGAGGGGCACCCCAGAAACCTCCCAACCTGCCTGCAGGGACCCTAGAACCTCTCCTTTCCCCAAGGACTGCGTTGTCCCACGGTTACTGTGCCGCGTTTACATAGAGGGCTCAATACATTTCAGCTACTTTTGGTATATTGATGGCTAGAGTAGTGACTGTGCTTGATTTATTTGGAGATGAAAATGATGGATTAAGACCTGGAATTTACTCCATTTGCCCACAGGCAAGATGTAATTTGGGGCAAGTTGGTTCCTATTTCTGGACCAACAATTGCTCATTGTTGAAGAAGGTGATTTGAGAAGATGGTTTCTGATTGTAGGAAATTTTTTCAGTTTGGGTAGTGAAGTTGCAAAATCAAATAGCTATAGAGGTCAGGCAGGCAATAATAACCAACCAAGAGAACCAATTAAAAAAAATAACTTGACCTCAGCATAGAGGGACAATTCAGAGTGATGAAACTTAGTAAACTGAGTCTTTCTAAATCCTGCTGTGGGACATGTGAACTCAGATACACTGTATTCTAAAATTTTTGGAGAATCTGGGAGTCCAGATTACCTAAGAATTCTTACAAAGTTTCAAAGCTGGTGACTAATTCAGATAGTGATTGTTTTTTTTTTTTTTAAGATTTATTTATTTGTGCATATAGAACTGGGGTACAGGCCAGAGGCTGAGGGGTAGCGAGAGGCTTCACCAGAGACAGAGTGGGGAGCAGAACAGGCAGATCTAGGAAGTACACTGCTGAGGGGAGCAGCAGGCGGGTCAGGAGAGGTCTGCCACGCCATGTGGTCGCCTCTGGGGCAGGCGGGAATTGAACTCGTGCGGAAGTGGCTTTGGCTTCTTAGTGCAGTGCTTTAACCCGCTGCGCCACCAGGGAGGGCCGTGATTAATTTAAGTACTCTCTGGGACACTACTTTGTGAGGCAACCAAAATATATTTGGAGGAACCCCCAAATCTTCCTGTAGGGAACCTGGAACCTCCCCTTTCCCTGGGGCCCACCCTGTTACAGATGTAGCCACTGATTTAATGCCTCTGGTTTATTATAGATCCAGGAAGATAAGTCAAAACTAAGCTCTTAAAAATGAGAATCTTCAGGACACATTTTAGCAGAAGACTCACTCACTACCTTGGGGATCTGGTCACTTGACCTCTGCTTCATTAGTAAAGATTTCAAAAGAGGCACAACCCAGGCCCACCAACCTAGAAAATTACCTGCAGACAATAAGGTAATTGAAGCTGAATCCTGTTCCTACTGGAACAGCAATACTGACTCCTTCTCTGTATTTAGTTTCTGTCTGATATTTCCAGCCACTTTCAAGTTTATTTTAGTTCTTAAGAATGTTAAGCATGGCTAAAAGCGGATTCCTCGGAGGGAACTGAAGCAACACATGCAGGCCACCAACTTTTCCTATTTCACGGCCACTGAGATTTCTCAGTCTGGGGAGGAGATACCCTCTCCAGCTTTCAATGCTGGTGGAAGTTGCAGTAGGCAGATGTTCCTAGGAGTTTTTGATAAGCTTTCTCAGGATGGCAAGGGAGTTGGGAACGTCCCACATTGCTGAGAACCACAGTTGTGGTTTTGCGATTTTGAGACAGCAAATCTCGCTGAAACTTTCAGTCACGTGGTATGAGGCACCTGGCTGCTGGGTCTTCTGAACAGAGGACAATCAATTTCTACAGATGGAAAATTCACCTTGATTCAATGGACTGGCTTCATGTAGGCCTCAGCGAGAGTCAAACTGAGCATGATGTGGTCTTTAGATCATCTAGCAGCTGACCAAATCAATTGATTTTTTGTAGCTGTAGCTTTTTATTTGGCATCTGAAAGACACAACCTAAATAAAGCATTAGCCTCTAAAATGTGTTTCAATTGAATTTCTGGATACTTTGGCATGCATCCAGTTTTAAATAAGTTCTGATATAACTGTATCTAATCTCTAATCAAAGGATCCTAGTATATGGAACATTCCCGTTAATAATGATACCTTAGACATCCATTAAGTCCGGACATTAATTTTATGGAAATTCTCCAATACATCTCCATTAGAATTTTTTTCTGGGAAAAATTAGTAATAAAAGCTTTCAATAAATGTCATACATATCTACATTCAATCAGACTATTACCCAAATTAAAGCCAGAACAAAATAGAAAATAGCTGTTCTGCTAGAAGTCATGACCTTCAGAAGACATTTTGAAGAAAGAAATTATGTGCTCTGTTATTAGTCAAAAATGTGTTTGTTACAAAGAATAATTAAGTAGTGGGACAAATTATTGGTTATTGGACTGCTGTGTGGATTCCCTAGTTTTGCACATGTAACTGCTCATTTCTGGGGTTGGGAGGGTGGGGTGGGAGACTAGGCCTTGCAGCCAGGAACATCAAGTTTGAGTCTTGTCTTCCTTTTAGGACTATTTTTGAGATTTTTGAGCAGGTTATTTACATCTCTTGTGTCTTGTTTTCCTCATCTTTAAAATCTGCGGCGACGATGCCTTTTGGGAGTGTGAGGAGAAATGAATGAGGTTCTGCATGGAGCGCGTGCAGTACTTCAGTTGGCCGACAGGTGGTGCTAAATAAGTGGAGCCATGAGAACATCCAAGATTGAGCCTGGTTAGGTGTGCAGGTTTTCAGAAAGTGGAAAAGAAGGATAATAAGGAGAGAGTACTGGCTTTCCCTTTTATCGATTTATCTGAACAAATACAGACCCTTTCCTCCCTTCTTTGACTTTTTCTTCCCCATGCTTTTGATAATTAGCTACCCTACGTGTGACAGTAGGGTGGAATGAGACGCACACACTTGTCCCTTTCTTTCCATCTAAGGGGTTGGGTATAATTTCAATCTAAAATTTATCCCATTTGACCTGGCTCATATAACTGCAATAAAGCAAAATCCAGCATTTAAGAAATGTGGGTGGTGGTCAGAGTTTACCTGGAATCGTGGAAAGACAGGAGATAGACCAGATTCCTGGCACTCTAGCTGCCCAGTGACCTGTGCAGCTGGCCTGTGTTACACAGTCAACACCTCTGTCCTCAAGATTCAAGTGTCTGACCCCCAAATTCTTTGTTTCCTGACTTCTGGCCTCCAGCAGTAGTCAGTCCGGTTAGATAGCTCTTTGGGAATACATTAGAAATTTACCTAGTCAAGGAATGTTCAAAATATTTTAGAAAGACAGTGGAATTCTATCTTTAAACAAAATTTTATAAGGAAAAGTAAAAGAATAAAATATATACAAAATATAATTATTCTGGTTTTAGGCAGAAGAGGAGTCGGGGTGGGGTTTCTAGGCATCCCTTGCTCCTTTCCCCGGCTGTTCCCAAGGATAATAGTTAGAAAACAGTTAGAAAATCCTAGTTTGATCTTCCCTGGAAAGAAATTCTAAGAGGATAATTGATCTGCTCAAGGTCACATACTTAATTAATGGAATAGCAAGTGTAGGGCACAGGTGTGCTTACTTGAGGTGCTGCTCGGGGATCATATTATCTGCAGCTCTTTTGTTGGGGTGAAACATCAGAGATGTCTTTCCCAAGGTCTCCTTGCCTCTGCTTACCCCAGCCCTGATATAATCTCGGGTCAATACTTTTGATGCAACAGAAAGTGGAGTTTACACAAGTAAATGCAGGTATGGAGAAAGAATGCTAATATCGACAGTGGTATTAAACAGAAGTGTCAAAGCTTTCTGAGAGCCTTTTATTTTAGAAGTCTATATTAACCACTTAAGTTCTATCTGTACCCCAACTTAAAACAAATCTTTTTGATTATCCAGGATGGTCCCTTTGTGCCTGGCTTACCAGAAGCTCAGGGACTCCTGAGACTGGAGAAAGCTCTTTTATTTGCCTGACTCTTCAGGATCTTGAACCAACAGGCTTGTCTGTGGGCAGGTGCATTTAGGTAGAGCAGTCAATGAGCGGACTCATTTCATGTTGTAAAGTAATGCCAGCAAACTCTATAGACTAACAACAAGATTAGTTGTGGTCATTTACAATGTAGAAAACTGTCGAAAAGGTAGTACATGGGAAAAACAATCATCCACAATTTTTATTGTAATTAGACAATTTTAACATTTTGGTGTGTTTCTTCTTTTTCTTTCATTTAAAACCAAATATAGGCTTAATTCACAAAGACATTTTCCTAATGGAAGGGAATTTTATTTTCTTGCTTTTGTCTTTTTTTTTTTTTAAGATTTATTTGTGCATACAGAACTGGGGTACAGGCCAGAGGTGCAGGGGGGTGAGAGGATTCACCAGGGACAGAGTGGGGAGCAGAACAGACTGACGAAGTACACTGTTGAGGGGAGCAACGGGCGGGTCAGGAGAGGTCTGCCATGCCATGTGGGTCACCTCTGGGGCAGGCGGGGATTGAACTCATGTAGAAGTGGCTGTTGCTTCTTTGTGCTGTGATTTAACTCACTGTGCCACCAGGGAAGGCCCTGCTTTTGTCTTTTTATAACTAAAGCTGTCATAAGCATTCACGTAGCTGCGCTGTTGCTCAGACCCTGGGGCTGTCTGCTTGGATCTGAGTCCTCTGAGTCCTTGGAGAAGTGCAGTGTTGGACTTTTGACCTCTACTGTCCACTCCACAGCTAAGATATGGCTCATCTAGTCTTTTCTACATGGTCCTATTACTCTATTATGTGTGGTCTAACTAGTAATAAACTTTCTAGTTTATGGCATTAACTCCTGTTGTGATCATAACTTAAAAAAAAAAAAAAGCAAAACATGCATAGTGGTTTCAATATGCCCCCACAGCAGACCTGGGCAATGAAAGAGTCAGACCACTTCGAATTATAAAACCCTCGGGTCACTTGCACTGTGGGGGACTTTTGTTTTCAGTTTTAGGAGTTGCCATCACTCCATACTTGCTCTGTGAGCAAGTTTGTAGGGCCCTCTGCAGAGGACTCTGCATTCATTATTTGATTTCAACCTCAAAATGAGCCCAAAGTCCCACTTGACAGAAAAGAAAACCGAGTTCCCTCGGGAGTGCACCTTGCCGAATGTCACATGGCTGGTGATAATGGCGCTTGAAGACACCGAGTCCTTGTCTCTGTGACCTGGGATTAGGATGGCAAGAGATTAAGACTCTTGATGGGGGCAGAGATTGTTCTGGATTTGGGGGCAGGGCTACTGTAACCACAGGGCACCCGGGAGTGACCCAGGGAGCTCCTGCCGCTTGGTCAGAGGACCAGCAATGTGCAGGCAGAATCAGAGGTCGGTGTGGGGTGACTGCTGAAGGAAGCCACGAGACAGGGACCCAGGCAGATGCTAGCTAAGGCAGTCAAAGTTTCTCTTTGGGAACCTTGGGAGAAGAGCAGTCACTTTCCCGGGATCACATAGTGGTATGACGGTTACCCAGCTGATCCCGAGCCTAAGTTCTTTTTCATTTAGCACCATGCTTTCGCAGAGAATTCTAGCTGTTGATGGGGAGCCAAGAATGGTTTAGTTCGAGCTGCTGCTTAAAGTACTGAGCTCTTTGGATGAAGCTGGTCTGGGTTAGAGGCTTGGCTACCCACACCTGTCTAAGTTTATCTAGCCCTCGGAAGTGCGCTTGATGTCTGAGAGGGTGCAGCCCTCTGGGGAGAGAGCTTGCTGAAGAGATTGACATCCTGTGTCTCCCTGGCTGGATTTACTTGTCCTTTTGGTTGAAGTGACTACAACTTTTTGCTAAAGTTGATAATGACAGCTTTTTAGTGCCCTTTTCCATGAGAGAAATAGCTACATTTTTTTTTTATTCTATTACATACACATCTGTGGTTACTCTCTTATTTTTCTAATGTAATTATCCAGCTAGGCTAAATTGTGGAAAAGAAATTATAAAAATCTTTTCCTGCCAACAACCTGAATCTGGCCAGCACATTCTTGGTGGTTTGAATGTTCACTTTCTCTTTCTTCTTCTCCCCCGCCCCCTGCCCCAGAATTCTGAAATACAAGTGTGCTTTTTAGTGTGCCCGCCACTTCTTAAGGTGGTTCCTTGAGCAGAACACCAATGCCAAGTACTATATTTGTACATACTTTGCAGAGATTGATAGATTTTTAACTTTCCTATTATTTTTGAGTTGTTATACAGAAAATAAAAATCCACATGGTAGCTTTTAGACATTATGTGTTTTGCACAGAATGAAGTCAGATTTAAAATCATAACTGGGATTTGAAAGGTGGCATGAACTGGCTTGTGTAATATATAATCCTAGTTTTAGTAAGAATAAAAAAAAAACTGCTCCAAAGAACACTGGCTTAAGCTCTAAGAGATTAAGGTAGGACCAGGGTCATTGAAAGCTCCGAGAATCTCCATTGTTTTCATTCTTTTTTGCTTGGTCACAGAGCCTGGTCAATGTGCTTCTTGCTCACACCTCCAGGCTGGTTAAACTGCTGCCCCAGTTTCTGGAGAGTGGAGGGAGGAGGATCAGTAAGCTTAACTGGGAAAGGGTTCCCTTCCACCACACATTTCAGTCTTGATGAGTCGCCGCAGGAACTCTTCAAAAGTTCACAAGGGACACTTTCCCTGGGGTACCCATAGTGCTGTTTGGGGTCCTGAGAGTTAGAAGTCCTCTTGGTCTCCCTCCCTGGAGGAGTGACTTTGTGAATCTGTCAGTGTTCACCATGGAACCCAGTCATCAGTCACAGCATGCTGTGTTTCCATAGAGCAACGCAAAAGCCTCAAAAATAATTTTGGTGGAAAAAGGCAAAAAAAAAAAAAAAAAATAGAAAGTATATCATCTAAAGGAAGACACACTCAATAGCAAGAAAAGACCTCATCCTCACTCGCCTTCCACAAAGAGGCAGCTGCTACAGCCAGCTGGCCACAGCAGGATTCCCCCTTTTCTAGCTCTGTGACTCTGATCAAATGACTTAACTTCTCTGTGCTCCCGGGTCCTGAACTGTGGCTTGGGCCCGACGTGAGTACTGACTTCATAGGGCTTATGGAGGCTTACGTGAGTCCTTACTTGTAAAGTGTGCAGCGTGCCTGGCCCATAGTGAATGCGTA
Source organism: Condylura cristata (assembly GCF_000260355.1). NCBI lineage: Eukaryota > Metazoa > Chordata > Mammalia > Eulipotyphla > Talpidae > Condylura > Condylura cristata. Next base: position 11,358,388 of record NW_004567103.1, on the reverse strand, counting down.
TTATTAAGAGCCATTGCTATTACTCATCTATTTGGCAAATGTTTATCTAGTATGAGACATAAAATGCCCTGAGCGATACACAGTGCTTATATCATCCAAACAGGAAGGGAGGAGCCACGAAACTGAGAAGTGGCTATGAAACAGTAACTGGGGTCCCTTAGCATAAGAGTCTACAGACTTTGGGGTCATCACCACATAGCAAAACATTAAAGCAAACTTGTTAGTAGCTTTCCTTTGGCTGGGTAGATAACTTTAAGACAATGGGATGCATAACTTTGAATTAAATCTTATCAGCTGGCTGGAGTGTAGGGCTATGACTCCGAGGGATTAGTTTGGTTCCATTCCTACCAAGTTACAGTAGAGATGACTTTAGTTTTGTTTTTCTCCCTTTCACCCTAAAAAAGTGGCCCTCAAACTGGCATCTGAGAATTTTGTGAGGAGTACTGATGCCTGGGTCTACTTGCAGACTCTGATCTAAACCATCCAGGGTGGGGCCATATTCTGGTGGTTCTGATAGCACAGGCAAAAGCCCTGTCCCACATGGACTCTCAGGGAGGGGACTGTATTCTCCTGTGTGTCCTAGCTGAAAAGGGAGGACACTCCCTTGGATGAGGTCCTTGGTGTGAACATACATCGCAGAGAACAGCCCCCAAGAGCCCCAGATGACCCCTCCCAGAGCTCCTCTGAATTCTGGCGATTTTTACCAAGTTCAGCGCTCTCATCCTGGGATGCGACTAACAGCAGGGGATTTGTCCTTCCACCAAGACCACTCAGAAGAGGTCTTAATGGAAGTTATTTTCCCTGAAAGGGAGAAATGTTCTTTTGTTTTTGTCAGCAGATAAACTTACAATGGGATAAAATCAGGTGTACACATACACACCCCCTAAAACCAAAACCAAAAAGAATGAATTAGGTGGGGGCCAAGTACATGTCTGTTTACTCCTTCCAGTAGTCCACTGCAGGACCTGCTGGAACAGAGGAGTCGGCTAGGTCTCCCGGGTGACCCGCATAGGTTCAACTGATGAGCTGTTGCAGGCAGCGCGGTTGATGTAGATTTCATTTAGCAAATTGCTTTTTATTGTTTTTATTTTCCTGATCTGGTTTATCCAAATTCTACTCCATCTGCCAAAGGTCATGGATCCACCCAGGTGCCGGCAAGACTTTGCCTTGAGGAACCCAGTTATTGATGCTCTCTGTAGGGGTCCCCTGCCTCACTGCTGCTGCAAAGTCAATTACTGGAACTAACACCGGAATCACTATTTTGTCATTCTGCAGCCCACGAATACTGCTGCAGCTTCCACAAATGGTTCAGAGGCCTCCTTGGATGCTGGTAGCCCTGTGTGATGTCTAATACGCATCCTGTTCTCAGAGTCTACCCCAGGAGACTCATAGATGTAGGATGGAGAGTCTTTATGGCTCAGCCTGTGTGTTTAAACATTTTCCAGCATGATCCAAACTCCTATCTCACAGACACTTATCAGAATATGCAACCAATTAACCATTAGGGACGATGGGGCTTAGCATCACTAAATAGATCTACGTTGGCAAGATGAGGGTGTTTTGTTTGATGTAGAGACATTGGAAAAAAGCTCAGAGCATATGCTCTGGTATGAGCAGATATACTGTGTGAGAAAGGCATTAATTTCTCAAACCAAAAGGATTTATATCATCTGAAATGCATATCCTTCCCATCTGTATAAGCTTATTTTTTTTCCTGTAGTATTATTTCTAGACTTTCGATATCTTTCAAAAGGTGAACGGGCATTCCCTTTGCTCCAAGCATAGAACATTTAGAGATTGAATAGTGTATTTCTTGTTATGACAATTCAACTTTTAATAAAAGAAACAAAACTATAAAATAAAATAGACCAATAGTTGATATTTCAAAGACAAATCAGTTTAAGATAAAATACCATGTGGTGCAGTGTTTCATAAAATTAGAGGAGCTGGGAATGTTTGACATGACTATGCATGGACTAGCTGAATCCCTTGCAAACTCTGCCCCAGCCGTGAACTCTGCAGGCCTGTGCGGAGGTGGTGGGGTCTGTGGAAGCTCTAGATTCCTGGTATGAGTTCTCTCCCTGCCTATCTTTTGTCACCTGCTCATACGTCTGTTTTTTAAATTTTTATGTTTTTTTTCCAAGTCAATAATACCTTTTATTTGTTTTCTGGCTCATTTTCCTAGAACTTGAGCTCTGTGGATTGACTCTTTACTTCTCAATAGCTTTCAGCCTGGGGCCTCTTCTCTGGCTTCCTAGCTAATTACTCATTCCCAGAGTTAACTATTTTCTTCATGGTGAGAAAGAAAAGTGCAGCCCCTCACTTCTGTCTGCTCGGAGCAGCCTGGCCCTATCAGCTGGACCCTGTTGACTGTATGTCATATCAGCCAGGACCCATTCTCCCACCATGGAAGGAGCCAGACCAAAGAAAAACCCCATCACACTCTCCACACAGCCAAAACAGGAACACAGCCCAGACTCAAATGGCCAAATATTCCCCTTTCTGGGCTAAACACAAGTGACTTCTTGACTAGCTATAGCTTTCATCCCATTCTGCTTCTCCTGTCTACTAGAAAAAGAAATATTAAGATAACCAGTAGTAGAATTATTCCTGCTTCTTACAGCATTCAATTCAAAGTAATACCAGGCTTCCTTGAGCCTTCCTTACAATTACCTGCAGGCTCAAATTTCGTCCTAAAATTATCTCACTGAGATGTCAGCCCAGTGATTTCCAGTAATGCGATGCCTCCTTCACTGCTCTAAGATAGGAACCATATTTGCAATAGCCAAATTCTGGAAACAACCAGGTGCCCAAAGACAAATGAGTGGATGAGGAAGATGTGGTTGGTCCATATACACAATGGGCTCCCCAGCTATTAATTAAGAAAGATGAACTCTCGCCTTTGTCCTGTGATTCGCCATCATGTGGTAACATGGGTGGAACTGGAGGGCATGATGCTAACTGAAATAAACCAGAAGGAAAAAGACAAATGCCAGGTGATTTCACTTATGTGCGGATATAGAGAAAGAAAGCAGATGGTCAGACCAAACCCAAACCAACCAACCCTAGAGACTTGACTGTAAAATTGAGGCTGCTGGAGGAGGAGGGTGGAGAGTAAAGCTGGAGGGGTCCAGCGAAACACAGTGGAGGGCTGTTGTGTCTTGGTGATGGTGTGGGGTGGTGACGTATTCTGAAGTGGTGTGACTGTATACCTACAAACTAATGTTGGGTCAGTCAAAAAAGTGAACATAACTATTAAGTACAGGTGCATTTCTGGTGAGTGTGAGCTGGAGGTCATCATCAGTGGGGATATCCTCCTGGACATGACAGCCTCACAGGATGCTTCTGTCTGGGAGCAGACCATGGTGATCTAAATGGCTTCAATTTTTAGTTTCCTAAACTGATAACATTTGGTTTTTCTAATGAAACACAAGCAGAGTGGTGAATTCCCTCCTTCACATGGGTGTTCGGTGGCCACACAGGATGAGCACCAAGAGTCTTCTGCCTGGCTGAGGGCTCTTTCTGTTGCACAAAGCAGGGAAGAAGCCCAACCCCCAAGGGCAAGACAAGCGTGCACAGGGGAACTGACTACCAGCCACCTCTCTTTATCTGACTCCATTCTCCCCTTAGGAAGCACTTTGACCTCCTCAGGCTGGGCCCGCCATTGTATGGCTGCTCAAGTCTCTCTTACTTTGGATTCTGGAAGTGCGTTTGGTGGGGGTGTTCATTTCCTGGATGTGAAATGTTTAGCTGCTAAACTTTGTCAAAGCTGCTGTATTCTTCTCAGCTCAGTGATGGCAGTTAGGCCTATAGGGTAGCTGGCTAAATGCAGGGCTTTCTGCTTTGGTTTGTTTCCTTTGAACCTGCCATTTTTCATAGTTAAAAGAGAGAAACGTTTACAATGGAATCATTGAAACAAAATTGAAAATCCTTTCCCTTTCTTCCTCTCCCCCTTTTTCCCGTTCCTCCCCCATCCCTGACCCTCCCCCCTCCTTCTCTTCACCCTTCACTCCCCTCCTCTCCTCTCCTGAATCCCTAGGACATTCTTGTTACTGGTGAAGAGGCTTGTTACAGGCTTTTCCCTGATGCGTTTCCCCACTTTCCATCCCCTGTGCTTCCCTTTGCTTTTTTACTCTCTAAGTTATACCAAAATCGAAAAGAATTCCTTAAATACATTGCTGCTTTGCCATCTGGATTTATATCAGAACTGCACTGCCTCTTGAAAGGACTTTCTTAAAACTCACATTGCAAGAGGCAGAATGTTTGTGTATTAAGATCATAAAAATAAAACTTTTTCATTTGGTGATGGGAAACCCAAGGGGATAGCAACTGAGATGGAAAAACGCACAAAAATATGTAAAAATAAACTTATAAAAAATAAATAAAATAAAACTTTTTCTTTTTTTAACAAGAAAAACCTGAACTCACTAATCAGGATGCAGCTGTTTTATTGTTCTTCTATTGCAAGCAAACCCTTGCATGGATTTGTAGCAGAGGATGGTTACTTACTGAGACCATTTCCCCATTTAACATAATATACTAAACATAGTCCCATCATCTCAAAAGGTTGCATTATACATACTTTCAAGGAAGCAGGCAATTATGTGACGTTAATGTATCATAAGTCTGTTTTAAACTTTTTTGTGTGCCCATTTATTGAGCTTCCTGTTTGGTTTGGTGAGTAGATGAGATTGCAATAAATATCTTTGTGCACATAGCTCTTAGCTTTTTTCTTGAAACATTTTTTAGGCTTATCTCAGAATTGGGGTGCTAGTGTCGCTGTGCAGAAACTGGGCCATGGCTTGTGAGTGTGGTTCTGTGTCATCATGATACTGCCAAAAGTTGGTCAGTACCCAGCAGCGGTGAGACCAATACCCTGACAGAGCATCAGAATTGCCTGTTACCTTCAAATATATTTGCCACTGTGTGATATCACCTGTTTTGATTTATTTTAAGAGAGGCAGTGATCACGTGTTTGCTAGATCGGCAGTGGTTATTTGAGCTTTTCGGGTGACCTTGGTAAATAGCTTATTCATTTTCTGCTCTGACTTAGAGTTGTGAACTGGGGGAAAATCAGCTTATTGTCAGGCTGGAAAGTGGCCAGATTCTGGGATTTAGGGAAAATTTGAGGAGTGAGGAGCACAAATGAGGTTGTCTTTGTCTAGTAAAGAAAAGGGGCTCTATTATATACTTCTTTGTGCCCAGACTTTTCTGTTTAAGACCTGTTCTGTCCCCATCACCTTTCTGGGCATTAACATTTTTGATCTTGTAATAATTTTCTCCCCTTTTGGTTTTCTTTGGCTGTAATATTTATATTGGGCACCTGCCTTCTTTTCATAAGCTGAGAATAGTGCATACGTAGTATGGCAGATTTTCCTTTTATTTGAAAGGAGGCCAGAAGAAAAAATTCTTTTCTCCAAAGCAAGTGGGTGTAACCTTTTGTTGGAAAAGTTTCACTTACTGTAAGAAGCCTACATTAGAGTTGCTGTGTATTTTATCAATATTTCCTTTTAGTTGAGAAGAGTTTATGATTCTTCTCTTAAAAATAATTATTTCTGAAATGATAATAGTCACTGGATAATACTATTCATTTTTAAATAAAAATTAAAATTGTGTGGACAATGGAATAGTAATTTATAAGTAATTATGCCTGCCTCAGAAAATCCAGATAGCCTTCACCATTGCAAAGGACTTTCTGCTCCGGTCTTCAAGTATGCATCTAAAAAAATCAATTTATTGGCCCTTCCTGGTGGAGCAAGGGGTGAGAACGCACCACTTCAAGCTAACTGTGGCCATTTCAGTGCGAGTTCAATCCCCGGCCTGGGAGATGATCCACATGGCGCGGCAGATCTCTTCAGACCTGCCTGCTGCTCCCCTCAGCATTGTACTTCGTCGATCTGCCTGTTCTGCACCCCACTCTGTCTCTGGTGAAGCCTCTCGCCGCCCCTGAGCCTCTGGCTTGTACCCCAGTTCTGTATGCACAACTAAATACATCTTTTTTTAAAAAGTCACTTTATTTCCATAGATAGTCTCACTGGTTTTGTTGATGGTGAAAGATGACCCAGTCTCTGGCATTTCTAATAGTTTCTTCCAAATGTCTCAGTGAAAGTTCAAAGCTGTAATTAGACATTCCCCTGCTCCCCTGCGCCTCCTTAAAGCCATCTCCTCTCCCTCTCCTCCAGTAGCTCATAGAGCAAGAAGCAGTTGGTTTGGGTTTGGTGGGAGGTGCTGGGTCTTTATTATTCTGAGAGGTCCTCCGGTCCTCTGGGGACTGCCACCCTGCTCTAGCGCTGATGCTTGTGACTGGACTCGTGGGTAGGGCACTCACACCGGCCTGGGTGCTGAAGGCTGCTGTCCATGCCTCGTCTTAGGTGTGGTCTCAGTTTTCCCAGCTGGCCCACCAGTCCTCACAGTCCTCCATCCTATGCTAAGGCTTGCTGAGGTTTAGGCTCCTGGCTGCCAGCTTGGCCTCAGAGAACCACCTGCATGAGCCCCTCACCATCCGCTTGATGCCCACGAGAAGCAGCAGCCTCCCCACTGGGAATCACCCAACCAGCCTGGGAGCCTCCTCTATTCCTAACTTCAAGGTTCATCTCCAACGTGGGAGGGAAGACAAATGAGCTTGGCTGACTGTGACCTCTGGCCTCTCCCTCACTCTTTCTTCTCTCCCAGTGTTAGAGCAACTTTATCTTTTCTTGTCTTGCGTAACTGCCCCTATAGTGTAGTCTTTGGTCTTCCTTAGGGGTTATGCTCCCTCTTTGGACATTAATTATGACCAACAATAAGGGGTGGGCTCATGTTGAAAATGTAAATACATCAGAAGCCATGAAAAAATGTCATCCTCATTTCTGAGGTTTAGAATAAGAAGCTTGCATAGAAGGTGAAAGCTAGGATGGGCGGGAGAAATAAGAAAGGAATTACGTGATAGATATTTTAGAAAACTGCATATAATATTTAAACAGATGCCAGAAGCTGCTTTTACTCTTGTCTGTAGACTGTTTTATATAGTTGGCACTCAGGCACATACACGCATACACACCATTCTTTAAAACTAGGAGGGCATGAACATTCTGCTTTTTTATAATCAAGGAGATGAATATGGTTCTGGGTTTGAAAACATTAGAATGTTGCAGCTAATTGCACACTCTGTGTCCATGTCCAATCAATTAACTGATTTGTCCATTCTTTTCATGCTTGGTAGTAATTTGAAAAGCAATGGCTTGGCGTTTTAAGAGTGATCACTGCAGACCACTGCTAATAAATACTACTATTACTTACACGATGCTTCTAAACCCTGCAATTTGTTCATCTACTCCTCCAAGCAACCCCATGAGGTAGTGCTATCTGAAAATGTCTCCTGCCGCCAAGAATTCATGTGGTAAAATCTCAAAACCCAAAGGTGATGGAAAGAGAGGTGAGGCCTGAGGGAGTGATTCGTTCATGAGAATGGGGCCCTCCGCCTTATGAAGACACACACACACATCCCTCACCCCTTCCATCTCCACAGGGAGAAGCCCGAGCTATGAACCAGGAGGTCTGCCAAATTATCACCTTGATCTTCGACTTCCCAGACTCCAGAACCCTGCCAATTATATTTCTTTTGTTTAGTAGCTACCTACTTGACACTGGTATTTTGTTCTAGCAACATGAACAGATAGGTTCACAGTGATTTTAATTTTTTCAGAAACTGTGAATCTGGCCCATACTGAAAAACTGTAGCAGGTTCCAGAAAGGGGGGTGATAACCAGCCCCTATGAAGGCCCCAGCTCTGGGCTCCTCTTCACTTGCCCAAGGACATATGGGTGGGGCAAGGGAGGCCTGATGTCACTTCAAATGAGGTTCCATTTCTGTTTAAGCAGAGACTTTTCTTGTTACAACAAGTGTTTCTTTTGATGAATAATTGAACAATGAATACAGAGATTCTTGTTTAAATGACAAATATTTCACATTATTATTTCTGCTTATGGCAAATGCATAGGAGTCTGGAAAAGAACCATACGTGGTTTGGAGGGAAAGTGGGAACAGCTCAGATACTGAGATGCTGACTAATGCCACAGCTGTCCATCACCCTGGTCCCGGATTAGAGCTGCTTTGTAGGAACTTGCAATCTCTTTAATGCTAGAGTTGGAATGGCCAAAATGTTTCTCTTGGTTCTCTGTCAAATGGACTTCTTCCTTGACTTTCGAAGGTGTGAATGATGATGGTATTTTGAGTACTGATACCCAATGTTCATCACAGAGCTCAGCCATTTGGAAAGTACTTAATATATTTGTTGAATAAATGAATGGGAAAAACAATCCTTCCTCCCCAGCACTATAACTCATCAATCTTAGTGTTTGGGTAGATTTTCTTTGTGGACCTTAGCACTGCAGTTTATAAGATTTTTTGGACATGTCTGTCTCCTGAACAACTGAGTTTCATGAGGAGAGGGGCCCATTTCTTAGTAATTTCTGTGCTTATTAATTTAAGTCCAGTGTACTGTTCAGTGCCAAGCCCAGAAGGGAGACACCCAGTGCAGGTCTTTTGAGATAAGACAAATGAAGGCAGCCTGCTCAGGGACTTTGGCTGGCTTTCAGAGGAATCATCCAAAGTAGGAAGAGAAAATATAAATAAAGGGAGCAATGGTTTCGCTCCCCAAGAGTGATAAACTGAGAAAGGCAATATGTCTGCAGTGCGTTGACAAGCAAATTGACGAGATACCTGAGCTATAAGCACATTTCTCAAGGTCTTTGTCATCCTTTGACGAAATTTTCAGAAGGTGCCAGAGCCTAGAGTGGTCCCTCCTACCACTTGCTCAGAGCTCTCAGGAGCACACAGCGGCTTCTTTGGTTCGATATTCGTTTCTGTGTTATAGGATCAACTGCATCTTTAAATATTAATGTTTTATCTTTCCAGCTTGATCAGGAACTCCTTGAAGAAGATTATTGCTCAGACTCTTGTTTTCTTTGTATGCAGATCTGGGAACTAGCTCAGCTCCTCACTCTTCTAAAGATTTTTGAAAAGGACATGTGGTTTGAAAGGGGCAGTGGGAAACTTCTTACAGGAACTATTGAATAAGCCTTGGGGGAGGTAGTAGGTGCTTTACAGCAAACCTCAAAGAAAGATCTACCCCTTAACCTGCTATTGCTCACATTGTGCCTGGGGCCTCCGAACCCCATCTTCTTACACTCTGGTTCCTTCCTGCCTTTGTTTCTGTCGGTTGAGGCTTTGGTTTCATGATCAGCTTGCTTCCTGTCTCTGACTTTGTCCTAGATGAAATGCTTTGATTCTCTCCCAAAACGCTGATCATAGTTTAGTCCTGCTTCTCTCCCATTTTCCCATCTAGTTCAACATGATGGTTCCCCCTCCCCCCCCCCCCCCCATTACCTCCTTAAACACACATCAACACACACATAGAGCGGAGACTGCCCCCTCTCCCCCCCCCCCAGATTCATGGTCATGGGCTCTGATTTGTCTTGGAGGAGAGTTTTCACAAAGTAAAGTACTAAGTAAGTATTATTAACTGATGAAACATTCTCTCCATGGCTTCCTTTCATTGAAAGAGCTGATTTTTTTTTAAATTTTTTAATCTGAAGAAGGTCTACATTAAAAAGATATAGAAGTTTAATTTAAAAGCTGTGAATGTTAATTAAGTTATTTGATCTGTACCTTAGGGGAGCATGGATTACTCATTTTTCTAGATGAGGGCAATATTTTGCTGTCCCTAAAGATGAGGATTCTCTCAGAAAAAGAATTGCGCAAAGGTATGCTGGACCTTACCATTGTCTTGAGCCATTCGCTTGCCTTTCCGAGCGCAGTTCTTTTCTGTAAAATGAAAAAAGACTCAAGACTTGAAAGTTTGGCCTGGAAGTTTTGAGAGGATCAACTGATGTAACACTTGTGAAGAACATGGGGAAACATTAAAGTATTATGCACATATAGAGCATGGCTACTACAATGTGTGATTTAAATTATGGCCAAGCAATCTAAAAGGAAAAATATCTACTTTCCCAGGAGGTATCAAAATAGAATGAAATGCTTTATTCCCCTACCTAAGATAGCTAAAGAATCATGAATCCAAGGGATTCTCGTTGCCAGTCCTACTGAAATTACCTGAAAACTCCATTTACCCACAAGTCGTAGGGTGTGTTGGAGCCATTCTGGGTACTCAGATTTATCAAACCACGCAACACGGCCCAGAAAGCTGTGCTACCGATGTCTTTACTGGAACTTAAAAAAGCCTCTCGTATTTTGCCTCTTTGCTAATTTAGTACATTTCTTCACTGATGTGTATTCGTTTAACTGGCAACTAAGGAGTCTTTTTTTTTTTTTAATACATTCGTTATTATTAGTTAACTCCAGTAGACTTTGTTAAATTCTTTGATGGTAGTTTCTCTTGGCCTCACTTTAGACATTGATTTCATCTTGTTTTCTTTTACACCCTCACTGTCTAATCGTGTGCTGTGATCTCAAGTGCCTCGGCTCTTCCTCCGAGATCCTTTGCTGATTCATGTCCAGGGATTTCCCTCTCTGTTGAGTTCCTTTTGCTGGAATTATTGGGAAAGAGCATTTGCCATCTTCTACCCGTTTTTCAGGTTGTCTTCTCTCCTGATAGCACCCCAGTACTCTGGGGGTTACTCATTGGGTGGAGTCTGGGGGATGCTAAATCAAGGCCTCTGTCATCCTTCAAGAGAGGCTGAGAAGTCCTTAGGGGCTTTTACTGGACCTTTCCCATTATTGTCTCTTTACAGTCAAGGTGACTCTGTTATTCTAAGCATAGTTGGTTGGGCTCTGTCTGCTGAGACTTTAGATTTTGACTAGAACCCTGGAGAGAGGGAGGAAATGGTCAGCCAGTGCCCTCTCACTCCAGCAGCAGTGGCCAGGCTTTGTCCTTTTACTAAGGCTCTTTGGACTTTCCTGCTCCGGCCACCGAGTCTCCTCCCCCGGTACCCCATATGTTCCTTTTCTGCTGTTCATGCAGCAAAAGAACCCTAAATGATCCATTCTCTTTCCCTCTCAATTACACCTACCATTTGATGCTATTCTTTGCAGTCAAGTGTTTCCTGGTCTTGTTTTGTACCCTCAACCAGAGCCTTCCACAGGACTGGGCTATACTTGATTTTCTTTGCATACCTCTCACTGCTGAGTCCCGGATGGTGCTCAGGCTGATTGTGGGGCTGGAGAGTCCTGATGCCACATTGGCTATTCTAAGCCGCCGTGTGCCCCTGAGAGCTGTGTGGCGCGGAGTGGGTCCTCGCTGCATCTCCATGTGCCTCTGAGCAAGTCAGCAGGTCTTTTTGTCATTTTGTTTTTGTGTCTGTCCCCCCCCCACCCCCATTTCCATGAGGAAATGGCCTGCATCAACCATACAAGGACAATTTGATACAAAATTCAGTGTGCTGATTTGGGTTATGCTTCATGCTTCTTAAAGGCAGAGATCATATAAATGTTGTATGTGTATAACCAGAAATATGTTTTAAAAATCTTATGGAGATACTTTTGAAAAAAATTTTTTCTTCAACTCTCTCATACAACCAATCAATCCTCATGAATCTTCCCAGGGTATATTTCAATGGGAAGCGTGATTATCATTACGCACCCCCTATTTCGTTTCTCTTCTTTCTCTGTTTCACATCCTGTATGTACCTTGTATGTCACCTCACGCAGACCCATTGCCTGATATAATCTACTTGTCCATCAATTTATTTTGTGGACAGAGAAGCAAGTCTGTGCCAGGTATACGGAGTTCTAAGAACTCACTGAATAAACTTATATCCCTGGTCACTAGGGGAGACAGACATTCATTCATTCAACAGATATTTATAGAATCAACTATGTGCCAGGCATGCTTCTAGATTCTGGGGTCCATGGGTAAATAAATAATATCAGCAATAATTTTAAAAATTTATTTATGCATACATGAACTGGGGTATAGGCCAGAGATGCAGGGGTCAGAAGAGTCACCGGAGACAGAGTAGGGAGCAGAACAGGCAGATCGACAAAGTACACTGTTGAGGGGAGCAGCGGGTGAGACAGGAGAGGTCTGCTGCGCCATGTGGGTCACCTCTGGGGCCGGCATGGAACTCATGCTGAAGCGGCTGTGGCCGCTTGTAGTGTTGCACTTAGCCCATTGCACCACCAGGGAGGGCCACACTGAGTATTTTCATTCTCTGGGGCTGATGCTGCAATACAGACACCTGAGGGTTCAGGAGAACGATTTTCCAGGAAGCAATGCCAGGACTGAGTCTCCAGGGAATGGAATAATGATTATTCCTCCATGGCAGGAATAATGGAAGTGGAAGACACCATAGATGATCTGGTGTGTGTCATGGGACTGGACTTTTAGCAAAAACAGAGATGTGGAAAGAGCTGATCAAGGACCAACATTCTGTAGGTGGGATGGGCTGATGATTTTGTGAATGGAAAGCACATCTCTAATCACCAGGAAACAAAACAAAACATCAAATTTACCTGAAACTCCCTGCTCAAAGTTTTGACCTACTCTTGGGGAATAAGAAAACATTACCTGCTTGGTTTTACAAGAAGCAAATGGTCATTCTGTGGTCTTTCTGTTAGAACAGCCATGGCCATATTGGAAACTCTTTGCATTAAAAGTAACAGCTGCACAGTGTGGTATTCCTGCATGTCTGCTAAGCAGAGGACCTTTTTATTACTTCAAGATGCACACGGAGTATTGTCAGATGACATAGGAGCTTGGGAATAACCAGACTTCAGATGACTCACAAGTGGGCTGTTACAAACTGTGACATCTTGATTGAACACTCCCCTAGCTAAGAATCAAATGTAACAATTAAAAGAAAACATGCCTATGACAATGTTCAGGTCACTTTTTAACCATTCATATGTAATTTAAAATTTATTGGATTGTTTTGAACATTTGTATGTAATTCTAATCTTACAAGTTACTCTTATAAATGATCAAATATTCATATTGTTTTTTCCAAATGTATTTATTATTTACTGTACAGTCTATGAAATATTTATTTTGATTTTTAAAGAAAAGGTATGCATTATTTACATTGCCCTGAGCTTTCTCTTGATGCAGGTAAAATGATGACATGGAACGTTGAAAGACTCTTAGGGATGTAACCACACAGAGGCTCTATCCCCTAGGAAAACACCTGGCAAGAGAGTTATGTAATTAAACTGAGGCAGGAGACCACCAGGAAGTCCTTACTTCCTCTTAGTTCTTGGGTCTCAAATGACAGGAGAGAAAGTTGGACACGTTCCTGCCAGCCTCTCCCTCCGTTCTCCCAGGCTTCCAGGTGTCTTTCTCTGGATGGTCAGGACCTTAATTTTCTCTCTGGGACTCAGAACATCCCCATTTGTAGAAAGAATGATTCTTTTCTAGGAAAACAGAATAGAGTTGAGGTCCCTGGACTCAGCTAATCATCACACTCAACTCGGCGTATGGCTACATGTACCTTCCGCCTCGTTCCAGGAGATGCTTCACAAGTAGGTTGGAGATGCTCCCTGGTCATGAGCATTCTTAAGGAACATAGCCATTGACTCTAAGTCCCAGCCAAGTGCAGCAATCTTGGTAGAGATGTTACTGATGTCCTTTTCCTTTGGAGCATGTGAGGCTGATTCTATCACTTGACTGCTGCTGTTTTCTTACCTTGTTTTTGTTGATATCTGAGTGGCACAAGTACCATCAGAGGAGTGTACACACAGTCATTTTTGGGGACAGATGTTCTCATGAATAATTGACTTCATGAAATGTTGTCTTAGCAGTCTTATCCTTAATACTATTCCTGAACCTTCCTTCCTGATAATAAGATGCTAGGTTTTTATTTCACTGTCAGGACCTACTTCAGCCTATTTACAGCTATTTATGGCCATCAGATAGTGAATGTTGGCCTTAGAGTGCTAAACAAGTATGTTTTTTTTATATAACTATATAGTTTATACATTTTTTCTTTTATGATTAAAAGTTGATGTTGGAAAGTATTTCTTCTTTGAGGACTCAGTTGTGATATTGAAACTATTAGGGTGGTCCAATTCAAGAAGTTACTTATTGGGTATACAGATTTGTGATTGGTGCTCTGGATAGGATACAAGGAGGGATGTGGCTTTGCTCCCTTTCCTTAAAGAGTTTAAAGTCTAGTCAAGAAGATATGATCAACATATATGTATCAGTCAGGATAGTGCCAGTGACAATTAACCCCCCTCAGAATCTTTTTTTTTTAAAGATTTGTTTATTTATGCATGCAGAACTGGGGTACAGACCGGAAGTGCAGGGGTGGTGAGAGGATTCATCAGAGACAGAGTGGGGAGCAGAACAGGCAGATCAACGAAGTACACTGCTGAGGGGAACAGTGGGCAGGTCAGGAGAGGTCTGCCTCACCACATGGATCACCTCCGCGCCAGGTACTGAACTCGCACTGAGGCAGCTGTGGTCAGCTTGCAGTGCTGCGTCCTAACCTGTTACGCCACCAGGGAGGGGCATCCCTGGAAGATACCCCCTCAGAATCTTAACAAACCAATAATTATTTCTCATTCGTGACACAACATGGACTCTCAGGGTGTTCTGTTCATTGCAGTCACAATGCAAATGTCCTCAGGACCAATGAGTGGGGCTGGATAAAGAACTTTTGAGGGTCTTGAACCAGCAATTAAATTCTGTGTCCAAAATGCATTGCAAAAACTACTCAAATGTGCTCTTCCATATAGGAGAGAGGACAAGGAAGGGAGAAACTGTCTGGGAAATATATAAGGTGATCCGGGCTTTATCGGTTTCTAAGATTCAGCAGCATAAGAGTAACATTAACTTTTTGTTGAGAAATCTATGCCATGTGATGCCAGACAGTGGACTAAAAATTTCATCACAATCTACGTATTATAACAACCTTTTGAGATGATACTATTTTTATTCCCATTTTATAGATTAAGAAATTGGAGTTGAGGCAAGGTTAAGTCAATTTTCCAAGGTCTCAGAACTAGTGAACTGTGGAGGGGGATTTGAACCAAGTAGGTATTAGGTTATTGGAGAGGGTGGGGAAAGTGTAAGTAAAAACAGAAAAGATGGGAATGAACTTGGCATATTTGTGGTCCACGGAGGAGACCGCCCTGACTCAAGCACCAGGGTGGTCTGCAATTAGCAGAGTGCTAAATTTAACTCTGTTTCCAGTTCTACTTACTGTATAAGCAAATCTATAGGACCTTCAGGGAAATAAGCATGGTTGTGGTCTTAAATAAAGTAAGATTGCTGCCTTTGGAATATAACTTTTGACTTTTGGAGATTCGACCTTTAGTTTTGAACATGCTTCTAGGCATTGCTGACCTATGGGCTTATGTAGAATTTATTCCTGTCTCTAATTTCTATACCTCTCCTTTCCTTGTCAAACCTTGATGGGAATGAGAAAGACTAAAACTGATGTAGCTAGAAATTTGGATGTGTGTTTCCTTTTTATTTCCCCCCAAAAGAACATCATGAAGCTTATTTGTGAATGGAAACAGATTTGAGTGATGGACACATACAGTAATTTTGAATAGTGAAAACAGCCATGCCTATCAATTTGAAATATTTACAGAGGATGATGTCTGCTGATGTGGTTCTAAATTGGAGTCCCTGCTAACTCGACATGTGTGTGAGTTATCCAGCCCTGAATTACTGGGGACTTGAATTGCTGGCTATTTTTTCTCACAGAGAAGAGAAAAATTGAGGAATGGATCAGCATAATTCAGATGAAGGGGTAACACAATACAAGGAAATCCTTAAAAGGAGTCCAAAAAAACTCCCCATACCACGATAAAACACCAAAGAACTGAAAACTTAACTCTTGAAAATTATGACTGTGATTTCATTTAATTATTTGTTCAATAACAGTACCTAACATTCACTGATTTGCTACATGTTAGGAAGTTGACTAAGGAAGCTTCTAGCCTTTTTATTTGATTTTACTTAACTGTCCTATCAACTCACTGAGGTAAAGGATATGCCCCTTATCACGGGAAAGAAATTAGGACTTTGATGAAAATAACATCACTCTAAATAACAGGGCAAAGTTCTGTTTTCCCTTGTAAAGATACTTCACTTATCCAGTCCATATTTATTAAGCTCCGAATGGCTGGTAGAGGGTTGAGGGGTGAATATAAAGCAGTCCTATAGTTCAGGCACCCCATAGACACACGGTGATCATACAGTAGCCTCGCTAGAAGCCCAGGCCCAGACACAACAGGATGTGGTGGGACTGGAGAGAGGGAGAGGAAGTCTTCAGGGAGTGCAATAGGGTAGGATCCCTGGACAGGGCAGAAAGGGAATTCTAGACAAACGGGAAAACCTAAAAACCAAAGTCCACAAGTGGAAACCGCTAGCTGTACCTGAGATCCCCAAAGAATTTATTTTTGCATTATTCACGCTGGGTCACGGAGTAATAAGCAGCACAGCCAGGGCTGAGCCGGGCACAGAGGTCCTTGTGAGCAGTGAGAAGGCCCTTGACACTTTCCTGGGGGTGTGGAGCCCTTTCAGGGACTTTTAAGAGGGGTCACATGAGAATGACCTCAGTGTTCAAGGTCAAGGGCTAAGCAGTTTATGCTGATGAGGGACAATTTTGGAATTTCCTGACTGCTGCCCACAACTCTGCCCTTCTTGTGCTCTAAGATGTTGGAATAATATTGGCATTACTAGCATCCCTCCCTTCCTTACTAAATGGGTGTGTGTCAGCCTCCTTTTATGCTTCCTTGCTGTGAGAACATGCCTCTGGGAAAACACTGCATCTGGTTGGAATGTTACAGCAGATCTAAGAAAGAGAGCTGAGCAGTGAAGGGGTGGGGCGAGGGAGGGGAAAACTTTTGGGGCACTGCCCCTTACTTTGCAACCCCACCCCTCACCCCCAGCCCCTGTGACGGTCCACATGCTGCCACAGCAAAATGAAACAAAGCACTAAGAACAGAATCAATGAGAGGAGTCGTTGCTAAAACCTAAACATTTCACAGTCTCACACATGTGTGTTATAATAAAAATTAAGTGCAGTAACACTTTCTGTCAGGATCCAGCGCATCAGATGACAGCATGAAGAGAAGAAGAGAGAGAAGAAGAGAGAGAAGAAGAGAAACCACTTTGATGTTCAGCAGGACAACCGGAAGTAGCCCCCACCAGAACCCCCTATCTATTTGATGAGGGCTATAGCTTTTATATCTTTTTTTTCGCCATACAAGTATAATGGAAGATTTTAGCGAGCTTGCAAAGAAAACTCATTGTCCTATACTTGCTTCCACAAGGTCACACAACCTGTCTGTGGAAGCTGGTCCTGAATGAGCTAAGGGTAATTAACTACATTTGCTAGTATGTAGACTAGCTTCACACAATAAAAATCTATTACCACAGCAAAGCTGTCTGGGGAAAATACATCCAACAAACCAGGAAGAGATGTCGTACTTAGTCCAGAGAATTGTGAGCATTTTAGATTTTTTCAAAGTTCTATTTAATTTATTTATGTACTGGGCAGGTAGGGTGTAGGCAAGAGCTTGGGGTGGGGGAGAGGATTCACTGGAGACAGAGTGGGGTGCAGAACAGGCAGATCCATTGAAATACACTGCTGAGGAGATCAGTGGTGAGGCAGGAGTGGGTCAGCATTCTGGCTGGGGAACTAGTGCTGCAGTGGCTGTGATAGTTCCATAGGGCAGAAACTTAACCCCTTGTGCCACCAGGGAGACCCCATTTCATATTTTAACTGAGAAATAATTCCATTGTAAGGTTGATGATATTGAGGTACAATTTTATTTTTCAAACAGACATTTGCAACTGCAAAAATTCAGTTTAAAGATGCATGTAAGATGCATATCAAATGAATAGTTTCCTGCTTTGGGCCTGGAAAGTACGCAGGCTCATGATGTGCAAACACCTTTTCCTGTGTCTCCACACAGAGTCAGTTGTTCTGACAAGCATGCTGTGTGCTATTTACAGAGCCAGCTTCCGTCCTTTTGCCCTTGTGCTGAGTTGGGCTAAATTCTCCTGAGCGCAGGCAGAAGGGGCCCAGATGCCACGTGCACCAAAGCTGGACCTCATTGGACATGAGAGACCACCTGGCTGACCCTCAAGCCTGCAATTTAAGACCATGAATCCACCCCTCTACGTTAGGAGTCATAAAGTTGTTGATAGCAAATCACCGCCTTGGCCAGCTAATTCTCCTGGAGGCCTTATTGAGCGCTCGAGTCCTGGTGCTGTATGTTCCTCCCTGCTCTGCTGCCTTGGGAGAGAGCGAGCCAAGGACAATTGTTTCAAGTAGTCAACATGCATATTTTTAAAGCGAAAATATATCACAGCAAGTAAAACAAAGAATGTAAATTCATTGTTCCTCTGCACAGAGCAGCCCTCTGGGTGTCACGGACTGCTAGCTGGAGGCTGTGGAGAACATGCCCTGACCTCACACGTGCATGTCTGTGGAAGCTTTGGCTCTTTGCAAATATTGTTGCCATGTTGCATGGATTTTGAAAATGCAGAGGACTTCAATCATGCCTTAACCTCTTACCGGATGTGTGAGTTTGGATAAATTGCATAATCTCTTAAAGCCCCTCAGTTTTCCCACTGGCAAAGTGGGAAAAATCATTAACAACAATCTCCTGGAGTTGTGTAGACAAAGTGAAATAATTAACTTCTGTGACCGAGGCTGAAGGATGCATTGATATTTTACATTCATTGATATTGCTATAAAATATACCCTAATCAGTAATGAGTAACTGCTGGCTGGCTGGAAAATGTTTGAAATGATTGTAAAAGAAAGTGGTGGATTTTTTTTTTTTTACAATGATGAGGTCAATCAATTCTGATCAACTAATCATGAGATGATAATGCACTAAACTCTAGAATGTTCTTCCGCACATAGAACTAGAAGCTGTGAGAGAAGTCTTTGTTACCGCTACCCTCCCATAGTCTAGCTTAGCAAGAACAAGTCGGTGCTAAATAAAAATGTGTAGATTTATCTATTTTTATTTTCTTCAATTTTTTTAATTGAGATAGAAACTTTTTTTTTTTTTTAAGATTTATTTGTGCATACAGACCTGGGGTACAGGCCAGAGGCTCAGGGGCGGTGAGAGGTTTCACCAGAGACAGAGTGGGGAGCAGAACAGGCAGATGGACGAAGTACACTGCTGAGAGGAGCAGCGGGCGGGTCAGGAGAGGTCTGCCACGCCATGTGGTCACCTCCGGGGCAGGCGGGAATCGAACTCATGCGGAAGTGGCTTTAGCTTCTCAGTGCTGTGCTTTAACCGGCTGCGCCACCAGGGAGAGCCAAGATATAAACATGTTTTTCAGAAGCCTATAAGGATTTTTCAAATATTAAGAATATCAACCGCCTTAACTGCTATTGTTACTGGTATTTCCTCATTGTTCTCATCTTTTATAATGTTTTGGAGTGTCAGTTAAATATTCTTTTACAGCGTCTTCTAGTTTTGTTTTAATTTTGATTTTATTTCTTTTATCATCTGGCATTTATTTTAATGTGAGGTGGGAAATCTCACTGGATTTTTTTCTCACTTTCTTGGCAAAACGCATTGGCTAATTTGCTGTTTATTCCTTTGGTTTGTGAGACATTCCTAATTATACATATGCTAAACACACACACATCTATTAGACTATCAAGACATATGTATTTATTGTATGTGTATAAACATGAATGCCAACATACATAAGTATTTTCTTGAATTAGTAGTTTTATTTTTGGTCAAAGTTCTAAAAAAATGTACAAAGTGAAGTAAGTCTTCTTCAATTCTACGCCACTGGTCTTATTCCTCCAAAAGAAATATCATTAAAACACTCTTCTGCAAGACTCTGACTGAACAAGTATTTGCATGTATGTGTGTGTGTATGTGCAGTGAAAATCTTTTTCATTTATACAAATGGAAAGATTCTGTATATACTAGATACACCATGATTTTGCTCCTTGGTCACATACTTGTTGTTTCTATGAAAGCTCTATCTTGTTCTGTAAGTGCTTTTATAAAGTATCTGTTAAATGGCTGTGCCAAGCATACTCAGCTAGTTTCTTCTGATGACCATTTATTTTCTTAGATTTGCTATTACCAAATATGCTTCCGCTATTTTAATCTTTAATACTTCATTAGTTTGTTTAGTTTTTTGTTCTTACTGTTTAATCTGTACTGCTTTTCTTTTCTTTTTAATGCTAATTTCTTCTATAGTTGAAAAATATTTCATAACTTTTATCTCACAATTTATAACCTTTAAATATTATTTATTGTCTATAATAAATGAGAAAAGTAACATTTACAGTTCTTCCCATATTACTAGCTTCCTTTTTACAACCCAATTTTTGTGGTTTATGACCTTATTCTTAGTTTCTCTGGAGGTTCTTTTGATCTTTCACATATTCTACTTATATCTATGAAGTTGACTATAAACTTTATCTTTTAACCTCATTCATAAGGTTTTGGCATGTTTAGACTCTTTTTTCAAGCTTCTCTTTTCTTTGCTTTCAGACAAAGACACTTTTAGGTATGAGTTTCTATATTGCCTTTAAAAATATATTTATGCATATAGAATCAGGATACAGACCAGGGGTCCAGGAGCAGTGAAAGGATTCACCTGAGACAGAGTGGGGAGCAGTACAGATAGACTGATGAAGTGCATTGTTAAGGGGAGTAGTGGGCGAGACAGGAGAGTTCTGCTGTGCCATGTGGGTCACCTCCCTGGCCAGGGGATTGAATTTGTGCTGCAGTGGCTACAGACAGCTTCATAGTTCTGTGCTTTAACCTGTTGTGCTAAAAGTATTTTTATACAAATGGAAAGATTCTGTATATACTAGATACACCATGATTTTGCTCCTTGGTCACATACTTGTTGTTTCTATGAAAGCTCTATCTTGTGAGGGCCCTATATTGTCTTGTTTTTTAGCACTTGTATCTTCTCACAATAATTTTTCCTTAATCCTCTATTTAAATTTATTCTGTGTTCACCTGTGTTTTCACTATGGTTTCTCAATGCATGTCTTAATTGGCTAGGGTTCACCTTTAAGTCTTTGATTTCCTTAACTGAAATGTTAAGATGAGACTTGAATTTTGAAGTACATGAGATCATATGTCTTTGGTATTTCCAGTTTCATGATTTATTGGGCAACTATAAAACTTGTGTAACTGGGGCCTCCATGGTGGTGCAGGGGTTAAAGACACAGCACTATCAAGCTACTGCCAAGCACTACAGCAGGAGTTCAATCCCTGAGTGGCTATGGAGGCAACTCATTCGGCACAGCAGACCTTTGCTGTCTTGCCTGCTGCTCCCCTCAGCAGTGTATTTCAGTGGATCTGCCTGTTCTACTCCCCACTCTGTCTCTGGTGAATCCTTTCACCTCCCCTCCCCCCTGCACCTCTGGCCTGCACCCCATCTCTTATATGCATTAGTAAACCTTAAAAACAAAAACAAACAAACAAAAAAAACTTTGTGGATCTACTCTGTTCCTCAGACTTTTTTCAGACAGTCCACACCACTACCCACTAGCACCAACTGTGATGATAAGAAAACCTAACGTCAATTTGATGACTTCTACTGACATGGTTGATGTGATGTTCATGACAGGTGCCCACAAAACACTGGCACCTTAACCAGGGCAGGTCTGCACTGGTCATTCAGCATTTTGTGTGGAGCACTATCTATGGATTTTGGTTCTAAATTTAATTTCATGAATATTTGGAAAACAATATTAGGTCTTTAAAACAATTTAGTTTGAGGTTTTAAAATATTTTTAGATATCAATTATGTGTATGTTGTATCTTTATCTTATTAATTTGTCAGTTTCTGTCCAATTCTATTTTAATAATCCTCATTATCTTTTCTATTTCATTTTTAAAATTGACTCATTGATTGTCCTCCAGCCTCCTAATCCTTTTAAACAGGATTATTTGAACATTTCAAGGAACTTGCTCAAAAATAAAGTTCTTAAGCTCTATTTTGTTGTTAGTAGTCACTGTATTTGGTATCTATTTTTGGATACTATGTAAACCCACAAATGGGAAAAAATACCCAGAAAGGATTCTGCCTCATTTCAGGGTTTCTTTCTTTACAAATACCTTTTCTTCCCTGTAGATCTAGCAACTGCTAAATTTTTAGCAGGAGCATTACATATTTATTTCAGAAAAGTAATCAAGTAATGTTAAAATGATTTTTTTCTGTTCCCCAGGATATAGAAAATTTCTGTTCATTTAATATTTATAAAATGAAAAGTACATTTTCTCTATCTGAAATGATTAAACATTGATTAAAAATGACCAATTTAACAATGGGGGTTCTCATTTGCTCTTTAATAGCTCACATAAGAGGAGGTATGTCTCCTCTTGCCTTTTCTCTTATGTGTCACGTAACAGAGCCCTTTTGAATGCAGGTGTAGTTAGTGTTTCTTGTATTTGTATATACTACCAACTGAAAGAAAAGCGTCATTTTTTTTTTACTTAGAAATGACTGCATTCATTTATTGGCTTCTTAAAATTGAAACTTTTCAATTTTCATTTGGGGGCAGTTTTCAGAGGTAGCCTTTGATTTAAATACTGGTAATTTAACTATTTGCCAATCTAATTTTTTACTAGAAATTAAATTAACCTACAATTTCTTTAGAATGTATTGTATCATTCAGCATAACCGTAGTTGTTTTCCAGAACATATCTCTGTCTCTGAAAGGGGTCACCAGCTTACTTTTAAACCATCAGTTAGCTGTGACGTTTCCTTAATTTAGTCAATAAGACAACAGAAAAGTCAAGCGATGACATCTGAATAAATCTGACAATGGCACAAAAAACCTCCCCTAAATTGTAGCTAGGTTTCACACTTTCTTGTATTACTTTCGTTTTGTTTGTAATAATTTTACAACAAAGCTTCTGTCCCTATTTCTTTCCTCTCTCCCTTTTCTTCCTTCTCTTTCTCTATCTGGTTTGTTGTATGATTTTAGACTGTGTTATAATGGTGCATTTGCTTCAGTAAAATACATAAATAAAGACTACAGTTCAATATGACTGAAAATGTTAGTTGAAAAATCCTAATGTGTGGTTTTTATTCAGTGAGGTTATGATCTTTATCTGGCATTTCTCTGCTGAACTTCATGCCTGTCAGGTGTATTTTGTCAAGTTATTTTCAATGGGGATCTAGCAATCAGGTGACTATTTAACTCACTGCACTGTTGAATACATCCTGACTTGAGTTTGGCTGAAATCTGTGGGTGAGGGTGGACTCTGCCATTGCTGTACACATCTGCATCTGATAGAGCACGCTGGCCTATTTTAAGTTCTTCTTGAAACTTAGCCTTTGGCTCAAGCCCCAGGGTGATGGAGACCACTGGTGAAAGCAGACCCTCAGGACCCCTGTGAATGCTCGTATTTAGCACCAGGAATGTTTCAGAATGTGTGAAAACTCCATGAGTTACTGCTGCTGATGGAAATACTCTTCCTGGGATCCAGGATGGCACTTTTCTCAATAAAACTCAAATTCTGAGCATGGCCAAATCATTTACATACAGATATCTGTCTGTCTGTATATGCATATGTCTGTATGTATATATGGAGTAAAAATGTAAACTCCATAGAGTCCCTCCAATTCAAGTCTACAATTTCATTCGTTCCATCCATTCTGAAGAAATATTTTTGTGTAATTTCAAAGGATATTTGAACTGTTAATTGAGATAGCAGTGAAACTGCCACAAGATGTAAGGTAGTAAAAGCTGCTCTTTCATTTGTTTTTCTCTTATTCTACTTTCAGTTCAAGGAGAACTTGTTTTCTACTATTTATTCCATCAAGAGGGTTTTTCAAAAAATATTTATTTATTTATGCATACAGAACTGGGGTACAGGCCAGAGGTGCAGGGGTTGAGAGGATTCACCAGAGACAGAATAGTGCTTTTTAAATATTTTTCAGTAAAATGATAAATAAGCAAAAGCTATTTACAATAGACTATGAATTCAAGCTGGTGTGTTATCTCGCTTTTATACTGTAAGAAAATTTGACATCAGCAAGTTACTTGTTTTATAAGGCGACCTTTCTCACACGTTTGACTATCACTTTGGTAAGTGTGTCCTTGGCCATATGTGTGGCAGATCCTGGGAGAAAACATCCTCTCCAAACTCTCCATACCCAGTATCCACAAAAGCAGTGAACATTTGTTGCATGTTCATTATGCAGCAGATACTCTGTTTCATTAGGATTATTTCATTTAGTCTTAACTGTATGAGATAGAGGCGCTATTATAGGGATCCATTTTACTAATGAAGAAATGAGATAGAAAGCTTAACTAACGAGGGCCCTCCCTTGTGGCACAATGGCTTAGGATGCAGCACTGCAAGCTAGTGGCAGCCGCTTCAGTGTGAGTTCGATCCCTGGCCACGGAGGTGACCCACATGGCATGGCAGACCTCTCCTGTCTCGCCCGCTGCTCCCCTCAGCAGTATACTTCATTGATCTGCCTGTTCTGCTCCCCATTCTGACTCTGGTGAATCCACTCACTGCCCCAGCACCTCTGGCCAATACCCTAGTTCTGGATACATAAATAAATAAATAAATCTTTAAAAAAAGAAAAAGAAAGCTTAACTAACTAACCCCAAATCACATATCTCATAAAAGTAGGAAAGATTACATTTGGGTAGCCTTATGGAAGAACCCGTATTCTGAAATGCCATTTCCCTCTCTCATCACAAATCCATCATGTATTGACAATAACTCCTAGAGTTTGAAGGTCAAATAGAAAAGGAATTTAAAAATTATCTTATCATTAGTCTGGATTATGGGCCATCTATTCCAATTCCTTTATGTTATATATGGAGCATAAAAGATCACAAGTGAACATTCATCTGTTCAAGTCTACCAAGCCTTCATCGGTGAATCTGTTTGTGAGTCTCTCTCAACTGTAAGAGTTTTAGGGATGAAGACTCATTAAAGATTCATGTCCTGTAGATAAATTTCCCTGCAGTCCTTTATTTAATTTGTCCTGCTGCATCTAGGGAATCGACTAATGCCACTGTAAACATAGAAGATCCAGGATTCCAATTATGGGAAAGAAGGAAATCATTATTGATGAGAAGTTAAAACTTCTCAACCCAAAATGGCATAGTAACTCCAAATCCTACATTTCAGCTGAATTTGGGACAGTCTTTAAAAACAAAAGCATGAAGGGTCTTCCCTGGTGGCACAGCAGGTTAAAGTGTAGCACCATTGAAGACACTAGTTGCAGCCACTGCAGTAGGAGTTAGCTCCCCAGCCAGGGAGATGACCCACATGGCACAGCAGACTTCTGTGTTTTACCTGTTGCTCCCCTCAGCAATGTACTTTGTCAATCTGCCTGTTCTGCTCCCCGCACTGTCTCTGGTGAATCCTCTCACCACCCCTGCTCCTCTTCCATATAACCCAGTTCTGTATGCATAAATAAATAAATCTTAAAAAAAAAAAAAGCCTGAAGCACTGGTGAAGATGCATGCTGTCTGGGTTGAGTTACTGAAGGCAGTTAATATCCTTTGACTCCAGAATCCATCGCCAACATGAAAACAGCAGTTCAAAGAAGTCCCGGATTCTGCCTTCTCTCTGAGATCTCCTGTCTGGCAGAGATGTGGGCTTCCTTTTTTTTTTTTTTTTTCATCTCCAAAGACTCCTATGATGGGCATTTTTAATTAGGACACTTCCGATGTACAAACGGGATCTACTACTGACAGCTTCCTTCTCAACACATGTTTTCCCTCTCATTCATCCATCTTACTTGTCAGCCTCCTTTTTCCTCTGTGACTGTGTTTGAAATGCTGTCCCACACATCCTTCCATTATAGAAAGGAAATCTGACACCTGGGGAGGCAATATTTCCTCTTACTGTCTAACTGTGCAGAGGGCATGCTGGCTATTTCTCCAAATAGCACAGTCAGCAGTATTGAGAACATTAGTGCTTTGTAGAGAAAACCAAGGAATTTTTTTTTGATGAGATGCAAATTGTACATTCTATATCTCCCATCAGTGAGCACATCATTTTGCCTTGAATAGTTACACAAGCACCTTCAAATCAATTAAGGGGCTGTGATGACACTGCTTTGACATCCCATTAGCCCTTGCCTTTACATATGTGTCTATTAGAAGCAGAAATAAAAAGTGATTTTGCCAGTCAGAGGTGGAATTTCAAATATCCTGGTGTTCCAAGTGAGATAAAGAACCATGACTTCAGAGGCTCCCTTAGCTCCATGGCTATTTGTCTTAACAGCTCATAATGGGTCAAATTTTGAGTTCTCTGAGGGCAAAAACCATATATTCGTCATCACTGTGACACCCTGGTGTCTAGGGTAAAAGCTCACTCTCAGTAGAATCAGAGATTATCACTGGTCAATATTTACGGTTGACTATTTAGTGAATGATGATGCCACAGGTGCCATATTAGAAGAGATCTGACCGAGAAGGGCTTTGGATTTGTTTCAGAAAATTCTCCATGTGAAAATACTAATCCAACAAAAAATTAAGAAGCCAGTCACTGGGGTGTGCAGCCATGGGAAAGTCATGCTTCTGGCTTCAAGGGGCTCTAGTCTAGTGGGAGAAGCTGAGTTCTAGAAATGTCTGGTGTCAAGTCTAACATTACATACATCATTGCCACAGAGTTTAGTATAAAACCTGGGTCTAGCATGATGAAAACATGGAGCTAGAGTTTGGTCCCACGTCTCTGAGTCAAACTCTTCAACAACTGCTGTAATACGTATTTGTCAAATTGAATATTCATGGTGTGTTGGGCAGGGATTAGAGTGCTTCGATTTATGCTTATAAACACTTATCAGATGAATTGCTCTTAATTTTCTGCTTACTAAAGAGAATTGAACCTATTTTAGTGTGGTTTAAGTATAGTATAGATCTTAAATAATGGCAAGATCAGATGGTTTATGTGGTGTAATTTGAGAGCCATGGAAAGATCCTCTGCATCGAAAAACAAAAAAATAAAAAACAAAAAAACAAAACTCCTTAGCACCAAACCAGGATGCCTACAATTCCAATACTAATGCATGAAGCTGGGGAGTTGTCCACGTGGGGACGACAGGGCTGACGATAAATCTTAAGGTTGGGGAGTAGGTAGGCAGAGGAGAGCATGGAAAGGACAGAAACTGTCTACATATGCAATGCAGGCAATCGGGACTTGTTGCCCAAGGGACTGAGTATTTTAAGTGCGAGTTATGGTGCAGTAAAAATGCTACAGAAGGCAAAGGAGGAAGGGACTCTCAAGGGAGATAAAAGAAAGAAAAGCGTGGAACTTTGAACACAGGTGGGTGAGTTGAATTTTAATAGGGAGAAATAAAGAGTGGGGGGAGATCATTTTAAACAGAACAAATGTCAAAAGCTTGAAAGTGCGATACCATTTCTTAAAGGATTGGTTCTCAGAGTGTGGTCTAGGGACCCCCTGAGGGTTCTCACAAAGTTCTAGGGACTCATGAATCAAAACTCTTTCCATGAGAGTTTTTAACTTCAAGTCTGCATTTTTACTTCAGACTGGCTTGGGCAGTAAGTGGAGTTTTCTGGAAACTTCATGAGGTGTAATATTGTAAGGGATTGGATATAAAAACAGATATGAGAATCTACCTATTAAGCCAGATATTGGAGAGATGAGTAAGAATATCTTCATATCTTCACTCCATAATTTATTTTTATTTTGGAAAATGAAGTTTTTAATTATTACATATTATTGATGTTAACATACCATGGATTTATTGTATTTTAAAACTCAATAGTTTAATTTGTTTTATTATTTTTTAAACATTTCTCAGTTTAATTTCTAATATGGTAAATACTGATAGATATAACCCCCTCAACCACTAACTCTGGGGGGTGTGGCTGGCTATTCTTCAAAATAGTGATGTCAACATTGTTCGTTGTAGAGGCAAGTGAGAGTTTGTAGGTCTTCACTAGTTTTTTTTTTTTTTAAGATTTATTTATTTATGCATACAGAAGTGGGGTATAGGTCAGAGGTGCAGGGGTGGTGAGAGGCTTCACCAGAGACAGAGTGGGGAGCAGAACAGGCAGATCGACGAAGTGCACTGCTGAGGGGAGCAGCGGGCGGGTCAGGAGAGGTCTGCCACGCCATGTGGTCACCTCCGGGGCAGGCGGGAATTGAACTCATGCTGTAGTAGCTTTTTAGTTTCTTAGTGCTGTGCTTTAACCCGCTGCACCACCAGGGAGGGCCGGTTTTCACTAGTTTTTTCATGTCTGACCTGTCTCCTTTGAGAATTAATGACATTTGAGAATCATTAACTTAATCTGAGCATCATGTAAGGTGCACAATGGAGGGGGAATAAAGCTGGGAAACAAGGTTAGGGCTTTGAATGCCATGAAGAGAATGTTTATTTTTTTTTCTAGGCGTGGTTGTATATATTCTTTAAAACACACACACACACACACACACACACAATCTTAAGTCTCTCTAGCCTTACAGCTTATGGCCTATCATATCACCTGCCAGATATAAGGACACCCAGTCTACAGAGTTTTTTTCCCAATAAGGACAGAAGAGCAGAGAGTTACTGCTGAGGGTCTGTGCAGAAGAGACTGGCAGAGTCAGCCGGGAAGGAAGAGTCCTGGGCAGAGCAGTAAACCACAGGTACTGTAAGACACTGCAGATGCAAACCTGACCTGGGGCAGTAACAGTGGGGAGGTAAAGAGCCAATTCTACAAGGCATTAGTGAACTTGCTGATTGCTTGACTAGAGGGCAGAAGGAGGCATCAGCGATGACTGCAAATCTTCTTGCTGTGTCAACAAAATTATCAAACACACTCTTTGAGGTCTTAACTGTAAAACCCTGGGCTTGGTGTTATTGTTCAAATGCCAGGCTGCCTGATTCCAAATCCTGTATTCAGGATTTAAGCCTGGTTCCCAGCTGCACTGGGCAAAGCCCTTCTTTGAATTTCACTCGCCTCACCTGTAATGTGGTGCTAATATTAGCACCTGCTCTAGAAGGTTGATGTGAATTGAATGATCACTAATTGAGTGCTTGGAAAGGTGCCTGACTCACAGCAAGCTCTTAAAATGAAGGGGGAGATGGGATGTAGGAAACGTGGGAGGTGTCCTGCTTGTGCATGGAAGCACAGAAAGGTAAGAGGGGTGGGCTGAGTTGGATCATTATATCAGGTGGGGTCCCCTAAACCCACCTCTAGTTTCCATGCTCACCTGTAGCTGAGAAAGGTGAGGGACTGGAAAGATGGGCTGTTAGAAGTCTTAGGTAGATTTCAGAATTTTGCTTTTGTTGACTGAAACTTTGCCTGTCTTTTAGCCAAGTGCTTTCATCTACTGGGGCTTCAAAGAGCAGAGGAGAGTGGGCTGGGTTGGGAGTGGGGGGGTCCTGGAGCCCTGAGTAGTGGTAGAAGCTCAGAGAGGACTGGCTGATGGCTTACTTAGAATGGCCTTATGGTTCTTCTTTAAATTCATGTGATTTTTGCATTTTATTCTGTAATATATATGAGTTTATTTTAGTATGGAAAGATGTTCTAAATTACATACCATTAAGGGAAAATGATGCTTCAGTAAGAGGCTCCTTGTTTATGGGGTACCCCCAGCACACTGTCATACACCCCCAGTGGTACTGACTTGAGCAATGCTGATTTAACCCAATTATACAGCCCCAGAAGGGGAAAAAAAAATCCAACTCTGTGTAGGCTTTAGTTCTTTGCAGGAGAAACAATGAATCATAAAGATTAATCATGTCTTTTCTTGTGAGTTTAATAAATAATATCAGTTTACAGGAAGGATGAAAAGTTGATATATGTAATTAATGCTGAGTGGAAAATGCTAAAGTCAAAGATTTGTACAGAATACTGTCTTTTAAAATATATAGAAGGGGTATTTTTATTTTAAAATTCATGAAGACTTGTGCTTAAGCTCAGCAACATTTTCTGCAAAGGTAATTAAAGCACCCTCCCCCCACCATGCAGCTGTTACCTCCAAAATGAAGGAATAAAGACATTTTACAAGTAAACTAAGTTTCTTGAATAGTGTTAAGTTTTAGGGAAGGACATTTGATTTGGGTATCAGCTGCAAGTAAGTGTGTAACAATTTGCTTGAGGAGTTTCTGCTTTCCTACAGAGGGGAAAATGCACCTTGAACATAGATAGTCAGGCAACCCTGATCCTATACTTGGTTTCCCAGCTGATGGGGGAGTGAAACACAGCGTAAGCAGCATCCTCTATCAACTGTTCACAGGACACATGTTTAACCTGAATCACATCAAGCCATTAGGTCCAATCTCTCATTTTTTGGATATACAAGAGCTGCAGGAACAAGTTAAATGATATAGGCAAATCCAGAACCCTGCGCATGCTCCAAGACAACTGAGTTGGTACCTTAAGAGCTCAGTGCAAAACTACTACTACTAATAAGTATTATTATTATAATAACTATTATTGTAATTAATTTTTAAAGTGTGTGTGTGTGTGTGTGTGTGTGTGTGTGTAGCAGGGGGAGTGTTCCTAGAACTTTGAGTAGATGTTTGTTAATGAAATAAGAGTATTAAATGTCAGTTGGGGAAATTTGAATATGGCCTGGATATTGGAGAACAGTGGGAATTATTGAAATTTTTAAAAAGCTAATTGTATTGAGCTTAAATACCTTATTTTTATTTTATTTTAAAGATTGATTTATTTATGCTTACAGAACTGGGGTACAGTCCAGAGGTGTGGTGGGTGAGAGGATTCACCAGAGACAGAGTGGGGAGCAGAACAGGCAGATTGACAAAGTTCACTGCTGAGGGGAGCAGCGGGCAGGTCAGAAGAGGTCTGCCACGCCATGTGGGTCAGCTCCCTAGTGGGGGGATTGAACTTGTGCTGCAGTGGCTTCGGAGAGCTTCATAATGTGGTGCTTTAACCCATTGTGCCACCAGGGAGAGCCCCATGCCTTATTTTTACAAGATATGTGCTAAAAATATTTACAGGATAAAATATCATTTAATTTAAATGTGATTTAGCAATAAAACTCAAGAAATAAATGAGAGATGAGATATTTTGCAAAAATGGTAAGACTATCAGCAAATAGTGAATTGAGGTAGCACCTGTATGATTATTTATAGTATATATTCAATTTTTCTGTGTGTTTGGATTTTTTCTGCATGTGAAATTTTACTGTTGAGAAAATTTACATGTATTCAGAGTCCTAGACTATCATTTGCATACCCATTTTATGTTCCTGTTGGGGAGATAGGGGTGATAGCCATAAATGTGATCTCCTTGTTCTCCAGCCCTCAGGGAGTTTCAGTTTGAGTGAAAACATTATTACACAGTAAAACACAAAAATAAATGAATAATCAGGTGTTGCAAATGTTACAGAAAAGCAAGAGTAAAGGCTCGTGAGAGTGATAGCATCTTTTGGATGAGGCTGGGGTGAGTGACTGGCAGGCTTTTGTGGGGAAGGGGTGTCTTTCTAAAATTTTTTAAAGATTTATTGATGCTTACAGAACTGGAGTACAGGCCAGAGGTGTGGTGGGTGAGAAGATTCACCAGACAGAGTGTGGAGCAGAACAGGCAGATCCACTGAAATGCACTGCTCAGGGGAGCAGCGGGTGGGTCAGGAGAGGTCTGCCACGCCATGTGGGTCAACTCCCGGGCCTGGATCGAACTCGTGCTACTCTGTGGCTTTGGGGAGCTTCAGACTGTGGTGCTTTA
Organism: Condylura cristata; assembly: GCF_000260355.1. Lineage (NCBI taxonomy): Eukaryota > Metazoa > Chordata > Mammalia > Eulipotyphla > Talpidae > Condylura > Condylura cristata. The sequence continues at coordinate 11,326,802 of NW_004567103.1, read as the reverse complement.
ACCCGGTGTGCCACCAGGGAGAGCCCAGAAGGGGTGTCTTTTAAAAAGGCTTCATTGGGATCCTTAGGCTCTTAAGAACCCCTCTGACCTACAGTCCGCTGTGGGGTCACTTCCCACTCCTTTTGTCCTTTAGGGCAACCTGGTATCATTTCACCCCCATGGAATTAATCCTGGCAACTCAGAGAGAAGGTAAGCTCCTTGAAGGCAGGCCATTGGTTTGTTTCTCTCCACATTCCTCAGACACAAATGAAATAGAAATTAGTGTTTATTTAATAATTAATATCACCCAGCTCTTTGCCTTCAAAATGTCTCTTATCTGTGACCATATTTTCTTACCGAAGTGCTTAGAGTAGTGTCATAGCACATGGTGAGTGCTTTTATTGTTTGCTTCCTGTTACCATTCTAGAAGCCTCCTTTCATTTATCCATGTCTGCTATTTTTATTAAGTATTTTGCGTTGTCAAATTATCTGTCATGGGAATTTCCAACATTTGTCTTGACATGTTTTGCTACATCTAGTTCCCTGGGATGCCTATTTAGCCATGAATGGCAGCCTTTCCCCTCATGGTTGAATATTACCCCATGGTGTGGCTAGGCTACATCTTCTTGATCCAAACTTCTATCAGTGGACACCTAGGTTGTTCTGGCTACTGTAAAGCACAGAAATATTTTGAGTTGATGGGTTCATATTCTTTGGATAGATGCCCAAGAGTGAAATAGCTGGGTCATGTGGTTGTTCCAATTTTAGTTTTAAGATAAATCCAGATCACTTTCAACAAAGGTTATACTAGTTTACATTCCTAACAAAGGTGTAATAGGATTCCTCTTTCTCTGACTTCTCTTCTGCACTTGCTGGGGGCTGTATCATTTCACTTGATGTCAACTTCAAACTTGTTATGTTTAATGGTTGATTTTACGTGAATTTGGCTAGATTATGATTCCCGGTTGTTTGTCACACACCAGTGTAGACGTTGCTGTGAAGGTTCTCTGCATATGCTTAATTTATAATCAATTCACTTTAAGTAAAGCAGATCATTCTCCATAATCTGGTGGGCCTCATCCAATCAGATGAAGGCCATAAGATCAGTGACTGAGGTTTCCCAAAAAGAAGTAATTCTGCCTTCAGATAGCAACATAGATATCCTGCCTACATTTCCAGCCTGTGGCTCTGCAGAATTTTGATCCAAGATTGCTATCAATGCTTACCTGCATTTTAAAACTGTTGGCCTGCCTTCCAGATTTTTTGAACACTCCAGTGCCCACAATTATGTGAGCCAATTCCATAAAATAAATCTGTGTGTTTGTGTACTCACAACATCATCTTATCTCACTAGCTTAATTTCTCTGGAGAACCCTGACTAATATGAGGCAGAAAGAAAGGAGGGTAGTGGCTTTTCCCATTTTTCAGGTGGTTGAAAGGAAGTACAGAGACTTTAAAGCATTAACGTGGGCCCTGCCTAAGTTTGTGAGTCTAGAAGAAAGCAAAGACTTGGCCTTCAAACTCAGAGCTCTTAAAAAGGAAGCGGTAACGGGCCCTCCCTGGTGGTGCTACAGGCTGAAACACAGCACTGAGAAGCTAAAGCCACTTCAGCTTGAGTTCGATCCCCACCTTGAGGGTGACCCACATGGCACAGCAGGCCTCCCCTGACAAGCCTCCCCTCAGCAGTGTACTTTGTCAGTTGGCCTATTCTGCTCCCCACTCTGTCTCTGGTGAATCCTCTCACTGCACCTGCACCTTTGGCCTGTACTCCAGTTCTGAATGCACAAATAAATAAATCTTAAAAAAAAGGAAGCAGTAGCTTGATCAAAGTCTAACAGGTAACCAAGTCTCACAGGTCTGGGACTGTTACCGCATCCGTGGTACTGTATCAGGTCTAGGCACAGAGCAGGATGACCCTGAAGGCCTTCAAAGCCCACACACATATTTCGCAAACAACGTGTTTCTAGACTTTCTCTGAGGACACATAAACCTCCACCTAAACAAAACAATCGCCTCACTGTAAATGTGTATGAGGACACCAACTCCCAGCAAGCGGAAATGTTTTTATCCTTTGCTGTCAGTAATGAAAACCTAGAAAGGATTCCTCCTGAGATATTTTGTTTTTGATGGATTTTCTTTGTTTACAATGAACCTGAGACTTAAATCTGTAGCCTATCGCTGCTCAACCAAAATTCCTGAACCACAATATCTGAAACAATAACTTGAGTATTATTTGAAGAACACTGGCCCAAGCCTTGACCCCTTTCACACTTGGGGGGAAATTAACTAGAGACAATTACAACCTGGGTGATGGTGTGTTTGGAATCTCACAGGCATGGAAGGGAGGATGTAGCATCCAGCCCTAGGGTGTCAAAGCCAACTGGGGCTTTGGGGTGATGTTTGATCTTCTCCTTAGGAGAAGCCTGCACAAAGCTGTCCCTGCCAGCTAAAGGTAGCTAGACTCTGCAGCTCAGTGATTTAGGTATTACTTGACCACTTTTCTGCTTGTGAATCAGAACATCAGAGGTGCCTGAAAGTCTCAGGAGTATGCTACCTACAAGGGGCCCAGTCCTTGTGTGACTTCTATGTCCTGGGGTTGGGCCCTGGCCTTCGCCTTGTAAAGCTTCTGTGGTCTCCTATGATCTCCTTCGTAGTCCCGGCCTCCTTGTGCTCATCTGCAAAACGGGAATAACCCTTTCTTCATGGATTGTTAAAAGGATCAACAGTCACAATTATATTAACTGGTAACATTTGCTGACTCCTTAGCTTAGCACAGCATTGGGCCAATGATTTGATGTTCTTTTTTTTTTTTTAAAGATTTATTTATTTGTGCATACAGAACTGGGGTACAGGCCAGAGGCTCAAGGGTGGCGAGAAGCTTCACCAGTGACAGAGTGGGGAGCAGAACAGGCAGACTGTCAAAGTCCACTGCTGAGGGGAGCAGCGGGCGGGTCAGGAGAGGTCTGCCGCGTCATGTGGTCACATCCGGGGCAGGGGGGAATAGAACTCATGTGGAAGTGGCTTCAGCTTCTTAGTGCTGTGCTTTAACCCGCTGCGCCAACAGGGGGGGGCCGATTTGACATTCTTTACCTTGCTTAAATGTCACAATAATCCAATGCAGGGAGCTACAGTTACTGTTTTTGGTTTACAGATGAGGAAATGATGCTCAGCAGGTCAGCCCCCTAACTGTCAGATAGTGAGGTGTGAGAAGACAAAAGGAACCCTCTACTCAGTGCTCTGTGCAGGAGAAGCTCCCCAGCCTGTGGGAGCTCTGGGCAGGCTGGTTTTCTCCATGGTTGTGTTGGTCCATGTCTTCATCCTTTGTGCACCTCTCAGAGTCGCTAAGTGGCTTCCAGCCAGAGCAGCAGAAGGTTGCAGTGGTTTGTGTTCCAGCTAAGTGGGGGTCTCCTTGAGGTTGGACTGAAAGTCGCTGAGGATCCTGCTGTGCCAGAGACAGGGAGAAGGCATGTTTCGTGCAAAGTGAAAGAAAGTCATGTAGCTCTGCGAGTGGCCTTCTTATTGTGTGTGCCGAAGCTGCTTAAGTGCTGCAGTGAGGGAGAGGGTCAGCTGGAGAGCAGTGGGCAACTTGGGTTTAGAGAAAGCAAATGATTTTTTTTGTAAAGATTTATTTACTTATGCACGGAGAACTGGGGTACAGGCCAGAGGTGCAGGGACAGAGAGGATTCACCAGAGACAGAATGGGGTGCAGAGCAGCCAGATTGACAAAGTCCACTGCTGCGGGGAGCAGCGGGCAGGTCAGGAGAGGTCTGCTGCGTCATATGGACCACTTTCCTGGGTGAGGATCAAATTCATGCTGAAGTGGGTGCAGCTTGCTTCATAGTGCTGTGCTTTAACCCGTTGTGCCACCAGGGAGGGCCCAAAACACAAGTGATTTTTGATGAGGAAGTTACAGTTTCCTTCAACAATGATCTGTGCTGTGCGTTGCTTTTCTCACTGTTGGACTGAGCTTGGAGGGCTTTGTGAGTTTTTGTGAAATACTTTCTTTCCCAGCAATGAGAAAGTTTAAGGTCAGAAGAAGGACAGAGTGCTGATAATGTAAAACCTCCTGGGATTTGCTGAGTGATGAGACTTGCTGGCTCGTAGAAAAATAGAAAGCCCGTTCTTGCTGTCCGGCTGGAAATTTATCGAGACAAGTAGAAAACAAACACAGGAAAAGTTATTCCAGAAGCATAACAATCTTGGCCACTCCTTGCCATTGGAAAACATTCTCCATCAGTCGGAGGTAGGAGATGAATTCTGCAATGAGTGGGATAGAGAGAAAGGAGCCGCCCAGCTCACACAGAACACTGGGCCAGAATGTAAACTGAAGCATGGGGTGTCCCCATCAGGCCGCTGTGTGGAGGTGTTTAGCCCACAAATCATGTCCATGGCAAGCATAGGAAGTCTCTGTCTGGGTGTTGTATATACAGATGTATTCTCGGGGCTTGGACAGCTAATTGTTTGGAGCCGAAATGAAAAGAGAGGAGCTTTTAATTCAGGGCCAATGTTTTTGTTCATGGATGCTTGTTGCCTTAGATTTCTTCCTAGCTGAGTTTATCTCCCTAAGGAAACCTGGTGATAACTCTTAAGAGTAGTCCATAGACTGCTTAATCAAAACACAGGAGCATCTTTCTGTCTTGAGCTAAAGTCATCTTCTAGAAAAAGAATCACTAAGGCATGCACTAATGCTAGCCCTGCTCTGAGCAGGTGTTTGCCTCAGGGTAGGTGGGATGCACTCTCAAAAATGTTATTTTCTGATCCATAAACTGAGAGAAAAACAAAGGCTTTCTTCCAATGATCACTAACTAGACAACCCAACGCAGACAACAGAGTCCTAGTAATTCCGGTTGCATGCCCGCAAGGGATCACAGACTGACCACTTACCTTAAAGGCCCTAGTTCTTTCCAACATTCCTGCAAGTGACTCTCTCAAATCTTTTTTTTTTAAAGCATTTTTTTTTAAAGATTTATTTATTCATATAGAACTGGGGTGCAGGTCAGAGATGCGGAGGGTGAGAGGATTCACCTGGGACAGAGTGGGGTGCAGAACAGGCAGATCGACGAAGTACACTGCTGAGGGGAGCAGCGGGTGGGTCAGGAGAGGTCTGCCACACCATGTGGATCTCCTCCGGGGCAGGCGGGGATTGAACTCATGCGGAAGTGGCTTTAGCTTCTTAATGCTGTGCTTTAACCCGCTGCGCCACCAGGGAGGGCCATTTTAAAACATTTTTTAAAAAAGACATTTATTCATATAGAGCTACAGGTACAGGGGGTGAAATGTTTCACCAGAGACAGTGGGGAGCAGAACACATAGATCTACTGAAATACTCTGCAGAGGGTTGCAGCTGGGAGACAGGAGAGGTCTGCTGTTTTATGTGGGTCAGCTCCCTCGGTGGGGATGGAACTTGTGCTGCTGGGCTGAGTTAGCTACACAGTGCTGAAACTTAACCCCTTGCACCATCAGGGAGGCCTACTTCCTCCAAACCTTTAGGAATGAGCTATTCCCAAAATAGCCTCCCCCTGCTAATCCTCCTAGAATTCCCTTAGTAGAAATGTCAGGCTGTATCTTCATGACTTGAGTAGATTCTTCTAAAATTGAGAATGACCCTGAAGGTGACTTTCACAAAGAGGATGGAAATTTACCAGAGAATGTCTATGCTCTGCCAGGTCCAGGCTTCTAGAAAATTCACTCCCTTTCTATTGTGTGGACACCTGTATTGATTTTTGTTCAAATTAAACTACAGTGACAATATGCTCTTGTGTGGGTCATGGTTACATATTGCTGTTGGCTTAAAAAAAAAACAAACTTCTGTTGGTCACTTTCAAAGGGGAAGTGGGTGATGACAAAGGCTTAGAGGGAGACATTTTCTCCTGACTAAGAGAAGGAAAGGATTGGCGAGAAAATAATCAAATGTTTGTGAAAGGAATTGTGTGTCTGCTTCTTCCTTGAGCAAACTTTCAGGTGTCAAAACAGAAAGCAGAGAGATGGGGCCATTTGAGCTTTTTATTTAATAAAGAATGTGTCTAAGTTATGAATGGAGCTCATAGAATCATAAAGTATTGAAAATTTAGAGCTAGAAAGGGAGCAAAATCATTTTCTCCTAGGAATGATTTTAGTTTCTGAGCAAGGAGCTTTCCTTTTCCTTGTGATGATTCTCGCTTATTGGAAAGGAGTGTGATCTTTTGAATAGCCACTTAGGGATGGCTCTTTCCCATGCATGAGGACTTGGAATGATGGGGAAGCCCTTCCGAGAAAGAGAATGTTATAGCACATCAGGCCTAAGTGAGAAATTGAAATAATTACCTGAAATTGATCAAGATAATTTCATTAATACAGTTCATTATCAAAATTGTTTTTGAGGTCACTGAGAGAGTCGTCGATTGAACTGGAATTACTTACGTACTTTTGTAATGGCATTTTTATTACCTTTTTATTTGAAAAACAGAATGCAATCAATTAAAACACATGGCTGGGAAAAAAAGGTCACATTTTACCAATTATTGTAATGTAAAGAAGTGTTACATATAGAGTCACTGTCAATTATTAGAAATAATTACACATATTCCTGGGTAATTTCTTAGTAATTAAATTGTCACTGAAGCATAAGATGCTTTGTTAATGAAAAGATTTTAGAAAAACCTTACATGAGTTTATCATATTTTGTTGAAATGTGGTTCAGTGTTTATTATCATAATTTCTGAATGTTCTTGCATAACCTTGAATGGCATTAATGCACAAATCATGAGTGTAAGCCAAATAATAGCTTACTAAGTAAAAAATACATCACTTGATGTGGTGTAATAGCAATCAAAATTATGATAATAAACATTAAGCCATGTTTCAACAAAGAAAGAATAAAAACACTCAAATATTTTTTTCCTCTTGATTTTGAAAGAATTCATGACACTAATTACAAAAGAATTACTGAACAGGGGAACACCCCCTCCCCCAAACATTGCCTTATTTGTTTCCAAACATTTCATATTGAAAGGTATAAACCAAAAACCTAGAATTTTTTGAATAAAGGGACTTCCAGCATGAGGCATTTTGAGCTGATTTTTTTCTTTTTCTGCATTTGCCATATTATGGAAAAAACAACATGCTTAACTCTGATGTATGAACCTGATAATAATATTAACCCCTCCTTTCCTAGGCAAGGGGTGTTAGTGGTTTCTGTTGAAGGAGGAGATGTATTTAAACTGTCTCCTTTTTTCACTCCCCATCCATCCTGTGGCCAGCAAAGATGTGAAAGGAAAAGTGATTTGGCCAATGTGCCCTTCTTTATTTGGAGATATTTAGATGTTCCCTGGGAGAAAAAGGAGAAAATCAGAGAATCTCACAGGAACACAGAGAAGTTAATTGGAATGTTGAAAGCGTTTAAACCTAAGAGGATCAGTGGGATAGAAGATATGTTCATTTCAACGATAGAAAAATGGCTCCTATCAACTTGCAAGAGCAGATAGGGCGCATTTCTCCCTTATTGTCCTCTCAGTAAACTCCCTGGGGTGGGTGGAAGCTTGAACTCAGTCATGGTAAGAGCATTTGTACCACAGATATTGACCAGCACTGCCAATTAAGTTATTTATTTATTTATTTTTTTTGGTTGTTTGTTTGTTTTCAGAGAGCCAGTTTTCCAGTATACTACTACCAGTGGGAGGGGGATTATGGGCTTGAAAGACAGCACTCTTAATGGGGACCGTCATAAGGGTCAATTAGATACTGTCAAGGAGAGGCAAAAATTTATATTTATTCACCGTGTTAAATATGGTCTCTGATCTGATCTATAACCTTGAATAAACTTGGAGAATGTGGTTTTGATCTCCCATGCACGCAAAGCTCCCAGGAATCCTCCACCTTCAGTGTCTCCCTCCTGCTCCCCTACTTCCGTTCATCTTGTCTTCACAAAGTCATGATGATGGATGTTCTACTGTGGCACTTTGGTAGGGCCAGACCTGTGCTCACTGCACCATGACAAGTCCTTTGATTTCCCAAAGAGTCATTGTTTAGCAAAAGCTCATGAACCACCTGACACTGGGACACCCACAGTCTGGACCCCACACCCTCTTTGCATTACCACCGCCATTGTCTTTCACACTAGTGTTTCTTTCTCATCAGCTACTCCCTCTGTCTCTCCTGGGCACGGCAGTCATGCCCATCTCTGTGTGCCCTTGCCCAGAGTCCTGTCCCTCCTCATCAAACCTATTTAACCTTCCAACGTTCAACTAAAATCACACCTCCTCAGGGCCTCCCTGGCAGCACAGGAATTAGATACAACACTAGCAAACTGCGGCCAGCCACTGCAGCACAAGTCAGATCCTGGCTGGCCAGGGAGCTGACCCACAGGGTGCAGCAGACCTCTCCTGACCCACCCACTGCTCCTTTCAGCTATGGATTTCAGTGGAGCTGCCTGTTCTGCTCCCCACTCTGTCTCTGGGGAATCCTTTCACCCTCTGCACCTCTGGTCTACACCCTACTTATTGTCTGCATAAATAAATAAAGCTTAAATCACACCTCCTCAGAAAAACCTGTTCCTGAGCTAGTTCATCTTGTCTTTGATTTGTATGCTGTATTTCCTAACACAGGACCATTTTGTTTAGTGGCAAATTTGGTATGGAAAATGCAGTTCCAAGGATTCCTCACATTTAAGAGCTTCCATGAACCTGTAATCATTTTGGGGCTTCAGTATTTTTGACAATGAAGGCATGAGAGGAAAGTAAAGGCAAAAAGACATCTACTCATGCTCAGCTTGAAATTGAAGAACTCATGAAGTTGGGGTTAGTATTTGTGCTTGGGTAAGATGACATTCTACCATTATGACATAAAAAATCATTGCAGAATTTTCTGGTTTGTAGCCAAGAATTTAGTCTTAGAAAAAGCAGATTTACTTTTTGCCTAATTGTTAAGAGATGGAAATCTAACGGGACCAGCTGGGAGAAAGTGTTAAGAACATTTTAGTATATTTGCAATTCCTGGTCTTTATTTTCAAGCCTTCCTGCTTTTCATCTTCAAATGACCATGTTATGATTTATTAATAAACATTTACATTTTCACAGTAGAGATATTTAAATAGAACTTTCATTAAGATGTCATTTTTATTGAATTGTTTTTTTTCTTGCAAATTTAACAGATTTTTGCTGGTTCTTGTTACTTTGTTTTTAAAATAAAATGTCCTCTTTCTGGACAGAGGGTGTTAGAGAGATTTACTGAGGGGTTTGAAGTTGCTAACCCACATCTGAATATCTAATCACCTCTTTTCTTGTATCTTCGTGTTGTCAAACTTTTCCGATTTGTGTGTCTTGTTCTCATTGTTGGGGCAGCAGCGTTGTTTAAAACACTTCCGTCTCTTCACTTTGCTCAAATGTGTTTCTCTTGGCAGGAGTCCTAACTTGCCCGGATTCACTTTGGTGTGGTATGACCCCGGTTTTCCTTCAGCCAATATTTTGCGCGGCTGTGGCAGCCGGAGAGCCACGCTCCCTTTCCCAACCGAAGATCACAAAACAGCAAAGCCAGTGCTCAAGGCGCTTTCCTGAGATGATGATTTAAATTATCATGCTCTCCTGGGGTCCTTGAGAAATAGGCCACTCTCTGATCATTTTTGAGTACTTGCCAGCCTGCCTGAAATATGAGGAGAGGGAGAAGATGTGTCTGCTTTTCTAATTAGTTTTTTTCTCCAGTAAGTCATATCCCCTTCCTTTTAAGTGACGGAAAACATTAAGTTCTTAAGAGATGTCTATTTTCCACTGGGGTTTACATCATCATTTTATCTAATTATTTCCCAATTACGAATAATAATTAAACCAAATGATGATGCAAACTGGAGCAGTAACAATATATCTTTTTAGAAGAATTTCCCAAAGGAGTTATAGAACACCAGGGTTGAAAATTCTTTGTTCAGTCTCAACGGTTGGTGTTCAAGAATGCAGAAGTCACAAAACTTGATTTTTTTTTTTTTAAACCAGGTTTGGTGCCTCTTGGTCCTGACCTGAGAGACAAGACTGGTGAGAGCAGACTTCCACTGTCTTGATACCTCAATGCCTCAGTATTATTTTAGTAGTTGCAATAAACATAGGCATATTACAGAACTAGAAGTTTTAGTCAAGTCACCATTAATACAAAATATTCAAGAGGATCATTCACTTGGAGTTAGGAAACTGAACTGTGTCTGAGTTTGTCAGAAAATGTTCTGGTTTATGCCTCTTTTCTTGGCATTATTATGAATGATGCTTTAATTTTTGCTGTCAAAAGTGTCTTCAAATTATTTTACAGCTAGCCAGGTGGACAAACAAAATTGAGCTTAGACTCAGATATACTTTTTTCAAATCTAATTGCAAGACTCTCAATCTTAAATCAAGTTGCCCAACTGGCATTTCTCAACCTCAAAGTCTTATTTATGATCAAATAAGGAACCACCTATGAAAATATAAACTTTCCACAAGAGCCCTAAATGCAAAGATTAAATTTATAAATGTTCTAGAAGAAAGAAAAGGTTATCTTAAAAAAAAAAAAAACTTGTTTAGGCAAAGGTATTAAGTGAGACCTTATAAAAATTCAAACCATTCTGCTCTTTGAAAACACTATAAAAAAAGTGAAAATCCACAGACAGGGCAAAAAGATCCCTAATACATAGATTTACAAATGACTCTTATTCAGAATATATAAAGAACATTTACCAAAAAATGATAAAAACAAACGACAACATTTTAAAAAATGGGCAAAAACTTGAACAAATACCTTCCCTCAGAGCATTAGGAAGGTGAATTATGCATATAAAAAGTACTTAATAACAAGTCAATATAAATTAAAAATGTAAAAATATGAAATATTTTAACATCCCCTGTATACTATGGGAGTAATACAACCGAATGCTGGTACTTAGCTGGTGGGAATATAAAATGGTGCAATCACTGGAGAATTGATTGACAGTTTCTTATAAGATTGAACATGTATTTCCACTCTAAGCTAGCAATTCCACTCACAAGTGTTTATCCAAGAGAAATGAAACCAGATGATCACAGAGGGGCTCACACATGAATATTGATAGCAGGTTTATTTGTAATAACTCTAAACTGGAAACAGTTCCATAAATTGTCAACATGTGAATGGGTTTTTTAAAAAGTTGTGATATATTTATATTATGGAAAACTGTGCCACAATGAAAAAAATAACTTCAATGATAAATAATAACATGGATATGTTGCCTAGGCATTATGTTGGAAGAAAGAAGGCAGATGTAGAAAAATACTTAGTACGTGAGCCCATTGCATCATGACGCTGTAGAGGAGGTCAAAGGCCATGGCGATAGAAATCAGATGGATGGTCGCCTGGGGCTTTTAAATGGAGAGAGGAATGGAATCATGTTATGGGTGAAGGAAGTTTCTGCTGTCTCTGTCTGGGTGATATCTGCTATGTGACGCATATTTGCAGCCTCATGGAGTGTATGTACCGTTTAGATGTTTACATTTCCTTGATGCAAACTGCAGCTCATTATACTCTTTAAACCAGCACATTCTTATACAGTAATGTTTTTTCAGTATTTCTAAATATATATATATTTTTCTTTCACATTTTATATGGAAGATCAATATTTAGAACTGAAACAAGAAGAGCTCCTGGAGTTGAAATGAAAGCATCGTGAAGTCACAGTGCCCACTGCTCACCCCTCCTTGCTGGCACTGCACTCCATTCTTTTGACGTCGCTGGGATGGAAGCACTAATGGTGTTTATTATATCAGTGATACCACTGGAGGTTGTGGTATCATTGATACAAATGGAAGTTCAGGGAAGTTGGACTTAAGGAAAGTTGCGTGATTCTTAAATAATAGAACAAGAACCAGAAGTAATGGCTTATGTTCCATGGTCTTTGCTTTGGCCCAGCTGCTCTGTCGTCTAAAGTCATGTTCTGAACATGGTGAGGGCTACAGTCATCTAAGGCATGCTCCCAGTTGCCAGAGAGTTTACAGTCGATTGGAGAGGGGAGATATGAATGCCCACTTTGAGGCTAGAGGCTCAGTGTTCTACTCAAACTTCACCTACCTGGAGGCGCCATGTTCTATCCACAAGTACTTAAGGGCGAAGAGCTAAGACTCATCAGAGAAATGGCAGCGTTTTGGGTCATCTAGGCATCTCCAACCTCCAAGCTGGGGTTGTCGTTTGCTTTCCTGATAGCTCAGGTTTGTGAAGTTTTAGTTTGTTTCTGGGAAAGGGAGAGGGTTTGTCAAAGTTGCCCTGAATTTCTTTTCACTGTCTGGTTTTGGTGAATCCTCTACAAACAGCTTTAAGGCTGCATTTTGATGTGGTCATCACTCACTATTGCTGAAAGACCCCTCCTTCCCCCGTTTCTATATTGCAGTCATATCAGAAACACCCCCTTGGATGTTTTCAGATCAATTGATGCTGAGGTTTCCTTTCTCAGAAACATCCCACTCACACATCTCTGCATTTCCCACCCCACAGCAGCTGGGCTTTACTCGTTTATTTATTTTAAAGTTCAATTTGTGATGCAGTTAGAAGAGACTGTCAGCAAGGGAGACTGAAATGGAAAGTTTATTTTTTCCCCCAGTAGGTAAAAGCTGGAAGGGAAGGGAGGTGGTTGGTAGGGGGCTTATTGAATTTATTTAGTTTATTTTTTTCTAGAAGACCTTCCCTCTGAGAGGACAAAGTTCTCCTTTTCTCTTCAAGTGCAAAGCCAAAGTGGGAAGATTTAAAATTTGATTTACATTTTTTTTTTTGATGTGGAACAGGCTAAAGAAAACAGTGATACTGATTGAATTTAAATAAGAGATTGGAGTTCCCACAAGTGGGGGACTGATTGTTTTTATTCATATACTTACAAATTTATCCCTGGAGATATATTGATTTTGACTGATAAAGAATTAGAACCTCAAAAAGTACACGTGACTGAGAAAAACCAGTGATGGTCCCGCAAGTGGAGGGAGGTCACAGACAGTCCCCTGCCTGCCCCAACTATGGTCGTCACTGACTCTCTGTTGGGCTTTAAATTTCTTCCATTGAAGATATTTTGTGACGGGCCCTCCCTGGCATTGCAGCACTAAGAAGCTAAAGCCACTTCAGCATGAGTTCGATCCCCAGACCTGGAGGTGATCACATGCTAACCTGACTGGCCCGCTGCTCCCCTCAGCAGTGTACTTCATTAGTTGGCCTGTTCTGCTCCCCACTCTGTTTCTAGTGAATCCTCTTACTGCCTTTGCATCTCTGGCCTGCACCCCAGTTCTGTGTGAATAAATGGATAAATCTTTAAAAAAAATATTCTGTGATTTGTGTGGGTGTTATGCCAAAACAAAATGAAATAATAAAACCCCAAACCAAAAATTGATGAAAAGTCACATGGTTGAAAAGTTTGTAAAAACTGGAATAAACAAAGAAAACCAAAGCCTTTATACATGATTTCCCTGAACTTTCAATATTCTTTTGTACATCGTGATCTCCAGAAAAGCCATAGACTGTAGCCACTTAAGAACTAAACTTAGCTGAAGAAGAGGTTTTGTGCTTGTCCCCTCAACAACCTCTTATTAAGTTGATCCTTATTGAGTCATAATTGAGGAAATACTCAAACTGACAAAGCATTGATAAAAGCAGGGCAAAATGCTTCTTAAAATGCAAATCAGAATAGGTGGGTGATAAGATTGGAAGCTATATAAACCAATCTAACTCATCAGTTCAAATTAGTGTATAATATTAACTTTAAGAGCCTTCTTTGTAAGACTCCTGCAGGAAGGAGGTTAGATTGAAATAATCTATGATGAAGTGTCTTGATCCCTGGAGGTTAATAAGGAGATCAGGAAGAGATGGTAGCTTGATAAAAAAGATTGGTTCTAAATTTTAAATATCTTCAACCTATGTAGCAAATGTTAGCTTAAAAACCAAATGAGAGATGTTGGATCAATTTACTTAAACATAAGAAGCCTACAGTTCATATTCTAGCCTTTGTATATTGATTTTAACCATCAAATCAAATAAATGATAATGATTGCCAGAATCAAGTGGAGATATTTAGAGTTTTCTCAACATGAAAATTAGTATTTTTTTGCTGTATGGAGAACTAATGGTGAGCTCCAGGTTTAGCTGATTTCTGATGACACCACTTCTTTAATTTCTTTGCACACCGTTAAGTGATATTTCCAAGCCTGTGCCCCAGCTCAGTGAGTTAGTCTGGTTCGTCTTGTGGCATATGCACAGAAAGTGCTTCACAGTCCCCCGTTCTCTAACTTCCCACCTGCCAGGTGCATGTGAGACCAGGAGATGTTGACAGTGAGCCTCATGACAGAATCAGCTGGGGTTCCTGGGTTACAGTGTGCAAGAGAATCACAAAAGCATTGATGTTGGAATCTGTGTAAGTTAGCGACACATTTTTATTTTGGTAAGCCCCTTAGATTGTGTTTTTGTTAGTAAGGGCTGTGTTAATTACCCTGACCAAGACAAATTAAGAGAATCAGAGCATGTTTAATTGGGGAATATAACTCTAGAGTAAGTTACTCGTAACTCTTCAAATTGACTGTAACAGGATGCACCTTGTTTTACTCATGCCTTGTTGCATGGAAACTGCTTTACAATCAGGTTACATAAGGCTAGCTGTAAAGAGCGCCAGCATTGTAACATCTCCCAGTGGTATCCTGCTCTGCTCTTCCATCTCTGGATTGAAAGTGGCCACCCTAAACTTGAGTGTTCAATGTCCACTTGGTGCATTTGGGTCGTTGATAGTGTCTGCGGTGGAGGAAGTCAATACTCCCAGTGATGAGTTGTAGAACTGCCCTCTGAGGATACAGCCTGAGCAGAACACAGCCAGAATCTGCTGATCTACTGACCTTCCACATACTTGCACTCGCTGGCCTTCAGCCCAGTCCTGCACAGCTGGCCGTAACAGTCCTCAGTACCTGAGGAACTTATCCCAAGAGAATGCTGGTAAAGTAGGAACTGGTAGGAAAACAAAGAAGAAATGAATATAAACCTTGCTTAGAAATGAAATGAATTTCCAGGACTAGGAGGTTTGCCAGCCATCTGATGGTTCTGTCTTAGCCGGGATAGAGAGGTTAGGGATAATGTGTATTCATGTTTACATCTGGTGAAAGTCTCTTTTGATAAGAATATACTTATTTATTTGATTCTAAGTGTGAATGGCTCCTTTTGGGGAGTAAAAGCTGTAATTCCTACCCAGAGGAACTTATAAATCCACATCATTTTTTATAGTCAATGACAAATTTCAATTGACAAGCCTGCTGTTTTGAAGTATGCAAGATGTAAGTCCTGTAAGAAGAGATGGAGCTCGGTTTTGTGAGTCTGGAAACTCACACAGCTGTCAAAGTCTTCCCTAGCAAATAAGTGCAAAATTAGAAAGTAATTGTTTATTTAGAATGAAAAATGAAATCACAGCGACTTTACAAATTTGAAAAGTTGGCTGCTATACACATGACAAAATTCAGGCAATTGTAGATCTGTTAGCAGCTGACTAATAGACCTTTATTTTTTCCCATAATTTTGGTTTCATATTCTGTATTCATCTCATTGTCGTTTATGATATTATAGCATTTTCCTTTATCAAAATAATAAGTTTTTATTCTTATTTATTCCTTCTTATTCCGATGTATTCCTTCTAGTCATAACTATTTTATCTGTTCCTGTCAGACTTTTACTTCTGAAACGTTACTAAGACAGTTCTTATTGGTGAACTTATTGGTAAAATCTTACGTTTAAGATTGGTGAACTTATTGTAAAATAACTTTTTTAATTGGTAAACTTATCTTAAGTTTAGAAGTTTCTTTGGTGTCACACTTTGTTAACGGGGATTTTCCGTAAATTACTGAAGTTGTTAAACTAGTGAAAAATTCTATCATATTTATTTCATATACTAAGACTGAAAGATTTTTCTGCAAACTACTTCTGACTCCCTATTTACAAAACTATTTCTTTTTGAATATATTTATTACATCACCCTTCATTTTTGTACAATGTGTGATTTCCCTATGAAATTTCCACTACCAGTTCACCCAGGTACCATCACCAGAGTCCTGTATGCTCTTCCCACTCCTGTCCTGATCCTTCTTCCTCCTTCTCCCTTACCAGAATGGAAAGCTGTGTGGAGGTTCTTCAAACTACTAAAAATAGAGCTTCCATATAATCCATCAATTCTACTCCTAGGTAGCTACCCAGAGCACACAAAAAACACTAATTCAAAAGAACATCTACATCCCTATGTTTTTTGCAGCACAATTTACAGGACATAAGATATGAAATCAACCAAAATGTTCAAAACTGGATGACTGGATCAAGAAGATGTGGTATATTTACCCCATGGGATATTACTTAGCAATCAAAACTATTTCTTGCTTATACTGGTCACCCACATAATTCTGAGTGACTGGCATCTAACACCTTTGTATCATGTTGCAGATGCATTGGCACAGTGGCAGGGGTAGCTTTCCTGAAGGCCATGTCTACTTTGGGATGGTGAGTAATAGTTTAATTACACATGGAAAAATGGGAAACCCAAAAACTATTTCCCTATAGCCTGAATAGATGAAACTACCAAGTCAACATTCCATTAAGTACTTATCAAAGATGCCTGTGACCGGGGTTGCCCTTAGACCTCAGTGAAAAAGGCCCCACAATGGATGTTGTGCCTCAGGGGGCCATATATTTTAGCACCTTTCTCAAAATTGTCCAAGTTTCTCTCTGGTTTCTGAAGTCAGCTGGGACTAGCAGTGGTAAAGAGTGTGTGTGGGGGCAACTTTAAAACTAGACATGGGCTTTCAGGGGACTTAATCAACCGTGGTGATGCTTTTTCAATCTCTATTGCAGGTATGGGGTTGTCTCAAATTTCAGCATCTCAGAGGCTTAGAGTGGTTTGTACTTCCTAGTCATTGTGACATTTATTTCATAGCATCTTATAAAACCAGGCCACCAGAATAGTGTTTACAGTCCGCTTTGGGTAGTCCTCACTCTCATATACGACAGGATGAGTTTCTGAACTACTCATGGTCTGTTCTCAATGCTTAGACCTAAACCATGAAGGTCAGTCTACATATTGGTTATCACCAGTCACTGCTCTAAGTTTCCTAACTATATCTTATGTAGGGCCATGCATTTTTTTATGTGTTTTTAATAAAATTGTTTATATAGGCAGGACCTGATTAAAAAAAAAATACTCAAAACCCTGCATATGGGCCCTCCCTGGTGGTGCAGCGGGTTAAAGCACAGCACTGAGAAACTAAAACCACTTCCGCATGAGTTTGATTCCTGCCTGCCCCAGAGGTGAACACATGGCACGGCAGACCTCTCCTGACCTGCCCACTGCTCCCCTCAGCAGTGCACTTCATAGATCTGCCTGTTCTGCTCCCCACTCTGTCTCTAGTGAAGCCTCTCGCCGCCCCTGAGCCTCTGGCCTGTACCCCAGTTCTGTATGCACAAATAAATCTTTAAAAAAAAAAAAAAAGAAGAAGAAAACAAACAAAACCCCTGCCTATGACATGGGTAGCTCTTCCTGTCTCCAAAAGACAATTATATAAGAAGGAAGTTTGATGGACAGAGAGGACAGCCTAAACTGATAAATTGTTTTTGTAAACTTTACAAAAAATATATGGGCATTGGACATCTTTGAGTCCCTAACCAAAACTGGATTAGGCCCAGGCAAGCAAGGAGCCCTGAAATTTCACCATAAATTGGCCTCTACTAGTTAAGTTGATTCTTCAAAGAATGTGATATACTTGTAGACGATTAATGAGGCTTCCTCAAAACAATGAGTATAGGGTTTATTTAAAAATAAAATCATTTTAAAGACTTCTGTTTTTGATAATCTTCCCTGCTGCATCCTCCTCTAAACCCTGTGGAGTAGCTATTTTTTTTTCCTACACAATTAACCCTAATAGAAAATATGTTAGAATTTGATTAATTCATCTTATATGTCCATAATTAATGTAAAAGGGCCAACAACCTCTCAACTCTTTTCTCTAAAAAGATCTAATAATGAAGTTCAAGTGCAGTTTAATATGACCTAATTTTAAGAAATATAATAGCTAGAGAATTACTTTGAAAAGTTAGAAGTGTTATGCAAATGTAAAGTATCCTCATTATTGCTATTATTAGTGAAGTATCTATAAGTTAACACTCAGTTATTTGCTGCATTACAAAAATAAAGAGTAGAATAGTCTCCTGACATTTACCTCTCTGAACTTCATGGGATCTTACTGGTTTTGCTCATAAAGGATGTCCATTGCACCCAGCGTCATGCCTAATGCCAAGTAAACACGTACATGATTGTTGAATGAATAAATACACTCCAATTGTAAGGTACATTATTTGAATTCTCACAATTTTAAGCGATGAATGAATAGTAAATACTAAATGTTTGAATCTCAGTATTTGCTAAAGACAAATTTGAAATTTCACCATAAATTGAAATTTCAAATTAAATCATGGGGCCCTCCCTGGTGGCACAGCGGGTTAAAGCACAGTACTAAGTAGCTAAAGCCACTGCAGCATGAGTTAGATCCCCGCCTGCTCCAGAGGTGACCCACATGGCGTGACAGACCTCTCCTGCCCCGCCTGCTGCTCCCCTCAGCATTGTACTTCCTCGATCTGCCTGTTCTGCTCCCCACTCTGTCTCTGGTGAATTCTCGCACCCTCCGCATCTCTGGCCTGTACCCCAATTCTGTATGAATAAATAAATAAAATAAATCCTAAAAAAAAAAAAAAAAAAATCTGGCCCTCCCTGGTGGTGCAGTGGGTTAAAGCACAACACTGAGAATCTAAAGCCGCTTCGCATGAGTTCGATTCATGCTTGCCCTGGAGGTGACCACATGGTGTGGCAGACCTCTCCTGACCCGCCCGCTGCCCTCAGCAGTGTACTTCGTCGATCTGCCTGTTCTGCTCCCCACTCTGTCTCTGGTGAAGCCTCTCACTGCCTCTGAGCCTCTGGCCTGTACCCCAGTTCTGTATGCACAAATAAATAAATCTTTTAAAAAAAAAATCATGGCCCTCTCTGGTGGTGCAACGGGTTAAGACACAGCACTTCAAGCAAATGGCAGTTGCTTCAGTGCAAGTTCAATCCCTGGCCCAGGAGGTGATCCACATGGCCTGGCAAACTTCTCCTGACCTGCCCGCTGCTCCCCTCAGCAGTGTACATTGTCGATCTGCCTGTCCTGCTCCCCACTGTCTCTGGTGAAGCCTCTCACCGTCCCTGCCGTCCCTTTGGCTTGTAGCCCAGCTCTGTATGAATAAATAAAAAATCTTTAAAAAATTAAATTATAGGTTTTACACATTTTTAAATCTTTTGATATCCATTGCCAAACTGCCTCCTGAAAATATTTCATTTAGTAAATTTTTATTAAGTGCTTATTAAGGGTCATGCTCTGTTCTAAGTTCTGGAGATATGGTGATGAATAAGACATTCAGTCTTCATGGATTTTATACTTAAATTAGGACAGAAGATAAAAGCTAACCAAATAAACATGTAAGTGCTGCAATTTCAGATAGAGATGAGAGTTATGAAAAAAAATATGGAAACAAGAGGATTTATTTAGTTGGAACTATTGCTTTTAAATAAACTCTTAATTTTTCTACTTACCAGAGTATAGACAATGGGAAGGGAAGTGGGAAATACTAGAAAAAGGGGAAATAATCCAATAATCTGAACCTGGCTCAGGAGAGGCCCTAGTTTCCAGGCACTTAAAGCAAATCTAGGCGGGGCTTGTGGTCTTATTTTATTAAGATTTATTTATTTATGCATACAAGAACTGAAGTACAAGCCAGAGAAATGGGGTGGGGATTTAAAGGAGTCACTAGAGAGAGAGTGAGGAGCAGAACAGGCCAATCGACTGAACTACAGTGCTGAAGGGAGCCGCAGGTAGAACAGGAGATGTCTGCTGTGCCATGTGGGTTACTTCCCTGGCAAGGAGATCGAACTCATGGTGCAGTGGCTGCAGAGAGCTTCACAGTGCTGTGCTTTAGCCCATTGTGACACCAGCAGGGGCCCAACTTGTGATATTTGAAAAGAAATTTGGCCCAATATTTTCTCACATTTGGGCAAGTAAGTCAATGATCTCTTCTGTGATTATTTTCCCAGTTGCATAGTTGAAATAGAAATACTCAGCCTTGTGGAATCAATCAACTAGAGGGTAGTTGATCCATTGTGGTAAGAAAGGAGATTGAACAAATTAGCATCAAAATGGCACATCTATGACTTACAGGCCACTGGCCTAACAGAGTAGTAGAATGACCCACTGAAGATTGAAATCATTTCCTAGCAAGGAGACAAAGTACTGGGTTTCTATTTAGAAGATAGAATCAGTGATCAATATGTGCTACTGTTTTTTCCACAACCAAAGCCCATGGAGTCCCGAATTCTGGATAGATTATTGCAGCTACTATTTCATTTTATCTCAGAGTTATATTTCTGCTTGTTTGGCTTTCAAAAATTATTTAAAACAAGTACTAGAGTGATGTAGAGGAAAGGAACCCTCTTATACTATTGGTAGGAATATAGACTTGTCCAACCACTATGGAAAACACTATGAAGTTTTCTCTATTTTTAATCTCCAATATTAAAAATGCATCTGCTTTATGGACCAGTAATTCCATTTATAAGAATCTTCCTGAAGAATTCAAAGCCATATACTATGTTCATCACAACACTAGTTACAATAACCAATGGACTATGGTGAATGATGAGGTTGCTTTTGATGTAGTTTGGTTTGGTAACATGCATCTTAAGAGATGTGAATTATTGTCCTGAACTACAAAGTGTTGTGAACCAATTTCCCTCAATAAAATTGATACAAATTTCAAAAATTGTTAGTTGATCGAGAATATGAAGTCAAATGTAAAAGTCTCACAAAAAGAATGCAGATGGCACTAATTAAAAACTAATTAAAAAATATCCTAAACTTATTTTGAGATAGGCATAGGTTCACATGCATCTATAAGAAATAATACAGAAAGATCCAATGGACTTTTATGCAGTTTTTCCCAGTGCTAACACTCTGCAAAACTATTCTATAGTAGCACAACCTGGTCATTGACACTGATATAATCCACACTGCTCTTTCAGTTCCAGGAGAAAGAGAAGTCACATTTCCTTAGTTTGGGACATGTGTTTATAATAATCCCATGATTTAGCCCAAACTCTTGCTGTTCTTGTCATGCAAATAGGCTGTGGATCAGAATAATTCTTGGGCAGAGCCACAGTCAACTTATAGCCAATCAGAAGCTGACATACCAACTAAGCACGTTAACTCTTAGTTGTAAGAACTGAAATTTGAGATTGTGACTTAGCATGGCTAATTAACAGAGAAGGAGATGGAAGAGGATTCTTTTAGATAGATCAGCAAGGACCTCAGAGAAGAAGGGGTGTTTGAGCAGGGACTTTCTAGAGTGAGGATGTCAGTCATGGAAATGACTAGGGATAATGCATTATGGCATTGAGGTGGAAGAAGGTGCAGAAGCCCTGTGCGACATGAGATTGGAGAAAGTAGGCAGCTGGTGTGCTGTAAGGCAGGTGCAGTGAGCAAAGAGGAGGGTGACTGCAAAAGCCTGACTTCATGAAGAAGAGACTCAAGAGAATGGAGTTTATTTTCAATGCAGTGCAGACACCAATTTTCAGAGTGGCATATTCAATACCATGGATAGATATAACTATCTAAGACTTCTTTTTTCCCCTAGAACTGAAATCAATCTCTTACTCACAGGTTCCTTTATATTATTTCTGTCTTTTGTCTTCTGGGAGTTAATTCCCTCTCATATGACTAGTCTTCATATGTTTGAGAGTGGTAATATCTTCTCAATTCTCTTTACTTCAAAGTAAATCTTTTCAGTTGAATTTGATTGAGTTTCTCATAGCTTTTTAAATGAAGACTTTAGATGTTAATCATAGTAATGCATATCATTATGCATATCATAATTATAGCTGAAGTTATTAAAGAGAGGATATTTATAATCTTAGAGGTATATTATTTGTTTATCTGATTCACTATATGATTTTGACAGGGCTCAAGAGATAAGTATTTCACTGACCTAATATGATTTTTTGAATTTAATAAAGGAATGGGGAGAAATATGTTGTTGTAAGCTGAAGAGGCTCTTTTTTCTTTTTAAATAATATAATAGTTTATGTTTACATCACTTTGTGCCTTTTTCCATCTTAGTTGTAGTCCCCATGGGCTTCCCATCACTAAATCACCCATGTGCTATTAATAGTCCAGTGCACCCCCCATTTTTGATCCCATTCCACCCTCGTAAAATGTCTCTGGTATACAGTTGTTCCTTATTATTATTATTTTCTCCCCTGTTCAATTATACTGCTGCTATGAATGAAACCATCTGGTATTTTTCCTTTTCTTTCTGGCTTATTTCACTAAGCATGATCCCTTCCAGCTCCATCCATGTTGCTGCAAAAGGCATGTGTTTATCTTTTTTGATTGCTGAGTAATATTACATTGTGTATATGTACCACATCTTTTTAACCCTGTCATCTACTTTTGGGCATTTGGGTTGATTCCATGTCTTTCTTATTATAGATAAAGCAGCAATAAACATGGGGGTGCAGGTGTCTTTTTGAATCAATGTTTTTGTGTCTTTTGGGTAGACACCAAGGAGTGGTATTTCTGGGTCATATGGAAGCTCCATTTTTAGCAGTTTGAGAGACCTCCAAACAGTTTTCCATAGTGGTTGTATTAGTTTGCATTCCCATCAGCAGTGCAGGAGAGTTCCTTTTTCTCCACATCCTCGCCAACATTTGTTGTTGTTAGTTACTTTAAGGTGTGCCATTCTCACTGTGGTGAGGTGGTATCTCATTGTGGTTTTAATTTGCATCTCCCATATTACAAGTGATGTTGAACATTTTTTCATATGCCTGTTGGCAATCTACATTTCCTCTTTGGAAAAATGTCCTTTTAGCTCTTCTGCCCATTTTTTGATGGGGTCCATTCCTTGATTTTTGTTGAGTTTCATCAGTTTTTTTGTATATCTTTGTGATCAACTCTTTATTGCTAGCTTTGTGTGTGAAAAATTTTTACCAATCAGTAGGATGTCTGTCTGTTTTTTGTAATGTCTCTTTTGCTGTACAGAAGCTCTTTAAGTTGATGTAGTCCCATCTGTTTATCCTTTCCTTCACTATCACTGCATTGGGTGCTGTATCTTCAAAGATGTTACTGAGATGGATGCTGTGTAGTGTTTCACCTATCTTTGCTTCCAAGTATTTTATGGTTTTTGTTTTTATGTCTAGGTCTTTAATCCACTTTGAGTTGGTTTTTGTGTATGGTGTGAGGTAAAGATCTAGTTTCATGTTTTTGCATGTAGCTTCCCAGTATTCCCAGCACCATTTGTTGAACAAACTTTCTTTGTTCCATTGTATCTTCTTTGTTCCTTTGTCATAGATTAGCTGCCCATAAACTTGTGGGTTTATATCTGCATTTTCCATTCAAATCCACTGGTCTGTGTGTCTGTTCTTGTTCCAGTACCATGCAGTTTTGATTATTATGGCTTTGAAGTTTGGGATTGTGATGCCTCCTTTCTCTTTCTTTTTAGCCATGAGAGTTTTGGCTATTTGAGGTCTTTTGTGGTTCTATATGAATCTCATCTATTTCTTTGAAGAATGTCATTAAGACTTTTATTGGGATAGTGTTGAATCTGTATATCGCTTTTGGTAGGATAGCCATTTTGATGATGTTAATTCTCCTGATCCATGAGCAGGGGGTATCTTTCCATATTTCCATTTCTTGGTGTCTTCTTGTATTGTATGTGTCTTCTTGTATTGTATTTCTTTTAACAGTGTTTTGTAGTTTTCATTGTATAGTTTTTTTTTTTTTAATCTCTATTGTTAGGTTGATTCCCAGGTATTTGATTCTTTTTGTTTTAATTGAAAAGGTTGATTTTTTAATAAAATATTTCTGCTTCTTCTGATTGGTTGTTTGTATATAGGAAAGCTTGAAGAGGCTGTCCTTTTAAGTCAGTGATGGTTATCTAAATATTAATGCCCTTAGGAATCACTTGGGGATCTTGTTTAAACTCAAATTCTTTTATTTTTTTTTTTTAAGATTTATTTATTTATGCATACAGAACTGGTGAACAGACCAGAGGCTCAGGTGCAGCTAGAGGATTCACCAGAGACAGAGTGGGGAGCAGAACAGGCTGACTGATGAAGTACACTGCTGAAGGGGAGCAGTGGAGGGCCAGGAGAGGTCTGTTGCACCATGTGGATCACATCAGGGGTGGGGATCAACCTCATGCTGATGTGGCTTAAGCTTCTTAGTGCTGTGCTTTAACCCACTGTGCCACCAGGGAGGGCTCTAAACTCAAATTCTAAATCTAATAGTCTGGGGCAGAACCCTGGATACTGAATTACAGGGACTGTTTTAGGCTGTGGACTCTTTTTGAGTAGGGAACTTCTAAAGAATTCAACTCAGTTGAGAATTAATCTGACTTCCAAGGCAGAAGTATTGTCATCAATCCACTGGACACTTAATGTAAGTGGATTCCTTCTATCATTTCAGGGTGTTCCCCGGTGCTGACAGAACCACATAGGACACCTCAGAAAAATTGTCTTCCATCCATTTCTAGGTTCAATACATAGATACTTTACAGAAAATGACTGACTCTCAAACCACTCTTGTTCAATTTCCTGCGTACTATATGAGTATTTCCTTGGGACAGTGATATGACTGATGGTAAGAGGCCAATAGACACAGTTATAGAATGCAAAGTCTCTTTAATGGCAAAGGATATAGAAACAGAATTGCTACAAAGTAGGAAACAAATTGTGCTCCCATTAAAGTTGTGCTTCTGGGATGGCTATGTGCCTGTGGGGACATAGAGTAGCTATATGTTCTGCACCATCTGCATGGAGTTGAGCGCTCGCATTGGTAAGAAGTGTTGCTTTGCCATTGTTTGGGGGCAGTTTGCTGAGAATAAGAAGGCACAGCTGACTCATGCTACAAAACCGCCTGGGGACCTTTCTGCTGCAAGACTGGCTGAATCAAAGGCCAGTTTTCCCAGTGTCACAGTAATCAGTAAGCCTGATGCACCAGACATTAGGCCTGCCTAAGCTCTATGTCTGTATGCATTGTGTGGACAGAAGTAGATCATAAGATAAGATGGAAAATATCTGCTTCTAAGGTAGTAAAAGCCAGGAAAATCAGTGCCTTGTGTTTTCCTTTATCTCATCATGTTTCTCTCTATCATTCACCCAAGTGACATATGATGCAAACTTACTTAGAAAAATTCTGGTATATGCAAATATATCTTGAAGAATATTTTTCTCTGAGAAAGTTTAATAAACATTGAATGGATTTTTGAGTGTGCAAATGAGGGGCACCCTGAGACCCCCACAAACCTTTACAGTCTAAATGGGTTCTGTTAGCCACTGCATAAAGACAAAACATACCTTTAGTGTGTAAGAACTTCCACAGAACACAACTTGAATAGATTTAATGTACAATAGAAAGGAGAACAGAGAGCATATAGTGTCCTAGTAAAGCATCCCAATTACCATTCCCTTGTGGGAAAATGTTCAACCAAACAGGGCTGGCCTACAGTAGACCTGCTGAGGCCCAAAAATCTTGCCACAAGTTTAAGGTAACTTCTGGCAGGGAACCATGGGAAAGGAACAGAAGGAACCAGGCAAGTCTGGAAAGACAGGTGCAAAATCATAGTACAAGTCAAGATAAAGTCTGTCAAGGTCAACCTCCCCAGGGGTATCTCACCCACATCTCCTCCATGTATCTCCTCCCATGTCCCTCAAGTCCTTGGTACAAGTCCAAGCACAAGAAGCAAGCCTGGCATCTTACTCACATGTCTCTCTGCTCCACATACTCCTCCAGCTTTCTACGTTTTTCACTCCCAAGTACTTTCTAGCTTCCCTGTTTTGCTAGCTCCAGCCTTCCTTAGGTGGGACAGGGAACATGGAACCTCCCCTTTTTTTAGATTACATTATTACAATTTCATCATCTTAGGATGCCAGAGTTGGTTAGCCTAGAGCTATTCTAATTCACAGTAAAGTTGTGATAAAGTCATTATGACCAATGATTATTCTGAACACAGATTATGAATATTGGTGTTTCGAAAGGTTTCAGTTAGAGCCATTCTCATTTAAAATACTGTAGTGGATGGTCTGGTTGATCCAAAATATTCCATCCCTGCTAACTCATCTGACTTTCAGATTTTGTTGCTCTCCTGGTGGCTGTTTTTGGTCTAGGCATATATGTGTGTCCAAAGTTGGTTCAATTAGAGTGGAATGAAGGCTTATCTTCCAATGACCGGTTTTCCCTCCCTGTCTCCCTTTCTTTTTTTCCTTCCCTCTTTCCTTCTCCTTACTCCATTTCTCTTTCTTTCACTACTTTGGGATTATGATGAGAATTGATACTAATTTTGCAATCAAGATTTGAAAACACGGTATAAATTTTATTTTCAAATTTTGCTGTTGTTTAGTCATTTTCCAGAAACATTGTTTTTCTAGATAGAACAGGTTTTCAAAAAGTATGATATGATTCATTCCCAAACAGGTCATGTAAAAATACATTCTTTACCTTATAGAGTACTTTGGATATTAAATTATTAAGAGTCAGGAATGAAATAACAAGACTATCTGGCTATAGAGGACCCTAAAATGAACAGCACAGGGAATTTTGGCTAATATGCTTTTTGTGCATTTGTACTATATCTTAAGTGAAGATAAGTTCACTGTCTTCTTTTCCTGTCTGTTGGTAGGTGTTCTTTTTTTTTTTTAAGATTTATTTATTTATTCATACAGAACTGGGGTACAGCCCAGAGATGCAGAGGGTGAGAGGATTCACCAGAGACAGAGTGGGGGCAGAACAGGCAGATCGACGAAGTACACTGCTGAGGGGAGCAGCGGGTGGGTCAGGAGAGGTCTGCCACGTCATGTGGTCACCTCCGGAGCAGGCGGTGATCGAACTCATGTGGTAGTGGCTTAAGCTTCTTAGTGCTATGCTGTGCTTTAACCCGCTGCACCACCAGGGAGGGCTGGTAGGTGTTCTTATTCCAAAACATATTTTTCTGTAGGAAGTCCATGAAGTATGGCTGAATGTTAAACTGTGGTGTCCCCAATGTATTTGCTTTTTGACAGTCTGGTAATTGATTATTGTGGAAGAAGTAGGAAAATTCCACTAAATGGAACTCCTAGAGTCATTAACAATGAAACTTACCCCACCAAGAAGTTAAGACATTTAATACATATGGTGCAATCCGTATCACCTGCAATCCCTATTAGATGGCATGCCAGATTTCTTTGGATTTTGAGGAAATAATATAAGTTTATAAAGAAAGTTCCCCTGGACCCCGCTAGGAGATGTAGAAAACCATTCTTGGACTGAGATCTCTTGCCTGTAGTTGTGTTTCTTTTATAGGATTGTGGTGAAGACATCTGAGTCCAGTGTGCCTGGTTTATACACCCTTGTCTTTGTGCATAAGCTGTTGAAACTGGGTTTACTCAGGCTGAAGCATTAAGAGAATGTTATTTTGAGGGTAGGAATATAGTGTTTTGGAACTTGGAAGTCATGATCTCCTAAGCCCTGCCTCTAGCTGCAGCAGTTTTCATTAGTTCTAGAAGCCTGGTTTCAGGTGCTAAAAAATGTGTGGCAGAGGTGTGGCTGGAAGGTTTTAATTTTTTATTTCTCATGCTGAGGCAATGGCAACACCACTGAGAGAAGTAAATGCAACATCACATGTCACAGAGGCCAGTGCTGTGCAACTGGAACTAATAGAACAAGCCAAGAAATACTTGCTTAATTTTAAGTTCATTTATCAAGGAATTATTTTCTATTGGAATGTCAAAAATCTTAGATAGAATTTTCTTATAGTAGAAATGCCAGAAAAACCATTTCTATGGAACTTTCTTTGTTTAGTTCACGGGAAAAATCCCATAAAATTTTTCCATTCTGACCTCCCATAAAGGTGGATGAAACTGACCTCTTGGAAGACATGTAGTTGTGTTTCTCCCTTCTACCCACCCTCCCACTCCACAAGCCGGTATTCCTTGGAATCATAACAGATCTTTAATATTAATCATGATTTCCATAGGTGGCATTTTTTGGCTTGTGAATCACTTGTTAGAAAGCTTTACAAAATGATTTGGAAGAATCAGGGAACAATGCAAGCCACTGATTAAATAGTTCAGTTGATAGGAGCCCAAGTTGAGGATGTTCTGTTTACATTCTGGAGACAAAAGCCATAAAATAATACTTTAAAGTGATACTGCTTATGATTTCTCCTTCATTAGACTTAGCTTCCACTATGTGATATTCCATTCAGGCCTCAAATAGCTATGAGTTTTACTGTTAACTATTATTTTTATTACTACTATTAACATTTTAGAGATGAGGCAACTAAGATCTCATGAGACTTCCTGACTTACTCAACTCATACAGCTAGTGAAAGCTGAGGCCAGAATTTACAAAGCCTTGGATGTTCTTAACTAGTGTGAGAGACTGCTCCCCAGTCAGGATCAGTTGTTTGCTCCTCTCCCCAACGTGAAACACTGAGGAAGTGGACATATAGCACATTCCTGCTAATTGGTTTCTTCTCAGTTCTACTTGGGTGTTTCTCTTTTCAAATGATTTAAGCAAAGGGAATCATAGCCTGTCTCCAGTAGAGTGTGACTTTAACAACTTTTATACTGCAGGCTCTACCTGTTCTAAAATTTTTCCTGTGCTCAGAGAACATTTTGGAGATAAGTTTGGTCTCATGCCATTCAAGTTTGCTCAAAGTCAGTCAGGTAGGGTTTCAATCCTACCATCAGCACAATTTACCTGCAGATTAAACACAAGTTAACAGCATAATGGAGAACAGTTGGCGTGGTGGTGAGGACAGTGGCCCTAGCTTTGAATTTGTTGCAGGAATGTGTGGAGATTTAAGAGAACATGAGGTGATGGTGGGAAAATATCAGACTTGATCAGAAGAACCACGATCCTGTCATGACTACTACTGACTGACTGCATAGTTGGCATGCTCCTTTGTTTCCTTAAGTCTCCATATCTTCATCTATTCAGGCATTAATAGTGATTACTGGAAAGGCTTATTATGAGGACAAATGAGAAGCCACATGTCATTTAGGATGACTAACAACTAAGCAAAAAATGAGCAGCTGAACAACTCAACCTTGGAGCTGGACTTTGCTCTATTATAAAGCTGTGGGATGGTAACCTGTCTTTTTGAAGGGACATGTCTAGTCCCGTCATTTCACTGAATTTGCTTATTTTTGTATTGCGTTATAGATGAGACATCTATTGGTAGTTCATTGTATTGGTCTTGGTAGTTCATTGCATTAATATCATATTCCAGAATATAGTCAGAATGACAAGTTGGGGCAGCCTGACACACTATTGTTAGCTTTGTGACTAAACAGTTTTCTTGATGTACCAAACTACATATTCCAGGCAGTGATACAATCTCTGATCTGTAGTCAAAGGGAGCTAATGTTGCATCATTTAAGAAGGTGATAAGAACAGGGAAATATGTCCCTGGAATTCTCTTTGTATAACTTTCTTTTTTTTTTTGTTTGATGCTTAGTAGATACTAGCTGATGAGGTCATGCAATTTGTACTTTGCATATGAGAAATCAGGGAGAGAGGAACCTTAGGCACTCTCAAAGTGTACATGGAACAAGGCTGACCAGGACTGGTCTATTTCTTTTTTTCAAAAGGGCAGTTGCTGTTTTATTTTGTTTCCTTGAAAATTAAACTGAAAGTTGGTACTTCAGGAAATTGAGTTGGATTCATTCCTGAATAAAAAACTAAATACCAAATCCTTCTGCATTAAAATATTTCATTAATTGAGCAGGAACTGAATTCCCTTAACTCAGGGCTTAAGTCTAACGTCCAACTTTGTAAGACTAGTTCATTTTCAGCGCACTCTGATGATCTCGCTCTCACAACCCAGTGGATTACTTTAAAGTGCACACATTGAAACTTCAAATTTCCTTAATTAAATGAGATGCCTGCAAAAATACTCTGGCAGATCATGGGATAGAGAGGAGCACATGAGATGTTCACGTCTCCTTCCTTTCTTTGTCTCTAACCATGATGTGAAACCTGCGTGTTAATGTGCAGCTGTTTTGGAAGGTGATTCTTTAAAATAATACTTTGAACAAACATGAAAGCAAAAACGATGGACAGTTTTTCTCTTGCTTTATGAGTTATTTTTGTATATCCCCAAGATGCATTGGGTCATTTATGGCTTCCTGGTGAGTTCTTCTTAATTGGATCTCAATGAGGTTCCATTTTGTTCAATCAACACCTTAGAGAGAAAATTATTTGTATCAATTTGTGGCCTATTTTTGCTGTTTGTTTTGATTATCATAAGCTATTTACAATTTGAAAATGTATCATTGATTGATGGAGAACATGCATAAAATGCTAAAATTTAATTACACAACACAACAAAGAATATTTACTTTTATCTCTCTTCTCCTGGGAAGAATTTCGTGAAACATTTTTTTTTCTTCTATATCCAGATTGACAGAATATTTTTGAGTGATGCACTGGATAATACTGTCTAAAAACGGATACATTTATTCAAATTTCTTTCCTTCCCCTCTGGCATTTTGATGTACAAAAGTATAAAACAAAACACACATATATGCATAGTCTATCAATGTACTGGCAAAGATTAGGCAAATTCCTACATGACAATTATGGAAGAATCAATGTTTAAGAAATATACTGAAGGAATAGACGGAATAATAAAGATTTAGTGAATACCTTAGGTGTGCCAGACATATTGCCTTCAATATTAAATAGGAATAAAAAAGATAATTTAATCCTTGCAAAGCTCCTAATGTTGAAAGTATCCTCCCCTGCATTTCATAAATAAAATATTCAGGCTCAAGAAGTTAAAAACAAACATGTGTCTAACATCATATTGTTCGTCAGTGGCATATCCAAGATACATATCCAGTTGTATTTGCCCCAAATTTATACTCTTTCTATCATACTACGATGCCATCCATATTAGTTTCTTATTGCTACGATAGGCAGTTACCACATACTTCATGACTTAAAGAAACACAATTTATTATCTTACATTTCTGGAAGTCAGATCCAAAGTGGATCTCACTGGGCTAAAATCAGGGTGTCAGTAAAGTTATATTGTTGTGTGAGGTTCAAGGAACCATCTGTTTTCTTATTTTTCCCAGTTTCCAGAGGCTTCCTAGTCCATTGGCTAGTGACCGTTTCACAGTTTCAAAGTCAGCAGTGGTTGCTCAAATTTTTCTCATGTTGCATTGCTCAGACTCCAACTTTTCTTCCTCTCTCTTCCACATTTCAGTAGACTTATGATTGCAGTGAGTGTATGAAAAAACCCAGGATAATCTCCTTATTTCTCCTGTAATAGATAGCACCTGATTTCTCCTGAAATCATAATTCCCCTTTGCCAAACTTCATAACATATGCAGGATGTCTGAGGATTAGAATGTGGGTGTCTCTGAGGAGGGGTGTCTTATTTTGCCTAGCATACCTCCTCAAACAGATGAGAGAATATGAGGTTTCAAAGGAAAGATAAATGTTAGTCAAGGGGTTGGGGAAAGGTTCCTGGAGAAAATGCCCGAGCTGAATCTTGAAAATCACACAGAGGAAAGAGGATTCCAAGGGGACCTGATTGAAAAGGGAACAGAGTAAACAAACTCAGGTAGGTGGATATTTGTTGGTAGGGACAAGGTATTTCTGTAGGAGTTGGATATGGGCAGACTCTGAGGTGTGTCGAATGTCAAACTAGGGGTTCTAGACTTTCTTCCACACCAAGTGTGGATCCTCTGCAGAACGTTTTAGTGAAGACCAGCATGAATACATTATTATGGTAGCAAGTGGACGAAGTGGAGTTAGTTAAAAAAGGAGAGATGGGATAGAGAGACGACTGTTGGGTCATTTTGCAATGGTATTAGCCAGAGAGAAGGGGGGTTATTCATTTGGTTGATGACAGAAGGTATGGTAAAGAAAACAAAACCAAAAGACATTGTGGAAGAAAATCAAAGGATTCTCTGATAGAGAAGGTAAGAGAGTAGAAAGAGCAAACAAGATAAATTTTAAGTATATGCATCTGATGGGGTTGTTTGCATGAGGGACAGGGAGTAAATTCAGTTTTTATTTTATTTTTTTTAAGTTTGAGCTGGACATAGCCACCAGGTAGGTATTAAAAAAGAAGATTATAAATTGAATTTTTCATGATCATTCCAGAGTCTTGGGGAGTGTAAGGCGTGACCCTAAAACCAACATGGTGCTTCCACACATTGCTGGTGGGACTGTAAGATCAGCCCCACCTTCTGGAATGCAGTTTAGCAATGCATGTAAGACCTTTGAACTTTTGCAAGCTCCATGGCCCTCTAATTCCACCTAACTATTCATGACAACTGAACAATTTTAAATATCCTAAATATGTCATATAGGGAATTTTCGAAGAACTTGAAATAAGTGATGGCATACTATACAGACATTTCAGTTATAATTTAGAATAATGTTCTTGAATATGGACAGGTGATTACTATAATTTAACTTAAACAGACAAAACATAGATAACACATATCAGTGGCTCTCACATGGAGAGTAATAATAATAATTATTATTATTATAACAACAAAGAAATAAAGTACATACTGAGCCTCATCTGGGTGACCAACTTTGTACTGAACATGTTTTATGAATCTTCATTTTCAGCATTGTGAGAACTGTTTAATGCTGACAATAAGTGCATGAGGTAGGGAATCTCATTAGCTCTTAGAGTGAAAAGGAAATAATTAACTACTTTGCTCAAGGAGATGGGGTAGATTTGAATTCAGGCAGGAAAATGCTAGACTTTTCAAGCCCATGTCCTTTCTCAGAGCATATTTTGCAAGTATGTAACCACACCCAAACTTGCGAAGTTCCCAGTTACTATGGGGACTGTGAAAATACCACAGGCTATTGTATGCTGCAGCCCGCTTGCCCAGCTCTGGGTAAGCCCAGGGAAATGTTCTTTCTCTTCCTTGCATTTTCTATATTTTCTCAATAAACTTCCTAAATGTGTTGTAAATATAGATTGCTTTTTAAAATGATAACTCAGTCATAGAAATAAACAGTTAGGAAAGATTACAAAGAACATCTACAAAATAAGAGTTGTGCCCATATGATGAGAAATAACTATAATTTAGGTCTAAATTTAGTACTGAAACATTTCAATTCAGGGGCCCCTTTCCCATCTATCAGGTTGCAGGGTCAGTTTATCTTAATGACTGAACAATTCTATTTCAATAAGGAGATAAGTGTCTTAATATTGAACAAGTCCAAAAAAAAAATAAAATAGAAGTTTACTCTTGTCCAGGTGATGGGCTAATTTACAGTTGAAAAGGCTGAAAAGTCATTCATGATTTAGAGCTCATATAGAAGGAAAAAACTGGTAGGAATAGGAATGAAAGCTATCCTTGAGGTAATGAACCTTAGCCATAGGACTTACTGAGTTTTCAGTTTTACAAGAAAGAGTCCCATGTTATCCGTATAAGTGCTATTTTTAACTTAATTACTAATTTTCTGTCCTCTACCATTTCCTGTCAGTCTTACATTCCCTTGCCCTTTCTTTCTCCCCCTCCTCTTAACCTCAGAGCCCTCACAGTATTTATTAATGTCCACTCATTTTGTTAGTAGTATAATTTTTCAAATCATCAGTTACACAGATGTCCATATTTTGTTTTAGTCATTCTGACTTGCTTTACTACACATAATTCCCTCAAACTCCCTTCATTTTGTTATAAAAGGCTGCATTTAATCTTTCCTTATGGCTAAATAGTATTCCATAGTATTCCTCAGTGTGTATATGCCACATCTTCTTAATCCAATTGTCTATTGATGGGCATTTCTGCTGCTTCCACTGTACAAGCTATTGTGCGATAGTGCTGCAATAAATATTGTAGGACATATGTTTTTTTGGCATTGATGGTTTCATGGTATTTGGCTAGATGCCCAAGATTGAGATTGCTATGTTGTGTGGTATTTCCATTTTCAATTTTTAAGATAAAGCCTATCCACTTTTCATAATGGCTGTCCTGGTTTACAAAGCCACCAACATTGGAATAGGGTTCTTCTTTCTCTTCATCTCACCCCACACTTGCTGTGGGGGATGCATTTTTAACCTATTTTAACTTTATTTCCTGAAGTGCTTGTATTTATACTGTTTTACAGTCTTTGAAGGGCTTTCCTGCCTAAGTAGAAACTAGCTGATTACTTCCTCTGGACCACTATGTGATCACTCTTGAGGCTGGGGGGTGGGGGGGAGACAACCGACACATTAGCTTATCTTTTCAATTGAGATTTTACCTTTTAACCCTGATGATTCTATCCCTGTTCCTTAACTGTCTTCCAAAATCATCATGCTTCTTCCAAAACTAAGAAGAAACTTCCTGGACTTTATCCCCAGTGAAATATATTCTATTATTACAAATGGTCTATTGGAAAAACAGGCTAATGGTGCCTATAATGACATATTTCAGCATCAAAGACGCTGGCCCAGAGTAGATGCTTGATACATATTACTGAGTTAATACAGGAATACTTTCTTTTTTAAATCGAAGCAAAATTACTGGTCCAAATTCACTGTCCTTTCAGATCTGATAGCACCTTGGGTTCCTGTGCTTTCTGAAAGACATGCAAGTCCTGGTGATCATTGGGCTAGGATGCAGCACAGCAAGCTAGCTGCAGCCTTTTCAGTGCGTGTTTGATCCCCCGCCCTGGAACTGACCCACATGGCGCAGCAGACCTTCCTGTCTCCCCCACTCCTCCTCTAGGCAGTATACTTCATTGATCTGCCTGTTCTGCTCCCCACTCTGTCTCTGGTGACTCCTCTCACCACCCCTGCACCTCTGGCCTGTACTCCAGTTCTATATGCATAAATAAATCTTAAAAAAAAAATAGACATGCAAGTCCTGTCTCTTGTGTTTCTTCAGTTGGCCACTTATGTTTTTTCTCTCTCCTTCACTTATCCTTTTCATGTTTAATTCTTTTTACTTGTGGACAGTCTTCAAACACACAAGGGCATTTAATCTTCCAATGCAAAATGCCAGCCACCGCAGATTTGTGTCACCAGCAAAGCACAATGTTTTACTAACTATTCTATCATGCAGATCACTGCGGAAACATGGCGTAGCAATATTCTCAAATCAAAGTCAGGAAGAAATCCACTAGTGATGCTCCCCTCTGCTCCTCAGTTGACACCGATCTATTGATTATCCTTCTGAGTACAGCCTCTATAATAACACAGTGGATTACTCCCACTATCCATCAAGTATTGTGGT
The DNA here is from genome assembly GCF_000260355.1 of Condylura cristata. Taxonomy (NCBI): domain Eukaryota; kingdom Metazoa; phylum Chordata; class Mammalia; order Eulipotyphla; family Talpidae; genus Condylura; species Condylura cristata. Next base: position 11,291,551 of record NW_004567103.1, on the reverse strand, counting down.
CTCCCAAGCAGCCACCAATGATGCATTAAAATAGTTTATTGGCATAGAACATCTTTAGTCTCAGGAGAACAAGACATTTTACACAATAAGTGGGTGGTAAATCACATTTTTGAAAATGGAATTATTTTTCAATGCTCTTAGGTACTATTTAGAAGAGACATATAATAAAATCTATTGTCACATGAAAAATCTGTAAGAAAAGTTAGTAATTATCCCCTAATGTATTTCTTTGAGATTGACTATTTTACAGCAAATTTTCTCAGAGGAGATTGTGTGTAGTCATTCTCCCTCCATAAGTTTATAAAACCCGTAAGGCCTAATAGCTTTTGGAGCTGCATGTGACTTATCTGAGGATTAATGACCCAACCTCAGTGTTCCTTTGCTGGTCTATACTAGGCTTCCCTCTTAGGCCTCACAGTCTCCAATGCCTCTAAGAAAAATGATTCATCTACCCTCATCATCTATTACCAAAATTAGAGCTTTCCAATTTGCTTACCTTTTTGGTGTTGAGACATTGGTTAACTATAGCAAGGCTGGAGCACATGCTGGTAGAATCAGTTGTATTTCTGTGCACTGCCAGTACAAAACAGAAGAAGCTGATCATATACCAATGAAATAGGGGAGAAGCATGATGAATTTATAATTTCTCATCTAACACTAACTTAAGGCAGTGCTTCCATGGATATCCTGAACCCCATAGGCAGCTGATGGGAAATGTAAGGAACTGTGTGCAACATTTTGTGAATATGTGTGCCCCACTTGATGGTTCTCATCAGGCCCCGAGGAACACATGACCTAAGTAACATTAAGAACTCCCCATGCTTATCTCAGTCTCTATTTCCTTATCCCTAGACTCTCTTTGATATACCGCTGGAAAAAATAAAATCTTTTGCAAGGATATATTTTTTGGGCAACACAACAGTGTACCTTCTGTCATGAGAGTCTATATTTTAATGATGACATTGGTAAAACTGCATGAAATGCCTCAACACTGAGAAGGAGAACATGAGAGAACTGACCTGCTCACCAGCTGTGGTGGGTGTTTATCCTCTGGGTGGTGATTTGGGAAAATCTTAGAATAGACAGAAGAGTGGATCAGCAGTTCTGGTTTGAGAAATTTATCCTATGGGAGTGAATTGGACATGTATAAGAAGATACTTATCTCAACATATTTATTACACTCTTGTTTATAACAATGAGAAGTTTATAATGCTGCAAGAGCAGGGCCTCATTTACTCAGTTATGGTGCACACATAAAATGGATTTCTATAAAATAATAAAGCTGTACGTTTCTCAATGTGGAGAGTTATGTTAAGTAAAAATGTGACTACGGAACATGTGGAGTGTTGAATAGAAACTGTATTTGTGTGGCACACATGGGAAAGCAGGATGCCTCCAAGTGCTATTTTCATTAACAATTATCTAGGTATTAGGTGTTTTTATTATTTTTTGGCCTATTTAAAGATATATAATGAAAATTATATACAACATAACTTATAAACATGTATGCAATAAAATAATAAACCCTTATAAACTCCTTTGTAAAAAAGACTTCCAAAAATAAATTTTTTACAGTGTTCTAGTGGATAAAATGTCATATTTTCATTAAAGACAGTAATCACACATTTATTTAGCTCTTCATTTGTAGAAGAACATTTCCTTCTGAAGAGATTATTTCATGTGTCTATTTTGTGTTTGAGTATAGAGATGTCACCAGCGGTGTTCACTCTAGGATGGGCGACACTTTATGCAAGGTCACAAGGGATTGGTGAGCATTTCATAGCTTATTTTCTCTCCTTCCTCATAACCTCCAACACAGGGCTTAGAACAAAGTTTTCACTGAGTTGACATTTGATAGGCTTGTGTAAATAAAAAGAGTGGAACATTTGCTTCTTTCTTTCTCAAAACTTTTGTAGTACTAGATTCTAGACAATATTCTAAGAATCTTGCAAATATGATCTCCTTAGTCCCCTAAGTTGTCCTAGAAGTGAAGAATTAGTGTTATTATCAAAATTTTATAGATAAAAGAACAGATAAGTTACAGATGACTCAAGCAACGTTTCTGATCAAACAACCCCATGAGCATGTGTGAGCATCTATCTTCAGTTTGGCCATCACAGGAGTAAATAGGGCAAGAAATTGGAAGAACCTCAGTATCTTACAGTCAGGACTAGTTAAACAAATGATTACAAATCTTCAGATTGAAATATCATGTAGATCCCAAAATAATACTGATAATTTTTCTAATCATGTGGGGTTTGTTTCCAACAAAATATACATCAAAAAAGTCAGATTATAATTGCAACAAAGCAATATCACACGTTTATACAGAAGTAGCTAAATATGCAAATGGAGAAAAAATAAGACCAATAAATAAGAATAACCAGATGCTAATAGCAACTACTGAAAGAAGGAATAACATGGTAGATGATTTTATTTTTAGTCACTTTCCAATTTTTGAAAATGAGTCACTAGACAATATTATTTTAAAATAAGAGTTATGACTTTTGTCTTTAAGTTATTATCTATCAAGAATAGTAATACATTGGAGGAGTTATGACACTAAACTTAAAAATCTGGGAACATATAGTCTGCTTCCAGGGTGCCAGTGGGTATGCTCCAAAGCAGTTATCTTGACTGTTAGTGGGTGGTTGATGAGTCCTGCCCAACCTCCAACCTTTGGGGAACAGGATGGCTTATTTCCTCCAGTGCTAAAATTCCAGTAGACATCTGCCAAGCAAGAAAAAAAAAAAAAAAAAAAAAAAAAAAAGGGAGCTGTAGCAATCAACAGAGACCATTTGAGTTTTGAAAGAATTCTATGAAAAAATATATGACAGAGAGAGACGAGAGAGTTGGGGTACAAACAGGGAAGAGCCCAATGGACTGCGGAGGGTGAATATGGGTGCTGTGGTGGTGGCTGTGGTGTGGCAATATACATCTAAAGAGGTGTGAAATTGTATCCCTGAATCACATGGAGCATCATCAGCCAATGTTACCTCAATAAAAATAATACAATTCAAATTAAATACAAACACTTGGTTGCTTTTTCTTACCTATCCAACATACCGATGCATGCATAATGTGTTAGTGGGAAAGCTAGTGTGATTAACTGATTCTCAGTATGCATTAGTGATTATGGCTGCACACCAATGCTGTCTAATGACCTGGTCTGGGCATGGGGGAGATTCCTGAGATGAGGAATTTTCTAAACGTCCAAAGAAGATGAAACCATGGGCGTTTCCACAGCAACGCCCCATTGAAACTTCCTCATTTGTTCTTGGTTAATAATACTCTAAAATTGGTTATATGATTGGCCAGTGTAAATTAACTTGGGTTAAGGTATTAATTAGCGTCATACATAATAGGAATTAACATTGCAAGAAGCTAGGAAAAACAGGTTGTAACTCTGAAGACAAAGGGAAACAAAATTGCGTTTGGCTAACTGTGGTGGGTGATTAGAATCTCACCTGGGAGGTGTGCTTTCGGCATGAGTAGATTTTCTGGTGTATTCTAAAGGTTAACACTTCGCAGGTTACATGGAGGCTAGATGCTCTTAGCTTAGACCAGACTAAGATAGATAATGAATATAGGAGTTAGAAAGAATAAGTTGTAAAAGTAGAACTTCAAGGAAGACAATATATTAGTAATAGTCTTAGGAACAAATGGTTTTTAGAACAACAGGATGTAGGGATAGGAATCTACGTTAGGGAGTTAGTAAGGTGGTTAAACACTACCAAATGTCCCAGGTGATTGATTACGCTGGGAAATTAGGTACACTTAGAAGACTTGATTGTTTCTTATGTTTTTCTTAGGATGGTCAAATAAGTTTCTTTTAGTATGAAGCCACGGGGGTCTCCAAGTAATTATGAAAAAATATGTAATAATTATTTTTACTTTGCTTCAATGCTTTTGTTGATGTAATCTCACTGCCTGCTTTAACATATAAAGACCCTCTGAGGTGCTCAGTAGGAGATACTTGCACCAGCTAGAGTGTCAGTGTCTGCCTCAATTGCTCATTTTGCTGATGCAGTCTCATCCTTCCGGAAGACCCCTGACTGCCCATTTGTCAGAGCTGGTCTCCAACACAGTAGATCTACTTTCCTCTAGTCAGAAACAGAGACATATGGATACAACAAAATTGAGATTGGTCTTTCACCTGAGTGAAAGTGTCTCATTCTGTGACGGGACCATCTGAGGACTGAGATGCAGAGAGTATGCTCTTCTCTAGGTCAGGGAGGAAGCTGGGAGAGGTATTTATAGACATATAACAGATCTGAGAGCCCAGCGTGGTGGTCTGCATGTGGGAGCAGGTGATATTCACACCAGACTAGGGTAGAATGGGTCTCTGACAGTGGCATGTAACCTTGCAGGACTGGGTGATGGGTTTATTGCCCTGGGTCCTTGTACTGTAAGAGAATCTCTAGAGAGAGATGGGCCAGCTTGCTGTGGCTTCAGGCTTCATGACTTATCAGTGCGTAGAGAACACATCAGTGGCAGTACTCAGTGATACCTGGCACTGGATGCTTCTTATAACCCTATCTACATCAATTTGTCTTATCTTCATTCCTTCACTATCAGGCATACTGAGTTATTCTTCATATACCACTTTTTAATCTGTTCCTTTGAAGCTCAAAGATAATAGTTTCTTGAATAATGAAGCAGCTTTTGCTGTTTTCTTTTGTATTCTCCTCTCAAAGTACTCACTCTAACAACTGGTTTCTTTCTGGTTTCTTGGTTTCTTGTATAGGTATTCCTCAAATTTTGGCATTGCCATAGACAGAAGGCTCTAGAGAAGGAACAAGGACATTTCCAGAGTTACTTGGCATTAGCACTGATGAAAGAAGGTGGCTCCATGTTGAGCCATAAGCTCTTGAGGGTGCATGCTGCCTTAGCTAGAATTTGAAGCCACCTCTACTGCCTTCTTGTGACCCCAATTTATACTTGTTGAACTTTGTGAAGATTTAGCTGTTGCTTCAAAAATCTCTTCCTTTTCTGTGCTCTTTTTATTGAAGAACTTGCTCCCATAGATGGTCCACTTTGACTTTGGTGCTAAAAAAGCAGCACTCATTCTCAATGCCTTGGTAAGTATTTACTCTTAGATGTTCTACTAACTTTAAAGTAGTAACACTCATTACAGGAGTGGCAACCCTTTCCACCTCCATCAGATGTTCTCAACTGTGTCTCATGGTTTATTCTGTCAGGCACCCAGACATGAAAAGTCAGAACTGCCTTTGTCTCTCTTTTCTCTTCTTCCTGTAACTAGTCATTTCCTAAGCCTCTATTATCTTCCTTTGATTTACTTATGTGCTGAATTAATGTAACATTTTCTATGTGAACATATAGTTAGGGTACTTATATGCGCTGTGGTTTTATTAAGTTTTTTTTTTTTCTTCTAGAAATAGCAGAATTTTGATATTATGTGCCACTTAGACATGTCACATAATAGCATTCCTAATAGCATATGAACACTAGATATTGTGGAAAGTACATTAAGTAACCCCCGTTTACTTAGTGTACTGGGCCACTGATGTTTCCCTCTTTAAAAATGTAGTCAGTGGCCCTCCCTGGTGGCACAGCGGGTTAAAGCACGGCACTAAGAAGCTAAAGCCACTTCCACATGAGTTCAATCCCTGCCTGTCCCAGAGGTGACCACAGGGCGTGGCAGACCTCTCCTGACCCACCCGCTGCTCCCCTCAGCAGTGCACTTCGTCGATCTGCCTGTTCTGCTCCCCACTCTGTACCTGGTGAATCCTCTCACCCTCTGCATCTCTGCCTGTACCCCAGTTCTGTATGAATAAATAAATCTAAAAAAAATGTAGTCAGTGATACCTGCTATGTGCTGAGGGCTCAGATGATTTCTGTTTTCCAACAAGCAATTCTATTTATTTCAGAATCCTATTTCTGCTTATTAAAACTTGCTGTTATAATTAAATGGACCCATCAAATAAAAGCCCCTACTTAAAAAAAAATGACTTGGATTTTAGAAAACCATGTTGAGTAGTTTTGAAAGATTAGAAACAAATGAGTTGTAAAAAAAAAATGATATTTTACCTTTAAGTAAAGATAGAGGATAAGTATATATGTTCTTTGTCTTTTTATTCATAATATATATGTTTACATGTATTTGTATGGACTTCTTCATTTAGCTAAATTTTTCAATTAACTAAGTACCTTCTGTGCCTGACCATGGATTGGGGAGGAATTGGACAGTGTGAGGGAACGCTGTGACATGGACTCTGTCTGACTGCAAATGCTGTCTCTTTCTCTCTCTCTCTACTAGCTGTGCTTGACTTTCCTCATCTGTAAAGTGAAGATACCAATGTTTATCTTTTATGAGGATCAAAGGATTTAATCCATGGAACACACTGTAGTGCCTGGCATAGATTAAGCACTCAGTTAGTGCCATTGATAGGGGAAAGTGGGAAATGGGGAGAGTCACATGGAGAAACAATCAGAAAGGAAATTTTAGCCAAGCCCTGATGGTTCATGCTCGCAGGATGCCGCCAGCCCCTTTTCTGAGCAGAGGCAATAGAGAAGGTGCTAGAGGCTATAATTCATAACAACGGTGACAATATAAATAATAATGGCAGCAATACCATGGGACATTAATAACCTGAGTATCTACGTGGCTTTTTTTCTCTCTCGGAAAAAAAATGTGGGGATGAGAATCATCTCCCCAGTTCTGATTCTAGTTTTGCCACAAACCACTTCAGAGACCTGTGGCCAGCCATTTTCACTTTCTGGCCTGAACATTCCTCCTTGGGGTGTTGGAAGTAATAATATCTGCCTGTCTACCTCATGAGCGATAGGTCAGCAAGGACACAGAGAAGTAGGTAGGGGAGAATGGATTTGAGAGAGGTTGGGGGCCTGGAGTTAGAATTAAGTCACTACATGACAGATGTAAGAGAGAATGTTCCAACTGGGATTCTGTTTTGGGTGGCTGAAACTTAAGATGTGTCCTGTTTTGTTTTGATTTTTTTTTTCCCCCATAAGCCATATACCTGTTCATGACTTTAACACTGAGCTCTGCAATTTACATTTATTGTGTGAAAGGAAATGTTTTAGGGCTTAAGTGACGGGATATGCAGTGGAACAAGTATGAGGGGTGGTCAGCAGGGGACCTGGGATTCATCCCCATCTCTCTGTGGAGCAGTCTGTGCACAGAATCAATCCTCTGCCACCTTGGGCTAGAGTTGTTTTGGATTTAAAGGTGTTGAGATGCTCGGCTGCCCGTTGTTCAAATAAGGTACATGTCAGTGATGTCAGCACACTGCGTTGAGGAAATGTCACATCTGTCTGCAATTGGCTACCTCTCAATAGGGGAAACACCGCTGGAAACCTGGAGACCAGATGTTGCTTTCAATCAAATAGAGGTCAAGCAGCTTCAGATGAAGAATGTCTACACCTCCATCCTATGCAAGGTGATATTTGTGCAGTCATAATAGTCTTAGCTCATGCTTCCATTTTTTCCTAGCGTGTGACATTGCAGTCACTAGAACAGAACAAACAGACCAGGGACCTCAGTCCAAGCACCATGAAGAAGACATCAGGGGTTCTTAGACAGAGGGCCACATTACTTGGGTTCCAGCCTGCATTTTGCTGTTAAGAGAGTCTGGAAATGTTACTTTTTCTCTCTAGATTTCAGTTTTTTAAGCTCAGCACTGACAACATAATCCTAGAAGGTGCATTATCCTTTCCAGTTTAACCTTCTGTAGTTATGCAGATCCAAGGGAAATCTGGCCTTGGCTAAGCCCCGGGGCGACCACCTGGAAAATCAGTACAGTGATATTTCAAAGGTAAAAGCTTTTTTGGTATTTCCTACAGTCCACATGGGGGGAATGGGTTAAACCAGCTGGTCAGCAATGGGTCCTAAGCCAGTGTGAGAAATGACTCATTGTGTACTTAATTTTAAAGGACTGTAATTAAACCTCTTACTCAATAAAGTATCACATCCCTCAGCTAATTCCTTGCTGGGGTGGGGGGGATCTGGGAATTAATGTATATTTCAGATGGGTTTGCTTCTTTCACACTCATAAAGGTTTTCTGTTAGAATGACAATAAAACAGAAAAGGAGAAAATTATGGACTTCTTTCCAAATCAGTTTCATGCCAATAGCTACATATATATTGGGCATCTATTAAATGGATGAGGGGTTCATTGCTAAGTTCTGAATAGCACATTGTGAAGGGAAAAATGTGTTACCCACTTCTGATGTCTTCTTTCGTGTCCAGGTCCACCTCCTGGCTTTGCTCTGCTATGATTCACTTTCTGTTAGTGTATGTAGGAGTCTTAAGGACTAGTGAATTTAGGAAGAATACTGACTTGATTTTGCCCTTCTTGCTACAAGCTCTGTACTGAGCACCTGTCCTGGGTTGTGTTTTCTTGTAAGGATCACCTACTACTAAGCATCCGACAGGAGCAGTAACCTCCAGTCCTCAGTTAATAATCTAAAATTCTTCATATATGTGCACATATGTGTATGTATGTGTATGTATTATTTTTAAAATATGTAATTTATTTGTATATATTTTACATCATTGTTCATTTGCTTTCTTTTCTCAGATGTAGTCCCCAGAGAATTTCTATCACCAATTCCCCTCTCTACCCTCTCCTTAATCTCTTGTGCTCTTCCCACATTCCTTTTCATCCCTTTCCCAAATCCTCCTCTGCAGAATATCACTGATTTATAGTTATCTGCTTATTATTATTATTATTATTTTTGTATTTTCCTAGATCCTCTATATTGCTCCTATTAGTGGCAAGGATGTGGTGAGAAAGGAACTCTCCTACACTGCTTGTGGGAATGCAAACTATTCCAACCACTATGGAAAGCTTTATGGAGGCTCCTTGGTCTACTAAAAATGGAGCTCTCATATGTCCCAGAAATTCCACTCCTAGGGATCTACACAAAGGATGCAAAATTGCTAATACAAAAGAAAATATACAGCCTTATGTTTATTACAGCACTATTTATAATAGTGCCCAAATGCCCAAAAATAGACGACTGGATCAAGAAGATGTGGTACATATACACAGTAGAATACTACTCAGCACTCAAAAAGATAGATTCATGCCGTTTGCTAGCAACATTGATGGAGCTAGAGGGAATTATATTCAGTGAAATAATTCAGAAGGAAAAAGAATATGTGTGTGTGTGTGTGAGTGTGTGTGTATGAGAAAAATGTTTACACACACAAATATATATCTACACATAGACTTTGGCATTGGCCTGTGGCAATGAAAATTATAACAAGAGAGTGAAATTTGAAGGGTAAATTATTTTTGTGGCAAGGCTTGTGGTGGGCCAATGTATATGAATTTGGTTTATAAATTTAGTGTGGGGAAGAGTCTTTTCGTTTTAGTGAGTTGAAGTCTTTTTCACAGGCTAGAGGCTAATTTTTATGCAGAGAAGAACTAGATTGTGGGAACTTCCAATGGTTCACCCAGATGCCAGAGGTCTCATACCTTAGCCCTTACATTGGTTGATGTGGTAAATCTGAGACAAATGTCAAATTAAAGAGAAAACAGAGAGACCTACCAACCTCTTAGGTATCTATTGGCAGTACAGGACAAAGTGCACTTAAACACTTGAGTTCAATGCTTTCTATGAAGCATAGGTAAAGTTCTAGCTTCGAATTGCTAATGCAAGGCCTAACATACAACACTAAGGTAGTTATTTCCTATCCCATACTGTGTTCAAGAACAAGGAAGAGGCTGATGAGACAAACTGAGAAGTGATGTGAGTAGTTCACAGGGTCAGAGTGGAGAATACTTAAAGGACTCCTGGGTGAGTTTTAAGGTGTGCCAAATCTCATGCATCCTGGGGTAGCTCACCAGATCAGGTCTGAGATCCATGTGAGAGGGACACAATGTTTGCTTGAACACATGGGACCAATGGTCTGGACTTTACTCGGCCTCTCAGTTTCTAGTAGGTAATATAGCGGTAGAGCTTTTGTTCAGCAATCTGTTCTGGGAGATTTTTTTGGCCAGAACAAATGTAGGAAAAAGATTGATTTGTCAGTTTTGCATACAATAGAAAATTTGCTAGATGGGGTGTTTTAAATGACAAACACATTATCTCACATTTTGGGGGACTGGAGTGCCAAGATCTCAGTGCTGGCAGATTTTGTGTTGGGTGAGGGCTGACTTCCTGCCTTCTTGCTGTAGTCCCTGGGTGGAGAGGGAGCTCTGATCTTCATATAAAGTTCTCATCTCATGGAAGCTATACTTTGAGGACCCCAAAAACCTAATTTCTTCTCAAAGACCCGGCTTCCTACTACCATCTCATCGGTGGTTAAGAATTTATCAGATGAAGTTTGGGAAAACACAGGTTCATCATACAAGGTCAAAATCTTGCCTGGGAGATGGGTCTCTTGGGACTAAGGAGTGCCTTAAAAGAAGGAAGGGGATGATCTTTCAGCCTATGCCATCATGTGAAGTGTCACCAGAGGGTGGACACTGATTAGATGAAACCCATACTCAGACCAATACTGGGATCCCAGAGCTCAAGTGGAAAATCAGGATGTACAGGGAAATATCATCCTTATCGTTAGCAAGCATCTTCTGATTTTGCTTCATAGGTCATGAATTTTGGGCAGTTCCCATAGATCCATATTAGTTAAGACAAAGAACTTTTCACATGTCCCTTCATCACTAAGCTACCAGAGAGTTGCTATCCCAGTTTTTGGCAAAGCTATGTTCTGGAGTTATGATCATTTTTCTGGAGTACCTCCTTTAGGAACTAAGAGTTGAATTTCTCCAAATTTACTTGGTGGATTTACATGTAAGTCCTATGAATTAATAGATACTTTAAAATGTGAGGGTTTTAGCAGTGAATAAGATAACTTCCAAGGCTCCAAGTGAGTCATATGCATTATAAGGAGAGACGGGAATTCATCTATATACTTCAACTGGCATATGCTTATGTGGTTATTTGATGTTTGTGTAGAGTCACTAAATACTGTAGAGGACTGTGTGACAAGATTGGCATAATTTTGGTGGGAACTAGAAAGTTAATTTCCCACCTTCAGAAGAGCATGGTCGTGGTTGATTTAATTAATATATTACTCTGCTGCAACATCAGCCGTTCTGATCCCCAAAAGAAAACTACAGAAATAGTGATTGATATGTGAGAGGAAAGAACAGGATTATTCTCATAAAACCTGAGGTCCTGCTCCAATGTGTGTGCACACTCTCTTTATTGAGCATAAACTCTATATGAAATTCTATTATTATATGGAAACAAAAATTGGAGATAGTATGAGAAACTCTTCTTTAATCTCAAATGAGGGGAAATTTATTTGCAAACCTTTTGACTTATTTCCAAATATATACAGGTAGCTAGAATGAATTATCTAGTTGGGAAGTTTGCCATGCACAACTCTAGGCTGTCTTTGTTCCTCCTGGGAATGAGCCATTCCTGGGAATGAGCCATTCCTGGGAATGATGCTGTAGGGAACAGCATCTTGCTCTACATCCCTATGTGTGACCGTTCCCAACCAACCATGACCCCTTGAGTCACTGATGGTTCTAATGCAAGATACAGTTTACAATTTAACCTTTTTCAGAAATAAAGGTAATATTGTGTGCTTTCTATGGCTCTCCTTGATTTTTATTTCTAAATTTAGTCTGTAATCCAGATGGGCAAAAGGATGCTATTTGGCAAGGCTGCTTAGGGGAAACCAAAAGACATTCTTGCTGTTCTTAGACATGTTGGAGGCTATTCATAGGGTGTGGGGGATTAGAGATGAGACAGAGGACACTGATACATAATAAGCTTTAGGATCAAAGTCAAATATAGAAGTAACGTGTCACGGGGAGGGGTGATGGTGAAAGGAAGGAATGACAAGATTGATCAGAGTCATTTAAAGCTGAGTAATCAAGATACACTTCATGCATTAGGTAGTGTTTGAGATGGGGCTTCACAAAATAGCAGAGATTTTTTGGCTACTTGTCCAAGAAGGGCTATGGCTAAATTTAGTATAAAGAAAGAAAACTTGGAACTCTGAACACCGGCTCTGGTTTCCAGTTTCTTTCTCAACCAGTGAGAATTCACTTAAATGATGCATTTGTGACAAGCAGGCTTTAAAAAGTTCCCATAGGGGTAGATAGCAGTCACAGATAAAATGATATTCTTCCCTGCACCTCTCTCCTTGTTCTCCTGCTGGACTCAAAGCTATGTGGACCTTGTCAGACACACTTTTACCATGACAGAGCTGGTATGCAATGGAATGGTGCGATTCTTGGTAAGTTTGATAATTCTTGACTTAATACCCGTCGTTATTTGTCAGAAGAATGGTTAGTGTCTGAGATCAACCGAGATATTCCCTTTTCAGTGAACAAATCATCTAAATAACACAGGATTTTCATAACTTTGATGGATTGCTGATGCCATTCATGGGAATGAGTGTAAGTTCTCTGGTGTCTCTATTCTTGGGATGTTTTTGTTCTTTTCAGGTTCATAGGAGAATCCCTCTCCCCCCATTATCATCCATACCCAATATAGACACTTGGTCTTGTGTTGTTTGCCTGTAATGGGAGATTGAACACATTGCTTGATACAAAATAACCAAAGTACTTTCTTTATGTAATGGTCAAATTTTATACCTTGGTGGTATTTAACTATGAAACATCTCAGATCCTTTGAATAAATAAAGATAATTGTAGTTTCTGAACAAGGTAAATGATTACCTTGCTTAATGCTCTAGAGATTTAAAAACAGGAAAGGAAAATAGGTCCCATAAAATGACTGTAGAAAATGAGAAGCTGAGATGGGTTAGAGTTGGCTCTGAGAGAAGAAGTAGAGATAAAGCTGCAAAGGTCCTACGAGTTGAATTTTGGGGCTGGAAGTATCCTTTGTCATTATCTAGTCAAGATATAACATTAAATCAGATCTCCTGTGTTCAAATCAAGTCAGTGCAGTTAGAACCACATAACTTTATTGAAGCTGATACTTATCTTCATTTTTCTCATTGTTAGTGTGATGTTTACATTAAAATAGATTGTAATATGGGGCAATGCCTAGTGGAATTCTGATACTTGTTAGGTGTTCAAAAAATAACTTAAATATGTTGAATCCAAATCTTCTCCCTCCCCTAATGTAATGTATGAGGTAACTGGAGCTCAAAGACATTAATTTATTTGGTTAAGTTGCCAGACTTAATACAGCAAAGATGAGAGTCCCAGATTCTTCTCCCTTTTTGCCCATCCAACGGGCTTCCTCCTCCTTCATGCTTAGAGTGACATGAATATTTCAGTAATAGCCTGAGAGATAACCAGTTGGACTGGAATCACACCAGGGGCCTGAAAGGTAAGGAAAAGAATTGTGCTGTCTTTGTCAAATTGCTGATGATTTTGGAGCCGAGGGCAACATGAGTTTGGTGATCTGCAGGATGAATTAGGGAAAAGAAACTTTCTGGAAGACTTGATTTCCGTTATATGGTAGGCGCCAAGTTGTGGGGGCTGAGCCTTCCTGTTGACTATTGTATAATCGGCTGTAATGAGTGTCTGAGGTATAGATGTGTAATAATGCATGCCGAGTGAATGAATAAAGGAGAGAATGTATGAAACAAATCAATGAATAAATTAAAAGATAAAATATAAGCATGAGTGAGGGAAATGATGTTTTAGTTACCAACTGACCTTCCACTTTCTCTTCCTAGTTGCACAATGTGTAAGTTAAGACCTAAAGGCTCCTAGGAATACTGTGAATGCCTTCTGGATACTAACTGTTTGAAATAAGCTTATTTAACCAAGATCCCTCTTTCCTGAGAATAGATAATGAGAATCAGGTCTGGTTAAGAGCATTAGATTCAGCATCAGACACAACTGAATTTGAGCCTGGCTGCACCACTTGGCAATTGTGTGATTGTGAGCAAGGATCCAGTGAGAGGAAGCAGAGCTGAAGAGGAAAAATAAAATACTCAGCATACAAATTTGGACAGGATATTTAAAAAGTGTGCCTTTGCTAGTTCATGTGGCTTCCCAGAAATGCTTATCTGTAGTTTAGCGGATGAGACAAGAACCTGCAAAATACAAATCATTCATAGATGCAGAGATGTTGTGATGTGAATGTGACAATGTGCTCATCTGGCTACATGTCTTGGGACCAGGAAGGCAGCCAGTGCGAGACTTTTCAATTGAAGGTTCATTCCTTTACTTTGCTTCACTTTTATACCTTCCATTTGTGGAACAGAGCAGAGCAGGATCCAAACAGGATTCTGTTTTCCTGGGGTGAAAAGATCCAGCAAAGGGAAGGGTATCCTTGTCCTAGTCTTAGGTTTTCTCCACACTGTCTACGCTGTGGGAGGCATTCACATGGGTACCACAACTCTGAGGAGAGCCATCAGAAAGTTGCATTTAATGAACTAAAAGTTATTTCTTTTTTCTTCATTATCATAGGCAAGAGTCCGTGTTATTTGCTTGGAATGCTAACATTTCTCCTTATGAGAGAATTTGGTGTCTCGAAATCCGACTGTTGCATGAGTCAAATGAATGTGTTTTTTTTTTTTTTTTTTTTTTTTTTTTTTTTTGGGAAATTAAAGAGGAGGAAACTTAGGAAGATCGGTGCTGCTCTTTGGGGCTGGAATGACTTCGTTGGTAACCTACCATGCGGGGTGAATTATGTGAATTAGGTTTCTGGATATTGGGTATCCTGTCCTCTCATGGAAATGCCTCAAATGACTTTAGGTGAGGAAGTTCGCAACAGCCAGAACCTACCACAATCTCTGTTCAACAGAACATTCTGCACAGAGTGTAAGGGGTGTAAGGGTTGGGGAATGTATCCTATGGTTGCAAAGATCCATAAGACTACAATCTCTTCTCATTGTCAGAATTTTGTGCCTTTCTGTCATGGAAAACCTTGAATTACCCAGGTAATAGCTACTTTATTTACTCCCTACAGGGAGAGCATGAGTGTTTCACTCTTCATATTCTACACTGGCAGTTCATTAGCTCAGCAAAGAAGCAGGAAAGGACCCTATAGGTGGAGACAGGGGTATCCATCTCTTCTCTAGGCCATAAAAATTCGGGGGAAAGAGAGGGAAAATTCTTCAAGCATTTCATGCCGCCTAATGGATTTATTTCAAACTCCATATAAAGCTTTCCCAGATATGGTTCCTGTCTCATTTTCTTGACATATTTCCCACAGGATTTCTCTCCTATTGAATCCTAAGCTTGTGTAAATACTGATCATTCTTCCTGCTTTTTTACACAGAGCTTACATGGATGTTTCCCTCTGTCTGACATCCCCTGCGGGTGAGTTACTCACTTTTCTGAGCCTGTTTGGACATTTGTGAGATGCAGATAATAAAAACATCTATCTCGTTGGGACTACTGTGAGGATTAAATAAGATGATCCATGAAAAGGGCTTAGCTCAATTTCTGGCACACACCAGCTCAGTAATTGTTTCTTGGCATTATTTTTATTTCTTCCTTTGTCTGCCTGGTGAATTTCTGCTCATCGCCCAATAACCAACTCAAATATACTTTCTGCTTTGAAACCTCCCCAGTCTGTTCACTTGAATCATTGGTTTTCTTTTATGCTTCCATAGGATTCTGCAGGTATTTAAATTATACTCAGCTGGAATTTATTTAGATGTTTGTCTTCCTCCAAAGGATATTGACCTTTTGAAGATAGAGACTTGTTTCTTAGTCACTTTTTTTTTCATATTCCATCACAATTCCTCTGCATATAAACACTTAAGATTCATCAAATTGTTGAGAGAGCAAGGGAAGTGAGTGAGTGAATGAGTAAATGAAAGAAAGGTCCTTAAAAAGATGTACTCTGGTGTAATACATGAAGTTTTTAAAAGTATCAGTGAGAGCCAGTGAGGTTTTGGCAAGCAGATATTTTACTGAGAAAAGTTCAAGGTCATGCAAGCCTGTGTTTTGAGAGTGTAAATAGAGTGAGTGAGGAGTTAACAGAGTTGAGCTCAATGTTCTAACTAAGACCTGGTAGTGATGACTAAGAGCATCTAAGCCTCTTTGACTGTAGGGAAGATAGGTATAGAAAAAGTATACGGAGAAAGGGAGATAGGACCAGGGGGAGCTGGAGAAGACTGATAGATAATTGGGCCAGTTTCTGAAAAGAGAAGAGATTTGGGAGAAAACAAGGGAATAATAAAAGAGTTGATTCATTTTATTTTATTTTATTTTATTTTTTTAACTAAGGTAAGTTAGGATGCTCCCATCAGACATTGGCATGACCAAATCACCCAGAGTCCTCCACTGTAGTCCATTGTGCTTCCTTCCCTCTTTGTTCTAACCTCTGACCATCCTCTCACCCCTCATTTCCTTTAGTCTGGTTTCTCTATATTCTACTTATTTTAAGGCAAGATTAAAGGCAACTCTCTTTCCTATGTATCCAAATTAGACATCCTTAAACCAAACCTCAATTTTCATGACTTCCCAGATTAACAAGCTTTCTTATCCCTTCTCCTGGTATCTGGATATTTTTGGTCATTTCCTCTGAGCCCAGATCATATGTTTGGGAGCCTGATCTCTCCTTTGTTCCCTGGGTCCCTGGGTTTGGACTCTGGAAACTCCTAGCAACCTTCTGCACAGACTTTCTGGTTAATGACAAGGTGGTTCACATCATCATGCTAGAGGTTCCACTCTGCTCAGAATGTTCTTCCTAAATGCCTTCGGAGAGGACTTGCTCACTGGTGCAGGTCTGTGTTGAACTTTAGCTTAACCACATGGGCTCAGAACTGGCCTTTCTCTGGTAAGAGGAACAACCTCTAATATCCTCCTTTCTCCACACTCCATGTGGTCCATCCCATGAGTGTGCTGGGCTGCTGGGACTATGGCAAAAGCTATGTGGGTTCTGCTTTCCTTGAAACATGTCAGAGCATTAAGATCAGCCAGCCCTTTACATGAAGCAATAATGTAAACTTTTTTTTTTTTTTTTGCTTCAACTCAATTTTGGCTTTATGACATGGGAAGTGAAAAAAAGAAAAAGAGATTTTCTCCTTATGTAGCATCCTACTATGTTGAAAATAAGTGAGCGTTGGAGGAAATAACTAAAATGTGATGTGCTTGGTTAGAAACTGATTCTGTAAAGTGATCATATGGCAGGAAGCACAATAATATGGGTGATTTTTCCCTTAAGTAGGAGAGTCACTGGAGAAATATCAAAGTACAAACAAAGCCACAGGATTAACAGCCATAAAAATACTTTTGAGTTCATCAGAGCATGAGTTTTTGTAGGGAGCTGGGGCAAGATCAGTAATTTAGTAGATCACATTATAAAAAGTACAAGAAACAACTCATAGCACAGTGGGATGTTTACAAGCTAATGTTTATGGACTAAATGTAGGAATATGGGTGAGAATATGAAACTGAATTCGTTATATTGTTTTGGTGCCATATTGTATGATTTCCCAAAGGTTATCTTCACACATGGCATGCATTTTCTCCAGCCCTGCTTGCTAGAGTGCTAGAGGGGAATTTTTTTTTTTTTTTGTGTGTGCTAGTGGATTTTTCTGGGGTTCAGCTCCTAGTGGCTCTGTAAAACAAGTTCCCTGACTCACCTGGTGTGATTCCAAGGCCAGTAAGATGATCCTTTTCTTTGTAATACCTGAATGTAAGTACTAATGATTTGTCCTTTTAGAGTGAAGCACTGACCTCTTTAATGACCAGTTTAAAAACCCTCCTGAAAGAACTCTTAACTCCTTAGACCTTTACATGGTTTATTAAGGGATTATTGTTGCTAATGTTAGGGTTGAAATGCTTTCTGTTTGTGGTAGGATGGGTAGAAAAGGACAGAAAATAGATAAGTGCATTACAATTTGATCTTAATATGAAGTTATTCTGCACAGTGATTCTTAAAAGTCACATTTGAACTGTCAGTCCTTATCACCCAGGATACATTTGATGAATTTGATCTCACAAAACTGCTAGAGACAATATGAAATCAAAGCTGTCTTTGAACTGTAAGACCCGATAGTCCCACAATAATACAGGATTGATGAGGGGGATCCTTAATGGCCTATTTAATGCCTGTTTTATTTTATTTTATTATTTTTTCTTTTTTTTGCATTTGGACAAGCCACTTCATTCTAAATGAAGCTCTGAACTTTATCTGGCAATTGCAGTTGGGTAGGAACAGAAAAGGGGTGGATTAGGCAATCTTGTCATTTAAAATGACAGCTTATTCCACACGACAGTTTCCAAGAGGCCCGGCTTTGACACTCTGTTGAAACATCTGCAGAAAATATGAGGAAAACACACCCAAATAGCACTCAAAAGAGGACCCTTCACTTGTGGCTGTTGGAATCATTAGCCAAAGAGTCAGAGCACATCAGAGGTCAAGAGTTGACAGTGAACATGCAGTCTTAGGTCTAACCTAGGTCTCCCAACAGCCAAGATCTGTTTCGGTGCTAAATAATCTGAACAGATCGCACAAGTAATTTACTCGTTCTGATACATTAGCATTTGCATTGTCTTTTTATGAAAATTAAGCTATGGATTACTCTCCACATTTTTCAGGGAAAGAAATAGAGCTATCATAAAATAAGACTTTCTTAATGTTAGGGAGGAGAGAGCAGGCTTATTGGTGAATGTCCTCATCACAAATGCTGGTGAAGCACACTAACTTTTAGAAGCCAGTGAAATATTTTCATGCAATGGGGCATTCAAAATTATTTCCTAGAAGTATCATTTGATTGTCTTTTTAGAGGAGGTTAAAACAGATTTAACAAACTGATTCAGTGCTGGTGGGGTCAGATTAATAAATTAACCAGGCTTGACCTCTCCAAAACAGTTCTACTGTTGAACGGATGGGCTCAACATGCCCATCTGGAAGACATCTACTTTAAAACATTGCTGTAGATCACTATGTGGGTCAGAGAACCGGGCTCATCATCCAAATAAATATTGTTGTCATGTTAATTCCCATTGTGAGGATCTGAGCCTCATTAGACCTCAAGCAGAAAGAATATTATGAGCTCAGTGTTTACAACTATCCACTGTTTTCCATTTTAAGTTTGCTGTGACCCATTTAGCAAATGACTCTAAAAACAGCTCTAACTTGCTCAAAACTGTAATTGAATTACAATTATAGGATTGAAATGTTACAACTAGATACAAACTTTCCAGTTCATTTTCATTTTGAAGCTACTGGCATGGAGGATCCATGGCCATGGTATGGAAAGGAGTGAGAACATTAAGTGTAATAATGATAACGATTTTTGTTGTTCTGTCGTTGTTCTGTCTTCTGTCTTTGAGTTGCAAAGGGTTAAAGTGAGCACATTGTAAGTGAACGTGTGACATCAGTTTTCACTTTAACACTGATGCTATAACTGGGCACCAATTTAATAAGCTGGAGGTCTGCTGATTGCACAAGCAATGGCCATTTGCATTTGCAATTAACCACTCACACCCTTGTTTTTCCTCACAACCCAAGAGGTTGATTATGTGATTGTAGGTATAATAATTAGTACACATGAAAGGAAAAACCCAGCAGATGCCTCCTCAAAGGTTCTTTTATGGAAAGTGTCAAATGTGAGCTAATTAGGTTAGAAAGTACAAGAGATGGTCCCTGAGATGTGTTATATTAAAACACTTTTCTTATAGTCTAGTTAAGCTCTTGTGTGATAGAAAGGGTTCTCCCACACATTCTACGGGGGTATGAATCTCTGTTGCAGCAAAAGGGAGGGGAAGAATATTTACAGAGTGAGGAAACTCTATTCTCTTAGGCACATCCTCCCCCATGTAGACTGATGCTGGACGTTTTTCAAATAATTAGACAAAGGATAACCAGAGGAATGTATTGTAACATTCATTTTTAGAATATTTTATTTTCTTCTTCTCCTCTACCCTTTCTCTATAACTCTGCTTCTGGAAGTATGAAAGATTAAACAAAACAAAATAAAGTCCTTGAAAACTAATGACTTAGATAAGTTAGATCAAAATATTTTTTTAAAGATTTTATTTATTCATACAGAAATGGGGTACAGGCCAGAGGTACAGGGGTGGTGAGAGGATTCACCAGAGACAGATTGTGGAGCAGAACAGGCCGACTGATGAAGTGCACTGCTGAGGGGAGCAGCAGCGGTCAGGAGAGGTCTGCCACGCCATGTGGATCACCTCTGGGGCAGGTGGGGATTGAACTCATGTGAAAGTCGCTTGAGATTCTTAGTGCTGCGCTTTAACCCACTGTGCCACCAGGGAGGGCCCCAAATTTGTTTTTTAAAGATTTATTTATTCACACAGAACTGAGGTACAAGCCAGAGGTGCAGGGGCAGTGAGAAGATTGATCAGAGATAGAGCCAGGGACAGAACAGACAGATCTATGAAGTACACTGCTGAGGGGAGCAGCGGGCCAGTCAGGAGAGGTCTGCTGCGCCACGTGGGTCACCTCCTGGCCGGAGATTGAACTTGCACTGAAGCGGCTGCGGCCAGCTGCAGAGCTGCGTCCTAACCTGTTGCACCACCAGGGAGGGCTCCTAGTTAGTTAAAATTTTTAAAAACATCACAAATATATAGTTGCTCTGACAAGACAGAAAGGACAATATTATTTCACTGCCAGCTATAGCTGGTTATTTATTACTAGAACCGATTTAAGTGTTGTAAGGTTAGTATATATGGAAAGTATTATAAATAGAATTTGACAAACACTTCAATAATGAAATTTTAATTTATTTAAAAATATTTGTAATTGACAAGTCTCACAAATACTATTTAGGAAAAAATATATAATTTTTTGAACACTGCAATTAATAGCATTGGCATGATAAGCAATATACTGAGCTCACATTCTATAATGAAGAAAGTATCTTTTGTAGAAGCACAAATGATTTTTTTTGTGAAATTTATCACAAATATAAAAATATATAATTTCATGAACCACTTACTCTGATCATATGAAATAAACATAGAACTAAAAAGACAGGCAAAATCAATCTGTTTTATATTTGGACCTCAAGCAACATATTTCTAAATATTTTGTAGAAGAAAAATAAAATTAAAAATCAGAAAATGAAATGAGAAAAAAGAAAACATTGAGAAATGAATTATAGTGAAAACACTTCGAAGTTAATGAGACACATGTCAGTCACTACTTAGCAGGAAATAACAGCGTTAACACCTGTATTAGGATGGGTAAAAGACTAAAAATTAGTAACCAAATTTCAAATAAAAGACAGAGGTAGCACAAAACCATAATAAACATAAAGAGAGTAAATGGAAGGGACTCTATAATAAGACTAGGAAATAGAGAAAAATGAATATAAAGGAATATTCATAAAATCAAGAATTGGTTCTTTGAAAGATTAACAATAGACAAAAATAAATAAAACAAATGTGAAAGACAACACAATTGCTCATCACTTATAGTAATAGATAATAAAAATGGAGACATAATTACAACTAGAAGTTAAGAACTCTATATTATAATATAGAATGACTATGATAATAATTTGATACTTTTTTTGGGAAAAATACGATTTATCATACTGACAAAGAGGGAATAGATTAAATAAATGTATAAGTATTAATGATATTGAATTGCTAACAAAATTCCTAGGACCAAATCCACTTAGAGCCAGGTATTTTCAAATTAATTTAACCAAAATGTCAACAAAAGTAATAATTAAAAGTACACCTTAAGGGGCCCTCCCTGGTGGTGTAGTGGGTTAAAGCACAGCACTGAGAAGCTAAAGCCACTTCCGCATGAGTTCGATTCCTGCCTTCCCTGGAGGCGACCACATGGAGCGGCAGACCTCTCCTGACCTGCCCGCTGCTCCCCTTAGCAGTGTACTTCGTCGATCTGCCTGTTCTGCTCCCCACTCTGTCTCTGGTGAATCCTCTCACCCTCTGCATCTCTGGGCTGTACCCCAGTTCCATATGAATAAATAAATAAATCTTAAAAAAAAAAAGTACACCTTAAGAAAAAAGGAGGAATGCTACAAGTTATCTAAGAAGGTAATGTTAATTTATTATAAAACAGTTAAGAAATATACAAGAATAGAACTACAGACTATTCTTAACCACAAAACTAATTAACTCTGGCAAATTAAATACAGTGTTAAAAACTAATCAAGATGACACAAGCAGGTTTTTTCTAGTGATTTCATTGGGTTTCAAACTCAACAAAATCTATCATTATATCACAAAACAACTGTATTTTAAAGGAGAAAAACTTTATGGTTATTTCAATAAATAGATTTAAAAAATTGATAATCTTCAACCCGAATTAAAACAAAACAAAACAAAACAAAAAAACCAGGTTTAATAAATTACGAAAAGGCATAATATTGCTTGGCTTGATTAAGCACCTATCAAAAATCTTTAGCAAATATCATTGTTAAAGATGACTTGTTAGAGCTATCACATTAAAGTCAAGAAAATTATGCTCACTATCATTTTTAATCTACACTGACAGATAAGTTCTAGGTAGTGTGGTAACATAAAACAGATAAATATAGAAAGAAATAAGCAGAGTTATTATCAGTTGTCATTGTTGTACAAGAGACAAAGGAGGTTGCTCAAGCTACTTGAACTGATACAAGTTCAATAAGGTTGCTGACATAGGATCAGTATACACAGAATTGGTATTTTGTGTATGAATTACAAATAAATAGAAAATGTAAGTCAAAAAGGAAGGGTCAGGGGCCCTCCCTGGTGGCACAGCAGGTTAGGACACAGCACTGCAAGCTGACTGCAACCCCAGAGGTGACCCACACATCACATCAGACCTCTCCAGAGCTGCTCACTGCTCCCCTCAGCATGGACTTCGTTGATCTGCCTGTCCGGCTCTCCATTCTGTCGCTGGTAAATTCTCTCACCACCCCTGCACCTCTGGCTTGTATCCCAGTTCTGTATGCATAAATAAATAAACCTTAAAAAAAAAAAAGGAAGGGACCATTAATAACAGCAATAAAATATGTACCAAGCAAAACGTCTAACAAATGATTGAGAAAATTATGAACCTCCAATATATTTGTAAAACAAAAGAAATCCCCAGATATATGGTAAAAAAAATGTGTTTCTTTAGAGCTAGCGTGTATACTTAAGGAGAAAAATAATCTCCTAATTTAATCTATCATCCAAACCCCAACCTAGTTTACAAGAGAATTTTACAAACTCATAATAAAATGTTTTACCTGACTTGAAACTTATATTAACATCTAGAAACATAAAAATTAAGTTATGATACAGAATTAAACAAACAAATTAGAAATATAAAAGGAGGACCCAGAAATAAGTTTAAAAATTGGATATAAAATATACAGCACAGGCATTTATAAATTGGTGAAACAAAGAGAGGTGATTGAAAAATAAAATGATGACCTGTAGAGAAAAGAATTTAGATGCCTTTCTAACATACAGAAATAAAGTCCAGATGGATTAAACACCAAAATGTGAGAAAACACGACTGTTAAGCATTTAGAAGGAAATAACAAGAAGGTGTTTTTATAATATTATGATAGGAAAGGGTTTCATAGGATTAAAAGAAATAATCAGCATAAAAATACATAAATACCATCTTTTTCCCAAAGATTTATTTATTTATGCATATAGAACTGGGGTATAAGCCAGAGGTGCAGGAGCAGTGTGAGGATTCACCAGAGACAGAGCGGGGAGCAGAAAAGGCCGACTGACGAAGTACATTGCTGAGGGGAGCAGTGGGCAGGTGAGAAGTGGTCTGCTGTGCCATGTGGGTCACCTCCAGGGCACGGTTCGAACTCCCCCTGAAGCAGCTGCAGCTAGCTTGCCATGCTGCATCTTAACCCGTTGCACCATCAGGGAGGGCTGGAGACCAGTATTTCTAATGGCACCATAAGTGGGAGCTAAGACATTGGCTTACTAGTAGCAATTGTTTGAGCCTAGTGACAAGCAAAACGTTGAGGGAAGACTCCCCAAACCAGAATAACTATGAACATGGTCCTACCAGTCAAGCTCATGGGGCCTAAATGGGGTGGAGTTATATGGACACACCAGAACCTGGGGCTGAGCAAATACCCCACATTCTCAGAAAAATATACAACCCCCACCCTGTTGTGGATGCCGGTCCGAAGTCTGGGAAGTCCCCAGCTGTCTACTCACTGGAAACCAATTGGCAGCCAGCTATGGTTTGGATTCAGGGTCAAACAATTTGGGACCAAATTTGCATCTTGTGACTTTTCTCATCCAGAAACCCTACAACTCCACTACAGGAGTATGCTTTCCCCTGTTTGCAAAGTGTAGCCAAAAAAGCGCTTCATATTTCTTCCAAAATATCCTTTTTTTAAATAAACATTATCTGCTACCTAGTGTTCTTTACACGACTTGTTTGAAAAGACTCATAATTAGAATATAGAATAAAGAGTAGGGGAGTAGAGCTGAAGATGAACTTGTTTTTCAGCCTCCTATTCCAAAACTCCTCCTCCATCCTCGACCCAACTGCAGTGTTATTTACACTCCTTTTATGCAGTGCTTCTAGAGTCTTCCTAGTTCAGATCAGGACACAATGCTTTCACTATGTTAAAAGCATTTAGGGTGACTATGGACAGCATTATGACTAAGAGGTACCTCTGCTCCAAACCCCTGGAGGCTTTTTTTTTTCCTCTTTTCTCTAACATCCATGAGTTTATTGGGTCTGTGACAAAACAGCTTTTAAGGGATGGAGGTATACCCACTTCCATGAGATGGCACCCAGACCCTGCATGCCACTTTGCTTATGCATATCTAAAGTGCCATTCACTGGTAAACCAGCCTGTGGATTTGCACAGACAATTCCCAGAACCAGTGGGTTGCAATTTACTTGCTGTGGCCCTCCCACTTGGCCACACCCGAGTTTGCAATCGCTCAGAATTGCCAGCCCACACGTCCACATGGTCGGGAAAAGGGTGAGCACCTCATTCTACCAAGTCGTTTTTATTAACTGGAGTTCTTTTTTCTATCACATTGGATTTCAGGGGCTGTGGGGAGAGAGGATTGTTCTTTATACAGTTTTGCATTTTGCTAGAGCGTTGGGCTCCTGATGCCATGGGGAAGTTGAATTTATGGTCAAGTGAAGAATACTGACCTGAGCTGGACCTGAGCTTCCCTCTTGTCCTCTGAGGCAGAGGGAGAGGGCTGCTTGTTCACAATGGGGAATGGTCCCAAAGAAAACTACCAAGCGTGGGACTACTTCAGGGTAGGACTAGACAAATACTAGCTGGATATTGACAAGTAAAATGAAAGTATCAGTTATAAAAACTGTATTACAGATATGTATATATCCATAAATGCTAGATGATAGAGGTAAATATATGTATATATATTGTACATATACACACCCCTTTTTTGCATATATGTGTGTGTATAACAACATGGAGTTATATGTAAAAACAGTCAACACAATTTAGCTCACTGTGGTTTTCAGTCAAGGCTGGACTTACTGACTTTTAAATCTGTTTTCATTGTCTGATTTGGGGCCAGATCTTCCAACTCAAAATGCTAATTTCTGGAATTCCAAAATCATTCCAATTAGCCCAAGGATTTGATCACTGCTCCATGCAATGACTCCTAGCTCGGCTAGGTGCTGGGACATTGCTGGTGGGTCTGTCTTGAACCACTTGGATCACTTTACCCTTTCTGCCTTTCCCTTCCTGGTTTTGATTTGTCTTTGTTCCAAATGTCCAAATGTGAACCTGATTTACTTCATTGGTTATGCAGAGAGCTAGGCCTGCCTAGGCCTTTAGGCTCTGCTCTACCCTAAATCCAGGTGACTAGTAGCCAGTGATGACTAGGGTGTGTGACTTTTAAAGGTCCACGCCCAGCTTTGGGTAGAGTCAGGGACATTCTGAGTAGTAATTGACACCAGAATTCTTCCATGGTCAGATTTCTTGACTTGCCCTCATGGTTTCTCATGAATATGCTTCTTTAATAGGACACTTGCATTGACATCTTAATCTCAGTCTTTCCTTCAGGGAACCCTAAGGAATACAGCCCTGTGCCTCATAAAGAGGCTCCCATCAGTGACAGGCCACATGCACAGTGGTCACCCAGGTGGTGATAACATACAGCCTTCGGTGTGGTAGGTGATTCTGTCTAGGTTTGCTCTGATTTTCACACCATGGTGATGAACTTGCCTAAAGATACATTTCTTGGAGGCACTGTATGACTACACTAGGCTGGTTTAGTAGAGCCTTTCAGAGATCGGGAAGGGTCTTGAGCACTTGAGGTAGCTAAGATTGAATCCAGGAGGCAGGAAGGGCAGGCTGGGATAGAGAAGAAAGGCCTTATCTGAGAATCTGGGTGTCCAAGGAAAGACTGAGCCACCTCACAGATTTGCTCTGGACAAGATGTATCTAGGTTACTGATGATTCACTGAGTTCTTGGGATTTATTTGGTGTGTGAAGATAGTCATAGTGTTCCTTGCTTGAAACTATGCCCTTCTACACTTGCCATACCTCAAAATTATCTTCATATGTGAGTTTAAATAAGTACAGGTTTGCTGTTTCCTCCAGAGGCAGAACTTTAACTTTTACAATCCCTGGCTTGATGGGTTACTTGGATACATGTCTCAGAAGTCATCTGGTTTGGGGAAACATCTATGTTTTATAAGGATGTAAACTCTTACCCAGTTAGGAATCTAGTCATCTGAGGGGGAACATTGTGGACTTTGGCCTGCTTGATGAATTCTGTCTTTGTTTATGGATACACAAAAGTTAAAAGTTAAAAGCATGACTGGAAATGATAAACACCAAGTCAAGATGGTGGTTACATTTGGGAAGGAGGGAGAGGACTAAAATGGGAGAAAGGCTCACAGAGATTCAGTTACACACACACACACACACACACACACGTGCGCACGCACACACACACATTCAATTTAAGTTGGCTGATAGCAACAGCAAAGTTCAAATTAAATTTCACTCCAAATATTTGCAAGTGAAGGACCAAGGGAAGTACAATGAAGGAAAATGATATTTCGTTTAAAATGCTTGATCAGTTGCCCAGTTAATTGCTCTCCCTCCCCATTCTGAATATATCATCTCTAGGGCAACACTATGCAGTGGAAATTCCTATAACGATGGAAATGAGCTATATCTGTGTTGTCTTGTGGTCCCCACTAACTTCCAGTGACTCTATAATTTAAAATAGCATTTTGGAAGAGTAAGAGTTCAGGTTCTCAGTTGCTTCAGCCACATTTCAAGTGCTTAAGAGGTATTTGGGGCAGCAGAATTCTCAATGAGCACAATGGACAGATCTCATAGTCCCCCCCCCCACACACACACTTTGGGAGCACTGAGTCTGTCTTTGTTTTTGCATAAGGGTGGGGGTGTGGCAGGATTAAACTCACAACTAGTAAGGAGTCCGAGGCAGAGATTTCTGAGTCCAAGCTGATATTTTGGCCTCTAGCACCCACCACCTCAGTCGGGGAATGGAAAAGGTGAAGCAGTCAGGGAACTGTTCTCTGTTTCCATGAGAAAGACTCTGAGGTGGGGATCCCCTTTAGTTTCAGGTATGCTCCCGCCTTTCTCCTTTGCCCTCTGGCTTCATGGAGTTTCTGTGAGAACTTGTGTTGACGGTAGGAGCACAAGAGTTGAGTATGGATACTCCAGTTCTTCCTCTGAGGACCCAATTCCTGTGGGTCAGACCTGTCAGGTAGCCTGCATTGCATCACAGTGGGCCCCTGGAGGAAACATACAGAGGAGAGATAAGAAGTAGCTGTTTGTAAGTAGCAGCAAGGAGGTGAGAAAATCTGGGCCTAGAAAGAAGAGAAAGGAAGAGGTTTCCCAAAACAGAGACAACTTCATGTTTTTCTCCTCTCTGCTTCTAAGATGTATGTGTTTTATTGGTAAGGAAACAATTCTACTGGGCTAGGAGGAGAGGTTATATTTTCCTCTGAGGACCAAATTTGTCCTGCACTGTGTAGTTAAATCAATTGTTACTGGGTATGTATAACTTATAAGGCATTATATTAACTGCCATCTTTGGGAATATGGGACCAAGGAGACCAGAGGCCCTTGCAGTCTCTTGAAAGAGTGGGACCCACATGCATGAATCATCAGACTATAAATACATCTCAAATGAAGTGTACCCCTACTACATACAAAATATATTTGCACATTATGTATGCAAATATACTATCTATCACTTTCAGGCTGTCTGGTCTTTGAGCATGTTGTTTTATTCATCTGACCTTTAGTTCACCTGAAAAATTAGGTTCTCTTTTGGGTTACTGTGATTAAAGTTGTGATTTCTGAAAGTGTTTCTGCTTTCCTTGTTAGCATGTGTCTCTACTTGGAGACACATCTCCACTTGGCATCTCAATTCTTAAATTTGATATATTCTAACAGGATTCCACATTGACTCTGTAGGTCCACATCCGGTATAGTCTTCCCCTTGGAAGTGAGTGGTATCTTCATTAAGTCAAAAGCCTGACCTGCTCCTTTCTCTTACATTTCACAGTCTGGTTGTTAGAAAATACTCTTTCAGTGTATCTCACTGGAAGAATTCACACCATCCTTAGTTGCTGCAATCCATAGTGATAAAAATCCTCTTCAGTCAAAGGACATGGGCCATCACTGGTCAGATGACCTACTACAAGAAAGCTTAGATATAGAGAGGCTTAGACAACTGAGGATTTTGTAAACATTATTGTTATGGCCATAACATTTTTGGACATCTGTGATTCAAAGGATAAAAAACCCAAATAGACAGTTTTCTTCAACAAGATATGTTGAGTTAGAGATAATGTTATCTCAAATTTTATTTTTCTTATTAGGTCTACTTTTTAATTTGCTTTGAAAATATGGTAATTATGATAAACCCCGCCATTACATACACATCATGAACCAAAATTTGCTCTTTTTCTCATGATTTTGTGATTATATATTTTTTTCAAATTCTTTTAAATATACATCCTGGGAAACTCTTGGTGCAGCGAGAGACAAATCATAAAGTCAATGACTATACTGACAATTTACATGATATCCAAAGACACAGAGCATATTATGAGTCATTTCCACAATTTGAAATAATAGATGATTGATATCAACTCTCGTTTTTTTTTTTTGAATAACTAATTGAAACCATTTTTTAAAGCCCTAAAAGCAGATTTTAAACAGCATTTATCTGTGGGTTTGGTGGGAATGGATCAACAAATCCTAAAGGCAAGTTTTCTACACATTAATTTCAGGAAAAATCTGAGCTAGAGGGTAATACTGAGAACTTCTTGGTTGCAATGGGGAGATGAGGAACATCTTGTGTTGTCTGAAATGTGTCTATGGAAGGGTATGGAAATGGACAAATATTATGGAACCTATTTTCTTAGGTTCAATAACTGTCATTGGGGATATGGGGCCAAGGAGAAATAGAAAAATAAACAAACATGGGATTAAAGATGGAGTTTGCATTAAATCAGAAAAAATAAATAGAAGGAGATGTTGACCTATAGCACAGATACACATCACAGCTTAAACATGATTATCCACATTCATGTCTATGTGGAGAATAAATATTCTATTTTCATAGCATTTCTTTAAGCAATAACTAGTCATTTTAAAGGAAAAGATTTTCTTGCCTTTGCAAAATAGTGTCACAGAGAAAACGTAAACTGTGTTCAAATTTCCATAACCTCTACATTCTATGGCAGGATACCAGATCCTACTAACAGTTTTCTCTTTCAGCACCTGTTATCAAATCATAACATTTTAGTTGAGTTGGCAAATGATTCTCTTTCACAATGTAAGTGTAAATGAAAACTGATTTAGAATCATTTTGGTAAGTATTTTATCATACTGTGGACATTAATAGTTGCTTAGTCTTCTAACATGACCTAAATTCACACATCAAAGTTTCATAAAGATTCAGGGTATTAAAGTATATTGTATATATCTCCATTTCTGCCACTGGAATATAAGTGTTTCTTTTGGGTGGTGGTTGGGGGGGGAATCAGCCTTATTCTTTTCTGAATTATCTCAGCATCTATTGATCACTTTAATAAAAAATGACCCTTGAGGCACTCCCTAGTGGCACAATGGGTTAGGACAGCACTGTAAGCTAGCCACAGCCACGTTAGTGTGAGTTAGATCCCTGCCCTAGAGGAGATTCACAGGGTGCTGTAGAGCTCTCTTGTCTTGCCTGCTGCTCCCCTCAGCAGTGTACTTTGTTGATCTGCTTGTTCTGCTCCCCACTCTGTCTCTGGTGAATCCTTTCACTGCCCCTGCACCTCTGGCCTGTACTACAGTTCTGTATGCATATATAAATACATATTTGAAAAAAAATAAGATAAATAAGGAAAATGCTCCTTTGGTATGTTAACAAAAAAATCCTTGAAAAATGCCTGTTGAATGCATTATACACACAGTACAAAGGTGAATATAGACTTGATTCAAAGATGCATCATGTCTGAGTTTTGGTTTGGAATCTCTTGGTTTCAGAGTGCTTTCAATCATCTGTATCTAGAAGGATAAAGACACCTTAAACCAAATATTGTTATGAAAATGTCTCAATTTTATTAGAAACCATTTCTTAGATATTTCTCAGTAAAAAGGGGAGAGAATATATACTTGCCCAGATTAATAAGATCACTAAATATTATTTTAAAAATATATAGCTCAGGACCCTCCCTAGTGGTGCAGCAGGTTAAAGCACAGCACTAAGAAGCTACAGCATTTCAGCACGAGTTTGATCCCTACCCATAAGGTGACCCACATGGTGCAACAGACCTCTCCTATGTTGCCCGCTTCTCCCCTCAGCAGTGTACTTTGTTGATCTGACTATTCTGCTCCCCACTCTGTCTCTGGTGAACCCTCTCACTGCTCCTGCACCTCTGGCCTGCACCCCAGTTCTGTATGCATAAATAAATAAATCTTTAAAATATATATATAGCTCAGTGCCTGATTCTCTAGGGTTTCTCCATAAAGGAAGGTAGTGTCTAGCAAGGGAGAATGTTTTCCTTAATAAAAGATACAGAAGTCACACAGCCTTAGGAACAATGTCCAAAAATTGATGTTCCTTGTCTAACACAAGTACCTTCTGGAGAGACATAATGCATATTGTCTGATATGTTTTAACCTACCACCTAGATTTAAATGTCAATATTTGCAATAGAACTAGGGTGCATTTATCCTTTGAGTGGAAACAGGAAGGAATCATGACATCTAAAGTTATAAATTATGTCATTGCCAAAAGAGCTGAACTCATCCATATTGTTTGTAATGATAATTAAATTAATAAGGAAAGACCTAAAATAAGGATACTATGAATGTAGCATATATTCCATTTGTTTGACCCCCTCCCCATTCTAAATATACTACACAGATGTAAAAGCACCTGGATTGTTGGTTCTCAGAATTGTGACTGTCTCATGTGGAAATTCAGCATATTAACATGTAAAAATGCAATGGGACCAGTTTCTCTGCAGCTGTTTCTCATGCACAGTTCATTGTCTATCTCAATTAGAAACTCATCTTTTGCAATACCATTTTCTTCTCTGTGGTTGATTTGATCAAACATCCCATTGTTTGAGCCAAAAACATAGCTTTACCAAATCAGCCATAGTATTGTTCAAAACTCATCATTCATTACATTATTCTTCATCGATGCTTATGATACTAATATCTGCAATGGGGAACGGAATCTTAAGTGCAGATTTTCAAGTGCACTTGACTGGAGGTAGTCTGTGAACAGTTTTCTTCCCGTTCACTTTCTCAAAGGAAAGCAAAATGATTCAGTTCTGTGTGGATCATGACAATACCAAACAGATGCAAATAAATATTAAAGTCATATATTTTAGGATTGGATCACAGCCCAAATTCTTTGCCCCAGAAAATTACATAAATGCTCTAGTGCGCATGTGGTTTATATTTGAGGTGTAATGAGCTGTTCGAATAGAGAAGGACAGGCAACCATATTAAAAATAAACATCAAATTATAACAAAGACACATCCACTTAGTTTGCAAATAGCCCTAATGGTTTCAGTGTATTGCCACTACTCCAGCATACGACATCATTGGTGGAAACCCAATTTCCAATTTCAAGCTCTCCCTGTGACTCTGGAAAGGTTGCTGTTTGTAATTCTTTCAGGGAATAATTGTTCATCTGTGAGAACAGACTTTGATGAGCAGGTAGAAAGACAAGTAAAATAGGGTAGCAAATGGTATATGAAGACTTACAGTGTTTAATCAGGGATAGTGAATCAGAAGTCATTCTCTGTCTATTACTAAGCGCAGCATCATGGCCGCTACTGATTAGAGCCAGGAAACCTTTCTTTGGCTTCTAATACTGACATGTAATACAGCACCTTTTAGAATACACAAAGAGAAACAACAACTAAAATCTGCCTGGTTACTTTAGGTTTGGAATACTTGCAAGATATATTTCATATGCTTATCATACAGCACACACACACACACACCATAGCCTGCTTATATGATAAATCTACCCTGCTTATTGCCTAGTAAGTGGGTCACTGTAGCTAGGAAATAGTCCTGATTCTCAACTCAAAGACATCTAGGAAAGATCAAAAAGTGAGATCTATGTTTCTAATAAATCCCTGTGTTCTAGTTTAGTTTAGAAACTATAAAATATTAACTCCCTTTGGAGTCTTCTGAATTTCAATCAATTCCAACCAATCTTGGAATAATATGGCAACTCTCAGATTTAAAATTGCCAAAGGTTCAGTCACTGACAGCTTGCCTTACCTTTTTGCTCGCTAGAGACGGGGGTTGGGGGATGGGGGGGGTGCATATTAGTCACTGCTACTGACTGATGATTTTTAAATTTATAGCCAAAAGTATTATGATGTAAGTTTTCCAAGTTTTACAGAAACAAAATGATAAACCTAAAGAGTTAGTTGGAATTATATTTGCTAGGTCATTAACACCAATCTGTGCATTAATTAGATCTTCCAATTAATCAGTGAACTTAATATTTTTTTCTGTTTGTATTGTCATTAAAATAAGCTTGGGTTTGCTACAAAACCAACATCGTTTAAAATCCCTTTTTAGTTTCCACATTTCTAGTAGATGGTTCTTACTAAATATCTAAAAACCAGATGCTATTTTTTACCTACCCTTTGAGTGAGACTTTCCCAACTTCTCTGGTTTCCAAAACTGACAATGAAAAACTCATAAAAAGAAATTTATTTTAAAAAGGATAACATGGAATAAAATTCAGTAAGTTACCTCAGATGAATTTAACATCTGGAACTTGTTCTGCAGACTATGTCACTGAAGGGTCTGCAGAGAAATGAACTTGGCCATCCTGGGATCACTTCAAGGCAAACCCTATTCTCAGATGTCCTGTAATGGCTACATTATCTCCTGCAGGAAATTCCATTATTCACCCCCCGCAGGGAGGAGTCCACAACTTTCTGAGATTTTTAAATTTTACAAAGAGTTGAAAGCAGCAGCGGGGGGTTACAAGGAAGCAGTTAAATGCAGGTGGGGCCACTAGACAGGTGGTTGGGGAAAAAAATTATAAGTGTTCAGTTGAAATTAGAGGTAGGCAAAGAGAAAAAACAAGAATCTTTCTGAAAATTTGACTCATTTACACATAAGATACTGAAAAAATCTTTCACAGTGGTAAGAATAGGAACCCATCTGGTTATTATGGGTTAATTATTCAAGTGGTATTATTGTTTAGTGAGGATGTTCTGAGCAGGACCCTTGAAGACGTGTCGCTTGGGCATGTGAATTTTTTCTAGCTGAGGTCAACTGAAGTCCTGCAGTTTCAGGAGAAAAATTTACTACTCCTTTAACTACCTAGAAGAATGAAATTGGAGGTATTACTCAGATTTAGGCTTAGTGATCTTCGGAGATAAAATTTCTATTGGACAAAACTACCTATTTACAGGACAACCATGCAACTGCAGGGCATTTGAACTCCGTTATGTATGTCCCCATCCTGTTCCCTTGAAGTCCCGGACCTATTTCATTCCTTAGCTCAGAATATATGCCCTCCTCTTCCTCACAAAAAGTAGAACCCTCATCCTCTGTGTAGATTTCCTATATATGCACAATCAAATTAACCTATTTTCTCTTGCTCATCTGTCTGATGCTTTGATTACTTTAACAGTCCAAGAAAAACCTAGAGAAGTGGGAAATTTCACCCCTCTAGTTTCAAATGTCTATTTTTTAATTATTAAAGTGATATATGTAATAAATCAAGTTCTAACAATAGAGGAATGTGTGAAGCTAAAAAATACTCTCTTTTACTTTCCTAATCTTTACTTCTTATTCTCATTTTAGTAAAATAAAAGAAAGTACATCTCCAATAAAGTTGCTATTCAAGATGTGAATCCATGTGCCAGCAACATTGGCATCCTCAGAAATAGGTAGAAATGTAGAATTTGAGGTCACATTCTGAAGTTATTGACTCAGAATATATATTTCAAGCAAACCCCTGGTGATTCAGGCCTATTAAAGATCAGAACTATCCTATAACACTGAAAAGTAAAAAAAATATATATATATACATATATATATTTATATA
This sequence comes from Condylura cristata, assembly GCF_000260355.1. Lineage (NCBI taxonomy): Eukaryota > Metazoa > Chordata > Mammalia > Eulipotyphla > Talpidae > Condylura > Condylura cristata. The sequence goes on along the minus strand of NW_004567103.1, from coordinate 11,257,137 downwards.
CATATATATACATGTATTTGTATACACACACTTATATGTATGTGTATATATATATATATATATAAACAGCTATAAATCTTGAATACAAGCTATGTATATACATAAATGCATAGAAATTTATGCATATGCATAATTTATATATTTACATAAATTATGTATATATAAAGATGTAGCTGTATTTATAATATATACGCACATAAAACACATTTGTCATAAATATTTTATAATTATATATAAGTGGTATAAATATATTATTTGTAATAACAAAAAATTAAACACAGCACAGCTGTCTATTAGTAGGGAACAAATAAATACATCAGTGTAGCACAGGGGTTTGCATTGCAGGGACGGCCCTTTCTGTCTCACCCATGTATCATCCAGCTTGGGGCTTTTTCTTAATGACCAAAGTTTTCTTTTTCATATTTTTACAATTTATCTATTTATGCATACAAAAATTGGGTACAGGCCAGAGGTGCAGGTGGTTAGAGGATTTACCAGAGAAAGTAGGGAGCAGAACAGTCAGATCCACAGAAATACACTGCTGAGGAGAGCAGTGGGTGGGTCAGGAGAGGTCTGCTGTGCCCTGTGGGTCAGCTCCCTAGCTGGGGATTGAACTCATGCTGCTAAGACCACAAATAGCCTCATAGTGTTGTGCTTTAACCTGGTGTGCCACCAGGAAGGGCTCTATAATTAAAATTTTCTTTTTTTTTAATATTTATCTATTCATACAGAATTGGGGTACAAGTCAGAGGTGCAGGGGCAGTGAGAGGATTCACCAGAGACAGAGTGGGGAGCAGAACAGGCAGATGGATGAAATACACTGCTGAGGGGAGCAGCGGGAGAGAGAGGAGAGGTCTGCTGCACCATTTGGGTCACCTCTGGTGCTGGGAATCGAGCTCACACTGAAGCAGCTCTAGCCAGTTCGCAGTGCTGCATCCTAACCGGTTGCGCCACCAGGGAGGGCCCTATAATCAAAACTTTCGGGACATCTACAGTAATGTTGTCTCTTCTAGGAATGAAAACATCTTCAGTTAACTTTTCTAATAACTTTTTTTCCCCAGGGTGTATGTTATATATCCTAGTTTTCAGATTCTATATTTTTAAATAATAAATATATTCAATTATGAATTAAACTAGCAGGTGATACAGTATCTGTTTTGGGTCTCTCCCTTGCACTCCTCATCTGCATCTTAGTGACATACTGGATTAGGCTCTTTGGGGTTTGCTTAGGTCAAATGGAGTCAGAAAACTTACAAATGCCAACTGGAGAAAGAACCCAGGGTAGCCCTGCTTTCTGCCACATGTGCATTAGAGGTTGCTACTTGGAGTCCTCATTGAAACCAGGGGCTCCATGCTCCATGCAGACAGTCTGTCTTCCAGAATGACTGCATGCACCTTCTCTGGGTTGTGGGGGTACTTACAGGGCATGCTCTTTGCTCCCACTGTCACCCACCAAGACATGCTCCACAGGCTTCCTCTCAGAGGCTGAGCAGCTATTTCTGAAGAATATTACTGCATCTGGGTGGCTAAGGTGAAGACATTCAGTCTAACCACCTGCTGCACTGTGAGAGTTTATTTGTAGATCAACTTCTAAGAGAGAGACATTTTAGTTCACTGGACCCCCATGCGGGGATGTGTGAAGAACTGCCTCTAGCTCTTCTACTCAGGCCCCTGTCTCCAGAGACCCAGATCTAATTGGGCTAATGTGGGAACGAACATCTCAAGGTGATTTCATTTAGTTAGTGCAATACCTAGAGAGGTGTAGGGATGAAGAACTGAAATCCTTCCAAAAGTCCCAGAATGAAATCCCAGAACCTCTGGCTAATGGCTCCTTATTGCTCATTGTTTTTATTTATTTATTTTGCATTGAGGCTTGGAGTCCAAGTCTGAGCTCCACCTCTCCAGTATGGATCTGACCATGGGCCTGCTGTGGAGTAGGGCTTGAAGTGGGAGTGACGGATGATGTAACCTACACTCGGAAGGGTCTGGATTCTCTCTCCAGAACACAATCTCAACCCACCAGGCACTGTGGCTGGAAAAAGGAAGGAGTGTTTGATATTTTTTTCCTAAAATGTAAAGTTAATAGAGCAGTCACACTAAAATAATGCACTTATTTTGATCTATAACATACTATTTAATATGTTAGAATGAATTAAATTAGTTACAGTAAGCAATGAACAAATGTACTGAGATCATTCTAAGAAAAGCCTTTTTTTTTTAATAACCAGAATATTTTTCTCATTTTGATAAGGAGTTCAGATACCAGTAGCAGGAGTTATTGTTGAATGCTTTGGATATATTAATAGATGCCTTTTTGGACAGGATGTGTGAGTGCGGGAGATGGGTTACCAAGCCATTTACAATTCATTACTGCATTGTACGTACTCATATCTCTTCCATTTTTATCACATCTGAGGCCAAGAATGTTTTTTTTAAGGTCATTTAGCTTTCAGAAAACTATGAATTATGGTGAAAGCATTGTTCTTTCTCTGACTTTAATGTGCTCATTTAGAGAACAGTTTCAGGAAAATACTTTTGTTCAAGCTCTGAATCTGACCCTCCTATAATCCCTTGAATAAAATAACTTGTCATTAATGCCTACTTGTATTCTCTGTGCTTATTGCTGATTACATAAATATTTTCATAAGATACAATAGCATCCAGAGTAAAAGGATGTTTGTCATTTTTTAGAATTATTATCAAATTGAAGAAGTTCATAAGCTGACTCATCAAATAAATTTAGGATAGTTGTGAAATTCTTGAATCAGTCAGAGATGTCAGGAGGAATTTTACCAGTAAGTGTGAAGTACTGAAAATGAAGCCATTTGGTTTTTTACTTAATGAGAATGAAGTAGAATATTGACCTATAGTTAGGGGACTTTGAAGAATAACTAAGATGAGAATGATTCAATATAATTGAACAATTATGCAAGGAAAACTTGCCTAAAGAAAGTAAAGGGTTTATGCACAATTTTTTTAAGATTTATTTATTTATACATACAGAGCTGGGGTACAGGCCAGAGGTGCAGGGACGGCGAGAGGCTTCACCAGAGACAGAGTGGGGCGCAGAACAGGCAGATCAACGAAGTACACTGCTGAGGGGAGCAGCGGGCGGGTCAGGAGAGGTCTGCCACGCCATGTATGCACAATTTTTTTAACTAGGTGCTGAATAATATTTCCTTTTTTAATTTACATTCTTTAAGAAAAGAAAGGACTAAGATTTAACATGAAAATAAATTGAGGATGAATTGACTTGATCAACTGTCAACTTTATTTCAACACCTAAAAACAACCTTGTTCTTGGTAGTCATTACAGAATTATTTTGTTGCCATTATGTGTAATTCTAGCATTTGAGAGTATGACTACCATAATCATAATCACATTAGAGAGATCATTAATCAAGAGAAGCTGGCAGAATAGTATTATTGGAAATTAAGTCCAAACCAGGCAGGATCTTTTGGTCAAATCACTACTTCCACAGGACCTGTGATCTGTGGCTATCTTGGCTTAATGCTGCTACATTTCATAAAAGGAATATCTGAGAACATTTTGCTTAGGATGGACACTTAATGCTTCAAGACATATCATGGAAAACATTTTTTTTGTGTGTGTGTGTCTCATAAATCAGTAATAAAATTGCTTAATTCCCACTGATTTGTGGCTCAGTGGAAAATGGGCCAGAGCTGGAGTCACAGACAGAATCCAGGCGGTTCCAGGGTCTGTAAGTTCACACAGAATATTTTTTTGGGAAGCTGTTCCTCCATTTTCTAGAGTTCCGGTGTGCTCAGTGAAAGTACACACTCATAAATGTTAACAATGCAAGGTCAATAAAGCAACAGATTATACTGAAGGAGAACAGGAAATTTTAACTAGTTTCTGTTAGCTAATAGCTAATAATGAAGAATGATAAAGTCTTGGGTGCCATTTTGTGAAGACTTAAATATTAAATTATCTGTTTTGGACATTAGGGACATTACCCAATAAGTAAGAAGGCGAAATTCCTCCAAATAACCTCCTAGGAACATGAAAGCAAACTGAAAATCAGCAAAGGAAGATCAGTGTTACCACATGATCCAGCACAGTTCTGTGGTGAGACACGACAAAAGTGCCTTAAGGTCAGCGACAGCTGATCCTATGAAACTGTGGAAAACACAGCTCCCACCTCAGACTCATGATCAGTGAACGGCAGGATTACGGCAGTTTGCAGGGGCAGGGGCACACAGCTCCAGCCTGCCTCTTGCAGGCGTCAGCCCTGTGACCTTTGGCTGACACACTTCAGTTTAGCCTTCACTCTTAGAAAGCTCCATTCAGGAATCCTCAAGTAACGCTGAGTCTGGAAGGTCCGTGAAGGAAGTGCTCGTTTGCTGCCCTTCATGCAACGCCTTCGCCTTCGTTTTGTGTCTGAGAGAAAGCTGAACTGGACGGCTCCTCTCCCAGCTGAGGCCTCTCCCGGGCGGGCGGCAGGCCGAGCCGCCTGCTGCTGTTTCTCTGGATGTGCTTTGGCTGGGCCATAGTCTGCATTTTCCAGAAGGGCAATTCCTCTGTTACTTCCCAGCAAATCCATCTTATGGGTGAAAGAACTGGTGGTTATGGGTGACAGAGAAATTCAAATAGGACAATATTGATCTTCATTTATTTGTGGACTCCATGTTTGCAAGCTTCTAAATTTTATTTATAATCCTCACAGCTATACCCAGTGGCAGGTTAGTGTCCTAGCTGGACATGGGCACACAGAGCGGGAGACATCCAGACACCAGATTAGCACATTCCAGGCTAATGGCCAAGGAAGTGATGAGGCTCTGGCTTCTTGTTTCAAGCTTACGTGCTGCAAAGCTGTGTCGTTTCTGGGGCATGTTTAATGCCTTATTTTCATCATTGTTGTCGATGATTTTGCTGCTTAAAATAGCCTCAAAGCATATTGCTGAAGCAATGAGTTTCCTAAGCACAGGAAAGCCCTGATTTAGCTTATGGAGAAAATGTGAATTAGACTAGCTTTGTTCAGCCTTAGGTCCTAGGGCAGTGTCGATGATTTCAAGGCTAATGAATCAACAAAATAACATACATTAGATAAGTCATCTTTAAACAGATACACACCTAAAACAAGTTATGTAATCACTGGTTGGTGAAAATGTTGTTTCCAGAGATTCACAGGTCGCCTAACCTCTATTTTCCCCTTGACCAGTGGTTTAGTAACCTTTTATGCATCCTTAATATAGATGTTTATTTCAACTGAACAGAAATTACAACTCTGTCTAAAACCCTCTATTATATTATCCTGGATACCTGGTTCTCACAATGCTGCCAGAGCTTCTCTCACAAGAAATCATGCTTCAGGATTTCTAGTGACTATAGAACATAATTGAGTAATGACAGTCATCCCTCCACAAAATGTCTGTAACCCAGATGTGAGCCTGTTTTCAAAACTGCAATTCCTTTCATCAGACTTGGTAGACCTAGACTGCCTATGTGAATCTCTGTTTTCTTATCCTCCAACTGTTTCACCCCATCTCCTAGCCTTCTTCACGCAATAGAATGGTCCATACTTTTTACAAAAGGCTCTTTATTAAACATAGAATTTTTTAAGGATACAATCTCTTTGATAAGAGATCGATGTCCCCAAATGGCTTACAGATTTGCTGAAAAGATGGAGACATCAATATCAAATCATGGCAGAATATTCCTGTACTGTGATGGATTATGGATAAAAGAGGTGATGGTGCAAGGCTGGACCTGTGTTGGTGCAAGGCTGGACCCATTGAAACTCCTCGAAAGGACTGGGCAGGAGAAAAGGGGGCGCTTAACGTGGCAAATAGCAGTTGGCTTGAGCTTTAATGAATGTGATAATTCACACGGCAAAAAGGTAAAAGGACAATTGGAGAAGGAGCTGTGATGAGAGAAACCAAGGGCAGAGCTACCTGCTTGCTGGAAGAGGGCGCAAGTCTGAGGACCCCAGGCTGGCTCTCCATGCAGAAAGAGGAGAAAGATGACTTCTCCCCAGGCAGTTTTGCTGTCACTTTAATTTTACCCCATAAGCTGTCTGACCCCCTAGAATACTAGGATTTTAAGCTTATGTTGTTATTGTTTCTAAAGATTTATTTATGCATACAGAACTGGGGTATAGGCCAGAGGCTCAGGGGCAGTGAGAGGCTTCACCAGAGACAGAGTGGGGAGCAGAACAGGCAGATCAGTGAAGTACACTGCCAAGGGGAACAGCAGGCGGGTCAGGAGAGGTCTGTCGCACGCACCATGTGGGTCTCCTCCGGGGCGGGGATCCAACTCATGTGGAAGCAGCTTCAGCTTCTTATGTTGTGTTTTAACCTGCTGCACCACCAGAGAGGGCCCTAAGCTTATGTTGTTTTAAATCACCAACTTTCTATTAATTTTCTATAGCTGGAATAAGATGTTCATATACCACCTAAAGCTTCCTCCAGTACTTAATTTTTAATTTTCTGTTAGTGGGGTCCTTGAGAATGTTCGTTGCCTGCCTTCTTCTTATTCTATTGTTCAAGCAGGCCATCTTTAAGGTAGGAGAGTGATATGAATATATCTATATTTTTTTTAGGAAAACCTCAACACCAATGTTCTGCCAGTGACCTGGGGAACTATAAGGCTGGAAGTGTGGTGAGAACTGGGAAGAAGCTTGGGAAGAAATGGCCAAAATGTAAAATACGACAGTGGAAACAGAAAATGTATAATAGCTCTCAGAACAGATAGGATGTAGAATTGTTCAGACTTGACCTACAAATAGATAAAAGGGATATATAGAATTCTAAGTGCTGTAGCTTGGGAAACTGTCAGAAAGGAAGCGATAAACTCAGAGGACTAGGCAGGAAGAGGAGAAAGATAACATCTTGAAGTCGAGATGTTTGGAGTCTATGTTAGTGTATGTTTCCAATGTCAGGAAGTTTCACCAGAGGGTACTACTCTCTCTGCTGGTTGACCTTCTTGTTAGGTCACACAGAGATAGAGGAAGCAAACAGAAACATTGATAAATGAACCCAGCCTTAAAATACAAAGGAGATGTCCTACCTTATCTTCAATAATGGATAATTACTTTGTTGTTCAATGGAAGTTAATTTCTGCTCCCCTTTTTCTGCTCCTATCACATAATAGGTGCAATTATATCTACATTCAGGGTGATATAATTAAATATCAGCCTTTGTAGAGGTGCATTTCCAGAGAGACTTCTTTGCAGCTGATTTAGGCACTTGTCAGGTTTATCGCAAAATAGATAAATGTTTTCTTCATGTTGCTTTAATATAACAGGGTATCTGCTACTGACTGGGAGTGCTTCTAGACAGTCCAGGCAAACGGTCTGTTTATTGCATCTGACAGCTTTATTGCTTTATCAGTTATTTGCTTAGGGAGGATTTTATTATATGTAAAATATTGACATAAATTATGGGGAGGAGAATTGATTTTTTTTATATAGGTTTGATTCATTTTTCATTGTTTGTATGTGCCAAGTCTGATATTGCACATTTTCTCCTAGTGTATTTATTTAGTTTACAAGTTATTTCCCTGGTTCTACAAATTCTGGTATTTAGTTCTCAATTCTTTTATTCCTGTGACTACACATGTTTTCAAGCCTAGTTACCTATATAGTTAAATAAAATACAGTTATATGCACATAAGATAAGATAAATACACTGACTCTAAGAGGAATTAAGGGTTATTCTAAGAACTCTGCACTTTAAAATTAAGAGAGATGTGATGCCAGTTTCTGGCCTGCCGGTTGGATGATAAAACACGTAGAATGCTATAGGAGTTGGCTATTTAGATTGTCAAGGTTAGGTAGATTCAGAAATTTTTAACTAGAAAGGGGTCTGGAAACCATTCTCATGGTGACTAGTCTATAGAGATCTGGGTTGGAAGACACATCAGGGTCTTTAATAGAACATGGTTTGGAATAAGTAAAATGTGGTTAATTGGTAGAGAGGTTCAAATAGACAGACACTAAGCATGGAGAGCAGGCAGCAGATAGCAAAGAATTAGACATGGAATTTGGGGCAGGCTCTACTATCAGCCTGTGCAAAGCCCCTCAAATTACTGTTACTAGCTTTGTGGACCCACATTTTTCTAATGAAACCTTCATAAGGTTGCTCTTAGCCTCCTGGAGTTGCTTCACCCCAAGAGAGACAAAAGCTCTCAGATGTCCTAAATTCTAGGGAAGTTACCCATCTTCTCCTGCCCTTTAACCTGTGACAGACAGATGCAGAAGGACACATAACTCAGTGCCTTTGTCTTGAGATGGGACAAGTTCTATGGCACCCTTCACCCCCAAGCTCCTCCTGAGTATAGACTGGATTCACCTAAATCACACTGTTCCTTGACTTCCTCTTGTGTGTTATTCAGCATCCTGAGGTGTTTTCTTCTAGGAATGGTCCCTTGATAAATCACTTGCCTTCGAGTGTCTTAGCTCAGCATTTGTTTCTGGGAGAACTTGCCCTAAGGTAGTCAATAAACCAATAGCTGAGGCAATCAGTTATAAAACCAAGGATAATAATTATTGTGATATTAATAGCTAACCTTGACTTAATTTTCTTTCTCAATCATGGTGTCAATAGCTTAATATACAGTTTTACACTGAGTTCTTTGGAAAGATAACTGGGGTAGATGTTAGTATCACTTTCATGTTATAGCTGAAACAAATGAGGCTAGAGATACTTAACATTGCTTGCTTAAGATTTTATAGTTAAACAATAGGAACTAAAAGTGTAGATACAGGTCAGTAAGATAATTATGGTATATTAAGTGTTGAAAATTTTAAACTTCTTATCTTTACCTATCCCACCCCACTTCCCATTTCTGTCAGAGCACGTCTGGTTTTGAGCTTCTGTGGGGATCACCAGGGGTCTATCTGATGAACAGGTGGACCCTTCCTGCCAGTAATCTTATAAATTAAAAACCTGGTGATTATTAAAAAATTTAAAGGAGTCTGGGTGGTTTAGGGCAAATCCAATAGTCTTGTTAGAGTGAAACAATGGAAATGTTGCTCGACAGCTAATGTCTATTAATTATATCGAATGGCTGTATTGAGCATGCAAGTGTGTTCAGGTGATTGATATTGGTGATGTGGATAGTAAATGGAGGAGGAGCATGATGTTGCATGTGGAAAGAGCTATAGTCAGATGGAAATCTTGAATTTTCAACCAACATTGAGTACTTATCCCTGCAGGGGGTCTAGATGTTGGGACATTGAAACATCTACAGTTGGTACCTGTCATAAGCAGAAACTCTCACTATTTTTTTTTGCATACCTAGCAGAAGAATAAAAAAGTAGTTAAAAGCCTAAATTATTTTATATAGAACTTCAAGGTGTTTTTGTTTTTTAACACAAAGGAATGTTGTGTTGTCAAAACCTTGCTAGACTGAGCCATGATATCTGGATTCTAGTCTAACACTACTATCAAATAGATTGTAAGACTTGAGGACTTAAAAAAAAAAAGGACTCCAGACCTGGATTCTGGAGTTTCCTTTTGTAAAACATAATTAATTGGTGACAAGATACATCTCTCCCTGTGGTGCTAAACCTTCTTTCCTTTATGAGAGTAATGTGACTTTTGATGCCAATATAGATTATATAGTGGCAGCAGTAAAAGTTTATAGAAGCCCAGCGCTTATTTGAGTAAACCCATTCAAATAATCCATTGAAGTATAACTAATCGTGTGAACAGTACACAAATTGTAAGAACACAGTTCAGTGAATATTCACAAAGTTGACTCAGACCAATAAATAGAACTTACCAGAAACCTGGTGTACCCCACTCCCTTTCTAGAAATCTGGTGTACCCCACTCCTTTTCCAGACATTATCCAATCCCTTTAAACAAACAACCACTTTTTTGGCTTTTAGCATCATAGCTTAGAATAATTCATATTTACACTTAAGAAAGTGGAATCGAACTACATGTTCTCTTACATCAGGAATCTTCCACTCATGTAATTTATGAAATTTATCCACCTTTTGTAATATTTTAGTTTCTTCATTTCCTTTGTTAGGCATTCATTTTATTGTATGAACATACCTCCATTTAGCCATTCTTTTATAGGGTTTGTTTGTTTCCAGTGTGTGTGTACCTATATCTGTCTGTCTATCTAAATCTAAGAATATAATTATGAATACCCTTTTTCATTTCTTTGCTGAACATGTGTGTTTCTTGTGTCTATATAACTAAGAGTTGAAAGGTTGGTTTTGAATCTGCCAGATAGTTTTCCAAAGGGGTTGTGGAGGGATAATGCACTTTAACCCATAGAAAGAGGAAAAGAAGGTTTTTGAGCACATTAGAACATCCTTCCTTTGTGAAATAGTGGGTGTGAAGCAAGTTACTATTAAGTTAGAGATGAATTCCAGACAACAAAAATGAGAAAATCATGCTTACCAGTAAAATAGTTGAGTGGGAAAGCAGTGTGGTTTGACAGGTAAGAACAGGTAAGAGAGAAGTTTGTAGGTAACCAGAGAATGAAACTAAACTAGAGATAGTATCTGATACATGGGCATCTAGGAAACTGGATTCTTGTGAGCACTGAGTATCCAAGTAGAAACCCTGCATTTCGCTGGGAAGGAGAACTGGCCAGAACTGGCTAATGAGCATGATAAAACAGGCCTGGGCAGGGAGAGTCAGGTGTTTCAAAGCCAAGGATTACACATTAAGAATCTCAGGTTGGCCATAATCCATTTTGTCTGAGAATCAGAGATGTGGTTAAGAAACAATTTGTAACGAGGAGTAAATAAAACCTATGTGGCTGTAATTGTTTGAGAATGTTCCTTTTATTTCACTTTCCCTATAATTGTCATTACTTAATGTTTTTAAACACATGGACAGCTTTTTGTGTTGTTTCTGCAGTATGAACTGTAGAGTGAGTAATTGGCAGACCAAAACAAGATGCTCACAGGCCGTAGTCCTGATGCCTCTGTAGACTTTTGAAGACAAGAAGGTACTGGAGAGCTGGGAACATTTTAGAGAGATAATTTAGAATCTGGCAAGAGACGAATGGAACCTCAAATAACACCTGCGTGAGGGCAGAGGTCACTGTGCTATGCCTTCTTCAGCCTGAACAAAGGTGTTCTCCTGCCTGATTCCTCAGTATTGGGTTTAGAGTCTAAAATAAGACTCCCCAAGTCTTTTCTTCTACGCATATAGGTTTTTTAGGGCCTAGAAAACAACTAAAGTTCAGTGTGATAGTTAATTTCATGTGTCAGTTTGATTAGGCCATAGATGCCCAGATAATTGGCCAAATATTACTATGGTACATCTGATTGACTAAAATAGATTTCTTTCCCTAGTGGGGGTGGATCTTATCCCAGCAACTGAAGTCCTAAATAACAACCGCAAGCCAAAGAAAGTGGGAACTCCTCTCATACTGATGGACTAGGCACTGTTTTTCCCTATAGGACTGAAACATCATCTCTTTTTTGGTCTCAGTTCTACTAACTTTCAGACTGGAACTTACACCATTCATCCTTGTTCTCAGGTCTCTGAACTCAGACTGGGACTACACACTGGCTTTCTTATGTCCCCAGTTTGCAGACTGCAGATAGGGAGTTCTCAGACTCTATACTCCCTGAACCAATCCCTTATAATAAATCACACACATAAACACACACACACAGTCACAAGGTGCACAACCTCATGCACTATTAACAACTCATACCAGCTTGGAGCATTTGTTGTTACTGATGAATCAGTATGGGAATATTATCATCACAAACGCCTGTAATTTGCATTGGGGTCCACTCCAGTTTATTTACCGTCTGCATATTTTCTCTGGTAAAGTGACCATTCAAATTTTGGAGGTTGGTGATTTGTTTTCTTATTACTGAGTTTTAAGGAGCCTCTTTTAAAATGATACAAGTCTTTATTAATCAGTTATGATTTTTAAATGTTTTGCTCACTCTGTAGCTTGGATATTCATTTTCTAGTATTGTCTTTTGAAATGCAGAGGTTTTTGGAGTTGATGAAGGTCAGTTTATCACTTTTTAAAAATGTATCTTTTTTTTTATAGGTCATGTTATTGGTACTCAATATCAGAAATATTTGCCCAACCTAAGGTTAGAAGGACTTTCTATTCAGTTCTTTTCAAGACGGGTTAAAGTTTTATTATCAATCCCACATTATCTTAATTAGTATGGCTTCAAAGTAAATCTTGAAATTGCATGATGTTAGCTGTCTAAGTTTTCTCATCTCTTTCAGATATGTCTTCATTATTCTGGGTCCTTAAAACTTCCATTTGGATTTTAGAGTCAAATTGTCAAGTTCTGAAGAATGCTTGCTGAGATACTGATTGAGATTGCATTGAATCTATAAATCAAATTGAGATAAATCAATATATTACAATGATTGACTTGTAACTCATGAATATGAAATATATTTTTCCATTTATTAGATCCTCTTTATTTTACTCAGCAATGTCTTAACATTTTCAGCATAAGTCTTGCATATCTTTTGTCAGATTAGTCCCTAACAATTATTTTAAAGGCATTATAAATTGCATTCTTTTCTATTTTTATTCAGGATCTTTTGGCACAAAATAATATATTTGGCTTTCTATATTTATTGAGTATTTTGTAAAATTTATACTACTACTAATAAGCTCACTTATTAATTCTAATAGCCTTTTTTGAAGATTCCCTCAAATTGTCTATGTAGATGATCATATCTACATATCTATATAGATGAATAAAGGTAGTTTTACTATTCCAGGGAACAGCAATATTTAGCCATTAGTTATGAATATTGAAATTTGAAATGTTCCTTCCGAATCTGTGGAGATAGTAACATTCTTTCATTTGTTTTTTTGTTTAGTAACAAGGTGAATTACATTAAATGTCAAATCAACCTTTCATCATGAGATAACTTCCACTTGGTTATAATTATTATCCTTTTTTTTATATTATTAAGTGTAAATTAGCTATCTTTTTGTATCTATATTTATTAGGGATGACAGTTTGTTGATTCATATCTTCATCTAGTTTGGGTATCAAGGTCACTAGAAATAGTAGGTAAGTATCACTCCTCTGTAATGTGTGCAAGAGTTTGTGTAGAATTGGTGGCATTTCTTCATTAAAGATTTAGTAGAACTCACCAGTGAAGCCATCTGAATCTATATGGAAAAGTTTTCTACATAGAAAAAAATTTAAAATACATGTTCAATTTATAAAATAGATATATGCTACTCATCTATTTCTCCTTATTTAAGCTTTGGTGATTTGTAGGGAATATGTCCATTTTCTGTAACATCAAATTTATTATTATAGAACTCATAATATTCCATTCTTACTATCTTACTATGAATAGAATTTATAACGATGGTCATTTCTCTTATTTCTGACATCATTTCTATGATTATTTTGGCTAGAGGTTTACAAATTTAAGCATTAGTTTTAGATTTTGTTTAATGTATCTTAAGATATTTGGTAACAGTTTTATTCTCTCAAAAAATATTAGCTTCATTTTATGGAAACCATGGCTTATTTCACCTAAGGTTAATTAGTCATACTATAGAAGCAAGAAACTTTTGGGTACTCAACCTTGTAACATGAGATGTTCAGTTTGACAGGCAGAACCAAATTCTATTCCTAGCCCTTTATAAGGACCAGATACTATTACTTCTAGTCATCCCAGATTTGTGTAGATTTTCATACACATCAACTGATTATTACTTTTGTGAATATTCAAGAGGAACTTCTTGAAGATTTGCAGAGTTCTTTCTCTTCAAAATTGTCTCTGATACACTATATGTGAATGCTGATCATCTTGGGCTGTGAAACTCAGTTTCGTTTCTCAGCTCTGAATTCCTATTGTACTCTTTATTTCTACACTACAGCCTAGAAACTCTTCAAGGAAGTAATCTGGGTAATCTTAAGTCTCCCCTTTTCTATGTTCCATTTCTCAGGAATCATTCTTCTTTGGTGAACTAATACTCAATGTCTTAAAATACATTGTTTCATGTATTTTGCTCAGTTTTCTTTTTTGTTTTAGGTGGGAAGATGGATTTGGTACCGGTTATTCCATTTTGTGCAGAAGCCCAGCTTCTGTACAATCTTTAGTTTTAATGAGCCTCTATGAACTCTGAGTTTTAACTCTTAGAACGAGATGGACAGTTGTGGACTACTGTCTTTAGTGAGTCCTTTTCCCCTGTTGTCCTATCTTGGTTCCACTTGACTTGTGTGAGTTGAAAATCTCTTACATTGAAGTTAAATCCAGTAGGAGTTTTTTTGTTGTTGTTTGTTTTCGTTTTTTTTGTTTGTTTGTTTTTTGTTTTTTTTTTCTATCCCAGCCCTTTGAGAAGCAAAGGAAACTTTAGGAGGGTAAGAAAAAGTATCTCTCTGCTCCACCCAATAGCATTCCAAGCAAGGTGATGTACTTGTTGTATATCTTCCATATGCTCTTACTGAATTCTATTATTTCCCCTTGAGTTAGAGTTGTTAGGGTTTGGCAGAGAAAGGGAAATATGTAGAAAAAAGCTGAGGAAAATCTGATAAGATTTTTTGACTTTATATTAATATCTGTAGAAATAAGGATGTTAGAGGCTTCTCCAAATGAGAGACTGAGAAGCTAAAGGGAAATGAGCAAGAATAGATTAGCCAGATATATTTATGTGATAGGTACATAAAAATGACTCCTTGGTATTCTGAGCAGATTGTAGAAAGGGATTTGTGCAGCCAAATAATGATAAAATTGATGTCCTAAATATGTCATGAGAATAACAATGAAGAAGTATTTTCCCCACAGAACACAGTTCTTATCTCTATACTCAATATTTGAGGCATGCTCATTGCTATTTCCTCATATTCAGTCAAGAAGAGAAAAGGTGGATTTATCTCTAAGTGATTGATCATCACAGCTTTTCTCAGCAACATTAGGAGAAAGCTAAATTATGGAGAATGTACACTTTAAGTACGTCATTCTGATTGGTAAGATGCTTCTGAAGAAGTCTGCAGTATTGGGGTTGAGCTTTCAGGAGTACCGTTGTCTCTTCACAAGAGTTGAGGGTGATTGCTGCACTTTGCAAAAAAAAAAAAAAAAAAAAAAGCTGTGTGTTACTCTAAAAAACTAAGTGGAAAGTTAAAAAAATAGTGTGTCACTTGCCTTTACAAAAGGATTCTAAATAAAATGTCTATTGTAGTATTTTTCTGGCTGGGGGTGCTATTGACTAAGATGGAATGGAGAGATTAGAATGAAAATGTGTAGACCATGATTAATAAAAGGTAAGGAAAAACGTGCCATTGCAGAAATAAGTCTTAGAGGAGAATTCTACCAAAGCCACCAAAGTTTCTCATAAGGAGCCCTTTGCAAGGTCAATATTAATGTGAACTCTTTATGTGTGATGTGCTGAGCTAGAGGTATCTAAGGAAACATGAGATATCTTTGCTGTTGGAAGACGCTAATCTAATTGGGGAGACTGGACTCAACCTTAAAAAGATAAGTGGTCTCAAATGTGAGTCTGAGGTATTCTGGGAAAGTATAATTAAAGAGCTGACTCTAGAAGAAAAATTAGTATTTATGTCTTTACTGTTGCTCAAAATGTTGAGTATTAACTGACTCTACAAAAGCCATTTTATAAAGCTACTACCATGTGTTAGGAAATGTTCCAATACATGGTAATGTAGCAATTAGGAAACAATGATCTGCTTTCATGAAATGTAATTCTTGTGTAATTAACTGAACAGCTAGAACCTTATATACCAAAGGCAGAAATGAACAGAATATATTTTGGAAACAGACCAGAGGAAACTGTATTTCTTCAAGAAAATATTCTTTCTGGTATATCAGAGACTAATACAATATCTGGAACTTTGTCGGTATTTTAGATCTTTGGTGGATGTCATGGCCTTGTCTCCTAAATCATGTCCCTTTCCCCTGTGAGCAAATGAGGAAATAAAGGCCCAGTGAACAGGAAACCTTGAAGAGAAATCCCGCCCACTGATAGCAGTGCCTGCATTTTGCTTAGGATGATCCTTTTGCCTCTCAAATCCAAGTCCTTGCTTTCTTGGGTCTCTCAAATCCAAGTCCTTGCTTTCTTGGGTCACTTTCTAGATGTGTCAGCCAGGTCACCTTCACTCCAGTTCACTGTGTCTGTGAGAATCCTTCAACTCAGGCTGTTTTGAAAAGGCAGCCTACATCTTCAAACATACTGTACTTTCCTTTCACTATGGGCCAGAGAGAGTAAAACAGGACCCTAAAGAGAAACAGAAGAAAGATAACTGCAGGATGTCCCCAAATCATCCACAGGACAGGATATGATGTGAACGATTGCAGCACAGAGAACTTGGCCTAGGCTCATTTTGCCTGAAAGGTCCTCCAGGGTCCAGCTGGATGATTCATCAGGAAACAGAGCTCCCTCCTTCCAGTTGTGTGGAGCACCAGGTTGACTGGAACCTTGCTGATGGCTCCAGGAAGGAAGAAGTTACTGCATCCATATTAAACCTCAAATGTAGGGTATGGGCCAGGGACTCTTTACAGCTTGCTATCCAGTCAACGTGCTATGAGACAGATTTGTTTAATTGTGGCATGCCTGCTTAGGGAATAGTGAAACATGCATCAAGTTGGAGGGTGGAAAGCTGGTGAAACCTTTTTAGTAGTGGATGCTTCAGCTGTCTGAGGAAGGTAGAGACTCCCAGGTGGAATCCTGGGGGTCCTTTCAGTTGAGAATGGTCTATGCAGTAAGAAGTATCCCCATTCTGGGAAGCTGCGGGGGAACAACTTTTAAGAAACCAGGTTCCAAAGCACCCAGGAGGCTCCTCAAGCTGAAGGGAGTCCTGTGACTAGTGGGGATCACTTTAAGAAACTGTGAATGCACTTTTATGAAGAGAAACAACCACCCATGGTAGCTGGCAGGGGATGGAAGTCTGAAGAGTATCTCTTTGGCATCAAGCTGTGCTGTAAATCCTAGACAGTCTCAGGCCCTGGGCTGTCAAATCTCTCCCAAGTTTTGCTTTGTTTCCCATCAATGGTGTTAACAGCTCTGCCAATGTTCAGCAATTGTGCAAGGAGGACAATACTTAGAGAGGAAAATCAGTACAGTATTGTTTTATTTTTATGCCCTATCCAGACAGAAAGATCTCATCTATTCATTGTAATACATTTGTCATTTTAGTCTGAATAAATGCTAGGCTATGAGAAAATGCTGATACCAGTTGTCAGAGAAAACTATTTACAATTGTCCCTCCCTTCTTTCTTTAAGCATTTTCATTATAATCTTTTCAGCTTCACAGAGAGATGAACAAAACTCGTGAGCAGAGTATAAAGCGGGTGACTGAGCCGGTGGATTTCAACCTTCGCTTTCTAGGTTAGCAGAGGGGAAAAGCAAACTGTTGACTTCAGTGAATCCTGTTACTCTTTTCTGGGAAAGGAGGAACTTCTTTCCTCTTATTGTAGTGCACGGATTACATCTGACTTGCAGGTAGGTCTCCTCTAGGAAGACCTCAGGTCATTTGTTCATTCAGCACAGATGAGAACTATCGGCAAGGTGCTGTGTCTTTGGAGACTGAGCTGAGAACCTGACCTCTGAGGCTCTAGAGGCTGGAGAGCCCGGGAAGGCAGACGTCTCCATGAGGAAGAGGGGATCCAAGAGAAAATCAGACTTTGAAAACACAAAGACAGAAATCTTTCAGAGTTTTATACCCCCACAATCAAGTGTCCAGGGAGGTTAAAATAAACCTCATTTTGGCTTCTATTTCCAGTCAAAAATATACTAATCTTTATAGGTTTCAGTGTGAGTCACTTTGAATGGAATATATACAAAGCAAGGAATCAAGTATTGTTAACTCCTTTTTACTTAATTTTGCTGAACCCTTTTTTTTTTCTAGGATAAAGGAAACTGATGTGTTTAATTAATAGCAGGTGTTAAGCAACACCCTAAAAATAGCTCTTAAAACATCAGGTCTTATTTCCTCATGGGCTTAATATTGATTTTACCTCAATCTCTCTTATTTTCTGATTCACTTACCACCACACTCTGGACTTTGCATGTTTTTTTTTTTTGTTTTTTTTTTTTACATGAATCCCCACTAAACCAGTATTTCCTAAACTTTGGTCATTTTTACAAAACCTGAGTCACTTTTTCCACATTCTCAAAATGCAATTCTTCTTCAATTATTTTGTTAAATTTGAACTTCATGTCTATCACTACTCATATACTATGTTGTCTAAATTGACCTACTTTTTAAAATGGAAAACAGTTCATTTCGAAGGCAAACCCTGTCTGACTACTGTAAATGCAAAACTGCGTTTGCTTACAATAAGTGGGAGGGAATTGCAAAAACAAAGTGGAGACCTGATATTCCTGAATCCTGGCCAGGGATTATTTGCAGATTCAGCTTTTTCTCTTGTCTTCATTAAAAAAAGGAGCACAAGGCACATAAAGAAACAAGAAATAGCTGAAAGAAATAACCTAATGTTCCACCTTAAAGAATTGGAAAAAGAACAACAAAATAACCCCAAAGCCAGCAGAAGACAAGAAATAATAAAAATCAAATCAGAAATAAATGAAATGGAAATCAGGAAAACAGTCCAAAA
>NW_004567103.1:11229218-11235831 GCF_000260355.1 Condylura cristata | reverse complement strand
GAAATGCACGGGACTATGGTGGTGGCACAGGGGTGATTTGGTGATGGGAAACCCGCAGGGATTACAATCGAGATGGAAAAAAAAATGTGCAAAATGATGTAAAAATAAACTTTGTAATAATAAAAAAAAAGGAGCACAAGGTCTAGGGAGGTAGGTAAGGAAAAAAATGACAGTCCAACAACCCGAGGCATTATGTGATTTCGGGACTTTCATGCCTCGTGGCATCCCCTGACATCACCTCCTGCATGTGTTGGGACAAGTCACTGGGTCACCCTCCAATTCTGGTAAGACATGGTGCAGCGTGTTCGTGAAGAGGCTGCCTCCCCCATCACCAGTGGGACCTGTAGTCTGGAGGGGCTGTGCTTTTGCCACATCACTGCTTCTTCCCCCCAAGATCTGTAATAATTGACTCCACTCAACTCTTTAGAGATAGGGGATATTTTTAGGGAATCTGTGTAGCTTCTTGATAGATTTCAACACCTGCAGCCCGAGACATCTGTCACCACCTGCTTCCTATCTTCATTATTCTTCTCTTTAATTAACAGTTTAATTCTTAAAAATAAACTTTACAGTATGTAGTTATGAGTGATTGTTTCCAGTCAGTGTAACAGAAGGCAATAACACTAGATCACGGCTAAACTCCCCTTACCAATATACTTGCCTGCCATAATGACAACAGGAAGTCATTTATCAGACCTAGGTTTCTCCCATTTCATCTAGAAATATAAATATCTTATTTTTAATAGAGAGAAAGATGAGCTGGGAAGATGATGATGGATCAAATGGATGACACTGTGGGCCAGCCAAAGCTTTTAAACATAACATTTTTCAAATCCTGGGAGCAGAGCAGAGCAGAGGAAGAGGAGAGACTATCAAACTACATCTTAAAAACAGAACAGACTGCAGTGATTGTGCATCACATTCTTCCCAGTCTGAGAGAAAATCTGAAGCTTCTCAAGTCTATTTATCCCATGACAGTGTCACATTGCTGTGGAGATGTCTTAGAGTCGAGAGCATTGTTGACAGTGAAAGGAAATAGTCAATTTCTTACTACAAATTCATCATGTGGTATCTTTGCAGAAGGGCTTTTTTTTTTTTTTTCAGGAAAATAATAAGTGCAGAGAAAGAAATTGCTAAGGATGACCTAGGTCAAGAAAGAGAATGACTCTCCAGGTTTGTGCTAGTGAAATATGGGGATGGCTCTACACAGACTCTCCTAAGCTTTAAAAGGTGGGAGGGTATGGATGGTTCTCGTAAGTGCACGCTTGTGACTGGACCATGGGGTTTGATTAGATCTTAAAAAATAGAATCACTTAATAAATAAAGAATTTCCCTAAAGAGAGAATTCTTTGAGAAATGTGAATGAGGAGGAAAAGTGGGGAGCTTTACAAGAATACCTTTCCCCTTGTAGGGCAGCTATTCCTGTGGATAGAGCAGTATTTTTCTAGTGTCTCAGCTATCTTTTTCTCTTTCTCAGGATTCTTGTGCCTAAAACATAACGAACAAACTGAAAGATTACTATGGGAGCTCCTGTGAGAAATCAAGAGAGCATTTTAGCAGTTGATCTCATTCAATGATTTCCCATATTGTATCTGTTCCCAGTTTGCAAATAACAGCACCACTATCAGGCTGATTCTTAACCATTCTATATGGTCTTCAGGCAAACCAAGCTGTAGAGGATAAAGGAAGAAACCTTCATTTGTAGGATGGGATGGGGGCTGATGCTAAATTGTCTGCTGATTTCTTAAAAGATCCTATGCAAAGCTTTTGGTCAGAAAAACAGCCTCTAGCAAGCAATGCATTTTACATAAAGGAAACCTTCCCAGGAAGGATGGCTATGAATTTAATTATAAGCTCTTCTTTTTGCATAAATTTGGTTCAGTCTAAATAAGACTTGAAATGTGGAACAATGTCCATGGAGTACAATTCACCAATTGTTACTTTTAATTATGTTCACATGCATAATTCATAAATACACTGCATGGACAAGAGGAAAGAAGAGATAAGAAGGAACAAAAGAGATGAATTTTCCATCAAACAATTACTATATAAATAGACAACATATTTAATACATTAGTTAGCAAAGTGATTCTTTGTTCTTGCCAGTCTGGGGCTTAAATGTTAAAAGAATCCCCAAACATAGGATTCTTATATTCTATTAATGTCTCCCTTAAATGAAAAAGGGAGTGTCATTCTTTATTCCAAAAAAAAAAAGCAAATAAAAAAAAGTCCCCTAAATGCAAAGATAGAAGTAACATTGACATAGCAGCAAATCACACTACACAATATTGTCAGAGTCTAGTGTGACTTCTTAATGTGGCAACATTTACGAATGGCATTAGTTCCTCATTAAGTCAAAAGTCTTCCTCTTTTTGGTTTGTCATTTCATGATGCTGCAGAGGGTGGTGGCTTCCTTTCACAGAAGGAAACAAGTGAGCACACAGGGGTGGTGACTTTGCCAGGGAGCCCGCTTTCCCCAATGAGATAATTTCTATGAAAGCATCTAGTTTCATGGATCCAATGATAGTCTCCAATCTGGGATGCAAAAATTAATTAAATTAATGCTTAAGAAAGTTATATGTTAAATGTAGAACTAAATCTTTGTTGATAAGTATATATTTGTAATCTTACTTTTCAATTAGGTACTATAACATCTTCCATACCTGATTTCCAGAACCACAGAGACCTAGGTAGATTTATTGAAATCTTGCTTTGGGTAAGTGACAATGGTGTGCTACTTAACACTGAATTTCAGAGTTATAGGGTTTTCCCCACCCATCTCAGCAAGGCTACAGCTGTGGGTTCTCCCACAGCTCAGATCTCCCCCATTTCATCTTCTGGTCCATGCTGTTAAGCTGCTGTCCTGAAGGAGTACAGCAATATGTGTACTAGGTAGTGAAATGGTAGAGGAAGGTGTCCAACCACACATGCTCAGATCCATCTCCTAACCTTCTGGTTAGGTACATCTCTCTCTCTTAAAGATTTATGTATGCATACAGAACTGGGGTACAGATCAGAGGTGCAGGGCGGTGAGATGATTCACCAGAGACAGAGCAGGGAGTAGAACAGGTCTAATGATGAAGTACACTGCTGAGGGCAGCAGTGGGCGGGTCAGGAGAGGTCTGCCATGCCATGTGGATCACCTCCTGGGTGGTATTGAACTCATGCTAAAGTGGCTTTAGCTTCTTAGTGCTGTGCTTTAACCAACTGCACCACCAGGCAGGGCCCACTCTTTTTACCTGAGTGCACTGGTGGGTGGAGTGAGGTTGAGGCAGAATAATATTCTGATGGAATGTTTCTCCACAAAAAGCTGATGAGCAAATATCTATAGTTAAAGGCTGAATCTCTGCCCTAAACGTTGTTAATATTTTAAAATATCCAGCCTTCTTTCACATAAAGGAATTCTATGGGATAATCACTTATATCAGAAAGGGAATATTCAATCACAATCATCTATGAAAATCTGGATTTATTTAAAATACAAATCAGAGTATAAGCTAAATCATGAAAAGAAATTTTCTGTGTAGCATTTGGAGTTTCTGGTCTTCCATGAGCAACATCTGGTGTCTTGTTTTGTTCTATGAAATGGTGAGAGTTAAGTGTGTATCTCGTAAGATTGTGTCAAGTATTAAGTAACACATACTACTGTTTCGAAGAGTGTCTGGCAGTACTCAAAGGATATTATTATACATCATCATTAATGTTATTTCATTTATAGTCATTTTCAGTCCCACCATCATCCTCAACACCATCATCCTGATCATTGCCATTACCCCGCCCCCCTTTGTCATCACTATCATCAGCACCACCATCACTGGCAGCTCCAGTGAAGACCTGTGAATAGGTGATGACAGGTGCATAATCCACAGGAAGAACATCTTCCATTCATTATTTGGCTGGTATCAATTATTAAGAGCCTGTGATATGCTTTGTATTGCCATGAGTATGCAGGTATTACACCTGTTTGAAGTGGCAAACTACATGATGGCATGAACTTGTAGTGAATACTCAGAAGAATTTAGAAAACAGAACTTTGCATGGGTCAAGTATTAGGGACATTCTAAAGGAAGCAGGCTTTCCACCTGATCTTGAAAATCAGCTACAGTGTGTCTGGAAGAAGCTGCATGAGTGAAGGTAAGGGTGTAGAAGGGACATGGCATTGAGAGGTACATACCATCATTTGTAGGAAAGTGGACTGGCTTTAGCCCTGGACAGAAACCAGAGTTTGCACTGGGCACACAAGAAGAGAATGTTTGCTGTATCCTTCTCACTGCCCTTACGTGAGATCCCATCAGCTCAGTACCCCAAGACTCCACAGCTCACCTAGCATGATCCCATCTCTTCAGCCTCGCCTGCTCGCCTCTCAGTACACGGTCTTCCTTCTGCTCTTTGTGATTTCACTTCTCCTTGAAGGCCTGGTTTTTGTTGCTGTTTAATTACTTGATTCATTAAACAATATCAGCATAAACTTTCTGAGTCCACTGTGTGTGTTCCACAGTCATTTCTCTCACTCCTAAAGTTAGAAAGTGTGTACATTATCACTTGGTGGTATATCCTAGAAGGCTCTTCTGATTTGTAAGGCAGGTAAGATCTGAGTTCTAGGCAAGATTCTCTGATTGACTACCTGGCCACAGGCAAGACCCTTAATCTTCTGGGTTTCAGTTTCCTTTACTACGACACACAGAGTTTGGATCAAATGATCCCTAATGACTCAACCAATTTGTTAAAATTTGCCCTAGGACTTTAGCATTTCATTTTCCATGCTATTTTTCATTCCATTTTATAATAAATTGCTCTATTTTTTCCATGGATTCAAAACCCATTGGGAACAGGGACTATGATACCAGCTCATCATGTCATCCAGTGACTTGCCATTGTAATCACTAGTTAAAAACCTGCTGAAATTCACTGCTACATGTTTCTACTTATTGGTCAGTGAGAACCTCCCTCCTACTGCCCTATCCAAACAGCATGTACTTCCTATTGATGTTTAGTGAGCAATATATTGATGTTGCATCAAAAATGAAAATTCATTAGCTGTAACAAAGGCAGGTGTTGGAAGAGGCGGTGCCAAGGTGAGTCTACCACTTACTCTCCTTTAGCAAGTTGGGTACAGCTCTGTGCAATACAATGCAAGAGAATAAAGCCCCCAGTCTCAGAAGACACAAAAGAGCTGTCTTCTGTCTCAGCTGATGTATTTATTTCCACAGTGCTTCTGCTAGGGAACTGCCTTACCCTTTGGGCACCAAATACTGTCAAAGTCTCAGAGAGTTTTGTTTTTAATGCCATATCCTTTTATGCCAATTAGAGATAATCTCCTTGGGCGCTTAAGTAATTTGTCTGTGTAATCTTAGGCACCCTGAAAAGAATCACAAATCCTTAGCTGATTGGGAGACCTAGTGGAAACTATTGGGCATAATAAGAAATCAGTGAAAAGTTTTTAGTCAGTGTGATGGATTCTCCTCACCTTCTTTTATCAAATAAAGAAAGTTTCCTACACAAGTTAATGCACACATTAATTTGAAACAGGTTCATGGGGACTTTATTTTGAGTTTGTAACACACACACATGCCTTTCCCCCCACCACCCATTACCCACGATTGAACAGTCTTAATGAACCCAGGAACTAGGAATTTTTCCCAAGGATATAAAATGCTTGGGTTGAACTTTGAGAGGCTTTTCACTTTCTCATGGCTCTTTACTAGCCTACATATTTAGAGGATTAACAGTTAAGTGTTTGTTAGGGACTGTCTTTACTGAATTAAACTGAAAATGCAATAAGAGACTAGAGTGGCTGAAATAACTCCTGATTAATTTTAATAATGATGTCTTTTGATTTACTATTTTAAATCACCTGAAAATAATCCATTTAAGTAAAATCTCTTACAGAGAACAATATAACTTTTCATGATATCCATTTGAATTATTTTGAAAGGCCATTTCTTTAAGAGAACAAGGGTAGACTAAGGCTTAAGTGACTCTCACTAAATGTGTTGAACTTCTTGATCCAAAATAGAAATTGGAGTCCTGAAATGACATAACTCACTGTCTAAATTCTAGTTCCATCAACTACACTGGAGAGAAATCAAGGATGATTGTCTGAGTTTGATCAATTTAACTTTGCTTGGTCTTTTATGGCATAGAATGCATGTTGTCACTCATGTACATATAAAGCTAGTGATTTTTTTTATACATAGTAATGATATTATTTCCATTTTTCCCCAAATTTTGCCTTGTAGTTTCTATTTATTCCTTCAATAAGTACAAATTGTGAACTTGTTCCATGATATACTTACAATATAGGCCTCTGAATGTATGTGGAAAAGAGGCTCAAAAATATTCCAATTTTCCCTTCCCTCACTTACCCATACACACACAGCAGCACACATACTGAAGCTATGTAATCATCTCTGATGGTATGTATATTTTTCTTTTGTCTTCTCTTACTTTGTTCTTGTCACCATAAGAGATCCTTGTTCTCATCTAGCAAGAGACTGGACTTAACTGAAGAACTATTAAGATTAATTAGTATGCAATTACTATGTAGAGCATATTAATATCCAATACAGTCACAACCAGAAGATCAGAGACTATTCATGCACAAAAATAAATT
>NW_004567103.1:11206106-11228908 GCF_000260355.1 Condylura cristata | reverse complement strand
AAAAAGCCTTAAACAATTTAATAATAAAAATTATAAAAGGGAAGCCTATCTGAACAGTAATTTTGATTCAATAAGGATATCTAGAAGGACAACAGAAACACAGGAACAATATTCATCACCACTTTTAATAAGGGAGAAACAGGTCAAAACTACAATGGGATATCGCCTCATGTCCACAAGAATGCTGTGTATAGTAAGAATTCTCCATTACAAGTGTTGCATTACAATGTGATCTATTTACCTGTTTAGAAAAAAACAGTACACCCAATTTCATTACAAGGGTAACTAAAATTTTATATCTCAAATTTCCTGAAATGAACATATTTGCCTACACATTTGTTTTCTAATTATAAAAGCATTTTTTTTTAAATCAGGAGATCACTAAGAGTTGAATGCCATCACTCTCTACCTTTCCAGATTTTAGATTTCTGCAATAATGACAAAATGCCATGAAAGAGAGTGGTGCCTTGGTTGACATTAAAAATAGGATGCTGGGCATGTGACCTTCTGAAGAATGTGTAGAGTGAGGAGCAGCAATGAAAACAAAAACTATTTTCAGATCAACTTATGAAGGGATGCAAATCAGCAGAGGACAACAGGAGTCATCAAGGGCAGAAGCAGGACATCAATCAAGAAAACTTCTCTAGGAGGTATGCAGCGACGACGTTAGCGGAGAGGTGGCATTTGCTGCTCTTTACACAATCTAATTTGCATGCTTATTATCCTCTGGACAGCCCTTGTGAAATAGGAGCCATATCATGAAAGGAGCAGGGCATCAGCTCCCAAACATGTTGCTGTTTCTTGTGGAAGGAGCACAGAGCTACAGGACTGGTCTGAGCTGAGCATTGTGGAAAAAGAAGTGCGAGGCTGCTTCTCTTTAGTTGGAGGACTTTACCCATATCAGGATATTCAGTCAGATAATTTTTGTAAAGATGTATTTATTTATGCATTCAAGAGCTGGGGTGCAGGCCAGAGGTGTGGGGAGGAGGATGAGGAGATTCGCCAGAGACAGAGTACGGAGCGGGGAACAGAACAGGTAAATCTACTGAAATCCACTGCAGAGAGGAGCAGTGGGCGGGTCAGGAGCGGTCTGGCGCCCATGTAGGTCAGTTTCCTGGCTGGGGATCAAACTGATGCTGCAGTCTTCATAGTGATGCACTTTAATCCCTTGCGCCCGGAGGGAGACCACAGGCAGATCATTTTTTGATGATCAGACCTGCTTCATGTATAGAGAGTATTTATCTAAATACTACTAATAAAAATACTAATAAAAAAAATCAGCAGCAATTAAAGGGAGAAAAATAGTCTGTTTTGAGAGGTTCCACTCAAGAGAGCATGTCACTAATATTATTCTGTCACTAATATTATTCTGAAAGAAAAAAGAGTGAATCAATTTCTCTTTCCAAACAAACTAAACAAAAACAATTTCACTCATGAGCTGAGATGCTAACGGCCAGCTCCCCGTACAGGATAAGCCGAACAGTAATGACGTCACTTTGGAGAACCGAGACTCAAAATAGACGCATTCTCCGAACTTCAAATATCACTAGTCCAAACTACCTACTCTAATATTGCTGTAATGAGTTTGCAGGCCATCGGAAAGAATAAAACACTGTGTTCCTTTCTCTTTCTGTGGGTTCCCAGAAGACGGCTGGGCTTGCTGAAATGCAAGAACACTGCGTGTTGGGATGGGAAGCTGGCGGAGCTCCTGCAGACTGCCTCTCTGGGGTTTGCAGCACTGTTTTGGATTTCGGCTTCCTGCTTCACATTTCTGCATTGGTTTCCTGATGTTTCACCATCACATCGAATGGTTTATCAGAATAGAGATCTGTTTAAGCACTTTCTTTTATTAAATGTGGTCCATTTGGTATGGCTGGATTACATGACATAAAACCATGTTGGCAAATTAATGACCAAGGATGGCAAATGTACATGCGCACACATGCAAACACAATACATCATTGGTGTGGAGTCAATGAGTTGCTATAAAGTATGGATTTCTATAGTCATAGGAGTTGGAGTTACTGTGTCATCATAGACCTTTTGGGTGGACCCAGTTGTGCCAGGACTGTATGGATGGTTCCAAAAGAAGATTTTAGACAGTTGTGTTTATATATACAAAACAAAAAGGTCTGTTTGAATTATTCACCATCCACCCTCTCAAACCTCCCAGGTCCTCAATAGCATATAGAAACGACAGAGGTTGGGCCCTTCCTGGTGGTGCAAGTGGTTAAATTCCAGCACTATGAAGCTTTCTCTTCTTTTTTTTTTTAATTATTTATTTATGCATACAGAGCTGGGGTATGGGCTCTAGATGCAGGGTAAATGAGAGGATTCACCAGCGATAGAGTGGGGAGCAGAGCAGGCAGACTGTCGAAGTACACTGCTGAGGGGAGCAGATGGAGGGTCAGGAGAGGTCTGCCGCACCATGTGGGTCACCTCTGGAGCAGTGGGGATCGAACTCATGCAGAAGTGGCTTTAGCTTCTTAGCGCTGTGCTTTAACCCGCTGCGCCAACAGGGAGGGCCACTATGAAGCTTTCTGCAGTCACTGCAGCATGAGTTCAATCCCTGGCCAGGGAGGTGATGCCAATAGCCAGGTGCTGTCTCACCCCGCTGCTCCCCTCAGTGGTGTATTTCAGTAAATCCACCTGTTCTGCTCTCCACTCTGTCTCAGGTAAGTCTTCTCATCCCCTCTCACTTCTGGTCTGTACCCCAGTTCTTGTATGCATCACTAAATAAATCTTAAAAAAAAAAAAAAAGAAAACACAGAGGTTGAGGTCAGTTCTTTTTGCATTAAGATGTCCAGGGAGGAATGGATCACTTTTTTATAAAATACTAAATATTCTTAACTTCTAATCAGTTCATGGTTTTCATTTTTTTAAATCACACTGTTTTTCATGATTTCCAGAACCTAAATGTAGTTTCATACAGAGTTTGTAGACTGTACAGTAATGACAGTTGCTTGTTGTTATGTTTGTAATAACAGTGAAAACTGCCTGCAGTTTTAGATGATGTGGATCAACTGAAGTCATTTAATAAAATTGTGACAGTATTCTCTCTTCTGCATGGTTGCTCTGTCCAGTATTACAAACCCAGATGCCAATATCTTCCAGTAGCATTTTCAGATGAGCACATTGAGGCTCAGTGAGACCTCACTGAGAATTGAGAATTAAGTCCTGGAATCTGACTGCTCTTAATGGCTGTGCTGGGCTCTCCGTGCCTCTGGTCTTCCACAGCCTGTATTGTTTATCTGAGCTCCCACCAGCTGACAAGCTCAGAGGCAGGGACTTGTACTGTGTACCACTGTAAATCCAGCCCTGGAACTGGGCCAGGCAGATAATAGGCTCTTAATAAGTGTCAAATGA
The DNA here is from genome assembly GCF_000260355.1 of Condylura cristata. NCBI lineage: Eukaryota > Metazoa > Chordata > Mammalia > Eulipotyphla > Talpidae > Condylura > Condylura cristata. The sequence continues at coordinate 11,225,542 of NW_004567103.1, read as the reverse complement.
ACAAATGAATGAATGATTAAAGCATTGTGTCCCTAGCTCAAATTGTCTTCAAGCCGCTGCCTGTCATGCATCTGTGCTTGAGCCCTGCAAAGAGAGAGAAGTGTGAGGGAAAAAGGAACCTGGGACCTGGAAAGCCAAAAGGTATTGTTTTTGGAGCCCCTTGGGTGACATCAGGATGAGGAGGTCAGAGGGCATAGCCAGCCTCTTGAATACCATGGTCAGCATGGTGCTGGTGACTTTGACTCTGCGGGCACCATGATGCTGGCATAAGAAGCAACAATGAACTACCCTCCCAGGCGTGTTCTGGACTCAGAGGCTGAGTCCCAGTGTTGCTGCACAGTCAAGGCATCACTAGTGCAGGGCCTAAGGCCTGGCTTTGGCCCTGCAGTTCCTCCTGACATTCCTGGAGCACAAAGTTAATACTCATTGTGCTTTATGGGCACAGAGGTTTTGTGGCTGGACATGCATGTGAGAAGCTGGAACTGAAGTAGGAGAAAGATGAATTCTAGGTTGGAGGGGAGTAGACGGGATCTGGCAGCCCACAGAATACACCTTCCGAGGATTTCCAGAAGAGTTTAGAGGGATGGGGAGACTGAGGATCTAGTTTAATAGATCTATGCAGAGTTAACTAAATGCTAATCTCATTTTTACACCAGTCTGGTGTGACCTGAGGATATATAAAGATTACCCTTGTTTATATTCAGAGACAAATGGCCTAGCAGCAACAGGTCAAATTACTGATTGACAACATTTTGTGGGGGCTGTATGGAGAGGTGTCTGGGCCACAAGGAAAAATAATCTCCATGAAACCCAGTGAGCCTGGGGTCTTGAAAGCATGTACCCGAGTGACAGACCTGGTGTGCCGTGCTGGAAACAGTGGTAGCAAAAGGGTAGCTTGATTATGTGACTCATCGGCTACACAAATAACTAGTCTGCCAGAAGTGAGAATTTAATTGACACAACTATAGTTCTGGGAAATACATCAAGTTTATCTTTTAATAAAAGTTGAGAAATTGTTTTCCCTTAATTAAAGTGAGTGGGGAGAGAGTGCATAGGAAATTAAACAAAAGTGTTGAATCATGGGGCTGGGGTGTGAATTCTGGAGCCTGTTATTTTCCCAGAGGTTCTGACTGGGGGCTCTTTAAAAACAAACACACCTTGTTTGGTAGACAAAAGCCATTTGGACACTTCTTTTGATAAAAATTTTTCTAGGGTTCATGTCTGATCAGGAGTCAGTAAAAGCTGTGTTTGTGGAAGGGGGTGATGTTTTTGTTCTCAGCACCAGTGGATAGTGTCAGGAAAAAAGATGAAGTTTTCAAATATAAAAGTAAAGAAGCATTTATGGGGTCATCCTGAACCTCAATTGATGGAATGGGGCTCAATCCCGCCACCTCCATAATTTGTCCCTTCGTGGGATGACAGCATTGGGTGTGGCGCAGGATGAAGGAAAGACAACTCGGAGTTCACAGAGAGAGGCCTGGAAGGGCCTTCACCTCGAAAAGTGCAGCCCCAATCCATAGGTCATCTCATATTTATTCAGAACAAGGTTCAGAAAACATGGGCATCGGGCCGTGGTTAAAGCACAGCACTGTGAAGCCATGTGCAGCCTCAGCAACACAAGTTCGATCCCCAGCCAGGGAGCTGACCCACATGGCGCAGGAGACCTCTCCTGACCAGCCTGCTGCTCCCTCAGCAGTGGATTTCAGTAGATCAATCTGTTCTGCTCCACTCTATCTCTGATGAGTCCTCTCATGCCTCCCTGTACCTCTGGCCTGTACCCCAGTTCTTGTATGTATAAATAAATAAATCTTTGAAAAATAAAAAAGGAAGAAGAAAAGAAAACATGGGCAAGTCGTGGAGGAAGCTATGTGTGGGGTGTGTTATGGGATGCATATCATCTGGTGCCAGAAATGGAGGGGTGACCAGGGCAGTTGCTTGGGGGGGTGTCCATAGTTCCTGCTAATCAAATCACATTATCTCTAGTTCTGATTCTTACCTAACTTTCTGCTAATCTTGACAAGTATGTGTTATAGCTGATCTTGTGAATCCTGCCACAATGTCCACCTGCGGTTGTCAGCAGATGCTGGGTCCCAGTATGTTCCTCAGACCAGGACTTTCGCTGTAATGAGAGGCCCCTGCCTGACTTTACATCTTAGCTTGAGCAGCAGGAGCCCTGGGTACCAAGACAGTAGCTGGGATAACAAAAAGGGCCAGGGGAGTCACAGAATGAGACCACTATGTACTTGCCTCTGCATTTCTGAAACCCGACCAGCCCCTACTCAAGCGTCCTTCATCAGGTCATCGCTCTGGTGCCTTCTCTGTTGTGACTGCCTGGCTGGCTACAGTCTCTCTGTCTGACACATTCTAGTCCTCATGGCCTCCCTAAGCTGTCTCCCAAGGATCTAGGGAAGTGTCTGGGGTGGTGGAACTAGGGTGAGGAGGGAAGGGGCCCAATGCAAGTTGTCATTCCCCTGTGGGCAAATCCTCAGCCAAACAGGCTGTAGGTATCCATCCACCCATTTAACAGTTTGCCATTGGTTGACATTACTTTACAGATTTCAGAAGTATGTGTATAGACCTCAGCCTATACATGTACTTCCAAAGTACTAGTACAATTTCCAATATCAAATTGACCCCCTCTGGCTGTTTTTCACCTCCATTTCCCACCCCCTACTCCCTCCGCCCCCCAACCAACGCCCCGTTAACCGCTACATTGAGAAATTATAGTCTCAGATCTAGTGTCCCAGGTCTATAGTGACAGAAATCCAGGCCAGGTTCTAAGGTGGGCTTGGACGGGGACTTTAAAAATGAGCAGCTTCTCTGGATGCTCAGTGTGTGGACCAGATGCCAGAGCAGTGAGGTGGTGATGCCGGGGAGGCGTGAGAGCTCGCATTCAGGAGAGGTGATGGTGGCGGCAGCCAGAGAAGTGGGAATGGAGTACAGAAACTGGATACATTTTGATCCAGAATATGCAAGGATGGTCATCATTTTGGTTGAAGTTGTTCACAATTATTTCCGCAGAGGAAATAAAACTCTTTGTTGGATCATCTTCCTGATTTGAGCTTAGCAAAGTGTGCTTGAGGCATCGGCTGAGCCCTGGCAGCTGGTGGACGTCTCGAAGTGCTGCCTTTTGACAGACCCCATCACGGCGTGATGTCCTTCCTTGAACCTGAGCCATTCCAACCCCAATGTCCACCCAGTTTTCCTGGGTCAGCCCAATGAGCATCTAGTCTTGCTGAGTGGCAGTGTTTAGACAGTAAATAGTCCCGTATGGGATTTTGTGACTAGAGCTAAATTTCCATTTGGGTAAGGCACTGAGGTTTGGGGGCTGTTCTGGCAGCTCACAGGATCTCAACCAACACACTTCATTGTTTCCCGGTATCAGCGGGTGGCAGGTGTTGTGTGAAGTGCCTCACACACATCCCCCAGGAAGTATTGTGTGGTATTGCTCAGTTACTATCCTCACATTCTAGTGATGAAACAGGGGCACTTATGACCTGATGAGTGTATCTGAGCAATTCCTCATGACCCAGAAGCTCCTCCAGAGCTCCTGAGGATGCACTAGTTCCAGTGTCAATCTCCAGGGGTTTCCATTTCTCTGGAGGTCAGACCTGAGCTGCAAAGCCACATCTTCTTCTAGCACAAAGGAAGTCCTACCCACACCTATCCCAAGATCTTCTAAATTGAGGGAATTTTTTTTTTCTTCAACATTGCCTGCCCCATACTTCAGGGGCCAAGAATCTTTGTATTTCAATCCTTTTCCTTTGAAAGTTCTAGCACACCACATTGGAAGGCTGCCAAGATGGTGGTCTAGCCGGGGTGGGAGGAAAAGGGAGAGGCTGAACTCAAAGGTCCTTTCTCCCACTGGTCTTAGCACGAGAGCCCAATATAACAGATGACAAAGGAGGAAAGAGACAGATGACATCCTGGGAGCTTCTTAAGTCAGGGGAGATGCCTGGGGATTTGAGTTTGGGGTGAGGAAGATTCCTAAGGAGGTGCAGAGAGGCCTCACCCCCTTTCCCTTACCTACTTTCTTGCCTGCCTTAGTCAAGAATTGCTTCAGCATAGACTTGGGCCTGGAGGGTAAACCTATTAAAGAAGAGGAATTCAGAGATAACCAAGAATAGTTAACATATATTTTACATTCTGTTACTATAGAATATGTGTAGAGTAAGCAGACTCCTTGCAGACTGCCCCCAAAACTAATTATGTGGCAGTGTGATGTTCCAAGCTCCAAACAGCTGACTTTCCAGGAGGAACCCTTTCTGAGTCAGACTGGCAGTGATAGGCAGAATATAATGCAAAGGATTGCGCTTCTCTCTATATTTTTCTTTGCCTATCTGTGTATGTTTTTTGAGAAAATATTTGTTATTATTTAAATAGTTTATACATATAAACTATATTTATAAAGTATATTTAGCAATTCTGAAAAAAATGAATGGACATATTCGAGTTAATTAAGAGATGATTACAATCAGAGACAAAATTTTGTGATGCTGATAAAGCTTTAGACTTAGAGACTGACCCAAGGTCCTGGGATTGAGTATGTGAGGGATGCTTTAACCACATTTGGTGAAGATCATGCTGCATCTCTGCTCTGACCTGTCTTCTCATGCCAATGACTCTGGGTGATGCTGACCATCACTTTCTAAATAATAACTTACATGCTTAAATTTGCCTTTGCAATATGATCATCTTTTTTTTTTTTAATTATGCTCCTTTGAAATTATTAACAGTGTATCCTAATTAAGAGTCAAGATTTTTATATTAAATAACTGATGGTGAAAATTCATGTAAACAAAGGTAGTATTAAAACTAAATTCTTTGAAAATGGGTTGACACACTGAATACAATGGTCCACATATTTCTTCAAGTATACCATTTAAAGATATTTTGTCATGCAAGTAGGCAGAAGATACTCCTCTTCATGATCAGTCACTAATTAAGATCTGCATTCAAAATTCTTCCCTTTTTCTTAATCCATCTGTAGCTATTCAGATCACAAGCTGGACCACAACTGAGTTGTTACAAGGAACAGGCTGTATACTTAGTATATATTTTAGGATTTTCTTTATATCCTTGCAACTCAAAGTGTGGTCCTTGAATACGAAGCATTGGGATCTCCTGGACGTGTGCTAGAAACTCAGAATCTCCTAAACCCAGAATCTTCATTGTAAGATTTCCATGTCTTTCTTGTACACATAAAGCCCTGCTTTAAATGCCTGCTGCAGTGCCGATAGACAGACAATTTGGAAATCGGTTACTTCTTTGAATTTAGATGAACTGAGTGGTCTGACCACTGTAACACAGCCAATGGTTTATCTCATAGGTCTGAATCTGTTATGTACCTTGGTAGCCTCTGAGTATATTTTCCCCCTTGAAATTCTAGATTTTTCTCCTTTTTCCCATTTTTTTTTAACATGATAAAGGCAGTGACCATCTCTCAAAGCATCTTCCTGACAAATAAATAGCAAATACATCCAGTGGAAGCAGTGTGCTATGCTGGGCCCTCCTCCTGGACTCCAGCAAGGAGCTGCCCAGGGAGCTCATAACCTCTCCAGGGTTTTCTCCTTTGTTCTGTAAATGGACATCAGAACTTCTAGAAGTTGATGTTTCAGATCACAGAGAAAGCTGCATTTAGGTTAAGGACTGGGAACAAGTCTGACATCTGATTGATTCTGAATATCCACTCCTGCTTCAACTGTGCCCCCATACCTCATTGCTCATTTCTCTACTAGTAGTGCTTTTATTTTGTTCTGTCTTTTATTATATTTTTATTATATTTGTTATATGCCTGCCTTTCCAAGTGGATTATAAATTCCTTGGGGGCAGAAAGAATCCACACTCATTTTCATGCTCCCATCACATCTACATTTATTGCAAAGCTTTACAGATACCACATACTTAGTAAATTCACTTGTCAGAAATTTCCTATATCCATATCTGTATACACATTGCCAACATCTCTCTTTTCAAAATTCCATTTGTTGTCATGAAGACATCAGTGATTATAACTTGGAGAGTAGAAATAAGGATGGAAAAATAAGTCTTGGTTATTGACTAGCAGAATGCAAAAGTTGTCTTTCTACAGCCCCGATTGTAGCAGATGGACTATCGTCCTCTAAAATGTAGTCTAGTAGTATTCATTAAAATCTTTGTGTAAACCAGATAGCAAAGAGCTGTACTGGGGAGAGTAGGCTTTAGATGGGATAGAACAATGACCTTCTGATAATTTTTTTCTTGTTAAATTTCATGACCTTTCTGAGAATTTTTTCCTTCTTTCAATTTACTATTTCACCTCATCTGTAAATAATAGAGACAGGGTAGCTTCCCTAGTTTGACTCCTGGCTCAATCAATAACCCTGAAACAGTTCTGTACCTCATTCACTTTTGTAAAATTGGAATGATTTAAGTGTCTTTCTAAAGAGATGATTAGCTGAGACAGAGACCAATGCTGGATACATAATAGGAGATATAGGGGATAACTTAGTGTAGGTATTCTTTTTCTTTAATGAAAAGAATTAAAACAAAGAAACTAAGGTGCAACTTGGAGGTATAAGCACCAACACATTTGGCATATCCATTACATTTCAGTAAAATATGAAGGTGAATACTGAAAGATAACCCTAGTCATTCAGTCAGAACTTGAGCCAATTGGTTGAATGTAATTTTTCATAGCTCTCAGATTTTCTGCAAACTTCTGGACTCTGGTGTCTTCTGGTTTTAATTGATGGCCTCGTTCTTGGGGTACTCCAGCTGGTGAGTGTGACAGACAGACCCTCTGAATGCCCAGTGAGTCCCTACCTCCTATTATTCACACCTCTGTGCATTGCCCTTTCCTGAGTGGGTGGAAATTATGACTCGGTAAGGATTTATCACTCTTGCCATATTATATTAAGCTACATGATTCCCCCCTTTTCAGGCTGCAGAGATTCTTCTGGCTGGCTTAATTAAAACCCTATCCCTGAAGAGGAAGTCATGTGATAGAGAATGTCTATGAGAGCAATGTCTAGCCAACAACCGGCAAAATCCAGGGCTCTCAGTTAGTCATATGGCTTCAATTCTGCCCACATCCTGACCATGTTTGGAAGCAGATTCTTCCCCTTTCAAGTCTTTAGGTGAAATGCAGCCCAGTCAACATTTGACTGTCACCTGTGGAAACCAGCACAGTTGACCTCCTATGCCATGCCTGGTTTCTTGATCCCCCAAAATGTAACACAGTAAGTTCACACATGCATACACACACACTGCATTTGGATTTTTTGTCATTCAGATAACTAAAATATATTTCTCGTACATACTCGGTCTTCATCCACAGTTTTTGCCTTACAACTACCCCCAAAGACTGGGGATTTCCTAAGTGTTGAGAGTGTTATAGATGCTCTGCTAATGATGGTGACTTTTGGCAAAACAGCAGCAGATGGGCTGGTGGCCTGGAAACAAATGTGAAGTTGGTGTGGATGTTCCAGTCCCACCCAAGACCTTTAGGGAGGAGAAAGGGACTGGAATTTGAGTTTAATTGCCAGTGAACAATTAGCTTGGTTCATCAGTCATGCTTATGTAATGAAGACACCATAAAAGCCCACAAGGAAGGACTTCAGACAGTTTCCAAGTGGGTTATCATCAGTGATTTGGGGGGACTGGTGTGCCTGAGGGGGCCTGGAAGTGCCACACCTTTTCTCCATATCTTTCCCTATTGATCTCTTCCATCTGGATTTTCCTGAGTTGTATTCTTTGTAATATATCATTGATGTAGCTAATAAATTTGTGAGTTTATGAGCTATTCTAGCAAATGAATGGAATCTAAGGTGAGTTTCCTGATACCTTAGTATTTAAAGCCAGTTGATTAGGAGCACAGATAGTAGTCTAGGCTTGTGAAGGGCCTCTGAAGTCTGAGAAGGGAGCCCTGGGGTCCCAGGAACCTTCAAGTTGTAGCCAGCTGGTCGGAAGCCTGGTTAGTAGCCTGGGCTTGCAGGGAGTATTCGCAGTGGTGGGTGGTTTGCAAAGATTGAAGCTCTTGCCTGTGGAATCTGTCATCTTCTCTAGGGGGGAAAGTGCCAGAATTGAGTTGAATTCTTGCACACTTGATTGATAGCAGAGAATCAGTTGTTAGTAATCAAGGACACCAAATTCATAGCAGCCGATCCATGGGACTGTATTTGGGAGTGTCTGGCAGTGTGAGACCTTCGCTCTGTGTTCTCTCAGTTATTCTGAGCTATTTGGGAGCTTTACGTTGGGCTTACATGAGATGGTTCAAACTATTTTTAGGCCAAATTCTACTTTACAGTAAGGAGTCAGCTGAGAATTGTTGGAGATCAAAATACTTTTTCCTTAATTAGATCATACTTTCAGTTGCTTTTGCCTTAGAAAAAAAGGATTTTATTTTTAGATCAGTTTCACATTTAAAGAAGAATTGAAAAGATAATACCGAGAATGCCCATTACCACTCCTCCTAGTTACCTCTATCATTAACAGATTGCATTAATGTGACACATAAGTTACAATTGATAGCTCAATATTGACACATTAACCATTAACTAAAGAATACTGTCCTGCACCCACGATATATAGTTTCACCACTATAACATCCTCTGTGTTCTACCTGTCTTCCAATAGTGCAATAATTGATGATCTTTGTACTGTCTCTATGGACACAATAGTTTTGCCTTTTCCAGAAGGATCCTGATTAGGATCTAGTTAGACTCATACAATATGGGGTCCTTTCCAGACTGCAGTCATACATTAAGCAGGATGCCAGGATTCATGTAAGATAAACCAGTTGTCTATTTTTGGTTAAATGACAAAAAACAAAACAACAAAACAACAAAACCTGTAAATGATAACTTTGTTCCTACGAATGTTTATATAGTTGGGTGGCATGTTGTTATGTAAATGAATGAATGAATGAATGGATGAATAAGAAAATTTTATTTGGGGGAAAATGTAAAGAGGTGTGACACCTTCATGAATACTTTTATTGTTAACATATGTGCTTATTTTTTTCCTTTAAAGATTTATTTATTTATGCACACAGAACTGGGGTACAGGCCAAAGGTACAGGAGTGGTGAGTGAATTCACCAGAGAAAGTGGGGAACAGAACAGGCAGATCGATGAAGTACACTGCTGAGGGGAGCAGGTCAGAAGGGGTCTGCCGCGCCATATGGATTACCTCCCAGCGAGGGGATCAAACTCATGCTGAAGTGGTTTTAGCTTTTTAGTGTTGTGCGTTTAACCCACTGTGCCACAAGGGAGGCCTATTTAAGTCTTTTAAGTCTAACTTAGCTATATGGTTTATCGTAATATTGTGAAACTACATAGGACTCTAGTCCTTGATACCTCATAGTCTAGAATGTAATATGTTAAAATCAAAGGTACTCAGTAAGTGTTATTGAGTCAATAAAAAGAAAATGAATTAATGTATTTAGGGATTTCTTCACACCCTCACATTCTGCCTAAATAAGGGCTATTTTGAGCTCCACCTGCTGTCCAAGTTTTCTCGTAAGGGTTGAAAGGATTAGAAAAGAAGAAAATCTGAATGTCCTCATACTCTTGCTTATTCAGGGATATACTGAGGATTAGCTTCCAGTAGGTATGGACTAGTTCCTTCCTGATGAAAGCTATTTCTTCTCACTTGCTTAAATCTGATGTGGAAAATCTTGCCCTATAAGAAAGCAAACGACCTTTCGTACTATTTCCTCTTTCTCTTCTGACTAACAACACTGTCATTAAATAAGCTAGTGGAAATGCGCAAAGCCTGCCAAAGGAAAAAGGTGTATATACCCCAAGGAGTTGTAAGAAGTAGTCCATATCCCCAGGAGAGACCAGTAGGGAATGCACAATCTGCCCTGGAGGGGAAAGAAGAAGTCATGGAAACTGTATCTTGCCTTTACTTTCGATACTTTTGACACCAGGCATATGTGGGCTTGTCCCAAGCAAAACAAATCTCTAATTCCCAGCAGACCTGTATGTGATGTCCTACACATGTAACTCAGTCATGACACTATCTGGTTAAGGACATCACGGGTTAATGAACTGGATTGTCCTCATTGCAGATGCAAATCACACCAGTCCTCTGGACTTCTCATTGACCAGACATACACTAGCGGTTCAGACAACACCCTCTGGGAATTCCATAACTTACTAGAATGGCTCATAGAAATCAGGAAAACATTTCCTTACATTTAGTAATTTTTATAAAAGGATGTGCTAGGGGAACAATGAAGAGCATACTCCGAGGGGCTGGGTTGCCACCTTAACATTCCGACTCTGAATATGTGTATGTCAGGCACTCAGCTAGACTCTCACTGCACCCTCGTCTCCAGTCACCTGTGGGTAAGTCAGATTACATTCTGCTATGTACAAACTCCTATACATTTCCTTCTCTCTCTCTCTCTCTCTCTCTCTCTCTCTCTCTCAGTTCTCCCTTTCCTATGTCAGTAAACCATTTTATTTCTGTCTGTGTGTGTCCTACGCTCATATGCATGAAGGTGAGGACTCCCCAACGGGGTCATCCAGGTCACCCTAGGTCACCCCTGTAATAATGCAATTAATTTATAGGATTGGAGGGGTACATAAATCTCCCATGCTCCTCTGGGTGCATTACCTCCCCAGCAATTCCACATGTTCACCAACTCAAGAGCTCAATCAATGTTGTTCAAGAGTTTTTATAAAGTTTAAGGTCCAGGTTCTCCAGTCCCCATCCTTATGTGAGATTGTTAATGGATGGGCTGAAAGTTCCACCTCTCTGATCTCTTGGCCTGTCTAGTGAACAGTCCCATTCTGAGGATGTCAGGAACCCACCCTAAGTCATCTTAGTAGCATGAATTCAGGTGTGTTCAAAGGAGGCTCCTTATGAATAAAAAAAAGATAGTCTTACCTCTTAGGAAATGACAATGTTTTAGGATCGCTGGGCTTGGAAGCAGAACAAAGATTAAATGCACTTCTTACACTAGAGCAAGGTAGAATATAGATTCAGATAACAGTTACTGAAATGGTAGCACTTTACCACACGCAGAACTTAATTCTCAGATGAGAACACAGCATTAGGTCAGTAGTCCCTTAAAATCCATATGTTGAACATTTTTGCACTCACCTGTTAGCCATTTGCATTTCTTCTTTGGAGAAGTGTCTTTTAGCTCTTCTGCCCATTTTTTTGACTGGATTGCTTACTTTGGTCCTATTGAGTTATGTGAGCTCTTTGTAGATTTTTGTGATCAGTCCTTTGTCAGTTGTAGGAAGTGCAAAATTTTCTCCCAATCAGTAAGGTGTCTCTTTGTTTTGATTCATGCCATTTGCAACAACATAGATGGGTCTGAATGGGATTATTCTCTGTGAAATAAGTCAGAAGGAAAAGAAAATTGTCAGATGGTTTCACCTATAAGAGGAATATAAGGAACTAACTAAAGGATCAGAAAAAATAAAAAAATAATAATAAATCAAAATTAATAAGGACCTCTGAATCAGAGATATTTTGCAGGGGAGGGGAAGAGAGAGGGAACTAAGTAGGGGAAGGAAGAGTGCAAAAGACTATGGTGGTGGTTCATAGGTGAAATAGCGGTGGGAATTCTATGGGGATGACACCTGAGAGGAGAAAGCAAATATAATATAAAAATGAACAATGATGTGTGTGTGTGTATGTATATATGTATAAAAATTTAAAAGCTTAAAAAAGTCCATATGTTGAAGCTCTAAATCCCAATGTGACTTTAATTGGAGGTAGGGTCTTTGATGAGGTGACATTAGTTAAATGAGGTCATAAAGGTGGGGGTCTCATCTAAGAGTCGCGCCCTTAGGAGAAGAACAAAACACACCAGAACTCTAAATCTTGAGGCATTGCAAAAAGACAGCCTTCTGCAAGTCTGGAAGTGAACTCTCACCAGGAACCAAATTGGCTGGTACCTAATATCAGACTTCCCAGTCTCTAGAAAATAGATTTTGGGTGTTTAACCATATGATCTGTGGAATTTTGTTATAACATATTGATCTGATTAACATACCCAGAAGATTATGAGCCTCCTTCTTGGAAGAACATACACAGACTGGATCTTGAGGGTGCTAGGTCAAAGAAGAAGATATTTTAAGTTATGGGAACATTCCTCTATGATATAGAAAATAATGCTGGCATGGTCCCAGTAATGTTATTATAGCACTGGGTTAACCCTTGGGATGATGGGAAAAAGTATTGTCCCACAGTAAGTAAAGTAGAGATGCCAGAAATTTTGTGTAGAGAAAGAGGTCAGAAGTTTCAGGAAATTGGGTCAGATATAATGACCAGATATAATTGGGCCTATCAATTGACTATGATCATGAACAAGTCTCAGGATGCTTCATTTACTAAAACAATCAACAATGTCCTAATGAAAGGGATAATAACATTCTTAACAAGTACAAAGGGAGCTATGCTTTGTAAATCAGCACTGATTTAGGGAGTTGCTGCTATATAATTGGGCTCCAATTCTATAACTGATAGCAATGAAAATGATAAGACTCTGTAATAGTAGATGCAGCTGATGGTATTTAATTGGCCTAAGCAAAGTGGTATTTATTATAATGAGGGTCAAGTTCCAAGTGGAACCAGAGGCCTGACCTAAAAAGAGGTATGGATATGGGGAATGGAACTTGGTATTTCCTGGATCACAATAAATGGCCAACCAATGTTCAGTCCATACAATAAAAGATGAATGCTTAGTTGACAAAAGGTAGCTGTTCTAGTCAAAAGTCACTGATTCTTGATCATTTTTCAAAACGGAACTAGTTCTCAAATATAGAACCCATTAAAAGGAGGGAGAAGTTAGGCCTTCATAAGGAAGGACACAGCAACTGTATAGAAAGTATGTTGTGTGTTTAGTGATGATTACTTCAAGGGTTCTTGAAAGGCACCTGTATTCATTTGCTCAAATGAAGGTGGGGGAAAGTTGAAATGCCTATTCTCAAATAATGAGGGTAGAAGAATATAAAAAATTTCAAGGACTGTTGGACATAGAATCATAATTGACAAAGATAGGGTGGGGCCACTTGAGACCTAGTATTAAAGAGAGTTTTGATTCAGGTTTCCTCATTCTCAGGTCTTCTCACTCATTAAAGTCATTACTTTAATCCTTATCTACATAAGTTCATGGGAACACTTGGTGGTTTGAAGAACCCTCACATGGTCCATATCCTTTAGTGTTCTGATTGATTGCTCAAGTAACATGAACCAGTTTTGAATATAATATAGAGGACAAGGCTCTGTAGCAGGAGAGAGGTCCATTCAGTGGTCAAGACTATGACCCAATAGACATTATTATATTAGTGTGTAGTAGCAAAATGCACTAGTGATGCTTGGTTGGTTGAACTAGGTCCAAAAGAGGACAGGGACCCTTGAGGAAATGAATTAGCTGCCTGGTAGGAATTTGAGTAGGCTCATTTTTTTCCACACTAGAAATGGAAAATTTTCACTTGGATGGTAGTAGACTAATATTTTGGAAATGGGTTTACATTTTCTGCCTGTAGGTCTTCAGCCAGCACCATTGAGGACTAGACGATTTTGATCTAGTGGTATGGACTTGCAGCAGTCTAAGGAAACCACTTTACATGAAAGGAGACTGGTACATAGAATCCATGTGTCCCATTATAAACCATACTGCTCCAAGCCTGAAGACCTAAGAGTGTAATGGGATACTCCTTTGAAGGCCAAGATAAGGTACCAGATTAAAGTTAATTCTCTGCCTGGAAGGGGAGCCTCATCCAGCCTTCAGTTTATACTCTACATCATTGACAATCATAGATCACAAAGAGGAAGAATACATAATTTAGGAACCAAACAGTGGAGGCATGAATAGTCTGTTATCATACTCAATGATCTTGTGGGGGAATTTGTGGCTTCTGTAACTCTAGGTTCATGAAGTAGAAGTCCCTGAATCATAGAGTGGGGACACTTCTACCAGGCAACAGCAAATGACCCATTAAGTTTCACACCACGGCTAACAGTGACAGTCTCATGTGACAAGACTAGAGGGCAAGGAATAGAACCATCAGGCTATTCTTACTTATCATCCAGAATAGGGATGGCAGGGGAGGGTTTGCTTGGCATTGAATGACATGCTGGAACATGGTTTGCCTTTCTATTATCCACTTTGATGTCATTGGACAAATGCCAACACGTGAGGCATGCATGTTAACAGGAGCTCAAAGATGAGAGTCTGGGTTACCTAACCCAATAAGTTATGAAGATCAAAGTAGGGAGCAACCAAAGGTGAGAGGAATCTGCATGGGAGGGAAAAGAGGGAGAGGGGTGCTAACTGTATTTTAACACAAGTTGCAGTAGTGGGGGCTGTAGTTTATGCTTTAGCTCTGTTCTTGTATCTCCAGGAAAAAAGACCAGCCCAGTCTAGGATTGACCATTTTTAGGTAGGAGGAACACTTGCTGAGGGGCAAACACCATGCAAAGGGTAGAACGTAGATGATGCTGTGTGTGCCACCCAGATTCCCCTTCCTCAGCTGGCTTAAGGTTAGCCACCATGGCCCACAGCCAGCTCTCCTTCTAGGCATTGTCTTCATTGAGGGAAGTTGGCTTTCTCCAAGGCCCCTTCCTCTGTGGAGTTCCCTTCCTCTATTCCATCAACTGGTTAAAGGGGTCAGTGTCCAAACACCATGACCTTTGTCTTTAGCAGGACAATTCTGAAGGAGAGTCCAGCCCCTGATAGGGTTTCCTGAGGGCTTCTAGTCACAGACAGACTTTCCCAACTGCCAGGCCCTGCTTCCCTCGCCCCCGGCCAGGGCTATTCCAGAAACTGCTTTCCAATAAACCTCCTGATGCAAATCTCAGAGACTGTTTCCCAGGGAACCCAGTCTATGATGGCCAGTAAAAGGCACTTTTAAATGTGTTTGGAAGAAGTCTTTGGCAGCGTATCCATGTGAGTTGTTTCTATCCTGAGTGTGAGTGACTAATGTTATCCGGTTAAGGGTGAAGGAAAAACTGTGACATGAAATGCAACTCCAAATAAAGCTTAAATGGTATGTTACTCTCAGGGAAATACCTTCATTTGATCGTTAAGAAAGAAGAATGTAGTTTTTAAGAATGGAAAACCAGCTGTCCCCCTCAAAAAGTTAAATAACTACCAAGGAACCGTACACTCCAGGAATGAACTCTAGAGGTGAGGACAGCAGAGCTTTGCCCATGGAAGTGTGGCCCCGAGGGGTCTGGAGATTGGGCAGCATCTGCCCCCTGCCCCCAACACCCAGATTTCTTGTGGTAACTACTTCTGTTACTGGGCGTTTGCTCTGGGATGAAGATGGAGTCAGCACACCTGTCTCCCACAGCTCTAAACATCGGTGGTACTAGGAGAGGAGAAACCTGTGGATCATTCTGTAGTTCGCTGATATTTGGTTGATGATGAAATCCAGGACTAAAAGCAACACAGATATTTCAGAAGGCCAGAGTTAGTTAACGCTTATCTATGCGCACTTACAGATTGCAAAGTCTCAAAAACAAACAAATAAAAAAACACTAAGGTCATCCTGAAGACCCTAAACCTGTGGTTTAGAAGATCCTGAGGTCCAGGGCTCATCCTAGAACAATGAGGATCCAGGTAGCTCAGAAGCTGGGACCCCCTCTACTGTCCAGTCTTAGACATGCTCTGGACATTGAATACATCCTGATGACAGCTTGTCTACTTGTCATTTGTCTCCTTCTCAAAAAAGAATGCAGAATGTGCAAAAAAGCTTTTGTTTTCAGTTGTTTTTCTTTTGTAATTGTTTGCAAGATGGCAATGGTAATATTTTTGTGTTTAGTGCTTGGAGCTGCAACCTCTTCTGTACAATATTTTCTACATTTTTCTTAATCTGTTGTCTAATACCAGGAAAAAATGCAGAAACCCGAGCCTGTATTTTCATCAGATTAGGGGCCAATAGAAAAGTCTATTTCTTTTCTTTTTTTTTTTTAAGATTTCATTTATGCATACAGAAATGGGGTGCAGGCCAGAGGTGCAGGGATGGTGAGAGAATTCACCTGAGACAGAGTGGGGAGCAGAACAGGCAGAATGATGAAGTACACTGCTGAGGGGAGTAGTGGGTGGGTCAGGTAAGGTCTCCCACGCCATGTGGGTCACCTCCGGGGCTGAAGCTTCTGTGGTGCTTCGGTGCTGTGCTTTAACCTGTTGTTAAACCTGTTGTTTAACTCTGTTGTGCCACCAGGCAGCGTCCAACAAGTCTATTTCTTAAAGGAGAAGCCAGGGGTGGAGGATAGGTGGAAGGTGCTATGGAGCCAGTGCAGTGTATGTCTGTATGTCTCACCCACACAGGTGGCAGTGCAAGAAGAGCTCTCAGCCATGGATGCAGGTAGCGGTTTTAGCTGGAACCATCCACCTCCCCCTTCAAAGCTCCACTATTGAGAAAACAGGGCTTGCCATCATTTTAGTATGAATGGCATAGAGTCAGGTTGTTTTTAAATTCACTGATGACATTTGGCCAGAGACCCTCGCCAGCCTTGTTGTCAAATGACTGCCTTCCTTCTTTGATTTCTATATTTAGCATCCGTCAATAAAGAAGCTGGAGATACATTGAGTCAATGACAATTAAACCATTCCTGAACTGACTCTCCTTCATGGGAGAATTAGCAAGAAGGTGTGAAATTTTTCATGCTCCTGGAAATCATGGGGGTAGCAAGAACCTCACGGGAGCTTTTACCAGGACGATTTTTAAAAATAATTTTAAAATAGTACTTCTGCCTCTCGATGCCTGACATCAGATGTACTGACACAGATGTACCTGTGGTAATCAATATCATGCTACAACTATTTTGTTAATTTTGACTTTAGATGCTAATTGCTCTATGTGATTGATTTTTCAATCTCCAGGTAAAATTACAATTAAAATTACACTTACAGCTGTAACGACAGTGTCTACATCTTTCTCAAGGGGGACGGGATGTTTCTATGCTTTGCTTATGAAGACTTTCCAAAGCCATGCCACTCTTACCTTTGATGAAGGACACTGACTCTCTGGTGTGAGAACACTTCTATAACCAGTGAAAACAGTTACCTCAAGACAGATGTTGGGAACTAAGCACATAGTGAGGAGGATTAGGTTTTTCCCTTATTCTTCATGCATTTCACTAGCATAGCCAAGTAGCGAAATCTAGGTGGTTTATCCAGATAGTCCTTTTCAAATGAACTATTGATACATCCTCATTTACAAACAAGGTCGTAGACCTTCTAGAAGCATGAGAGGCTGAGGAGATACTCAGAGTTCCACTCTTCAAGTCCTCATCATCTTGTGCCTTTTCAAACCACATCATTTCTGATGTCACTGCACTCAAGATTCTTGGCCACCTCAGAAAATTGGACAACTCTGCTTGAATTATGTAATGATATAATTTGCTCATAGTCCTCATAGCTTCATTCTGTGAAAAATTTAGACAGCAGGTACCACCTGGGTAGTGAGTTTTCTTGAGAGATAGCAGGGGTTTCTGCCTCGTGGGGCCAGAGAGGTGCCCTTCTAGCCAGTGATGTTTGATATTTGTGTGCTGGGATGTTCTTTAGGTGGAGGAGTTATTCCAACTATGGTTTCCTGCCAGAAAAATAAAACACAAACTTCAGTGAATAGTGCCAATTTTCTTTTAATAATAATTTTTTAAAGATTTATTTATTTATGCTTACAGAACTGGGGTACAGGGCAGAGGTGCAGGGATGGTGAGAGGATTCACCAGTGACAGAGCAGGGAGCAGAACAGGCAGGTCCACTGAAACACACTGCTGAGGGGAGCAGTGGGAGAGACAGGAGAAGTCTGCTGTACTGTGTGGGTCACCTCCAGGGCTGGGGATTGAACTCATGCTGCAGTGGCTGCATAGTGCTGTGCTTTAACCCACTGAGCCACCAGGGAGGGCCCAAGTGAGGATTTTTAATGAAAACACAGAGCTGGAATAAACTATTTCAACTAGCAAAACCAAAAATAGGTGAGATATCCTTTTCATTGTGGCTTTGTGAGGCCAGATGTTGGCCAGAGAGGCCTGGGGAGAGGGTGATCAAAGCATTGGAGTGTGTGGCTGTGATGGTCCCTCTATATAGCCACATGACAATAGAAGAGGATGGTGTTTCTGATGCCAAGGAAGAAGTGGAGGAAACTACCATAAAAGAAAGATGGCAGCATGCCAGCGAGGCCTGTTGTGTCATAGTCCTGTTGATGACTGACTCGCTGTCATTTCCCAGAACCCAGCGGAATGAATGGGTATCAGTGAGCGAATTTGTCACTGGTGACTGAATATGATAGTGCTGTGTGTGGAATGTGGACAAGCCTAAGAGGAAGCTCTCCTAAAGGTGCAGAATGGCGTTGGATGACTTGACAAATAGTTAATCAAAAATTTCAAACTAAGTTATTTATTAGAATTGAGGTAAAGGCACTTCTTTTGAATCCCCTTTTAATATTCTATCTTTGTTCCTTAAAAACAGTTATCAAATTTGTTTCCTTCTATAGGCCTTTATTGATTACAAATGTTTCCAAATGTCAAGACCATGGAAAATGGCAACAAACTATCAATTCCTCATGTTAACAAGCTCCACGTTTACTCTTAAGAGATTGTGAAGAATAGGGAAAGAAAGCATCACCACACAGATGATTTAAATCATGTAGTTTATAAAGATGTAGAGAAACAGACTTTGGTTAGGGTGCAAGCTGCTTGGATTTGAATTTAATTTAAAGATGGACAGTTTTCTACGGGGCTGGCATTTTGTCTTCCTGAAGCCAGAATAGATTCCATCCAGATGCTTTGTGCTTTTGCCCTGAGAGCAAACATTTACATGGGAACTGAACTGAAGAAGTTGAACAAAGAAACCTTATAAATTCTAAATGTGGGTGATTGCATCATTGAAGTCCTAAACATACTAAGACTCAAATCCAGCTTTTATTTTTATTGAGCATTTGCAACTAATTCTCACTGATCAAAGAAAATTTAGTCTCCTTTTTTCCCCCTTCAGTTTTTCTCTTTGGCAAATAAATAGTATTCTGGACGGATGACATGGGAATCCCTCTTCTCTCCAACAGCCACACAATTCCACTGTTGCAAGAGAAAAATGGGATGGGGAAAGGCATTTTGGGAATTCATTAAGCGGCTGAATTCATTAAGTGCTAGAAGGAGATAATTTAGACCTTTTTTGTTAACACAATAATTTGCAACTGTATAATTATCAGGGTTTGCTTTAGTCTAGGACAAAATTTCATATTTATACTTATGTGAAAATTATCTACCACTTATACTGACAAAAATATGGGCTTCTTCGTTGTGGTTATTGGTAGCATGTGGGATTACAGAACACCCTCTTGCTTTTTTCTAATTAGGCTTCACAGCCCAGGGGCTGGGCACCAAAGGGTGATGTGACCTTAAGTAGAGATGGTATCTGTGTAACACACGCAGCTTAAGTAGAAGCTAGAGCTGAAATGTGAATGTTCAGGATTAAATTCC
>NW_004567103.1:11203820-11205896 GCF_000260355.1 Condylura cristata | reverse complement strand
TGTGTGTGTGTGTTTAACTATTTATTTATGCATTCAAGAACTGGGATATAGGCCATTGGTATGTGTGGGGGGGGTGAGAGGACTTATCAGAGACTGAGTCGGGAGCAGAATGAGTGGATCTACTGAAACACACTGCTGAGGGGAGCAGTAAGTGAGACAGGAGAGGTCTGCTGCGCAATATGGGTCAGACACTCCCTGGCCGGGGATTCAATTCGTGCTGTGCCACAGTTAGTAGAAATAGCTTGATAGCACTGAGACTTAAATCCCTGCACCACCAGGGAGGGCCTCTTTCATATTTATATTTTTTAGCTTTAAAAGAATGAAGATTCTGGGCCCTCCTTTGTGACACAGTGGGTTAGGACGCAGCACTGCAAGCTAGCTACAGCCGCTTCAGTGCCGGTTCTATCCCTGGCCCCGGAGGTGACCCACATGGTGCAGCAGACCTCTCCTGTCTTGCCGGCTGCTCCCCTCTATAGTGTATTCCATTAATCTGCCTATTCTGCTCCCCACTCTGTCTCTGGTGAATCCTCCCGCTGCCCCTGCACCTCTGGCTTGTACCCCAGTTCTGTGTATATAAGTAAATAAATCTTTTTTAAAAATGAAGTTTCTATTACTGTGGCCAGTTCAGGGGTAGATCCATATTTTTGAGGAGCTAGAACTTAAGCAATTTGGGAGACCCTCTTTCAAGTAAAAGAATATAAACATTATCTATTCCAATGGGAGGTACTGGCTTGGGCCACTGTCATCAAAGGGCCCTGACTCTTGTTGAATTCATGACCCTGGGTGTGCTGATGTCACCAGAGAAGGCACCACAAAGCTCAAGAGCTCAAGGGTCAGTTTGGTCCTCCACAGAAGACCTGCCACATGTGCTGCTGTCAGAGTGAGCTCAGCACCTCTCTCTAGGAATGGAATGGGGAGAAGCAGATGACAGTCACTGACACCTGAAGGATCCTAGCAGAATTAGAAAAATATATTTATTTATGCGTACAGAGCTGGGGTACAGGCCAGAGGTACAGGGGCAGTGAGAGGATTCACCAGAGACAGAGTGGGGAGCAGAACAAGCAGATTGACAAAATGCACAGCTGAGGGGAGCAGAGGGCAGGTCAGGAGAGGTCTGCTGCGCCATGTGGGTCACCTCCAGGGTGGGGATCCAACTTATGCTGAAGTGGCTTTAGCTCCTCAGTGCTGTGCTTTACCCCACTGCGCCACCAGGGAGGGGCCCTAGCAGGAGCTTTAAGGTGTTGGCCCATCTGTAGCCTCCCAAGATGAGGCCACCTGTGTGTTGTGAACGTGTTACTCCTAGGTGGGGAGGACTCTGGGTTTGCACTCCTGTGTTTCTGCATGTTGGCCATGCTCACAGCTGCCTGATGGGTGGTTCAATATTGTGAACCTCACTTTGCAGTTGTCCAAACTGAGATACCCGGAGGTTCTCTCAGTGATGAGATCAGCACCTCCGAACCAGTAAAAGGAATATGGGATTCAGCTTGGAGGTGGCCAGTCCTGACGCCCCTGCTAAGGAGGCTCAGGGCTGTAGCCCACAGATGTTCAATCTCCCTCACTATTCTCTAGGGAAACTGCGGCCAGCCACGGTGACCCACACCTTCCCCCACTGACACTCCTTGCTAATTGACAACGGGTGGCCAGAATAAAAATGCTTCCTCTACTTTGGATCTGGTGACATTCTGACCTGGGAAGAGGAAGGACAACAGGAAGTAAGCCTGTCTATTTTGGGGGAGGATAACGGAAAATGGCTACATTCACTCGCCTAGTGACAGAGCTGCATCATGTCTTCATCAGGTGCTGTTTCTGTGTCCATTTTGTGGATTTTCCATAGGCTAGTGTCTCTGAGTACTCGTCGTATGTTCCAAGGCAGATTGGACATGGGGTTTGGTGGAAGAGGTGCTACTGAGACGAAGGGTGTTATCCAGAACAGGGCTCTTTCATAAAGAATGTTCTCTCCCTTTCCTCTACTGCTGGTTTTCCTTCTCTCCCCTTACTCCTCTTCCTCCTTTTTCCTCCTCCTTCTCCTCCTCCTCCTCTCCTCTCTCTCTCTCTCTCTCTCTCTCTCTCTCACAC
>NW_004567103.1:11186864-11203425 GCF_000260355.1 Condylura cristata | reverse complement strand
TTTTACATCATTTTGTGCATTTTTTTTTCATCTCAATTGTAATCAAAGGTTGGGCATTTCTAAAGAATATTAAGTGGAGGCTTTTGATGTGAAATCTTATGTACAGGGAGCCGTTCTGGCTCCCTCAAAGCTCCCCAGCTTGGTAATCAAACCAAACTCATTCCCCTTTCTGCCACCGCTCTAAGAAGCTTGGAGACAATAACACAGAGCTGGTGCCGGCTGAGGATACATTGAAATAGGCCTGTCAAGTGTCAGTTTATACAGGAGGCGATGGGGTATGCGCTGACATCATGTAATCAAAAGGGAAAAATTACACCGTGTGTCTTGCCTGGGAAAAATAGACTGCAACTTAGCAAGCTGTATTTCATGCTCCCTGCACAGAGTTGCAATTCCTTCCTTTATTTACTCACGGAGTGCAGATTTAACGACACGGGGGTAGTTTACAAATAATCAAAGTGCGGGGCTGTTTGGTGAGCTTCTAGAGACATCAGTTCTGGTGGATCAGATAAAATCCAACCCACCTCGGCAGGTACTAACTTGTTTAAGAAAATCAGCTGTCAACAGGAAAGAGACACAGAGGACTCACCAAGTGAATCACGCTTTGGGGAGTCCCTGAGAATGTGACTACTTGAGTTTTTAGTGACATGTTAAGGAAAAACAGGAAGGCAGTGCCTTCCATCAATTAGGAGTCACTTGTAAACCTGATTGGACTGTTTGTTTTTGCAAATTACCCAAACAGATCGAGATGCAAGGCATGGCAGGAGCCTGAATTCTTCCTTCGAGGCTTAAAGCACGTAAGCCAGGGCCCAGGAAAGAGGAAGTCTGAGCAGACAGCCAGGAAGGGCAGGGAATCCTGGCTTCTCACCTGTGTCGCAAACTGTAGACTGAACACAGCCTCCCTCCTGCCCCTCTCCCTGGAGATGTTCATTTCCTGGTGCCTGCCTTGAGGGTTCTACTGGCATTACATGGCAGGGTCACAGAACAAACTAGCAAGAAGCCTATTCCCTTCCTTCGAACCTCCTGGAACTTCTGGTCTCCCCTGGAACTTAATATTAATTGTAGATGTGCCACACAAATGCTGGCTACATACTCATGGGGTTGTCCTGTTATAATTTTAAATTTAGTTCTCATCTACCTTGAGACTCCTAAGGTCTTTGTCCTGTAAGCCCCAATATTGTCAGCTTGGTGGTAGATTACCTAAGAGTCATCTTTTCCTGGAAGGAATTTTGAAAGCAGACCCCCTTGGTCTGTACAAAGGGGTGTTTTTGTGTAGTAGGTATGTTGTATAAATGGTTTCATTGTGAAATCTAACATACTTAACCTCAAATGGGTAAGATGATGCTGTAGGCATTTTTCTTACTTGATTCAGGAAGTTTCTGCCTGAAGATGAAGTAGAATTGTAATTAATGCACTAACCAAGGGCAAGTTTGCATTTGGTTTAATGAGAGGAGGTGGAAGTCGATGGAAGGGAGTCAGGGAAGATCTATTTTTATTCTGATGATCTGTAGTGTCAAACCTGTTCTTCCCAAGTGTGGTTTTTCCCAAATTTGTGAGATGTTACTCAGTAAATCTGGAAGGCAGACTTTTCATACAGGAAGATAATTAGACCAAAACATCATCAAACCCTGCAGCCAAACAAGATCCTCTCTCACTGTATAGTCCTAGTGAGAAAGATGAATTGAAAGGAGAGTAAATTATGCCCACTGTAAGTTACAGGAAGCAATGCAACACAGAGTAAGTAAGTCTAGCATGGCTGCCATTTAAAAAATGTAACTAGGAATATTTAGAAGTGTGCGGAAATACTGTAGCATCTAGTGACAGACACACTGCGATCAGAGTGCTTGATAGAGGATTTAGATCCACCATTTTCTAGCTGACTGGTTCATCATGCAAACCTTCATTTCCCCAGCTGTCAGATAGAGCCATGCCACACAGATCACATATCAATGTTTTGTGTAGGGAGCCCAGGTCTTAGCACAGTGACTGACACATTGAAATAACTCAACAAAGGAAAGTTTGCTTCTATTACTGCTCCTTCTACCAGCTCTGTTACTCCTGTGGGGCTAACGAGTGCTATGAGTTTGTAGAAGAGGCCTGTATCATTCAGCCTATCCAAGACTTACTTAACCACTAAACCTTTTTTCCATAGAACATCTGGCTGGATTCATGTTTTCTGGCATACCATTTAGGAAATATTATGACAGACATATCCCTATGAAATCCTGGCTCATATTCTTCAACATTTAATAGAGAAATTCCTCTCACTCCTCTCTCCTTACTCAAGCTCTATGCATTCTGTTGGCTCACCTCCAGCCCCTTCTCTGGGCCAACCCCACCCTCTGCAGCCAGTTCTCTGCTTTTTCCTCTCAATTCACTTGGCTCATGTCACTTGCACTGAATTGTCACTTGGGCTTTTGGTCTTCGTGTTGTCACTGTTTTGATGGATTTCTTGTTATACTCAACTTGTCTTCTTTGATATTATTTTGCATAGTAAGTTTCTATTAGCAATGTTTCATTAAATATCCTTAGACCTACTGTTCTCCTCATGACATTAGAGAACGCAGGGTTAGAAAACAATTGTGGCCTTGGATTGAAACTTGATTTTCCCTGCAGGTAAGCATGACGTCTCACTCATCACAGTCTTCAACATCCAGTGCAGGTGGTGTTACTCTTTATCCTGGTGCTGGGTATTACTCAGGGCACCTCTTCCTTTCCTAGCCTACAAGCTGCTATCTACTGGGCTTGCTAAAGAGTTTGTGTTTCCCTTTTTATTGTGTTCTTTTTCTGTGAGTCAGAATTTTACTCTGTTTATTGGTCATGCATTTTTCTTTCAAAACAATTTAATTATTTTCTTTATAGTATCTAGTGAAGGTTTGTTTTAACCACGTTTTCTGATCATTATTTATTTACTGGGCCTGAAGATGGTGTGTTGGTGGTGAGCAGTTTACAAGGAAAATCAGTGGCAAGATTTAGAACACAGGTTCTTGAATTAAGATAGCCTGGCTTTGGCCCTCCCTGGTGGTGCAGCGGGTTAAAGCACAGCACTACGAAGTCAAAGCCACTTCCGCATGAGTTCGATCCCCGCCTGCCCCGGAGGTGACCACATGGCGTGGCAGACCTCTCCTGACCGGCCCGCTGCTCCCCTCAGCAATGTACTTCGTCGATCTGCCTGTTCTGCTCCCCACTCTGTCTCTGGTGAATCCTCTCACCCTCCGCATCTCTGGCCTGTACCCCAGTTCTGTATGAATAAATAAATAAATCTTAAAAAAAAAAAAGATAGCCTGGCTTTACAGCCATCACCTACTAGTCAGGTGACACTGGGCAAGTTAATTACACTCTGTCTACTCTAGCTTTGCCAGACATGAGATGGGGCCACCTCACAGGGCTGTTGTCAGTATTAAAATACAATGAAAAATCTATTTTTCACACCTTGTTTTGTATACAATCAGACTCATGGATAATGTCCAGAATTGATACATTCTCTGCTTTTTGGAATCTTGCCAACTGTAGAGGGGGCTTTTTGGAGGAGGAAGATGTTAAACAGGAAGTTACAGATGTGTAAGGGAGGGGAGCTGGAAGCAGAGTGAGAGATGAGGTTGTGGCAATCGATTGGCCACAGATCGTGGAGGGTGTTGGAGTCAAGCCATGGGGAGTCACTGAACACTTTTACACGGGACAGGAAATGTTCAGCAACGTGTTTCAGGAAACTAACTTTGGAAATAGGAGAAAAAAGTGGGCAGTGAGACTGAAAGCAGAGAGAACAATTAAGAGATTAAGTTCTTCATTCATTTTCTTTTGCTTGTTTTTGTCCTGTTGGTTCTGTTTCTTTTTGCATAATAGCAATGAGTTTTCATGCAACTTCCATTGTTGATAATCCTTGATGAGAGTTTTTAATCTTTTCCTACATGACTAAAACTATTTGGTTCACCTGACCCCCAGAAATGTATTCAGAAACAAAATAGATCATGCATTTTATGTTTTATTTATAAACCTCAGCACCAGGAGCTGATGACCACGCCATATTATTGCTTCAGAGAATTGCTGCCTTTTTTTTTTAGATTTATTTATTTATGCATAGAGAACTAGGGTACAGGCCAGAGGTGCTGGGGCGGTGAGAGGATTCACCAGAGACAGAGGGGGGAGCAAAATAGGCAGATCGATGAAGAACACTGCTGAGGGGAGCAGTGGACGGGTAGGGAGAGGTCTGTGGCGCCACGTGGTCACCGCCGGGGCGGGGATCGAACTCACGATCAAGTGGCTTTAGCTTCTTAGTGCTGTGCGTTAACCCTATGCACCACCAGGGAGAGCCCGGAACAGCACCATTTTTATACTCAAAAACTAAAAAAAAGCAGATCAAGGAAGCAGACCTGGCAATCGGCCCTGGAATCCTCTCCAACAATGACCCTCTTGAGCCCTATGCAGTGCTCAGCCCACACTTTCAATTCCGTTCCACCCGCCTTCCTGTCTACTGATGCCCTTTCGGCTGCTTGTCAGCACCTTCCTGTTAAACGCTCAGGCTGCTTCAAATACATCACCCATGTCTCTGGGGTCCTCACTTCTGAAAGACAAACTAAACCATCAGCTAAGACGGTGGGGACTCGGGCTTTATCTAATGCTACACTCTTTTAAAAATTGTTTCACTTTTCTGCCAACTCAGTATGTCCGTGAAATGGACAATTATTACTACGCCTCAGGTGGCTTGTATGGTCTCCAGGCCCGCAAACCTCCATTTACACCAAGATGAATTGGGGATGTAGCCACGTCAGCTGGCACTTCAGGCGGCCGTGATTGTCAGGCCTGCCGTGCCGCGACGCTTGACGTGGCAAGAGGCTGCTCTATATTTCCCACACAACCTCACCTGCCGGGAACACCCTCAATTTTATCCTAACAGAAATGACCTAAAAGTCCAAATGCTCTTCAAATCAGAATCACATGAATTTTCAGCCTGGCAGACCTAAAGCCTAAAGTAGGAACAGTGAAATTCCCTCTGAAAATTTCCATTCACTTATGGCCTCTCTTTGCCCACAATTCAATGTAATTCATGATATACATAATTGAGATTTATCCAAAAGAGATGAGAGGTTTTTGTTTGTTTGTTTGTTTTGTTTTGTTTGTTTTTGAGAGAATCTAAGTAAGAAATTGTGTATGTTCCTTTATAGGTCTGGTTGAAACAAGGTTGATTTTAAGTAGATCCACACACATCTAGGTCAGAGTAGTTGATTTATCCCAAACTGTTGATTCGGCACAAATAGACACTTCATATTAATATACTTCTTGATATTAATCTCATTAGGGGTTGCAGTAACTGAAAATGGGTATATCATTGAAATAGTCATTGTATAATTTCTATATAGAATTCTGCTTCATGTTTGGCCTTATAAAGTGGTGTGTGTGTGTGTGTGTGTGTGTGTGTGTAATTTAAATCAGAACTAGATGCATTTGTATTAAATAGTTCTAAGGTAGTTCCCAGATTCATAAATGTGAGAGATCCCTTAGGGACACTATAATACACTTCCTACAGGCAAATAGGTATTCACATCTGAAGCCGTGAGAACAGGGACATCTATATTTTCAAGGATAAAATGACACCTGAAATTGAAATCCTATCATAAAAATGAGTTGCAATAAAATTACACTCCATTGCTTTCCAGAGTCACTGAAGAATATCTGCATAAAATAACTGGATTAACCACTCCAAATGTTAAAGACAAAGGTAAATCCTGCTCTATCAAAATGTTTATTAGTCACACTGAAACTTTCTGTGAAATAAAAAATAGCATAATTATTTGAACCAAATTGAAATTCAAACAGAATAATCAACCTTATGGGTTTAGCTTTTCATCCACAAACCCCCAAATGCCGGGGTTCAGGGACTTGCAATAAGAACAAAGTGAAGTCAAGAAAGTCTTTGATTTTGCTTTCAGTGAGAAGCACAGCCCCTTGTCTGCCTTGGTCACAAAGTGGAGAATCAGGACATTTCAACGCAGGACAGTCATTTCAGAGAAGAAACAAAACATTAATTCTGTCCAAACCATTGTTCCCAGATGGTTTCAGAATTTTGTCATTGCCTTGGAGGGTGAACCTGGATCCCGACAGGGGCAGTGGAAAATAACCCTAGTAGGTTTTCTGATGAAGGTCCTCTTAAAAATTGTAGAGATAGGCCCTCCCTGGTGGCGCAGCGGGTTAAAGCACAGCACTGAGAATCTAAAGCCGCTTCCGCATGAGTTCTATTCCCGCCTGCCCCGGAGGTGACCCACATGGCGCGGCAGACCTCTCCTGACCCGCCCGCTGCTCCCCTCAGCAGTGTACTTCATCGATCTGCCTACTCTGCTCCCCGCTCTGTCTCTGGTGAAGCCTCTCACCGCCCCTGAGCCTCAAGCCTGAACCCTAGTTCTGTACGCACAAATAAATAAATCTTTTAAAAAAAAAAATTGTAGAGATAGTCTGTGGTACTTAGAGGATTCCCAGGATCCTCTGATTTGACACTCCAGCTGCTGGAGGTGGGTGGGGCTGGGTGTGAGCTATGGCAGCCTGCAGCAGCCTGCAGCCCGGTGCTGCTGGGGAGGGCCCGGGGAGGGCCTAGACTTGTTTAGCATCACTCTGAACTAGCAGCCTTCCCTCCACTTGAGCAATGAACGGTGATCAAATTAGACTATTATTTCCAGCAGTAAGGGTAGTTTATATTGAAATTTTTAAATTCATGTGTTAAGGGTAGCATTGACTTATAATTATTGCTGTTATTTTGGAAGTGTAGCATAGGGTCCCTCCCACCCTCCTGATTTGCCACTGTAGTAAACCTACCTCCAAAATCACCCACAGTGCCAGCATGGTCCACTGTGCTCTCCTCCCTCTTAATTCTCTTCCCCTCCCCTGCATGCTTCTACATGCACTTCTACAGTCACTTTCAAAGGTTAGTTTTTAAGCTAGTCTTTATCTGATCCTTAGTTTGGTTTGGAAATTGCATGTGTAAGTTATACCATCTGATATTTCTTTCACCTTTTGTCTTATTTCATTTAACATGTCCCTTCCAGCTTCATCCATGTTGCTACTAATGTCAGTTTATCCTTTTTGATGGTTGAATAATATTCCTTTGTGCAGATGTAATGTGTATTCTTGATGCACTTACCTGTATTGTGCTCTTAAATTGTGCTGTAATAAACATGGAAGTGCATCCAGTTTCTGCTAAGAATTAGAGAAAACTGAAATAAACCTTTCCTTTATCTATAAAACCAGAAACATTTTTTGTAGGGTTGGGACTACTCTTAAGGTGTGGGGTCTTATTTCAGAACAGAGATTTGACCATATAATTCTTTTTCAAGACTTCAATATGTCTTGGTTTGGTATTTAAAAAATTCCTTCAATATTTTTTGGTTCATTCCTTCCAAGATGTAATAATATGGCTTAGTGTTGCATCTTTGCTATCTCTTTTCATTTTTCCTCAATAGTCTTGATTGATTGGCCATATAAATTATTTATTGTCTCCAACTTTGATATCATTTTATGTCTCGGTTTTCACTGTTCCTTCTGCCATCACCCATCTTTCCCTGATGCTTCTCTTTCAAGGTCTATCACAAATATTAAACCCTCCCATCCCTCCCATATCTTTGACATAAAATTCAGTGAAACCTTTAGGTTTATTTCTTCAGTACTTTTTATTTATTTTATTGTAGTATTTACCATCTAATAACTAGTGAGATAGAAGAGTTTATTCTTTCTTGTGCTAAAGCTTGCATTCTTTGAGAGCCAAATAGCATTTCTCTAGTCAGGAAAGGATTTAAGATCTGTGAAGTCAAAATGCTAGATAATTTATTTATTTTCATAGTAAATCATGAATATAATGATAGCAGTGAGCTGCAAAGGAAAAATAGAGCAAGGAGCTGAGGCCCTCTGTGAATAAGTAGAGTGACCATCAGGCAGGCAGGTGACCACAGTATAGAGAACAATGGTGACTTAAATGGGTGGCATGATCCTCTGTGAGGAGTGGTTCAGGCCGGAAGTGCGCAAGTGGGGCAGCCCTGGATTAGAAATGGCAACAAATGGTAAGCATGCCAATGCACCCCTGTTGAAAACCCCCTTCATGTGAACAGCCTTCAAAATAGTATTCAATTAGGTTTTTGTTAAAACTAGAAAGGAGGAGAAAATTCTCATAAAGAAGATAGGGGAGGGAGGAAACTGCAATTGGCCCAGAACATAGGAAGGGTTTGGAAAGAGACAGGAAAAGAGAGGGAATAGGCAGTCCACAGAAGCAGATGGAAGCTGGATGGGTTGGCTTTGAACAGAAGATGATGGCATGAAGCCTACTGTGTTGCTCTTGATGGCCTCAATGTGTATGCAGACAAGTGGATCAGTTCCCACAGTCTGAAAGGCTTTCTATGCGATATAATGGCTTCTAGAGCTTTTGCTCTCTGACTTCTTGAGGTGTTGATGACTCATATGAGTTAGAACTTAATCCTTAATCCTTTGTAGGCTGCATAATATAGCAAATAGGTTTACTTCACTAGACTTGTTTCCTTGCAAATAGCAAGAAGATTAGACTCAGTAATCCTTAAGATTTATTCTAGCCACTTTTCCAGAATTTTGTTTATCTTTTCAGTTACTATAGGCAATTCATATTTCCTGAGTTATTTTACCAGTCTAAAGAGGACTACCTCCTAACTTCTAAAGGAAGAATCAATTACTTTATACCTTCATGCAAGAAAAATTTATTGAACACCTACTCTGTATCTCACAGTGATGAGCTATAAAAGAAACATAAATTTTGTGCTCTCTAAGAGCGTTCAGACTTTGGGAAGAATGACATGGGCTCAGAAATAAATGGCATCTGTTGAAGTCTGTGTCTTTATATAAATTTTTAAAACGAGACAGAGAAACCCCACCAAGCCACTCCCCCTTAGACTAATACCCCTAAAATATTAATCATTTCTATTTGCCTTGACCATTTTATTTTCTACTGAGAAAGTTCAGAAGTGAGAAATGAAAAGTCATTTCTTGGTCCCTGTTCATGGAAAGTTGAAAATATCTATGTTGTTTGGAACTGATTGAATCTCAGAATTGTTGTTCAGGTGACCAGAAACCTCCTAACTACAAAATCACAGCAGAGAGGCCCTAGAGACAGGTTGGGAGACATTTGTTTTCAACATTTGCTCAAACATTAATTCATTGCATGACCTATGAAAAGCCACTTCTTGTTACAGATACTTCCTCCCTGGGACAATGAGAGTTTTGGAGTAGAGGGTTTAAATTCCCATCTTACTTGAACAGCTGTGGTTCCATAAGACCATCTTTATAATGTTGTTATCAGTTTCCTATTTAACTGGCTAGTAAGTCTTTGAATAACTTGGCACTGAGGTCAGCTGATATATTAGGTCCTTGTATTCAAATACAATTTTTTCTTTTGTTAAAGATTTTATTATTATTATTTTTTTGTACATACAGAATTGGGGTATAGGCCAGAGGCTCAGGGGCGGTGAGAGGCTTCACCAGAGACAGAGTGGGGAGCAGAACAGGCAGATTGACGAAGTACACTGCTGAGGGGAGCAGCGGGCGGGTCAGGAGAGGTCTGCCACGCCATGGGGTCACCTCCGGGGCAGGCGGGGATCGAACTCATGCAGAAGTGGCTTAAGCTTCTCAGTGCAGTGCTTTAACCCGCTGCGCCACCAGGGAGGGCCACAAATGCAATTCTTTTTAATGCTTAAATACTGTTTGGATATTATCAAAAATTACTTTGGTTCCTATGCCTAGACATATGTCTAGAAACAGAGCAAGATGAGAAGGAGGCAAGGTACAGTATTCAACAGCAGCAGTAGTTCATGCATCAAGTCATATATTTTTGTGGAAAACATACTCTTGAATCCTGGGAACCCGAGGAGGAAAGCATTAGACATATTAAGTATTGGATGCAGATAAATTCATGAACCAGGGGTCTTAGGAAGTATGTTATGGCATGTGTGACCCGGAATGTCTTGTCCTAGGAGTGCCCTCTATCAGCTGACGGCCATCTTGGACTTGGAAAATGCTGCAGTGAATGAGATTTTCTAGTTGGGTCACAAAGCAAGAGGTGGTTTTAGCTATTTGTTGTGTAGTTTAAGCTACTGGTATGGTCATTTGTCTATACCACCTCTGTGCAACATTAGTGAAGTGATTTAATTGTTCAAGCTTCCACTCTTTCATTGGTTAAAGTCAGTACATCGGCTACAAGGTGTTTTGACAATTTTATGAGATGATATTTATGAAAGCCTACTTCAACTGTTAAACACTATGGGTATGCTGGCTATTATAGCTAGTTAAATAAGTAATGATCCATAAATTATTTTTCTTTACCAGATCCCCAAAGACAATAATTTTCTGTACACCAGATTTTTGGTCATCATTGTCTTGTGAGTGTGATTTATTCCACCTACTTCTAGTAAATTTGCCAGTTTGGTAGCTTTGGATCAGATTGCTAGAATTTTCTGTAAATCTATTCTGAATAGGACTCTTTATTATTGTTGGAATTACAGATCATTAATTGATGCTTGTAGCTGCCAAGACTTTCCCACAATTGAAGAAATATGCATAAGAGTCAGACTTACACCTAAAATTTTTTACATTTGCTTATTTAAATCTGATCCTCAAAGTATTTGTTTTACTCATTATATCACCTAATTTGCCTCAAATAAATCAGGGCCCAGTCAACACTCAAACCCTAAGGTAATTGTCTGCAGTAGCACACACACACCATGATGCCTGCAAGTGTGTGTGTGTGTGTGTGTGTGTGTAACTTACAGATTTCCTTTTGTCTTGTAGTGTACAATTATTATTTGAACATTTTTTTATTCATCTATGAATGAATCTAAAGTGATGTTATCTAACTGAGATAAAGAATGTTTATTTTCATATATTCACCTTACCTGAAGAAAACAGAATGGGATATAAATTGGATGATTATGTTCTAATATAACACCACAGAAATACATGCAGTATCCTTCAAAACAAACATATGATTTCAGTGGAGCAATCTTAGGGGACAACTAGGCATCTGAATATAGACCTTAGCTAGACCTAGTGTCTAGCCTGATGTTAATTAATGATTAAAAAAAAACTAGCTAAAACAACAAGTGTAGGGACATAGACAAAAGACAGATTTGCTTGTGTCGACTGAGTAGCTAGCAATGGTACTCTGTCTACTTGAAGTCTGTGTTGTGTTTTATTATGAATAACTGTCAGGAAACAAGGTTAGAAGTAGGGATTCAGGCAAAGTAAACCTACATTTACTGACAAAATTATTAGGGTGTTGGAGGCTAGAGAGCCCTCTTTTAATGTTCTGACCTAAGAGGGCTTCACATAAAAAAGTGATAGGCAAAATTGGGCACTCCCTCATGGCATAGGGGTTAAATCTAAGTGCTATTAAGCCATAGCCAGCCACTGTGGGCCTGCATTCAATCTCCAACCAGGGAGTGACCCACATGGCCCAGCAGGCCTTTCCTGTCTCACACGCTGCTCTCCTCAGCAGTGTATTTCAGTAGATCCGCCTGTTCTGCTCTCCACTCTGTCTGTGGTGAATCCCCTCCTCCTCCACGCCTCTGGTCTACACCCCGGTTCTTTTATGTATAAATAAATAAAACCTTAAAAATAATTGATAGGCAAGGAGAGCTCACTTACTCTCTGCCTGATCTTTACTTTGGGAGTTGAATTTATGATCTCAACTTATGATTTCTCCTCATTCATCAGCAGAGATGATGGAACCACAGAGAAATTGCAAGACTATCTAAATATACTGCGTTTTAATTCTAACTTAGGTGCTTTTTCCCACACTACCAAGCAATTCTCCAGCACTAGTTGGGTGTCCTTTGACACCAGCTAGTGTCAGACACCAGCAGAGAATTCAAGGAAACTTGGACAGTATACCCAGACACAATATCAGGTTCCACAGATTAAAGTCTTAGTCCCAAAGATTGCCCTCAACTTCCTTTACCAACTGCAAATTCCAGTTGTCACCTATGCTTTTGAAAGACTGGGTATGAATCAGAGGTTCCCAGGACCCCTTTATTGGGTTTGATGAATTTGCTAGAGCAGCTCACAGAACTCAGAGGTCTATTTTACTTAGCAGGTCACCAGTTTGTTGCAAAATGTTATAACTCTGAAAATAGCTGGATAGAAGAGATGCCTGAAGGGAGATCTGGGGGTGGGTCTAGAGTTTCTCTGCTCTTTCACCACAGTCCCCAGTCTCCTCATATTCACCAACTCTGAAGCCCTTGAATCTAATCCTTTTGGGGTTTTAAGGAGGATTAATTGCATAGGCATGGTTGATTAAAATATTGGGCTTTGGTGTTGATTAATAATTTCTAGCCCCGTTTCCTTCCGTGGAAGATAGGGGTTTAAGATGAAATTTCTGACAACTAAGTGAAGTACAATAGTCAGTTTATTTGCATAATAGCATACACCTATATCCTTTTAGAATTTTTAAGAAATTCTAAGGTTTTAGGAGCTTTGTGCCATGAAAATGAATTAAAACAAAATATAATTTTCTGTACTATCAGATTGGCTACTATGCATCAAGGCTTACAAGTGGAAAGGAACAGAGAAGAGGGCCCACGTGGACTGGTGACTTTGAACATCAATAATGTAGGGCAAGTAGCAGACACCCTAAAATCAGCTATATCTCTCTTGAGCAAAAGATGGAGCATAGAGACAAATCAAAGTTCACCTCAGCGTCCACCGTGAACGGCAAGTGAGAACGACAAGAATTTCTTCCCACTCAAAACTTCATGAATAAACGCTTGGAAAAAGAGAAATATCCAAGAAATGGTCCTTGCCTTAAAGGAACTGAGGAACCTATGAAAGCAACATCACATGTTGATTTTTTTGTATTTAATGAAGACCAAAAATTCCTATAAAATGACATCCTTAAAAATGTGCATGACATTTAAATACTTTAAGTCCTTAAGTCTCTCTTAAATCCTTAAGAAGGATTAGAGGAAATTCTGAGTTGGCATTTGGGGAAAATAGGAATATTTTTTCCTGTACTTGCTTTTGTCCAATTTGGTTTCACAATAATGAGAACAAAATTTCCTGGGACACATTCAGTAGATGTGTTCTGATAATGGGGTGCAAGGACTAATCTAGCTATCCCATATTGCTCAACTTCTTTTTCCCATGGGCCTTCATCATGACCAGCAGCAGAGGAAGCAAGACCCTGCCTCTTCTCAGGAGTTTTCTCCAGTTATTTCATCCAACAGGTTAATGCCAAGGATTTTTGGGGATGGAATGACCCTATTTTAGGGCTGTCTTAAATGACACCCACACTTGGGGAGCATCATGTAAAATACTGTCATATTTTTAAAGGATTTTTATTATTTATGCATATAAGAACTGGGGTACAGGTGCGAGGTGTGTGTGGGGTGGGGAGGTGAGAGGATTCACCAGAGAAAAAGTGGGGAGCAGAACAGGCAGATTTACAAAGTACACTGCTGAGGGGAGCAGTGGGCGAGACAGGAGAGGTCTGCCACGCCATGTGGGTCAACTTCTTGGCTGGGGATCGAACATGTGCTCCAGTGGCTAGAGAGCTTCATAGTGTTTTAACCTGTTGCGTCACCACAAAAGGCCCAAAATACTGTCATATTTTATATAAGTGGTGACCATGGCTCTTAAGGGACCGTATTGACAAGATTTTCTCAATCATTTAGTTTTTATCCAGTTGTGTGGGAGCCACAGAGATACTGAGTGCAACACAATGAAACTGGTGGTGACCTGAGCTTCCTACAAGTGGCCCTGAGCCTGGAGACCACTGGAAGTGTCAGACAGCATGATGCTTCAGCTACCCAGGAGATTGTTTTAAGATCAGAAAAAGCACAGAGAGATTCTTAAAACTATTGAAGTTTCTACTGTCCCCCACCATGTACTCATCCCCAGTTTTCCACTCTGTCAGGAAAGATGACTCCCCAGACATCTCTGCTGAAAGGTGGAAACTCTGAGATGTATCGATAGAGTGCTGAAGCCTCTCACACATGTAAAGAACGGGTGTATTGAAGAAAATTAAGTCTTTGCAGAAACCCACTGAGACAAAATCATTTTGTAGAGATTTTAGAGATTGGCTTGAGACATTGTGACCTCAAAGTAATAGACTTTCCAAAGGAAGAACCTGCTGAGATATGAGGGGAAAAAAACAGACTCTGGAGAGCAGACAGGGCCAGAAAAATTAACTCGGGGTGACCTACAACTACTGGGAGGAACATTGGGAGGTCGTCACTGGAGAGGGTTGCAGTTTGGGGGAGCGACAGGGAGTGAGGGTCAGATCGGGGTGCGCAGCTACGTCAGTGAACCTCCAGCACAGAGCCCCAGGTAGCCCTTGCTGGCCCACTTTCCATCAGCTCAGGACCTCAGGTGGGCTTCCCCACCCCATGAGACCCTTCTCCAACTTCTCTCCACCAAATGTAGGATGTTGTGACAATCTCTACAGTTTTACCAAGCACATCTGTGATAGGAACTGGAAAGTAATATTTCATGAAATGGGGGAGCATTTTAAGCTTCTCAAAAGGTGCCTCTTTGGGGGACCTTGGTCTAAATCAAATAAGAATGTGCTCCAAAAAAGCCGACAGTCAAGTCAACCTCTGCTTAAACGTTTCCAGTAATGGGATGCAATTGACTCTTTTAGAGACTTCATTCCATAAAATATTTATAACATTTAATTAATTTATTCATTTATTCAACAAAAATGTGTATCCTTCTTACTGTGAGTCAGGTCCTGGGGGTGGAAAAACACATGTTCTGTGCCTTTATTGTTTTTGTGTTTGTTTCTGATTGCAAAATTTCAGACAGACTGGAAACACATAGAAGGAAAAAGCTGCTGTTTATCTTACAGGTAACACTGTTAATATTTTGCTATTTCATTTTTTTCTCTCTATACTTAAAAGGTTGAGATGCCTATTTCAACTAATAATGTATTATGAATATATCTGTCTCTACAATATTTTTTCTATTATGCTTTTAAAAATAACAGTTGAGTAGTCCATTTTATATATGTAATATCTTATGTTTATTTTATATGTGTGTGTATATATACATGTATATGTATATATAAAATGGCTATTTGATGATCTCAAAATGTGTGCTACTGCAAAAATGCAATTAGGTCTATAAACTTTTTAATTATGCACGTAAATGTCTATAAGTAGAATTTCTGAATGAATAGATATAGGCTTTTAAGTCTTTTGAATACATTGCCAAATTGCGTCTCCAGAAAGAATGATCCAATTTCCATCTCCATTTCAATTATATAAAAATATTCATGTTTTCATACCCTTGGCAATACTGGCATTTCATTCTTTTTAATAAAAAGCTATAATTGCTAGAAAGTTCCCTCCTGCACTGAGCTCAATTTTGCCTATTCAAATCTTCAACCTATTGATCTGACTTTTGTCTTCTGGAGCTCTGTGGAGTAAGTTCAATCCTCCTTTAAAAGTAAAATTTCAAATATTTGACAATAATTCTTGTACCTACATTGAGCTCTGCCCCCATTATCTTTCTTTCCTACAAAAAGTATTCCCTGAACTCACATCCTTGACTCTCCACAGCTTCATTCTCACTGTTCTAGATAAGACTTAATCACTCCAAATCTTTCTCTTCAAATGTAGTGGCAAAGATTTAGCCAAGGACAGTCACTGCAGAAACACTACCTTCTTTGTTTTGAAGAAGATGCTTCTACCTGGTACAAGCTGACAGGCTTTACTTGGCAACCACATGCACCATTGGCTCATAAAAAGATTGCTATTAATCAAAGTTCCCAAGCCTTTTTATAAACAATCTCATGATCTTATCAGGCCGCATCTGCCCTTCACCAATGCAGTAGTATTCTGAGGCCCAAATCCAGGACTTTAGTAGAAAT
Organism: Condylura cristata; assembly: GCF_000260355.1. Taxonomy (NCBI): domain Eukaryota; kingdom Metazoa; phylum Chordata; class Mammalia; order Eulipotyphla; family Talpidae; genus Condylura; species Condylura cristata. Next base: position 11,187,563 of record NW_004567103.1, on the reverse strand, counting down.
GACACAATCATTAATTCTAACCTGCAAATTCTTTTTGAAAACCAATTTATATACAGATTTCGAAAAATGAAGGTAACAGTCATTTTCAGTGCTGTATGTGATTCAGATCATAAGATGTCACTTCTTCAAATGCAAACAACCACACCACACCCACCCCAAGCCTCCCCATCATCACCAGATGTGTATCCTATACAAACTTGATAAACCTGTTTCTTGACTTGAAGTAATTGAGAAAAACATTAGATAGTGACTATTGCAGAGACCTGTGCAATTTATTCATTAGCAGGCACAATGCTTGGTGGAACCATACACCTTACAGCTCAGCTGGATGTGTGAGTGTGTGCATGCTTGTTTATGTGTGCATATGCTCTCCTGTTGCTAGGGATAGGGAAGGAAATTTGTAAAACAAACCACAGAGAAAATGTTTTGCACTTGCTAGTCAAAGGTGTTCTTTGGCAAGATTATGTATATTTGTATGAGTGTCTGATACACACACACACAGTATATCACAATTCTCTTTGGTATTTTCCATAGTTTCTACACAATATAAAATAAGTAGAATGAGACTAGTAGGTTTCTAACTAAGTCTGGGAAGGTATATGCAACCACTTCTACTGTGTCATCTTAGGATAGGGAAGCCATGTGGAAATTATTGCAGTTTGTTCAACCATCTCCATTTTTCTGGGTCTGAGAGGTTTC
>NW_004567103.1:11183683-11186034 GCF_000260355.1 Condylura cristata | reverse complement strand
CTTAAGTTTCCCCATTTTAGTGTTTAACGACCATAAAATAATCATTCATACTTGTGTATCATTTCCACGTCCATTTTCATTGGAAAATTCATGTTTTCTTTATGCCAATGGGCCATATGTTGTATGTTTTGGATTCCAAATTGAAGTTCTAAAAGAAGGATATATTTTATGACATATTTCGAAAGACCCAAAGGTAACCAGCACACCAGAAATACATGTCTTGATACTCATGTCCCTAAGTGCAAAGTGGGGGAGACTGACACTTCATTGGGGTGATAGATACAAAGTATAAATGTGGCCTACGTACATACTTGCTTACATGGCACTAGATAGAAAAATTTAGGTCCTCATTTGCGGACTTTATGCCGAAGTCCAATCGAGGATGCTGTGTCACCATCATTACAACCTAGAAGAGAACTTTGAGATGGTCAGGGGTAGCTTACTCATTTAAAGATATAGATATAATTTATTTATTTATATGTATTTTACTTCATTGCTCACTTTCATACAGTGCTGGCATACTCACGCTTTAGTCCAACAAAAAATCCACAGAGTGCAAGGGAATCTTAATGTACAGAGATCTTGATAGTGGCTGAGCAAGGAACGAGATCAGTCCAGATCAATCCTCATTCTGCATTTCAGGATAGGAATGGGGAAGGGAGGCAAACCAATAGGAGGTTAGAGTGACTTACTACCCATTGTCTGCAGGAAGTAGGCTGGAAACCACTTTGAAAAGTATTTCCTTGTCTATTTGCAGAATGAAGAATTTATCAGTGAGCAACATTGGGGTCACTGACTTTCATATTTTTTATTCTTGCTCTTAATGCACATAAGTGGTCCCCCTGCACCCATGACTTACTCTTCCTGACTTCATCCCCTTGACTATAAATTGCAAATTTATGAAAGCTCTACCCTACCTAGGCTTTATGGCTTTATGGCTACCTAGAGTATTTACCTATTGGGTTAGTTAAAAGTTGAAGGTGACTTACAGGGGGCCAGCAGTCTAAAATATCTTCCTCCTCACTTATCTTTCCCTTATCTATGACCACAGATTCTGGCCATGTTACTTATTGTCTCTGTTTATCATAAGTCCTCTGAAACCAATAATTACTGCTCTTGTTGAAAACAATCCACTGGTTAAGTACAAGAACTCTAGGTCTGTACTTATTCAAGTTTTCCCAATACCATAGAAAATGAGACATTTTCTTGAAAAGATCCGTGAAAAGTGCCCTGAAACCATTTTATGAACTGAAACCCTAATGTCCACCCAGAAATTTTTAAATTCATCTTTTGTTTTGGAATAAACATAAGGTGCAAAAAAATTGCAAAGATATTTCAGAGAGTTCTTTAATGTTCTTCTATTCAATCTTCCCCAAAAATAAGAAATTAACAGTGGTTGATTTTAATTAAACTGTAGATTTACTTTGACTTTCACCAGTTTCCCACTAATATCCTCATTCCTGGACATCCTGCCATGGTCTGTACATATTTCATCACTGCATTTAGTCACCAAATCTCTCTGTATCTCTTTGTATGTGTGATCATTTCAAAGTCTATTATCTTCATAGATTTGAGGAAGCCCAGTCAGATATTTTGTAAAATATCCCTCACTTTTGGGTAACCTCATATTTTTCTTGTGATCAGATAGAATATTGGATTTAAGGGATAATCTCAGAGATGATATTTTCTCTCTCCATTTCATTTCAGTTTGCTCACTTGCTGAAGGGTCTTTGCCTGACTTCTTTTTTCTGTTTCCTCTTTTATGCCTTTTCAGTGGGGTGTGACTCACTGGGCCCAGCCTATGTCGAGGGGAGGGAGATGAAGCTACAAGCTTATCATGCTTTAGCCTATTCTTGTCTGCCTGACAATTCCTTCATTTTGGATTCTAAACTGTTCCACCACTAGATGGACCACATTTATTCTAACAGTTTTCTACTCTTTTTCCTAAACACTTTCTTTCCCTTGTCTTGTGAGTAGCTTCCTAAAACTTGCTGATTTTAATCCACTCCTCTCTGTGGAGTTCACCTGACCTTGTCTCCATCTAAAAATTAGATGACATATCTCAGTAGTTGACTTTCCCTATCCCCTCTGTTTCATTTGCAAAGATGAGGTGTTGTGGATCCAAAAGTAATTCATGAAAGAAAAAGAAGCTAGGGCCCTCCCTGGTGGCACAGTGGCCTAAAGCATAGCACCATGAAGCAATTTGCAGTCCCTGAAGCATGAGTTCAAACCCTGGCCAGGGAGCTGACCCACATGGTGCAGCAGACCTTTCCTGACCTGCCCACTGCTTCCCTCAGCAGTGTACTTCAAAGGTTTACCTGTTCTGCTTCCCACTCTGTAAATTCTCCCAC
>NW_004567103.1:11129201-11183583 GCF_000260355.1 Condylura cristata | reverse complement strand
ATATATATATAAAGAAGCTAACTGTAGATAAGAAGCGAAAAGTTAAAGTAATTGTTCACAAACTCACAATTGACAGGAGGGTGGTGCAGTGATGTGCCAGTTCCACGAATGCTGGGGGACAGGCAGTGACCCTTGGGAGAGGAGGCCCCCCTTTATTAATCTTACATTAAGATTACTAACACATTAAGTGGCACCAAGTGCATACACAATAAATTTTTGTTGTGTGTAGAAATATATACATTGATGTAAATACATATATACATTGATATAAATACACATCGAGTCCTGAATAGCAAACACATTGAAAGAGCAAAGCACTAAGGAAACCAAAGCACTACCTTGGTGCTGGGACCTCCCAGAAAGATGCAATAATGCAGAGTCTGGGTTTGAATCCCAGTTCAGCTACTTGCTATCTGTGTGATCACAGGCTATCGTCTACTCGTGTGTCCATCTATCAGATGGATATACTATCAGTGTGTATGATCCAGAGATTGTGAGAAAAAAGTGACCAATGACAGTAATTGCCAATACAAAAAATTCAGTGACTATGAGTTATTACTGCTAAAATTATTCATGAAGGATTGGGTACTGTACTTTACCTAAAGCACTTTCATTCTAGAGCAGTTTTGGTTTTACAAGCAATTGAGAGGAAGGTGAGACTTCCCACGCCCCTCTGCCCCCACCCACACAGAGCCTCCCCGCTGCCAACATCTCCCGCAGAGTGGATCTGTCCTTACTATAATGGACCCGGTTGGCCGGCGTTGTGCCCCCTAGTGGTGGTGTCCACTGGGCTTGGGCACATATGGACCGTCATGTGTCCATCATTGTAATATCATACAGTATATTCACACCTTAAAAGAATTCTTCACGCTCTGCCTATTCCTCTCCATTCAACCTTGAGCTGATATTTTAAAGTACATCATTCTACAATAAAAACTCTAGAGAAATTCATGCAACAAATTAACTGTGAAATATTAAGTTGTTCCTACATGTAAATAACCCCTTTTCATTCCTTTAAATCAAATGTAGCTGCTCATTTTTATCTAATTTTCATACTAAGCTTTTTCTTGTGGTCTGGGTTCCATAGTTAAAAATGTGTTGAATAAAATGACTCTAAATGACAATAAACTGAAAATTTCTGGAAGACCAAAGTTTTGGCTTTCTTTTCCTTGATAGAGGTTAGATCCAGGCAGAAGATGCTACCTGATCAGAGGTCCCGGGCTTTGTGCACACAGAACAGGTTGGAGGATCTGACTTTTAAGTCTAGAAAATGCAGATGACATCCGTGGGGTCTAAATCTTTATCAATGCTGATCTTTAGCTATCCATTAGCTTGAGATTTTACAAAAGAAAGATTACTCAAACCACATGTCTTTATCAATTAGCCTTCCGCCTCAGTAGTCAATATGGCCACGCTATTTGTAGATAGAGTTTTGAGATTAGCTACCAACAACTTTTCTACTAAGTAATTTCACTAGTGAATTAAAAATATCGTGTGTGCCTACAAGTAGTTAGCTGCTCCCACAGAACTGCTGAGTTGGGTTGCCATGTATTAGCTTCATTATGCAAATAGGTGCCCCAAGAGAGCCATTCCAAAGACTGTTAGCCTCTCTCACCTTTAATAACCTAAGACCTCCGGTTCATGATGTGTGCAGATGAAAATGTGTTCTGCCTATGGGTAGAGGTGTTATTCATGCAGAATTCTTTGGCTTCTTTTCTCTCCACTGGAATTCTATTTTGGCAAACCTCTTGGGTTTGGCTGTCAGAGAGATCAAGGCCTGGGAGTCCTACAGTACCTGAGTGAGTCTAGGTGACTATAGAGGACAAAGTTTCCCTTCTGAGTTGCCGGCCATTTTTATCTGTGAACAAGAAGACATCTGTCCTCTCGTGTCATACTACTGAGCCTGTTGCAAATACTCTCCTGGCTCTCCCTGAGTGGGAAACCTCTTAAAGGTGATGCTTTGTTTCCAAGTGAAAGTATGTGGAAACTGCCAGTTAAAGACCAGAGGCAGCGTCTGATGCAGGAACAGCTGATGCTCAGGTAGTGTGTGTCTTATTCAGAGAGTGCCTTTATCTGAAGAGTTGTCTGGCCCCTGGCAGCTCAGGGAGAACATTCCCATTTAGTGACTAGAATGGTTACTTGCAAAAGTGAAATGCAATCTTACAGCCTTTGGAAAAGGCATTTGCTTCATGAGGGTGTCTGCTGACATGGAGAAGGTGTGATAGTTCACAGGCCTGAAATAGTTACTTGGGTATTCCCAGAAGTGAATCATCAGTAGCTTCAACCTTGGAAAAGTTCAAGAACGCTACCAGTGTGAGTGACTGTTAATCCTGACAGACAAGATTTGCCAGCTTTGCTGATGTACTAGTTTAACTAGTTAGTGACTTATAAAAATAATAAATTTAAGGGCCTCCCTGGTCGTGCAAGGGGTAAAAACACAGCACTATAGAGCTTTCTGCAGCCACTGAAGCATGAGTTCGATCCCCAGCCAGGGAGCTGATGTGGCTGATGTCCCACATGATGTGGGACTTCTCTTGTCTCACCTGCTGCACCCTTCAGCAATATGTTTCAGTAGATCCACCTCTTCTTCTCCCCACTCTATCCCTGGTGAATCCTCTCACCCCCCACATCTCTGGCTTATATCCCAGTTTTTGTATGTGCAAATAAGTCTTAAAAAAATAAAATAAATTAAAAAAAAATGTCCTCCATCACAGGAGTTTTTGAGGACAAGGTAGCAGACTGTCTTCCCTGGAGAGCCTCCAGGATCACCTGTAGCCCATCTGAAACTCTTAGCAACCAGGCTCACGTCATGAAATAGCAATCTGTGGCTGAGCAGTGACGAGGAGGTGTGATAGTTTGCATGTTCCAGGCATTGAAAAAATGTCAAAAGACCCAGAAAAAAATGCATTAAAAATGCAAAAAGTATTGGAGAAAGAGATGATTACATTTGTGTCTTTTATTACCCAATTTTCATGATTTCTTGTATTTCATCCTCAGGTTTTCTATCTCATTTCCTTTCCCACGTGGTGTCCTCTTTCCCCCGCCTCTTCCCATGGGTCTCCCCTTTGTCAGTTGCTGTGCTCATCATTCTTCAGATGTTAGAGGTGAAGTCAATCCTCTTGCTCCATCCTGGAGACTAAATTTCCTTCCATGAACTTTTTTTCACTTTTGTTTCCCTTTACTTATATTTCCCCTTTACTCTCTTACTTGTTCCGACTTCCATGACACCTGTTTGTGTTCTTTTATTGCTCAAACTTGAATGATCATCTCATCACTTTTAATATTCTCTTCAGTTCACACTGTCCCCTCTCTTAAAGGTTTTCCAGAAACATTATTGCTTTAAGGATAGACCCTTTCCATTACAGGTGGAACCCTGAGGCAAGAAGGCACGTTTCTCTGAAATCTTGTGGTAGAATAGTGGAAAAGTGAGAATTACAAGTCAAGTTGCTCAATGATTAGCCAAGCCCCTCCCCCATGTATTAAATATGACACTTGTGCTAATAGCGTGGGCAACATCTAGGAAGGGGTTCAAAAGCCAGATGCTCAGGCCCTGCCCCAGACCTACTGATTCAGCATCTACAATTTACCAGGCCCCTGGTGATTCAGGCAGAGGTTAGACTACACTGAAGTGCGCTTTCTGCAGAGATTGTGCAGCAACCTGCACCCACCTGTCTCCCTCTGACAGGCCTCTCCAGTGTCCTGGTGCCCAGATTGATGTATCCCAGAAGAAGTCAGACCCAGGACAGGCCTCGGTTTCAGTATCTGTCTGACCTCTTTTCCAGAATTTGCACTTCAGAGAAGCTGCATTTCTATGTTCAAGTTGCTAATGAGAAAGTGAGTGAATCATTTTTCCAGGGAATTAATTCTCTCTGTACTTATTTGTTTGTGGTTTGCTGATTGAACTTAGTCACCTGCTACCTCGATGATGACCACCATGCAGACCTCCTACATTTAATTGTTTTTCTGTTGGCATCTGTTTCTTGAAACATATTCCGCAGTTTTCCAAGCACAGAGTGAAATATACCCAAGTGATTCATGGGATATCTCAATATCCAAAATGATTTCTATTGTTTCCCCAAACTGTAATAAAAGAGGTGTTATCTCCTTCATTCCCTTGACTGGATTTTAAATTTAGAGGAAGACCAGTACATGCATTTGACAGCTGGAGGTGTAAAACAAAATCTATTTGATATCACAATCGAAATGAATCACTGGCATAGGAAACAGTTATGAATGTTTTCTCGTGTAAGAAAGTGTTGTCAGATTGAACCACTGTCACACAGGGCGTGTGGAAGGCACATACCCCAGTTTATAGCTCCATAGGATGAGAGCAGGATGATGGTGAAAAATGGGGGTTAAAGCAATTTCTAGTTGGAGAAGGATGAAGAAATGAAATGAAACTGGAGGGATCAAAAAACACTTTGGGATTATATTTTTCTTTTGCAAATAAATATCCTTTCAATTTGAAAGACTAGAAGAGGCTGTAATTTGGGACACGTCAGAATCTTGCCAAAGACTGCATAGCTCAGTGGTCTGAGAGTGATTTCATTGCATGTGCCCAGATGTCTGTAGTGACTGAGAGCAAGCTCCCAGAGGAACATTTTTTCAAGAGCATGGGAGACAGACCAGGGACCTCCAATGGCCTGGAAAGCTCTGTCCAGTCTGACCTGAACCCAGAGCTGCTGTTGTGAAGCACTGTGAATACAAGCTGGTTCCAGAATCCCACCTTGTGGAAGGTCTCACTCCACAGACCTGAGTATCAGGGTAAAATTATAACCTCACCTGATGGCACAGGGGTTCAAATCTCAGCACTATCAAGCTACCCCCAGTCACTGCAGCATGAGTTCAATCCCCGGCCAGAGCTGACCCACATACAACTTTAACCCTCTTCAGTAACTCGTTGCTGGCCAAGAAGCAGTTGGGGAAAGTAAGCACCACGCACCCGAAGCCTTGCACCACAGGAGTAAGGAATGAAGGTGGATGGGCTCCTCCGCTCCTCCTCTCCCAGACTCATCACCTGCATGTCCATGTGGGTAATGGAATTTCAAGCCCTATGGACTCGTGACCCTCAGAACTACACGGGGAAAGGGAAGGTAATAACTCGTCCCTCAGAAATGGTCCTTTGGCTTGGCTGGCAGCTGTTTTCACTCGTGTTCTCACTTATATGACCTTCTGAAGAGAGACCTACCCAGCCTGTGATTTTCTCCCACTACTGATGATCTATTGCCTGGGTCTGCTAAAATTCTTTAGCAGTTATCCACGAGAATAACCTTACAATGACAGAAAGTTATGCAACTTCTGGAAGGCAAGACAGAAGGCCTCTCATTTCCACTTTGCTGTGTTGATACATTTACCTTCCCTTCAATTCTGAAATTCCTAAGCTGTGAACGAAACATGTTCTTTGACATTTGTGGTGATGCTATTGTTAGCTCAGTCTTTATTGTTTAGGAGGTGCAAATTGATGCTATTTGAGAGAAAAGTATAAATTCCCTGGCTTCCATGTTAAATCTATATACAGCTTCACATTTGAAAAAAGAGGATTGTCTTAGTAGCTGAAATGATATTTCAGTTGAAAATCTAAGTAAAAAATTCACAGTGATTTCCAACACTACACAATAATGAACCGTCAATGTATTTTACATGGGGAATAGCCCAGAATAGGTTTATGCTGCTCTAATTTCATTCTCTCTTAGGATTACCTGCTACTCACTTTTGAATATGGAAGAAATAACATGTGCTTAGAACCGTGGCTGCCATGCAGAATTGTTAAGGTGCATGTCAAAGGTATCTCAAGCTAAAAGCTTTTTCGGCTTTAAGTCTACATCTTTTATATCTTATTTTCCTTTTGAAGACTTCCATATATCTTTTAAACATCTTTCTTGAAAGAGAATAATGAAAAATGACAGTATTTTGAAATATGATTGATTCACTGCTAGGATCATGGTCCTTGGGTGTGTCTGGAGAGAGGATTTAGCAAGTGGCTACTGTCTCTCCCACCTTCTTCGCTGGCCCTAAGCAAGTGCCATGATCACATCAGTGTCTCTAGGTCCTGAGTCCATGTGAGAGAACTGTTTCATGCCCACCAAAGTTCCCATGTGTTAGAGAACACATGAAAGAGCCATAGAGTATATACAAAAATTGCCCATGGTATGCCCCAGTGTCAATGGTTTATTTTACTCATACAGTCATCCATCCATCCATCCATCCATCTGTCCGTCCATCCATCTGTCTGCCTGTCCGTCTGTCCATCCATCCGTCCATCCTTCCATCCGTCCATCCATCCATCCATCCATCCATCCATCCATCCATCCATCCATCCATCCATCCATCTATCCATCCATCCATCCATCCATCTTCCCATCCATCCATCCATCTTCCCATCCATCCACCCATTCATCATCCATCATTCATCCACTCATCCATCTACCTATCATCCATCCATCTTCCCATCCATCCAACCATCCATCCACTCGTGCCTTCATTCATTCTCCAACAAGTATTGAGTGCTCAGGTATACTTTTTTATTCCAGGCCCTGGAAACAGAGCACTGAACAAAAACAAAATTCCTGCCCTATGAGGTTTACTGTCTAGTATGTAAAGCAATGTAAGAGAGAGAAGATGAAAGTTAGGAAGTTGTTTCGGATAGTGTAACCAGGTGAAGGTTATGTGAGTAGTTAATATTTAACAGAGATCTGAATATAAATTGCAAACAAGGAATGATGATTCATGCAGAGAAGTGGGTCTGGATAAGCCTCCTAGACAGAGGAGTAACAAATACAAAACCCTGGAGGCAGGACTGAGTTTGATGTCTTAGTGCAGTGCAGTTCAATAAAAATATAATGAGAGCCACATGTGTAAGTAAATAATTTTAGTAAGCACAATAAAAATGTAAAAAGTATAATTAAAATACAAACAAGTGAATTGATTTTAATTATGTATTTTATCATTTAAGCATATGATCAATATAAATATGATGAATGTAGTATTTTGCATTCTTCTTACAATATTTTAAACATCTAGTGCAGATGCTATAGTGAAAGCCCATCTCAACTCAGAAACTAAACATTTTTGATTTTAAAAAATGTATAATTGGTCCAGTAGATCCATATACCCATGTTGCCGATACCTACTGAGTGATTTCTTGATAATTAAATAAGGTTTCTTTAATTCTAGTGGCCACTCCCTGCATCCTCTCTCCAGACACACCCAAGGACCATGATCTTAGCAGTGAATCAATCACATTTCAGAATACTGTTTCTTTATAATTAAATAAGTTCCCATTTTTTTAATTTAAATTTGAATTAATGATGAAATAAAAATAAAGCCATTCCCTCATTTAGACACAGTCCTAGTACTCAACAGGCTACTGTGACTTGAGGCTATCTTAGGGGGCAGTGAGAAGCTCAAGGTCGCTAGAAAAGCAGAAAGCAAATGGAGAATAACAAAGATTAGAGGACATGAGCCTTTTTGAGTCCCCGGAAAGTGCTTGGACTTGATTTAACTTACCACAGGGAGTCTTTATAAGAGTATGAATAATAGGTGAAGGACATAAGCTCTGTGTGCTTTAGAGGGCTTAACTCATGCCTTGGTGGGGCAGAGTGGAAGCCTGGAGGCCTGATAGGAGATCATGAGGTATTGAGGTGAGGGGTGAAGGTGGCATGAGCTAGCCCTCCATGGAACGGGGGTCAGAAGTTGTTAGTTTCCAGGAATATCCTGAGTAGAGTTGAGATACTTGTTAGGAACTGTTGCAGCAAAAAAGGAGCAGAGATGACTCCTCAGATTTTTGCCTGAGACTCCTGCGCACATGGTGGTTGTGCTAAGATGGGGAATAACCAAAGGGTTGTTTCATGTTGGGGATGGTGATTTGGACAAATTCAATTAGATTTGCCTATGAATCTTCCAAGCTGATAGCTGAGTTTGGAATTCAGTGGAGAAGATTAGGGCTGGAAACATACATTTGGAGGTTACCACAATCGATGGTACTTAAACTTACCTGAATGAGATCATTCAGGTGCAAAGGACATACAGGAAAAGAACAAGTCTGAGGAGGGTGTCCCAAAACTTAGATGGTGGGAATGTGAGATGAAGTCAGCAAGGGTAGGAAGATGGAGTGGATGGTGAAATAACAGGGAAATTAGTAGAGTGTGTTTTTTTTAAAGCCAAGTTTATTTGTCATTATTGACAAGAAAAAGGTAACAAAGGGTTTGAAGAGAACTTAACAATTGGAGTCTTAGAATGATGTGTTCAGGATACAGAGAAGATCCAAGGAAATGGCCCAAGGGGTGGAACTGGGGTGATGATAGCTAATCCAATAGATTCACGTGGTGAAACTGAGAGAATGATAGCTAGGTATGAAGACACAATGAGAGGCAGAAAAAGAGAATGCGGGAGAGGGAGAACTTCTAGTGGAGTGTGGTGCTGGGTGGAAGGATGTCAGTTCGAAACAACCTCTCAAACAGGGAACAAGGGAAGTGAAAATCCATCTTCTTCCATCTTCCCGTGTCATGTCTTTGATCACATTCATCCAGAAGGACCTTGCTAGTTAGTATATGCATCAGTCTCCCAGTGCATCAAGCAGTTTGAAGGGCAAGGAGAGGATTCTGAGGAGCACGTGGATGGCGTCCATCTTCCCATGTCAAGGTAACTAATCACAGTGTCTGTGTGAAACAGCATCTTTCTCTGTGTTTGTATTTTTTTTATATCTTTATTGAAAGACTTACTGAGCAAGAGGTATATGCCAGAATAAATAAATAAATGCCAGAATCTGGAGAATCTGAAGATTCTGAATCATTGCCCACATTGTAGCTTTGCTTCTATCTCTTGTCTTTTCCAGTTCTTCCTCTGCATCACTTAATCTTATTCTAATTTCTCCTTCTTTCATTCCCCCTGTTTTATCTTTCTATCATTTAGGCTCTTAGTTCATTCAAGTTGATCCAAAGTCAGTATTAAGACTAGCTTGAAAACAAAATATTTGACTGTCACACATACCAACTGAGCATACAGAGAAAAAGGATAAGTGCCCTAAAGTATACATGATCAAGAGTAGTTCTAATATATTTGCACAGTAGAACAATAATCTTTTGTTTCTAGATGCACAGATGACTAATTCAAGCAAGTATAATTTGAGACTGGAGTAATCTAAAGTTATTAGGTAATGGAGAAGATGATCTAAGACAGTGTTTCTCAAATTTGAGCAGGCATCAGAATCACCTGAGGGCTTATATAAACGTAGATTTCTTGGCCCCATGCCCAAATTTCTGATTCAGTAGGACTGGAGTGGCAAACAAGAATCTCCATTTCTGACAGGTTACCAGGTGAAGCTACCGAGGCCACTGCTACTTTGGTAGAACCACTCATTTATAAATATATAAGATAACTGTAGACCCTGAAGTGGGTGGGGGATAAGGAACGAAAACATAGGTGAGTGACTAGACCCCTCAAGTGGGAAAGGGAAAGGCAGTGGTTTGACTAATAATTAAAAAGTTGAGACAGAGGCAGCCTAGTGACTGGCTCGGAGAAGTGAGATGAACAGTACTAGACACAGAAAAGACTCACCAGCATCCTGTGATCGCAGTAGGGTAAATCTAAAACAATTGGTGTCTCAAGAAAAATGAATGCATCAAGGGCATCTCATTTTGAATGTCCATTTTGTGATCATATTTTCCACTCTCTACTAGGCATCTTTAGTTGGATGCTTAATAGGAATTTTGAGATCAAGCTTTCCAAAATTCTTATTATGACCTCCACTTTATCCCCAAAGTCCTTCTTTTTCTTGTGTTTACTAACTGTATCAGTGATCCCACAACCAAACTCATCATACAAGGAGTTGTTCCCAACTCCACTACTCCTATTAATTTGTCTTCCTGTATAATCTGCAAACCCAGCTTCTGTTTTCCCCATCTTTTATTAATGCTGTCCGAGGTCAAGCTCTCAATATTTCTCACCTGGAAACATTTCTTACCAGCAGCTGGTTTATTCCTCCTCAAATTTCCCCACTAGGCTTTCAAATGTTATGTCCTGAAATACAGACTTGAACATCTTTTCTTTTTTTTTTAAGATTTATTTATTTATGCATACAGAACTGGGGTACAGGTCAGAGGTGCAGGGGCAGTGAGAGGATTCACCAGAGACAGAGTGGGGAGCAGAACAGGCAGATTCACTAAAATACACTGCTGAGGGGAGCAGCGGGCGAGTCAAGAGAGGTCTGCTGCTCCATGTGGGTCGCCACCAGGGCCGGAGATTGAACTCACACTGAAGAAGCTGTGGCTCGCTTGCAGTGCTGTATCCCAACCCGTTGTGCCACCAGGGTGGGCCTGACTTGAACAGCTTATACCATTACATCCCTTCTCTGAATCTCGCTGTGTCCACACAGCCTTCCTGATAGGACAGGCCTCCTTGCCCTTTCTCTTTTCTTCATGCCTTTTCCTCCCACTTATTTTTGCTTCATGCATGTTTCTCAAGGCATTTGTAAGTTGTTTGATTTTATTCATTGGGGTTTAATTGACATAGACCTTTATATTAGTTTCAGTGTACATTCTAATGACTAGATATATGTAGACATTGCAAAGGAATCACCACCATAATTCTCGTTAATATCTATCCTAGTGTGTAGTTTCAATTTTTTTTTCTTATAATGAAGACTTCTAAGATTTATTGTCTTAGCCACTTTCAAATTTGCCATATAGAATCATTAACCTATAGTCACCAAGCTGTACATTACATCCCCAGGAATTACTTACTCTATATCTGGAAGTTTGTATCTTTTGTAAACTATCTACCACACTTACTTCCAAACCTATCATCTTTCCCTTCCAAGATCTGTTAAGTTCACTTCCTTAGGGAATTTGCCCCAGGACAAAAGCAACATCCTTCTTATGTGTTTCCACTCTTCCTTTGGAAAACTTCTCTTTTCCCTTGCATATTATCTAGTTATAGTTACTGAATGTGATGTGTCTATGAAGTTCAGTACTTAGGGGGTGAAACTGTAAATCTGTTCATGTTTGTACCATCAGAGCCTGGTCCAAACTTAATGAAGTTTGGGTTGGGAAATTATTTTAGTAACTCGGCAAAGGAATTCTAGATGTAGGTTAAAATAAGTATGAACTGTGAAGCTAGAGGAAAAAGGAACATTTTGTCAATCTGATCTGGGTTAGAATTGTGCCAAGCTCCTAGACGTGCCAGCTCACCCGGGAAATCTCTTGTGTGAAGGATGCTCCTTAAATCTCTCATCACATTTTGTTCCACTTCCATATGATTGAGTGACATCACAGTATGTCAGAGAAGTCTGCCAGCTCTCTTCTCCATTCATTTAATTATGTACTTAAGTTCTTGTATTTACTGCACTAAACAATTAGCTTATATAACGTCATCTAATCCTTCCAACAGCCATACCATCACCCACGGAAGCAGCAAACTTATCTGGTGAAAACCATGGGTTATAGGCAGACGTCCAGGGAATCATGGACTGTAGCTAGGCTTCAAGATACTGGAACAGATCTTTTAACCTCTTTGTATCATCAAAATGGCTCTATTGACAGCACCTACCTTCACAATGGTATGTGCATTGGGGAGTTAATAATTGTAACATACCTAGGACTATTAAGTGCTATGTAAGTAGTTGTTAAAGAAAATTTAGTATTTTCTCTTCCAAATTTACCCATCTTCCTTACACATTTTCTTTCCATCACACTGATGGTCTCTTCTCATAGCTTCTCTCAGGAGTGTTATTTCTCCAAAAATTGTATATTGTATAATTGATCTGAAAATATGAGATTGGATGTCAGAGAGACTGGGGGCTATATCAGGGCCTGTCACTGGTACCTGTGCCGTCTTTGGCACAATACTAACCCTTGGTTCGCTCATAATGGGGTTCATAGTCACAGTACCGTCTTTGGAGACTCTGGAAAGGTTAGATGAGGTTACATACACACACATATGTACATACATACTCTAGGCTATAAGAGGCAATGGGAATGCTAAGTAAAGTACAGTGATAATAGTAACAATAAATGTAGCTCTATACCTGGTCCAGTCTTCAAGTTCATCTTATAACCTCCACTTTGTGACAGGCCCATACGCACCACTACTGTCTGCCTCTTCTGGGTTAAGGTGTCCCTGGAGTCATATCTGACATTCCTGTCTTTACCAAATATGAAGAAATATAGACAATGAAGGTCTGGAATCCATTTAAGGTCTGGAATTCTTCAATCATCTCCCTTTCATGATTAAACACATTCAAGTATTAAATGACACACAAACAAGTAAGACCACATGTTAAATCACAGCTTTTGTCTGCATATGCATTGGCTCCTGGGAGTTTATTAATTCTTACATTGCTTTCCTCTTCTCCTCCCCATCCCACTCACACCTACCCATTCCTTCTTCTCCTGGCTCAAAATAGCACTGCAGGAATATAAATGATTCCACATTTTATGTGCTAGGAGTTGCTTTTTCCCTTTTGCTAATCCTAGATCTGAACAGAGACATTATAGAGACAATTGTATCATTTAAAATCTCACCCAATAGATGTTTATTAATTATATTTTTAAAAAATGCCTCTATGCCAACTGTTTGATAGTCCCATAATCTGAATAATCTGGATTTTGGAAAATTGTAATCTTGACATCCTTGAAAAATCTTTTAAAATGGGAGGTGGGATTTAATTTTGTCAAGTTCGATTTTCCTTTGGCTTGAAAGATCACTCTGAGTCTTTTATTATCCACACTGTGCAGTTTGCTAAGGATCCTTCCACTGAAATATTATAGGAGAAAGAGAAGTGTCAAAGATCAGAGCGAGAACAGCAGGGAAATATTACTTAAGATGGTATCCAGACAAATCTTTATGGTGTTAGCAGGCTTTCACTGTGAATATATTCCATCGTAAGTTTTCTCAAAAAGTCTGTCACCCATTTTGTTGATTATGATATACTAACAAATAAATCACAGTTGAATACAGAGACCCAAATTATTTATTGTAAAGAAATGAACATGGCAATATGCTTCCTATGCCTTTCCAATTAGCGTTTAGATCAATTTATCTTTGTGAAGACATTGCCGAGTTGAATTTTTAGAAATATATTATGACATGTTATTGGAGCCAACTAGCTGTAACACAAGGTCCTGGGACTCAACATTCATTATTTACCCATTTATACTAATAAACCTTTAGATCCCACATGTCCCCTGCTCAATTTGAATGAGGCTTTAAGAAGCACAACCTGTTTTAAATTTATGACACAACAGCAATTGCTTATGACAAAGAAGAATGACTTAAAAGCATATCCATTTCCCCCCGATGGAAGACAAATGATAAGATATTTTTAAAAAGAGGTGGAATTCTTCTCCCTTCTTAAGAGAAAAAATAGTCACAAGAAAAGGAAACTCTAGGTCATAAACCATAAAAAAGAAAGAGAAATTGATTTGGAGGGGCAAGATGGGATCAAGCCATAATAGAGAAGTTCTGGTCTTTTCCTACCAAAAGGCAGAACTGATTGATTTGTGAATTGCAACTCTAAGCTTGCTTTCCTTCTTCTTTTCTATCCCTCCTCCCCTTGGGAATGGATATAGATACTAGGTGGCATGCCTCTTTTTATTTTGTCTCACTATGTCTTAATTATCAGTGCTAGAAGATCAGGCAGTGGTATTTTCTAACTTCAAAGGCTTCAACAGCCCGTGCAGCATGAGGGGGATCAGATGTGCCAGGATGCAGAGTGACAACAATATGGTGTCTTCATATTTTAGAAGTGTCAGCTCAATTTTTTTTTATTTGTGGCACATCAAAGTGAAAATGAGGACACAAGGAGGGTGACTTTACTCTTTGTGATTTTCTTCTTAAGTGACAGCAATATCTTCCAACTCAACGCCTAGACCAGAGAACATAAGAACGATTCTTTTGATTCTAGTGTTTCTCCTGCTGACAGAACTAGTAAAAAAAAAAAAAATGCTACTGAAAACAAATTGAAATAGAAAAGCAACATCCTTATGAAGCAACTTCATTAGCAATTGCAAGAGAATGATTGATGGATAAATCTTGCTAGGTATTAATGAGTAGTAACAAAGTAATAGTAATGACACTAATAATAACTGTAGCAATGACAGTGGCTAATGGTTAATGGTTAATATTTATTGAGAGTTACAAGTTGCTGGGTGCTCTACTAATTACTTTTATGTGATGGTTCTGAATCCCAGCGCGTCAGAATAGCTTGCTTAATATTACACGATATGGCGCCAAGTGAGGATTCTAACCCAGACCATCCACTCTAAACCCATTCATTCTCATGACTGTTCATAGTTTCCTGAAGACTTCTCTCATTTTATTACAGTGTTGATTTCAGTCATAGGAAAACAAAACTGACTATGACATTCACCCCATAATGATAGATTTTATCATTATATATTTTGGATTTGTCATTGGAGTTTTTTCTTTGCTTGTAGGGTTTTCTCAGAGAACATTGCAAGAAGGGTGCATAGTAACCTGGTTATACCCATTGCATTTGATTCGTTTATGCCCTCGTTCCTCAAGGAAGAGCGCTTTGCACATTAGACCCCTGAATGTAGCTGGACAGTAAAGGCTGACTCAGCTCAGCAGCATGGGGCGCAGGTGATACAAGCTCTATAGTCTATCGGATTCTTGTCCTGAATGCTGGGTGGACCCTCCTAGGCACTCTTGGTGCTCAGAAATATTTCAAAGAGGTTCTATTAAATGGACATTTAAGGATGACTATCTCATCCAAAGTCACACAGGTGTAAGTTTTGAAGATTTGCAAGGAAATCTTTAGAAAATCCCACTCTTGCTGTTCTGTTGTCAGACGACAATCAATGCTTCATCTATGAAAAAGATGAACTTGATAAATTGCTACTAGGAGAGCATGTGCTACCATGATTGACCTCTGATTCTCCAGGGATACACTCTTCAGGGAGGGGAAGGGATAAATGTTTCTATCTTGTCTGATGTCATAATAAATTATGCATGCTGGCTATACAGAATATTTCTGTTTGAGAAGAGAGGACACCCACCTCTCAGCATCCAAATTGAGGAAAGAATAGTTGTTCTTGGATGTCATCACTGCCAATCACCCTGAAATAAAAGAGGGAGTCCTTTTCCACTGCTCCCCAGGGAGGCAGTGGACAGGATGGACTTAAGAACTTGGCAGGTGTTTCTTTCTGCCCCTCCTAATTGAAGGCGAGGGAAGGCTTCACTGTCTAGGCTTTTGAAATGAAAAGAAAGAAACCTCCCAAGTGGAGTGCCGAGAAACCTATGCAGATAATATCTGATTATTTCCTAAGACATTCCTAGAAAATTAAAAAGACGCTGTAGACAAATCCTTTTGATTGATAACTGCCCTTTGGAGTTTGAGCTTTTCACTGATGATCTGATAAGAAGAACCTCTTCATTATTTCCAGCAAAAAGGAGCATGAGGCCCACGCAGGTGTCTGTGTCTCTGGCTCCTGGTCTGTTGGCCGTTCATTGTATTAGGTGGTCTCTCACACACCCTGGGAGTTACACCTGATGAGCTGTGATTGTTTTCCTTGCGATGTGTCATTGTGAATGGGGTCCTTTTGAAAAGAGTCACATTAACCAAGGCAGGTTTCTATATAGAAAAGTCTTAGAACCTATGTATGAACCCCTTTAGGAGACACTTTCCTAGGAGGGATCGGGTGAGTATTTGTGTTAGCAATAAACACACACACACACATACACACATATACACACATGACACATACACACATAATTTACTTTTACTGTTCTGTTCTTTCTTTATCTAATTTGCCTAGGATTAAATCAATTGTTATCACCCTCCATTATCATCATTGGTCCAAGTAGGAACTTCTTCCTGCTTTATTTATTTATTTATCTCTATTCCTTTTCTTATTTTCTTCACTATAACTATCCACTCTAATATATTATCATCAAATATGTATTGCCTGTATCATAAAATATGTATTTTGCTTGCATGTATTTTTAATTTTTACAAGTGGCTTTGGATTATAGAGCTCATTGTTTTTCACTTATTTGTTAATTTACACTATATTTCTTGGGTCCATCCATGTTACTTTAACCACTTCTTACTCTGCTGTGGTATTGACCCACCACATTTTAACTATGCATTACCTCTAATTTCCACCATCCTAACAGAGCTGTGATACCATATTTGTAATTTTTATTTGTAAAATTTCCTTATACTTGGAGCAGAACTCTTGGGTCAAAAGGCAAATGCACGCTTAGCTAAGTATTGTCAAATCAACAGTTAAAATCACTGCACAAATCTAAACTCCCACTGGACATATCTCACATAAATTCATTTGCCAATTATTTAAGGTGTTACAGAATTCCACCACACTTGGGTCCCTTATGAATGTCCTCTTTTGTGATTCAACACTTACATATTGCTCATTTCTGAACTGTGACTCCTGAGTTTTCATTTTCCTGCCCATGTTTTCAAAAGTTCTCTGTTAATTATAGAAATCACATGTATATAATCTTGACCTATCAGCTCTCTTCTAAGGTTGCTCATGAGGCTCACTCTTAATTTCACCATAGAGTTGGCCCGGCTAAATGCCTGTTCTCTTTACTGACCTTGCAGCCAACGGGCAAACAGTGAACCAGGACTGGACAACGACATGAAAACACAGGCCATTGTACCACATTCTGCCTGTTCAGCAGGGGCTGGAGTCCTGGGAACAATTTTTCTCAGAAGTTTTGCCACTGAAACTAGTGTGAGTAGCCACATGAGCTTGGAGAGCAGAAAACATTTGATAGGTCCTTCAAGAGCAGTGAGTGGATTGGTGCCCTTTGGCACTAATTTTCTGTTCAATTGCCCAATGGTGTGCACAGGACACACGTGACCAGTGTGACACACTGTGACTCCCACAGTGCCCTGACCCCAGATCTAGCCTCAGAGTACTAGCCATCAAGGTCCTCTGCAGAGTCCCATCCACCCACACCCTGCACCACCACATAATTCCATGTATAGAATTCCATGTACCAAAATTCCTTTCCTACAGACATTTCTGGTTTTCAGAATAGCCTGGACTGATATAAACAAACAAAAAAATGTGATGCCAGGTTCTGCAACCTCGTCATTCCAACATGCTGAGGATGCTGAGATAGAAAGATAATATTTTGATGATATTATCCAGTCACTGTACCAGCGCTAAACTACCTGGCATGTTTGCTGTTTTTTATGTGAATAAAAATAAAATATATATCTGTGTCAGTCATATTACTTTTTTCTTTTAATATTTGCAGCCATATAGTATTTATACTGAGTTTCTCACATGCAAAATGGGGCTAAGTGAGATTTAGTGTGTACATTGGGTTCAGGTGGGCTTGACATTTACTCATTTCAATGTTAGTGATTCACATAGAATACTTTTTCTAGTTGTCAAATTGCCACTGAATGATATCTCTA
Source organism: Condylura cristata (assembly GCF_000260355.1). Classification (NCBI taxonomy): domain Eukaryota; kingdom Metazoa; phylum Chordata; class Mammalia; order Eulipotyphla; family Talpidae; genus Condylura; species Condylura cristata. The sequence goes on along the minus strand of NW_004567103.1, from coordinate 11,166,173 downwards.
AGGAGGAGAGTTTGTGCACATGGGAACCTTTCTAAAATCAGGCCTGGATATTTGGTTAAATTTGAATGCCAAGTGATAATATTTTTGGATGACTGGTCTTTATTGCATTGACAAATAGAATTAGTAGATATCTGTGTTTGAAGTACATACCATATCTTAAAAACATAAGGAAGAGATTGGCTTGAGATAGCAGTAGGCAATGTGAAGAAAAACAAACTTTAATGTTATGGGTATACTTTTCTCTCCTAATGGAATGTTCTATAAATATTTCTCATTTTATAATAACTTATTTTAAATAGGGTGACCATTTATAAATGCTCTGCTGGAGACAAAAAAAAGAAAGAAAGAAAGAAAGAAAATGCTGATTATATCTCGTCAACAGAGGATAACCAGGAGGTCATTATATTCCTTACTGTTTTATGAAACCAAGACTATAATCAACGCTTTGGTTGGGAAAATCTATTTTCCTCACCCAGTGGTTTTACATACTTAGTGCTTTAATATGGAATGGTATTTGGCTTGTCCAACTTCTCTTGCTGTGTTCATAAATCAACATAATCAGTATCAGCAGAACAAACAAGAGAAAAATATTATGATAAAATGTAAGTGAGACGTGAAAGAATATTTTCAAAGGTAAGATACTAATGAAAAACATAAAACCATTATTTTATTTATTTTTTTTTTTTTGTCTCTGAGGTGATTTATTTGCTCATGTAGAATCTTTCCACATTTGTTTCACTGTCAGGATACTCAGGACTACAAAGATGTATTAATATTGGCTCTGAGCTCTGCAAGTTATCTAAAGTTTCAGATCAAGCTTCACTTTGCTTGGTGTCGATAGAAATAAAAGTGTTTCATTAAGTGCCAGGGAGGGGCTTCCTACTTATCTTTGCATGGCTGCAGTGACCTATAGAATCTTCCAAAAAGTAGAGGCTTTTAGGTGATCTAAATACTTGTGCATAGAAATGTAGCATGTCTTCAAGTGACTCTCCTTTTTAATTTTTACCACCTTGAACAATATTCTTGTCTCGGTGGAATGACACCAAATTGACAAACCACAGCGAAATTTCTCATACACTGAACTTGGGAGATAAAACTGCTGAGTGACAGGTGGCACTAATCAGTTCATAGGTAAAAATCAAGATTGGATTTGATGAGGGGATTTCTTGGTCTGTGGTGGATTGAATCCTCTTTTCAATATACTGAAAAGCCTTTTTTTTTTTTTTTTCATTTGATTTTCATTATTCCCCAGCACTCTCTCTGTCAATGTTCTGTGAGGGGATGTCTTTTCCCTGACTGTCCCTAATTCTTCGCCTAAATGCAAGACCCAAGGGGCACATTCGGAGTTAACAAAAGGGTAGAGAGAAAATGAACAGGAAAATGAAAACTCTTGTTCTGGAGACCTAGTGTTATTTATGTCTGTTGTTAGTTGAAAAAAAAAAAAAAAAGTTGTGTGGTGAGCTGGGACCAAGTTGGCTAAGCTCTTGATCACACACTAGTCGCTCCTTGGATTTTGGCTGCTTCTTAACTAGGTCTCGGTTGCCCTTATACCAACAGAGGACAAGAGAGGTGGTCACTTTCACTTTCTGATTAATTTTATGGTTATTGTCAGAATGACCAGTTCCCACCACAGATAACATTTTCTTTAATCGCCTCAAGGCGGAATCCTCAACGGAAAGGTAATTCAGGTCGCTGGTGGTACCTTTTCAGAAGAATCCAAAAAACCTCATTCTTTGATAGATTCACTGCACCTGACAGGTAATAACAAAAATCCTTACATAATCTCAAGGTCTCATTGACTTTGTAGCCTCCAAGACCATGAAGGAATCGAACCCTGTGGTTTGCGTCGCCTGTCAGAGTCACTTTGCAATGGCAGCTCCCATGCGCTGCCACACTCTGGCTGGCCCCCCTCGTGCTGAAAGTCCACAGAGCTTCACTGGTGATGGAGAACCAGGAGGTGCCCAGTTTGGCAATGTGTGGAACACGTGTCATCCGGGTGTCAGAGCAGGTGAGCCGCCTCAGGAGATTCAGGGCAGCCCGAGAAGTGGAAGAAAGGGACATGCAGGCACTGCTGGTCAAGACTTCATCCAGCCCACTCACTGGCTAACCTACTTCAAAAACAAACAATTGGATTTTTTGTGTCAGCTAATTCTAGGATACTTCTACCCTGCCTTGGTGTTGACCCTCTTTGCAACCGCTTTCACGTCTTCTAGCTGAGGTCTCTGCTACTAGACATAACATTGCCAGTGATGTGCTTACTCCCTTATTTATTCACACACATCTACGGAGAAGCAGGGCCATTGCAGATGACAAAGCAGTGAGCAAAACAGTCGAAATCCCTGTCTCAGAAGGAGATGAACACAATGAACCGAGTAAGTAGGTAAAAGGCATAAGATGGGTCTTGTGCAACCCAGTAAAGGGGCCAGATGAGGGCAGGTGCAGAGGAATGAGGCCACATCTTCCATGAGACTGGGTGGGGTCAAAGACACGACAAAGTTGAAGTTAGGCAAGGAAGGCAGTGTCCCATCAGGTTACTGAGAGGGAAAAGCCCAGGTAGAGAAAACACAACATGCAAAGCCCCTTAGGCAGGAGCTTGCTTGATGTGACCTAGAAACAAGCACTGTGAGGAGAAAGTGGTGGTGGGGGACCCAGATGTGCAGGAAGGGGACCCAGATATGTATGGGGCCAGGCTGATGCCTGTGATGGCCTCGGCCTTTCCTGAGTGATGGGCACCTGTAGAGCAGTAGAGCGACAAGACCAAGCTCAGACTCAGATTTAGGAAGAGCTTCTCTTTAAAAGAGGCTGGCGTGAATGCAAGGGTGAGAATGGTGGGAAATGGAACAATTTTGAAGGCAGAATTGGTGAAATAACTGGCAGATTGAGGAGGGGTGCAAAGAGAAGTCAAGGTTGACGCCAAGTTTTGTAGCCAGAGGAGCTGGAAGGATGGGGTTTCTAGCATTAACAAATAGAATGAGGGGCACTCCAGGGGTCCACAAACCTGCTTTCTCAAGTGGGTTCTACCATCTGCTGCATTAAGGCACCATACTCTTCATATACAAGACCTTCAAAAAGAAGGAACTTGAGGTCCTCCCTGGTGGCGCAGCGGGTTAAAGCACAGCACTAAGAAACTTAAGCCACTTCCGCATGAGTTTGAGCCCCGCTTGCCCCGGAGGTGACCACATGGCGTGGCAGACCTCTCCTGACCCGCCTGCTGCTCCCCTCAGCAGTGTACTTCGTCGATCTGCCTGTTCTGCTCCCCACTCTGTCCCTGGTAAATCCTCTCACCCTTCGCATCTCTGGCCTGTACCCCAGTTCTGTATGAATAAATAAAATCTTTAAAAAAAAAAAAAAGGAACTTGAATAGAATTGGTGTGCGGTAGAGAGAAGGATATAGTTTAAAATAACTCCCAACTGAACTCCCAAAGTTACCCATCTCCTCATGGGTAAATGTACAGCCAAATAGGGTTAGCCCAAAGCAGGGTCACTGAGGCCTGAACAATTGCTGCAAGTCTGGCAGGGCCCTATAAAATAAGGCTGAAGGGGCCAGACAAGTCTAGAAGGAAAAGAGCAACATCAACACCCAATTCAAGATAAGTCAGCCATTGTCAGCCTCCCCAAGGGTCTCTCACCCACATCTGTTTCAAGTGCCTCCTTCCATGTCCCCAAAGTCCCTGGTACAAGTCCCAAGCCAAGAAGCAACTTCAGCTTCTTCACATGTCTCTCTCTATATGCCTCCTCCAGGCCTTCCCTTCTTCTCTCCACTTCTCACCTATTCCTCTTCTCATTCCTTTTCCCTGTCATTTCTAGCTCTATCTCCCTGCCTACCTCCACCTTTGCTCAGCGTGGGGCTGGGAACCTGGAACCTCCCCTTTCCCTGGGGATTAGTCTGCTATACTGTCAACATGTTGGCTAGGATCTTAGAAAAAGTAAACTTAAGAAGAAAGAAGGTGGCCGTGATGGGTGCCTCAGCACATTGTGATGGCACAATTACCAGCAGCTTCCTTTCACTCTCTAAAGTGCCCCTGTTTGGCCAGTGTGTTGTGGTCGTCTTGCTATGGACTTCTCTGGGTAAGTGAGTGGGAGAATGTCAGGGAGGACCAGGGGGAGAATGTGCTGGGGACAGCCCCAAACTTCCTTTAGTATCTCTTTCCTATAGAACCCTCAAAATAAGCTGAAAGTGCTTAAACACTCACTTCTATTTTCCACTGGAGTTTGCACTCCCAGAGTCTTCTTTAACATGTATAGCTAACACTATACACATATGAGGTTGCAGGCCTTGCTCCAGATATTTTATAAAGACACGCTGTGCCAGCCTGAGAATGTTACAGACAAAACAAAAGAAAACAAAACAAAACAAAAAAACAAAACAACAACAACAACAAAAACTAGACTTTAAAAGAAGTTTACATTGAAAAAAAAATAATTCTGTGTATTTTGATAGTTGTTTTTCTGTTGTCTTCCAGATCTCGTATTCCAGCACTGCAACTGATAAATTATTTTCACTCTTAATACTTGGTCCCTGGTTTGTCTTCTGTTTATTTCCCTTTTGTGCTTCTTTCTAAATTGTCATGAGCTTCACCTCAGTGCGAGGATTTTTTAGCCATCAGGCTGTGTCCTTACATTCGGAGGCAGGATTCTTTCAGTTCTAGAAGATCTTGTATTACTTCTTGGATAATTTCTTCCTCAGAATTCATTCTGTTTTTCTTTCTGGAACACTTATTACTGGGCTTCTTGAATTGCTAGCTTTATTTTTATTTTCTTTTTGAGCCCGCTCTCTAAATTCTGGAAAATGTCTTCACTTCTAACCGTCTATGAAACATCTTCTTTTGGCTCCTTTATTTTTAACTTTCAAGAACTGTTATTTCTTCTTTGATTGACCTTTTCTCATAGCAATTTGTTTCTGTTTCATTGGCCCAGAGCTCTTATCTCTCTGGGGATGTTCGTTTATTTTTGTAGTTTTCTTCGACTTCCTGCACCATTTTTGGCTTCTTTCAGCCTGGCTTGGCATCGTGTCTACCTTCGCTTGTTTGCTTTTGTCCCTGTCAGGTGGGGGATCTGCACAGATGCCTCATGACCGTGATCTTCTGTGCCTGCCAAGCCATGAAGCTGCTTTTGAAAATTGTATTACTTTAAACTGAGGAGATATCAACTCGTTGACTCACAACACTGGATGACTTAGAGGTCCACATTCACCGCCCTTCACAGGTGCGTTACTACCACACATCCACCCCCGAGCACCCAGAATCCTCCACGGCCGTCTATTGGGCCCCTCCCACTTTTCTCCCATCTCCCTCCTGCCCTCTCCGTGACCTCAGTTTGCAATTAGATTTCTAGGGTTCGTTCTCGTTTGGCATCGTCTGTTCTTCTGCTTCCCTATACACCACCTATGAGTGAAATTTTCCAGTTTTTGTCTTTTTCCTCCTGACTTCTTTCACTTAGTATCACCCCCTCAAGTTTCTTCCATGTCGTCACCAGCGGCCAGATTTCAGGGGTGCTTATGAGAGCTCTTGGTGCTTGCTGGAGCTGGTGGGACGCTGGCGACATCTGGCAGCAGGGAGCTGAGCTCTGAGGACCACCCACAACCAGAGTGTCAGGTCTCAGTGATCTTGCTCTAGGTTGTTCCGTTTCTCCAGAGAAAAATTCTGCCCAGGGATATTGGCTGTGAGAGGGAGGCTCCGCCTCATAACCATAGGTGTTCATTGCTGTCTTCTGCCTCCACCCTGCCCACCCTCTCTGTGCTTGATGGTTCTGAGTCCTGAGTCTCTCAGGTTCTGTTCCTACCGCAGTTGGATAGCTGCCAGCGGAGAGACTCCCGGATTCCAGGCTCACATGCAGACTCTGAACCCGTCTCTTCTGGTAACCCCTCGGACAAACCCCAAGTCCTGAGCCGGGTGACAGTCCCTCTCATCTTTGGTGGTTTTCTTCCCAAACAACAGCCGCTCTGCTGTTTTCTGTGTTTCTTCTTCCAACTTCTTCTTCTTCTTCATTTTTTTTAAATAAAGGTTTATTTATTTATTCATACAGAACTGGGGTACCAGCCAGAGATGTGGAGGGTGAGCGGATTCACAAGAGACAGAGTGGGGAACAGAACAGGCAGATCTACGAAGTACACTGCTGAGGGGAGCAGCGGGCGGGTCAGGAGAGGTCTGCCGCGCCATATGGTCACCTCCGGGGCAGGCTGGGATCGAACTCATGTAGAAGCGGCTTATGCTTCTTAGTGCTGTGCTTTAACCAGCTGCGCAACCAGGGAGGGCCCATCCGACTTCTAATCCAGTCTCTCATCTGCTGTTGTTACCTCTCCTTCATCTTTTCAGATTTGATTGCTTTTTCAAGCAATATTTCTTGAGGTCAGTGTTCTGGAGAGGTCAGTGTTCTGGAGTTTGAGGAGGGGCAGAAAATCGGCGTGTGCTTGCCGTATCGCTAGTGGCTGTTTGATCTAAAACATATCAAAAACATTTAAAAAGAAGGGAGAAGGAAAATACATCAACATTTTTGAGTGAGATAAAAAAACTGCAGTTTCAGTTACCAATCAAATGGAGACCTGTGCATCTCACAAGTTTCAACTTAACCCTCGAGTGAAAAAACACATAAACCAGGTCACTATCATCAGTCTGTTTTGAAGTCAGCAAAAGAAAAACAAAAAAAGCACTAGTTCATATTTTTGTTTGTTTTGAAAACATTCCATCATTCACAAACCTTGATCATTCATTTTAGGAGCACAGGGTGACCTTTATCTGCTGGCAACAGCGCTCTGCTCGGCTCTGAAGTGGCCAAACTCGTGGGAAGGGGAGGTTGGGAGCAGGTCCCTGTGGCGGCGCTGGTCCCCTCCAAGGGCAGAGCCCAGCCTCCTGCACCTTTCCTCACAGGAAATGGAGGAAGCGGGACAGGAAGACAGGGCTTTCAGAGTAGATCCACAGCTTCTGGGGCCATGCAGGGACCCCGGTTAAGCACAGGCTGGACTCAGTCTGCCCCCATCCCAGCGACTCCGCTTCCCATCTGTCTGCTCTTGGACAGAGAACTTCATCCTGGATCATCTTGTAGAGTGTCAGAATGTTAGTGCCTACTTGGCCGATTCAAGCATGCAAACACTTGGGACAGAGCCTGGCCTATTGCCGAGGTGCAATGCAACAGCTACGAGATTATTCTATTCTATTTTTTGTATAGGATTTCATATATCATTAATTATCTGAATGGCTTTTATCACATTCAGCTCTGATGTTTCTCCTGATGAATGTAGGACAAAGCCTTTTAGATATTAAAATAATCATCTATAACATAAAATATACTAAAAGCAATAAACACATATTTCATTATAAGTGAATACACATAAATAATAAATACACATGCATACATCCATAATATCTAAATTTCTCCTTTTGCTTTGGACATATGTATTTGGATATGCATCTCCAAAACAAAAGCTGAAATTCAGCCAGTTGACATATTCCCAAACTACTTGGGGGAAAAAAAAAATAGATTTCCTATTCACTTTTCTTATACTAAAACCCTGTGTGTTTCTTGAAAGAATTCAGATTGATATGCACCCAAATCACTTTTTCATGGTTTACACATGTATATTTGCATACATGGGAAATACAATGATTTTCATGTGTGCTTTTGCTGTTTTTACACAAATGGCATCGTGTTTTGTTCTGCAAGTTCTGGTTTTGCTCAACCATTTGTTTTTGAGATTTTTTTCCATGTCGATTCATGTAAACTTAATTCACTGCTTTTAACTTTTGAATACCATTCCAATGAATAAAATTGCCACATTTTATGTATTGGCAGGTCTTCTAGATCTTCCAGTTGTCTCTCCACTTGGGAAGCCTACAGAAGGGTCTGAGTCATGCAGTTAGAGAGGTTACTCCCTGAAACTGAGTCCTTTCAACATTCCCCATTCTTTGCTGGCCTAGGTGTGTCTCTTTTCCAGAAGAGAGGCACTTGGAGCGGTTCCCTCAAACTGACACCCCCAGCATATTAATCGATGGGATGGGGAGTCACAGTAGGGGCCTTTGGGTCTACCTGCTGCAAATGCCAAGACTCACCCAAGGTGGCTGGGCCCCTACAAACAGGGTGACCTGAGAATTCCTAGGCAGAAGTAGGACACCTTGATGACACGGTCCCTCCTCTTTGTCACTGTCTCAGCCCTGTTGAATTAGTGAAATCAAACACCAAGAAATTGTACAGGGCATGTTGTAAGCAAGTTAATGCAATCATAAAATACAAATAACAGTCTTCCAGGCTGCTAGGATGGTTGTGAGCAATAGCTAATTAAATAGATTGTAAAGCACTCTTTACTTGCTATGTGCCCCATCAGAGAGATGGCACTTGGAGGCTGGCATCAGGTCAAAGCTAAAACTCCGTCTTGGGAAAACAGACTTCATCTTATAATTCATGAGACTATGAAATTTCTAATTTGAGGCCTTGTGAAAAGATGCACAATCTGTTGCTTCCTTCAGTCCGTGGCTGGGTAGGATCAGCCCATCTGCTCGCTGGGGAATGACTTGAGAATGTCTTCTCGCTGGTGTTTTAATTTCAGGTGTAGGTGTTTCCAAAAGGCAGTTACTAAAATTAATCATATTGAGACACAATATGTAAACTTATAAATTCAAGCTGTGTGGCTGGGAAGAAGCTGAACAATAATTCCATCCAGTTACCTGAGCAGAAAGTTCCCACAGGCACTGATATTTAAGACACAGCCGGGGACCTGTCTTCCTTCAGGGCCACAGGTTGGGGTGGGCTAGTTGGGGCCTCTCTTGGGGGCTGTGGCTGGAACGAGGGTTTCTCTGGCTTCTCAGATCAGCCTCTGACTTCTGCTCTGTATCATCTCAGGCACCTTAAGAGACTGTACATCCTGAAAAGTGATTTTGTATATAACAGTTTGAACTCTCCGCAGAAGCATCTAGTGATGATGTAAGAAAAAAAAAATGATAAACTCCGTGGGGTAATATATGTTTTCTAGTAGCTTGAGAGTATGTCTGGCAGATAAATTTCATCTCTTTGTTTCTGTTGTTACTGTATGAAAAAATGATGGAGAACCTCAAAGACAATTTTACCTGAAGCTTATCGTGGTATTTGTATTTATTTTTGGATATTAGCCACCTTGAGAGTGAGAAGGGAGGGCACATTTTAAAGTGTGTTCTATAATTAGCTCTGAATTGGGCGAAGAGAGCTGGAGCTCTGCTGTGGAGCATTTAGAGGTTAAGTTGAAAGGGAGTTTTATTTATTTAATTAACAAATGGTTTTTGTTTGCCGACTTTATGTCAGACCCTGTATCGAATTCAGGATTAGGGAAAACAAACATGGTCTTTGCCTTTCTGGAACTTTCTGTCTCATGGGAGGCTCAAGAATAAATAGTCATGCTAATGCATATGCAACTTCAAGTCCTGGAGATGCTATTGGTCACCATCTGGGGTGTCCTGAGCAGTTCCTGGCCCAGGGAGAAGGGAGTGCGCCCCCTGGGAGGCCTCTGTTGTCAGCAGAGCTGAAGTGAGAATAGGGTTTCTGTGGGCCAAAGGCAGTGTTCAGGTGTTGGAGAGAGGGCTTTCCCTGAAAGGGAGCGCGCCTTCAGGACCTGTGGAAAAGAGGGGAAACCAAGGTGGGGAGCCCTGGAGCCCACATCCCTGGAGGTCAGGGAGGAAGGATAGTTGGGAAGAGGGGAGCCCAGGAATGTAAGGTGAGGCAGAAGAGGAGGGCACAGAGCCTGTGCTGAGGTTGTGCTAAAAGCAAAGGGAAACCAGTGAAGCATTTAAACAAGCTCATTCCGGTTGCAGAACAAACAGGAGAGGGGCCTGGGTCACGTGAGCAGGTTGCTGCTGCTGTGTGAGCGAGAATTATCTTACAGGACACACCACACAGCCATACAAATGAGAGAGGGAGTAAAATTGAAACAGACCTAGAGAAAAAGGCTGTGTGTGCGCGCACAGGTGTGGATGGGGTGTGTGCACGTGAGCGATTTCACATGTGCGTGAAGGCTTGTATGTGTGCACACCTGTGAGTGTGAGTGTGTTTGTGTGTGTGTGTGTGTGACTTCCCTTTGTTCTGTGACACCACAGACTCAGTGTGGATTCTTATTTAGTGGCTGTGTCAGGGCCCACAGTGACTACCCAGTGTAGCTGCCCATCGCCACGGCTCTGGAGAGAGAGCTCACACCTGCAATTTCAAACATCTGCAAGCATCTTTCTCTCCATGTGTAACTGACACTGGAAAAGTCAGGTAGGTCTTTCTTGAGATTCTGTAAGAAAAATCAGTGACCGTGGAGAAGAAGGCCTGCGGAGCTTTGGGCAATTACTTCACGATTGTGGGCCTCATTTTCTTTTGTTATAAGGCCATAGGGAGCTTGGCCTAGAATCAGGGGTCATTCAGTGCCTGGTTTATAGATAAGGTTTTATTGGCCCACAGCCATATCCATCTGTTTGCACAGAACCTAGTGGTTCCCGCAGAGACTAATGGGCTATAAATATCCTAACATTTTTACTATCTGGCTCTTCACTAAAAAGCTTTGGTTACCCCTGGATTAGATCACTAGTTTCTAAACTTCCTGCTCTTCCTTCCCTTCTTCTATTTCTCCCTCTTTCTCCCCTCCCTATGGTCCTCTCTCCTTCCCTCCCTCCCTCTCTCCCTCCCACTCCCTCTTTCTTTCCCTTCTTCCTTTCTTTCCTCTTTCCCTCCTTCCTTTATTGTTTCTTTCTCAACACTGAATCCTTTCTTGAAGCAGAAAAGGACACAGAAAACCAGTGTAAAACACTGATAAAAATAATCTTCCTTTGGGCCCTCCCTGGTGGCGCAGTGGGTTAAAGCACAGCACTAAGAAGCTTAAGCCACTTCTGCATGAGTTCAATTCACACCTGCCCTGGAGGTGACCACATGGCGTGGTAGACCTCTCCTGACCCACCCGCTGCTCCCCTCAGCAGTGTACTTCGTCAATCTGCCTGTTCTGCTCCCCACTCTGTCTCTGGTGAATCCTCTCACCCTCTGCATCTCTGGCCTGTACCCCAGTTCTGTATGAATAAATAAATAAATCTTTAAAAAAAATAATCTTCCTTTATTTCAAATGTTTGGATGGATGGCGTGGCTTTCTATTACTTGAATTTTAAAGTCATTAAGTCATTTTAAAATTCTATAATAATAATGCCTCTAGAAGGCATGGAGCTTGAGAACCACTTGCAGTCTTTGGCAAATCCTTCAAGTGATAAATGGAGTCTTGGTCACCGACCACCTTGCCCCTCTCCACCTGCCATCTGCCTTTCCCCCCTCTCCCCTCCCCCTGCCCTGCCAGGCCCACCAGTCAGCCGAAGTCCCGCGTGCCACTGCTGCTGCCTGGGAGACCAAGAACCCTCACCCTTACCGGAGCCATACTTGGCCACCCCTCTGCTGTTTCCAGAGCTCCAGAGCTTTCTGGATTCCCCCTCTGGAGAAACTTCAACTTCCTGTTCTCCCCTTAGTGTCTGTTTGACAGAACAACATCTGGCTAATCAGATAAATTCAAGCTGTTAATTTTATAAAGACTGTTAATTTTTACTAGTGACTTAATGAATTTATTTCTCCCAGGTACCGCATTCGTATTTTAATCAGGGCTTTCTGGAGATGGCAGCATTTGAAAACCCAAAGGAAGGATGTGTGTGGAGGGACTTGAAGGCTATGTTGTGAAAGCTGAAGAAAAACTGAGAGGAATCATTGCCTTGGGCGTTGCTCAGGACGCTGAGAGAGGCTGCCGGTGCGCCTGTAGGTGTCAGCACTTAGCCCGCCGCCCTAACGCCCGAACGGCCTAAGATGTTGGTCCTGTCTCCCCGCGTAAGATCACGTCATGGGCGTGTGCCAAGGTTCAGATTCTCCCTCTGCTGCAGAGTCAAGGGGATCAAGGCATATAAAGACTATCCTAGTGGGCCTTCTCTTTGCATCTAAGTGCAACCTGATGAGGTAAGTTTAGGAGTAAGAAATTATTGTTTAACTCATACGTGAAATCTGCTCATTGATTTAGGTGAGAAAACTCTTTCTTTCTTTTTTTGTGTCCTTTATCTCCTTTTCAACAATATTAGCTTATGAGCTAGTAGTGGGATTCAGGTGGTGGTCAGGGGTGCTGGGATGCATGGGAACTGCCTCTTTGATTTCCCAGACACCTGGGAGGTTAACTGGTTGGTTTACTTGGGGTTGCAGAAGGTCTCATTTGTGGCAGTATTGGCCCTAAAAGCTAGGCTTCTGAACTTCCATTCTCCCCCCAGCCACAAAACAAACAACACACTTCCATTCTAGAAGCTTCTATCTTTCATACTGAAGGAAGTGCTGAACCAAGAGCATATTTTTTTTTTAAAGATTTATTTATTTGTGCTAACAGAACTGGGGTACAGATCAGAGGTGCAGGGGCGGTAAGACGATTCTCCAGAGACAGAGTGGGGCACAGAACAGGCCGACTAACAAGTGCATTGCTGAGGGGAGCAGCAGGCGAGTCAAGAGAGGTCTGCTGCACCATGTGGGTCACCTTCAGGGTGGGTATTGAACTCATGCTGAAGTGGCTTTAGCTTCTTAGTGCTGTGCTTTAACCCGCTGTGCAACCAGGGAGGGTGCCAAGAACAGAATTTTGGAACAACACATGGAGAGATTTGCCCAGAATGACCCCTGACTGGTAAGATTGCAGATTTCCTCCTGTTGGGACCAAGCCCATGGTGAAGCTCTCAGATCCCCTTCATGAAGCAAGAGACAGGTTATTTTTACCTTGACTATAATTTAGTGCCTGCTTTGTAATTCTGCTTCTGGAGCTAGGTGCAGCCTGCCTTTGCCACCTCACTGCCGGATGAGAACTGAGCTTCTCTGTGTCGCTGGCCTAGCACCGGGAGTCACCCTGCGCACTTGAACTTTCAACAGGCCTCTTATGCTGAGGCTGCCTCCCTCCCTCCATGCCAAGGGCTAGTCAGGCACAGCTGCCTCATCTTTCATTGAACTCCTTAATACTGGGGGGTAATGACAACCTGGCAGGCTGGGGGTCTTTCTCCCACCCCTCTTTTCCAATTCCCAAGCAACTGTTTCAGTCTCTCCCTGTACCAGCTGCCCCACCCTCCCTTTCAAAAATTACTTTCAGTAATTACTACAGCTCAAGGATGCTGTCCAATCTAAACTAGCTAATGAGAACCAGGCCTTCAATCTAAACTGTAATCAGCTTATAACAAGCTCCCTTTTCCTGTGCTTCATTACTGTGACACAATCTATTTTTCATACCTCAAAATGATAAGGCAGAGTAGGGGGAAAAAGAATCCCGCTCTATCGCCAAGCTTGCACGAGAGGGAGATGGGCTTAAGCATGCAAAATTGATTTATTTGCATTCTTCTATTGCTTTGGTGGCTGCATCTTTGAAAGAAGTTAATATCGTATTTTTGATTTGGCCCTAAGAACAGCAGGGCCTGACAATCAAGCATGCTTATTACAGCCAGGAAGAGAAAAAAAAGGAGTCCAGTGGAGCTCAAGTGCATCATGATTTATTTGGACATGTGCAGGCTTGGAGTAGAAAGTATTTTAAATTCAGCTGGAGAAACTGCCAGGACTGTCTTTATCTGAGTGTTTGTTCTCCTTGAAATGTGTCTGATTGTTACCTGTAACCCCATTAGCTACTTACCTGCCTTTCGTTTTATGTGCCTGGGTAAATGCTTCATTGTTTATTTTCAAAGAAAGACCCAGAAGGGCACCAACTGCCACCGGGGCTCTCACTAAGGAGTTTGGGGAATCTGCTTGGCTAATATTGTACAATCTGTTGATAAACACCAGGCTATTTTAATCTCCTGTCCAAGTTTATCCTCCGGAGTTAATTTCCAAACTGTCATGTTTTGCCTGGAGTGATTAAAGCTCGGTCCGTTGAAGCGTCTGTATTCTCCTGGCGTGATTTCCTAGGCATCCAGGCTGGGGCAGAGCCTGCCTATTAATCCCACCCTAATGATTAAAGCGGCTGAGGGCTGCCACGTCGGATGGGTTAATACGGTGCCGAGTCCTTGGGTTTAATCCAACTCAGTCATCACTTTCAATGAGACAGTTTGATGAGCTCCAGTAAGGCTGGACTGCTGTCATTGTCCATTTTAGAATCCAAATACAAGGAAAATATAAAAGCCAGCCTCATACAGTTAGATGGCTTCTAAGAGTCCGTGACTTACAGATATATCAATAACAAAGATAGAAAATGCAGATTGGAGTACCTTTGTTAAATAGTGGTTAATGGGAAGAAAAATCTCATAAAGAGCTACTGACACTATTTTACTTACTTCCCTGAAAGAAAAAAAAAAAAAGAGAAAAATTGAATCCATTAGCTGATTTTAAGTGTTTTTTTCCCCTGCTCAGACTAAAAATGTGCAAAAGATGAGGCAAAATTAGAAAATCGTCTACCTGATGTCTTCATTTATAGAAAATAAATGCATACAACTCATTTAAAGTGGGAGGCTTGCACATTTACTCATTAGACACAATAACCAGTGAGTTGGTAACTCCACTCCTAGAGAATCTTGATCAATCAGGGAAGGTGGGTCCTGGCCACAACTCCATCTTTAATAGCTCAGGGATCTAAACTTGCTTTTAGAATAGCAAAGCTGTCAGAGGATTCAGTCTGTGCATATGTACTTCAGGAGAGTCCATAAATTAACTACTAGTATTTATGGCATTCTGAAAGAATGAAGCCTTCATTGGAATTCATGGTTCATCTGTTTCAGGAATGTTATGTAACACATGCCTTCTATATAGGGAGAATTTTGCTACCTCTGATATTTGCAGAAAGGAATTTTTCTTGCCAAAGCAACTCATTATATTGCCATCGCCTCTCTCTCTCTCTCTCTCTCTCTCTCTCTCTCTTTCTCTCTCTGATTAAAGATGACCGTCTAGAAACCTGTGCAGTGCAATGTCTTTGAGTGGATGCCGGAGGACAGGATTCACGGTCTCCTCTAGATAGTTCAATCAGCCTACTTCGTGTGTTAGAGATCAGGGAACTTGAATTGGCAGGACTGATAGAATATCTGGATTTGCACATTACTGTATTATTTTCTTAAGGGACATTGATTTCCAATATGCATAGTCCCTTCCTCACCTTGACCAGCTGCCAATGAGCATCTCAAGTCTTGACTATACTGCAAGCATAATGCCACTTTGATTTTGCTTATAGGTACACCCTTGCTAAATACAAAAATGAAAGCACCAGGTTGTTTTAGAATTAGTATAAATTTACAATTCCATATTCTTTTATCTTTGCCAGCTTATACATAATATAATATGCAGTAAGTCTCTACTTTTAGCTAAGATTACACATTGAAACCTCTATGTTGTCCTAGAAGTTGAGGTCACCAAGTGTGGGGGTGCCCTGTCTGGAAGCTCATGGTCTCATGATTGCCATTTCTAAACAAACAGACTTTTCTTGACAACATTAAGAGGAAAGTAATAAAAAAATAAAATAAAAACACCTGTTTTTGAGGTTATATTTAAAAATAACTTTCAATTATCTATTTAAAGAGTTATATTTATATCAGTGATATTTATAAAATTCTTCAGTCTATCCCTGATGTCTGCATTTGTTTTATAATCAGTTTAAAATTACAAACTGAGCTTTCTCAAAATAAGACAGAGAAGATACAGATGATTTTAAAAACACTTAGTTGTAAAAGAATTTCTTAAGCATAGATGCATGAAAACTTATTGTCAAGAATCTTAAAATCTAGTAGGAAGAAATGGAGTAACTGACATCAAAGCTTACATATGATTCATGGACTGAATTTATAAACACAGATTGAGAAACTGTAGTGTTTTAAAGGGTTTTAACTTAAAAAAAATGTTAAAAGTTACCTGGAAAATTATATTGTTTAGAAACATTTTAGAGAAAACACTGTGAGTCTGCCAAGAATGGACTTCTAGGATTACATTATGTTCTGTGTCAGATAAAGTAGATAGTAAAGTCAAGATAAGTCAGTTGGTGATCAGTGCCTTTGGGCCTCAAAGCTAATGCTCCCTGTGCTTGAATTTTTATTTTATTTTCATCTACTCTTCTCCCCAATTTGGGTCTATCATATCATGGAACTAATTTGTGCTTTATTTCCTCTTTAAATTTTTTTATAGAAAAATATTATTCAAACAAATAATTTTTAATGGAGAAATCAATGTGATCTCGAAAATTAGTTCCCAAAATGTAATTTTGTCATCATTAATTTCACCTTTAAGAACGTTTGGCGATGTAACCTTATCTTTTTTTTTTTTTTTTCCTTAATGAAAGCACTGGGAAACTCTTCTTACATTTTTATTCAGAATTTTTAATATAAAAAGATCAGGGGTTAATATTTCAGATAATGCCTTAATAACAATGGGATCTTAGTTATGAAAAAAATATATTTGATAAACACTATAATCAAAACTGGGTTGTAGTTAGCAAACATACCATCTTTTTTGAATTGAACACAGTTCTCTCAGTTTATTAACCTGACATCCAAGTTTTATGGACTTTTCTCTTCAGAGTTCATTTGATTATTTGACAAGTTTTAGGCAGGCGTAGGACTCAAAGTGGTAACTCTGAAAAGATGGAGAAGAATAAAATTTTTAAAAGGGTAACTCTTGCAAAAATCTCTCACCTGGGCCACTAACTTCCATAGGTTGAAAGTGTCAGTGTGTTACCCATGTAGGCCTGGGCATTTCTTATGTTGCCTTGCTACTTGGCTCTGCCCATGTCAGAGTGAACCCCACACTTAGGTGGCAGAGGATGGTGCAAGAGAGACACACAGGAGGAGGAACTAGGAAGCCCCAAGTACCCACACTCATAGGTAAGTATTTGCATCAGAACAATCAAACATTGGTGATAATCATAGTCATACTCATCACACCTCGATTGCTTGGTTCTTGTGGAGTGTGTGTCGGGAAGATGTCATAGAACAGTCATCTGCAAACTGAGAAGTGAAAAAAAGCAGACTTTGAATACTGGGACAGAGAATAAATGCAGTCAGGATAAACTGAACAGAGCCTAAGGCAGAACACTTTGGAGGAGTATCCAAATCACACATTGCAGAAACCTAAATCTAAATCCACTTTACATGTCTACAGCTGAACCATGTGGCAAGAATGTTCTTTTATTGGTGGGGGGAGGGGGAGGAGAGGGGGAGGTATACAAAGGACCATATGATTCACTTCCTATTATTTATTCCTACTTATTTTCCACTGTGGGACTCAATCCATACATACATCATCTGCATCTGCATTGAATATCACAGAATCAAGAAAAAAGGTAATTCAAACTAAAAACTGAACAGAGGGTGTCATCACAAACAACCAAACCAGAATTCAGCTGGGAAAATCACACAATGACATAAGCCAATGTGACCTCAGTCAAAAGGGTTAGTAAAAAAACAATCCCCACCCCACCCCAAAACAAAAACAAAATCAAGCTCTTAGAATCCTAGATTATTTAAAAAATAAAAAGAAGAAAAACTTCTAAGTTTCTAAGTCAGCCAGACACGTCACAGTCTTGCAGATTTTCTCTTTTTAGAACAAAGTAAATCCAGTGCTGAGGGACATTCTCTGTGTGAGTCACATTGAAGAGAGAGAGGAAGAGGACATCACACAGTTCCTACACCCTGGGGATGATAAGAATGGCGAAGAAAGAAAAAAAAAGTCACAATTTTAAATCTCCAAGAAAGAAAAACAAAATCATGATTTTAAATGTCTAATCCAATTTTTGACTTAAAATAAACCAAGATGCTTGGCAAGCTCCCTTTCACACGATCAACATGTTTTCTCATAGTTAGTGACTTTTGCTCACCCCTTTCCTCTTTAAATTGAAATGCTTTTAAGAACAGATTTGGTTCAGAGTGGTTTCGCCTTCCTCAGATGTTCATGGCAAGAAGCTTAATCTTCTAGTGATTAGCACATATTTGTTGAACATGATTTCTCTTAACAAATTGCTCTGCCGGATGTTCTGAGGAAGAAAGTAATCTCTTTTACTTTTTTGTACTAGTCCAGCCTTCCAGAGCTTCAGGACCTGCACACTGGGCGAGCCATGGGTCAGGGCACAATGACGCTAAAGGGAGTGATATGATTTTCCCAGAAAGTGGGTCGGGTGTCCTGGTTACAGCTCTAGGAATCTGAAAGGGTTTCTTGGAGGAATATCACTTTCCTTCCTGAGGTGATATCGTTCAAAGGGGTCATTTGGTTGTCACTTTATGAGTGGATCCATAAACTCAGTACCCCAGAATATGTACTGCTCATTTCTTGGATAGATGGGTGTGGTTTCTTTTTTTCATCAGTACAAATTCAGACTCTTTGATGTAAGTACTCATCAGCCAGACCTACACTGAGCAAAGGTACATAATACACCAAACTTGAGCTACTCATTGTAAATTCTTAATAAATTTCCCTCTCTCCCTTTCTCTCTTTCCTCATCACAACCTCCATCTTTTTTGTTTCACTTACTCATTTACCTACCATTTTCATCATGCCATGAAGAGCAAATATAATTCACTAATCATGAAAGTCTCAGTTTTACTGCATCTACATTTTAGAAGTGAAATTATGAATCTGTTATATCAATATTATAGGTTCCATGTTAGTTGATACCTTTATTTGGTCTCTTAAACTATTGAATAGTGATCACAAATGTCCTTTCCTAAGACCTCAGTCTTTGGATCTCAGAAGAAACCTGAGTCTCATTTTCCTAATTCCACTTAACAAAATGAAGATGAAATGAGATAATCCACTTGAAACGTTTAGCGTGGGAGCTTCTATATGGTCAGTACTCTATAGATTTGGCCATTTTCATCATCCTCATGGTGGAGGGGTCAAGTAGGGGAGATGCATCTTTTTGGACATCAACTGTGCTAGAGGATTTAAGGAATGTGTTAAATTATTTAACTTCTAAGTAATTAAAATATCATTTGTACATTAAAACAGTTCAATTACAGAACACACACATCACGTGGATTTTTCAATGTAAAATAGACTCAGAATTTTATGCTCGCATCAGGAAGATTCTGAAGGGGCTTGCTCATTTTCTTCTGCCACTTGGGTTCTTCCAGTGAAGAGCTGGAGAAGTGCTCTTATTGGCTGACAAAGAAAATAAAAAAAGAAAGTCCCTTACTCTCAGCCATGGATTATAGCTTATCCTCATTTCTTATCTGTATGTATGATTTCATTGAGAAGTGCAGAAAATTTCATGTATACATATATGCTGCCATCTATACCTCTACATACTTAATATATACACATACACATTATAAAACATGATACGATGATGTAAGCATATTAAGGCTATTTTATCAAATTCTTTCAATACTTCTGCAAGTTGGTACTTTTATATTTATTTTATAGTCAAGAAAATGACACCTCCCTCAGAGATTAAGTGACTTGTCTGAGGTTTCAATCAATAAGTGATGGATTTGGGCTTTGAACTTAAGTCTCACTAAGTCAAATCCATTCTGCTTTATCTCATCCCCTGGATTTGATTGAAATAGTCTGTCCATAAAAGGACTTATATAGTGGTTATGTAGTATGTCAGTTTAGCTAAATTTCATATTACATTTCCAACAATCCATTTCCTGCAGAGTTCTGAGTTAATGTGGATTACAGAAGATACTTTGGGTGTTTGAATGGTGGTGGTGAAGGGTGTATAAACTCTTCACTGGAGAGGCCAGTGGCAGGCATGAGGGTCCATGGGGGCTCACACATGTTGTCTGTCACTGATGAACTCATCTGGTTGGCTTGAGGCAACAGCTGGGTCTCAATATCTCTAGCTCCTTCTGGATCTGCTGCTTCTGCTTCTCTGACTCCTGAGTTAGGTAGGTTCTCGGGATGGGCACCAGCCTCTCCAGCAGTCACAACTGGGTACATAATTTCCATTTTGCTTGTGGAAGTCAGAGTCCCTTGTGGAAATGTGATGAAGAATCTGAAGATGACAACAGCAGAACATTACCCAAGCATACAATTCTTCCACTTAGAGGTCCCTGACTGTTTGCATTTCACAAGCACATAAGCCCAATTCTGTTAATCCCATCCTTGAGATTGGAGTCTTAGAAATGGAAAAGGACAAATTAATGTAAGTTCCACATCAGTCTTAACATTCTATCTTGCCCTTTTTTCCTCTATCTCATACCCATCTTTCTTAGCCAATTGCCTGCCCTATGTACTTCATGCACAAATAAGGACCTCACATAGACCAGATAGTCACCTCCCACCTTGAGTTAACTGCAAAAATCACTTGCAATGTATTTTCTGGATTCTGTGGTGCAGAATAATACCAAATGCACTAGAAGATATTAGAGATACTCATACAAATGTCATTGAAATCGCCATGTGGTCTCTGCTATAAAAAGAGCCCGACACCCCAATTTCCTTTCTGCTTTGTATGAGAGTTGTTTCTGGGGTAGATTTGGAAAAGATTTCAGATATGTGTTGCGGGTCAAAGCTACAGAAGAAAGTCCATTCTAGACTTTCATACCTAGCATGGTAGAGGCTAATTAGGCTCAATAATTGGTTTAAGCTTTTTACACTGACATCAATATTACAAAGAATGCTGCTCTGTTATATGCATTCTTCTTGAGGATCTGGATGTCCCTAGCTCTTCTTGAGTAACTCTTGGGATGACTTGGTCTCCGTGCCATGAAGCCAGCCATTCTCTCATAGTGCAATTTCAGGGTCACCAAGGGAGCCTCTTTTTTCCCATGTTGTCATTTATCCTTATTACTGTTTTTCTAGCCGTGAGGATAATATTTGAATTTCATGAGAAAAATCTAGGTCTTACAATGAGAAAACTGCTGGAGATGATGAGCTGTATGTTGTCAGATCCTCCTTGAAGAATAAAAGGAAGCTGGAGGAGGGGGAGACTGGTACCCTTTGGTCTGTCTAAGACCACTGATAGGACAGCAGCTTCCTGCAGAGGGTCAGAGAATGAATAGTGTAGGATTTGGGGGCGATATGTTATCTGTTGCAAGGGCTTACCTCTGTTGTTATAACATGAAAACAGCTAGAGGTGATAGATAAATGAAGGAATGTGTTCCCATGAACAATATTGATGGCCAGTGGACCTTGAATTTTATGTATTTTCAAGTGCCACAAAATATTACTCTTAATTATTTTTTCCCTGTCATTTGAAAATGTAAAAACTATTTTTTTAAGACTGAATTAGAGTTTTTCATCCCTGTTTCCTGAAGCAAACATCTCTGATTTTAAGTTTGCCTGAAACTGGTCTGGCCATTAGATTGGTATGTTTTAAGTGGGAATGCCTTTAAGCAAGGCATTAGAATCATTAGAGCAGAAAAATGCAGACTTCTGGGTCGTAGCAATCAGTTTGTCTAGCCAGTATTCCAATGGAGGTTTGATTCTATATGGAACAAATTTAAGGAGTCCTTTTTCTGATGCCCCCACACTCAAGCCCTCTCACCACCTTTGCTTGTGAGAGGAGAAAAATTGAGTGTCTGACATATTGATAGTACAGACTGAGACATGAAATATGTCTACACAATAGACATATTTGAACACATAGCTATACAATTGACATACTGTTGACCTAGGTGTATATGTGTATAGTGACATACATGCTCAGCATCCTGTATTTATGCATGTGATATGATGGGTATAGGCCCACTGCCACATGGCCCCAACGAACACATGCACAGCTGCAAGCCAGTACATGCACAAAATCTTGTTTGGTGATTCTTTATTTCAGTGATGTAAATCTAAATGACCCTTTGAAAATAGCTGCTTCCATCCCATATGTATGTTTTGACAGAGTAAGAAGTAGAAATTATTGTATGATGCTGTCACCTATGTTGAAGTTACAAGTAGGGGAAATAAATGTTAGTACTTTCCAGTCTTTATTCCTCATTAATATGTGTTGATAAAGTTCTTCATCACATCAAAGAAGTAGCATCTTAAAGAAATAATTATTTTCAGTTAGACTGAAAATTCTTACAGGTGCAGAGTAAACTTCTTTAAAATATATACATGAACAAGCAAGTTTAAATATTCATGCTCACTAATGCACTTTCTAGTGATATCTTCAATTTGGAGTGATTCTCAGGTGGGCTAACCTGTTTCAATTCCATTTGGTGCCATTCTTTTATTTCAGCATACTCTCAAAATTTTTGAATGTCTATCCTAACTATAAACTTGAAGTTTCCTTCCCATTTAAAGAGATGTTTTCCAACATAAGAATCAGTTCCTCTGGCCATGTTGCTCATTGGGGACATTTCCAACAAGAGAGGTGAATGTTGCAGCAAATAGCACTGCATTTCCAGTATGGTAAATAATCTGTCAAGACAACACCCTCGCCAATTGTTTAATTGTCTATTAGGTTTCAGTGACAGAACTTGGATATGACATGACAAAGGGGTTTAGGAATAGCCATCCACTAATGTTCCCTTTAGAACAGCAGAGACTTCAATAAAGACATCCGTTATATCTTTGTTTCCTACGGCACAAAGAACCAGTCTTCTTACCTTCAATTAGTAATGGAAGAACTTCAAAAAGGTAAGGACTCATTTCCATTTTTGCTATTACTGGCAAGTTTTAGATAGTTGGAGAGTTTAGTGGATCCCATCCCCATCTTTTCTGTTTCTTTTTGTTTATACCCTCAGGGTGACTCCTGCTAGTCAGAAGTTCATTGGTTTCCTTTTCTTATTTGCATACATTTGATTATTTTTGAGATATTACCAGGAGAGAAAGAAAAGATCTTTTTGCAGAAATGATGTATATTTTCAACAATGTCCACCTTTTAGAGATGTTGAGTGAATTCATTTGAGCTACAGTTTCATCTGTCAACACCTGCAGGTAAGTTCTCCCCAAGTTCAATTTTCCTACAATTTTCATCAAAATAGAAACATGCACAAGATTAAATGAAGTCTTTCTCATGAATCCTACATTTAAAAGATTTGGTGATTCTTACATCATCTTTCTTTTCTAGTAGTTAAACTTTTTTTCTTCAATAGAGGTTGATATTTACAAAATTCTTTATATGAGCTGGTCTGGGTGCAGTTATTTGATGTAAATAATGTCATGAAATCCTCCTATTTGTACTTACCCTCTTATTTCTACTATATGCAAAAGGAGACAATGATTTATTTTCACTTTAATCTCAGCCTGACCCTAATGATCCTCCTTTGTAAATCATCCATTGAGCCATCTACCCTTCTTCCCTTCCTTTCTCCCATTATTCCTCCCACCCACCTTGCCTGCTATTCATCCATCCATCATTCACGCATCCATCCATCCATCCATCTATCCATCCATCCATCCATCCATCCATCCATCCATCCATCCATCCATCCATCCACCTAGTATATGTTACTGGGTACCACCATTGTGCCTAACACCTTACTAGCTGCTGGAGAAATAGTGGGGAAACACTCAGAAATTATCTCTACCATGGGAACTTACAGTTTAGTGGGGAACATGATACTGATTTTCAGAAATCACAAGATAATTCTATATGTGCAGTGGAAAAGATGTACATCCTGAAAACTTTGACAGGGCAAGTTCACCTAGTAAAGGCAGGCAAGGGAACCCTGAGGAAATGATGACAGAGAAATGGTGAAGAAGAAAAAGTAGAGGAAGAGGAAGAGGGTGGGAGGTGGAAGAGGGTGAAGAGTTTAACCTGGAGCAAAAGGAATGGAAGAATGGAAACTAGACGGGTGACAAGCTCACCTTTCTGGAAAAAATAAATCACATTATAACAAAGCACTAACATTACAATATGGTGATGATGTTATGACATAACTTGTTTAAGATCCTTATCTCTGGTAGACTTGAACACAGGGGAAGTGTCTGAAGATACAGTGGCCATTCACCACTGTTGGACATCTCAAAGGCTCTAACAATTAAATTAAATTTTTTGTACTCAGTCATGACCTTATTAGGTTAAACTTGACCTCCACACACATGAGGATATTGATAATCTATTTCTTGTGATTAGAGTGGCCAGGACATTCCATTCATACTTTTCTGTCAGGATATGAATGAAACGTGTATGACCTCATCCTTCTATAGTCTGAGTATTCTGCATTCCAAAAGAATCTGGTTCCAGAAATTTCAATTATTCCCTCTATTTTTTTTCCCTCAGTGTTGTCTTTTCATTTTCTTGTTAAGAATTATGTGTGACGTGTGTGTTCTTACCCATGTGCAGGACCCTGACATTTTAGAGTCCTAACTAGAAGACAATATGGAATAAAACATCTGAGATTCAATTACCTTGGTAAAAGCTTGTCTCTTCAGATTTCTAGCTCTGTTCCTTCTCTATCAGTCTTTTACACATGTATTATCTGCAGGAAATATATCTAACACTTTTATTCTGAAACAATTAGAAATGTTCCCAAATTAAACCTCACATTATGTCTTAATACCTTTTATTATTTGGAAGATTATTAACACATCTTAGGATGCTATGTAGGATACAGACCATGTAAATTAATATTTGAGTCAAAACCACATTATCAGTTTAGGTTAGAGCTTGGCCTAATATCCAGACCCAGCCATTCTTACCTCAATGTTTTTCCTATGATGCCAGGCTAATGCATCTTCAGTATTTTTTTTTTTTTTCAGCATTAAGAATAGCCTTAGATTCCTTTAGCATTTTTAACTCTAAAAAAGCATTAAGTGAGAGGATCCAGAAATGGAGGTTTTCCTTTTCCTTAATTTTTCCTCTTTTACCTTACCTCATTTCCCAGTACCCATTTTACTTCTCTTGAAACTTAATTGATTTATTTCTTTATGCATGTACTTATTATTGGAGTAACATTATTATTGAATAAACATTATAGGAGGATGTCAGCTTCAAGTCTGCATCATTGAAGATCTGCATATTACACATATTCCTTAAGTTCAACACTGGAAGTTCAAATCTATTCTTCATCAAAGGATTTTTAAGTTCTTTTTAAAATTAATCTAGCCAAAATTTCTTTTCACATGTCTAGGTCTCACCTGGCACATGGCCATTCCTTGCCAGATGATCCTTCACCATTTAGTATTTTGCATTGTTGACTGTCCCTGCTGAGGAAGAAAGTCTGGAGCCCACTGGGAAGGAACACATGTGAGTAGTTATCTTTTGTTCTTCTCTTGGCTCCTTGTTCTGGCCATGTGTTCTAGGCAGGACTTGCAATTAGGACGCCTGAAAGAAACGAGCAGATTGGAGTTGCCTTGTCCTCCTCCACTGCCAGCAGGGCTGGGGGAGGTATACTGTGCTGCCCCAAAGCTCGGTGAGAAACACATGCTTCTCAGGTTAAAAAAAAAAAAAAATTCAGGCTGCAGGTAAAGACCGGATCTATGGAGATCTGTGTATGCAGATTCTTACACTAATTCTCGTGATAACATTTGATTCTAATTTTTGCATTTAAATATTTAAGTTTTGGTTCCTAAGTGACCTATACTTTACACCTCATTTTACCTCTCTTGGTGCCTAAGCACCATAAACACTACATATTCATATATTTTATGCAATGTTTGTAAGTGTGAATACAAGTACAATCAATATTAGGAGTCAGGACTTTTTTCACTGCTGTAAACTCTCAGAAAGCAACTTAGCACCTAGTGTGACATTTAGAATGTTTAGCTCCCCATTTGTCATGAGGACCAACCAATCAGAAGACTTTACCAACAATCTGTGTACATGATGATATCCCAGATGGATGGCACCCCACAGCCATGGATATCATGGTACTCAGTGAATGTTGGTTGAAAAACTTTGTGAGTGGTAATGTGCTCACATACGTAATGAGGCGACTTTTGAGACCATATCTGTTTCAAATAGATCTTGGACAATGCACACATACACACAGACATGCAAAAATGCCTATATGTATTTGAAAAACCAACACCTAATAATAAAAGAAATTCAACGTAAAACAGCAGACCTTTTGATGGCTGTTTCTCTGACTTTTCACAGCTGAGGCAAGCAAGGTACATTGAGCTGACATAATGTGGTGTGGGCAGCTGTAAAGTCCAGCGACTCCTGTGGCTACTAACTCTGTCCTAGAAACAGGCTCATTCCCACTGACCTAGAAGGGAGTAAACTGGCTACAGTTCTATTTTAATTCACTAATATGTTTCTCAAAACTTTACCACATGTGAAGAGTATTTGGCTGACGTTACTCCTCTCAAATTTTATTCTAAAAAAAAAATATTTTATGTAACTTTAGAAGTGCACAAGGCTGTACACATTTGGCTAGTCCTGACGGCACTGTTTAGAGGTAAATAATTGGGGGCTGCTAGAACATCTAGCCACAGGGAACCAGGAAAGCTGCCCACACTGGTGTCATTGGCACCAAGTGGTGAAGGCTTGTGTGTTCTAATACATGGAGGTGTGACGAGATTTATCCACCAAGCTGATGTAACAAAGGTGCTGTCTAGATAGAGTGAGATTGCAGGTTTGTAGCTCCTGATGATTCAACATCATCTGTGCCTATAAATATATCAATAGGGACTAGTGAGGGTCCTGCCAATTTTTCTAGGAACAGTTAATTGACTTCTGTTCTGGAACTTAATGTTCCCAACAAACACCTACACTAAATCTAACTTTTATGACATGATTATTAAAAGGTGAGTGTCATTTGAGAAAACTGACTCTCTCAATGTTTGGGTTCTTCTCATAAATTGAGCTTCCTGATTTTTAAGTTGCCTTTTAGACTCCTGCAAAGAGAGGGCATACCAGGACAAATCGGATGGAATTCTTGTAACTACTCAAAGCATATTTTCAGGAATTATGATTGATTTAGACTTCAGATGTTGAGCTAGTTTGGGGAATATGGATGATTCCCAGAAATCCAAATTAAATAACTTTTTTTCACACAACTTTTATATAACAGACCCAGGTTTTAACAATAACGACAAGTAGTTAAAGCTTATATTTTGCGACTAAATCTATCTAAACCCTTTCTTTATCCCAGGTGTCCCTGCCTTCGCCACATGTTACTAACATGTGTTCCAGTTAGTTCTTGAGCAATTAGAGTAATTCCTTATGGCAAGTGACTTCTTACTTTCAGGGAACTTTCCTTAGGAGGAATCTAGGCAATTGGAAAGCTGGGGTTTCAGGTCCAGTACTGCCACTTACCAGCTATGGAATAAACTGGTAAATAAATTAGCTTCTCTGAATTTCTCATCTTCACATGGAGGCATTATAAAACAATTTTTAGAGTGAGTCAATAGCAAATCAAAACAGTCAATGATTATGTAATTCCAGGCCTGTTTATAATTTGATAAAGATTGGCCAGTTGCGTGGATTACATACTTAACTGGATCAATGATGTAGCGATTGTATCAATGTAGGTAGCAAGTTGTATAATCAAATCCTCAAAGAATTACCTAGAGTTGGATAATTAAAGGTTCCCCAGAGGAAATGAATTTTACTTTTCTAGATCTCTGTTTCTTCCTTTGAGAAAGGAAATCATTACCTTTGACGATTTGAGGACTTTTTCAGCACTCAGTTCTATGATGATAGAGACGATATAGTTTTTAAAAAGTTACTGTTTAAGTTGTTTTAAAACAAGACCATCTTTCACAACTTTAATTCCTGCCATTTGATCCTTTTTGCAACAGAACTAAAATCTGCCACTGAGATCTGTTGTGTTGGCATCACAGCATCCAGAGATATTCAATAACAGATAAATAGAAGATGAAAACAGAAAGGTCAGAGCATCATGTGGGAAGCTGGCAGGCAGCACAGTGCCTACCAGGTTTCAATGACAGGCCAATCTGGAGGTTCAAATGCCTCAGCTTCATGTAACTCATCGGGAAGCTGGTACCCACCACAGTTCTCCAGATTTGTTCCTCTGAATCATCCAGTCTGTCATGCTGAACACTGAGGTGAGTTGTAATAAGCAGCAGGAAGTGGACTCCAGCCCCAAATGGTTGCGTGCTAGGACATGGGTGGGATGGTGGATTTGACTTTCTGCCTCAAGGAGAAGTGAGGGAGCTGCAAGATATACCATGGAGATGTGAGCATTTTCATACACCACAGACTGATGGGGATTGGCAGCAAGGATGTGTCCTGAGGTATCCTTGGGGAATGGCATGATATTTTAGACTACTGAAGTGTTCTGTAAAGTGAGGTGTAGCTAAATCGCTCTTACTATGCAGCAGGCATAGTACTTCACATGCATCATTTGATTTCACTTTTACAACTTTGTTTAAAGAAACCATTATCAGTCCCATCCTCATCAACTCATGAGGAAAGTTAGGTATTGAGAGGTTAGATGACTCGCTTGAAGGAAGTTTCCTTCAGAATGAAGGAGAAGTAGGATAGTAGCCCAGAGCAGACATGAATACACTTACCCTGTGCTCAGTGTCACAATGCTGCATTTACACCACTCTCTGCAGCCCCCTGTGAATGGTAGCACCTTTAGTATCATTACTATCATTGAATTTCTGCACAGGGACAACTCATTCCTTCATAGCAGGAGTTCTATGTCCTAGATTTAAGCTGGCACCCAGAAGCTATTTTCTTTCCCACAGGAAGGAAACAAGAATGGCCATTTCAAGTTAATTTCATCCTGAAGGGACATGATAAAAGATGATTGATTCTTATAGTTTCATGCTTTTTGGTACCATTTCAAAATTTAATACATACTGAATGAAAATTGATTATGGCATATCCTAAGGGTTCAACCATTTCCCCCCTAGTGTGCATGAATGCCTCTGTGTGTGTGTGTGTGTGTGTGTGTGTGTGTGAGAGAGAGAGAGAGAGAGAGAGAAAATATGAGTATAATCATACATATCCCATGGATCAAGAGGTGAGTTAAGGGGACCATATACTTTAAAAAATAAAGCAAAGACCAAATAGAATAAATAGATTTCCAAGAATGTTTCAGAAATATTTTAGTTATATACAGATTGCTATTTATTGCAGAAAAGTGGGACAGTCTCACATTATGCTCAGCACTCTTAGGCATAGAAGAGACAACTGACATCAGGACTTAATCATAGCACTTATTGTATGTCATGGAAAATGATGTCAATATAGCTTGAAGCAGGTATGTTTTGAATGGGATTTAATCCTTGGGCAGCAATAGTTGAGATATTACCTAGGTGAAAAGCTAAACAAGTTCAATATGGGATATGTTTTAACTCATATTTCAAACTATCTAAAATAAAAGCTTTATGAAAAGTTACTTTAAGGAGCTGTCATTTTCACCTTGGTAGAAATTCAATTCTAAGTTAACAATTGAAAAGAACCCAAAGCAAAGTCATTTAGTGTTGGTGTTGTAGGAGGTTGACATATGGGGTACACCCTGGGTTCATTCTGGGAGGTGGATTCCCACTGCAGTCCTGATAACTTTTGTTGCACACCATCAGGGGGGAGCTACTCATATAAACACATCTTTCTCTAATGGCTCAAAGTGGCAGCTTGAGAGGGTTGGGAGTGGGAAGAGTAGAAAAAAAATACTGTAACAGAATGGAAAAAGAATCAGGGTGATGTTTTAAATTATAATACAGATTATAAAGATCAATCAAACTGTGGCCATATGCAAAAATTGAGTGTGTTCTTGCTTAAGGACTAGAAAATGTCAAAAAAAAAATGCAGATGTTGATCTGGTTACATGAAGGGACTGTGAACAATTTTATCTTGGATTTAGCTTCTTATTTTAGTAAAATTGTATTATTTTGAAACAGCACAGATTCCAAATGACTTTGATTAAACACCAAATCTGCACATTTATTCAAGTGAATGCACACTCAACATTCTCAGTTGATGAGATCAGTCATGTAGTTGACCCCATCATTTGACAGAAGAAAAACAGGTCCAATATCTTTGGCCACTTGCTAATACAAACAGTAGCAAGTGGGATTTTAACTGAAGGTGCTTTCCTGTATCCTGAGATGTCTTTCTCTCATCTCTTATCATTGACAACTCATGATATTCTCTTAACTCCTATATGAGCTTCAATTATGACAACATAAATCTCCTAGGACCTAAGTCCCTAAAACCTATAAATGTCGTTTTATTTACTAAGATGGTCTTTGCAGATACACATAAGATAAGAACACTGAGATAAATGAGATAGTCTAGGATTTCTTTATGGGCACTAAATGCCATTATAAATGACCTTATAAAGAAAGACAGAGAGTTTCAACACACTCAGAGAGAGGAGCTGTGAAGATGAAGGCAAGTTTTGCCAGTATAAACCCATCGTCCAAGAAATGCCAGCACACCAGAAGATGAGAGATGTATTAGAGGGGGTGCTTCTGAGTTCACACTTTACTTTCAGATTTCTGGCCTCCAGAGTTGAGAGAGAATACATTTCTCTTCTCTAAGTTGTTGTTATGGCTCCCAGGAAACTCACATGACTCTTAGCTTGATTTCCCTGGTTCTGATCTCTGCTCTGGAATGAGATTCAAATTTTTATCATATGGATAATTCCACTCAGTTGTTCAATCCACACTAGCTGTCTTCTCCTCTCCCATTTTAGCTTAGTTAGTCATTCACCAACTTCTCATTACACAAGCTTCAAAGGTTTATTTTTTCATTCCCATCATCTGGCTAGTTACCAAATCAGGGTAATACTACCTTGAAACTTAATTTCTTGTCTGCTCATCTACTCCTCATTCCCAACCCTGGCATTTGGAACAGATCCTTATCACCTGCATCACTTAGATTCCTGCAATACTCTGTACTCTCCATTCGTTAATTTGCTCTTTATTCTGCCAAGAGAGGCTACTTTCTATAATGGACATATATATGAGAGTACCTGCGGAATGAGCTGAATATCAGAGCATCACGAAGCAGTGGGGAGATGCAGACCCTGGGGATGTGGCCTTCCCTTTTGGGGCTCTTTGGCTTATTAGCTGTGAATGTGGTAAGAAGTTTCTCTGTGTCCATTTCTGCTTCTCTGCAAATTGGGAGCACTCTTAGTGCTTCTTTCATAAAGGGGTCATCACAAAGAAAATGAGTCAAAGTCTAAAAAGCACTCAGAAGAGTTTTAACCATCAAAGAAATAAACTATGTGCAATGCAAATATGGTTTATCAATGACAGTTGCAATATTGAAAGGGAACATTAGCTATTCTGATCTGTATTTAATGTTTAAATATGTATAGAACAATTCTTTACATTCTGGTCATGTTCAATCTTACAACCTCATCTTCTGCCATCCTATTGGGATTCTCTAGAGAAACAGAACCAATAGGTGTGCACCTGTGTGTGCAAATGTTTGTGTTCATGGGTGTACACATATATCTTGTATATGACCCCATGTAGACACCCAGGTATATATAAA
Source organism: Condylura cristata (assembly GCF_000260355.1). Taxonomy (NCBI): domain Eukaryota; kingdom Metazoa; phylum Chordata; class Mammalia; order Eulipotyphla; family Talpidae; genus Condylura; species Condylura cristata. The sequence goes on along the minus strand of NW_004567103.1, from coordinate 11,134,981 downwards.
ATAGAGACATAAGTACAAATATAGATATACTATGAGGTGACCATGGGGGCTGATGAGCTCCCAGACCTACAATTGTCAAGCTGGAGGCCCAGAAGTATTAGAAGTGTGTGGCAGTTTTGGGACCCAAGAGGGGCAGATGTTTCAGATTTTCGACCAAATGCAGAAAAACTCCAAAAGATGACCAGTTTGGAGGCAGTCAGGAAGTGTTAGGGGAAAAGAATTTCCTGAAGAAACTCTGCAGAGTTTTGTGGACTCCACTCCCTACTCCAATCACTGAAACTACTACTCCAGCAATACCAAGGGAGGAACTGCAAGTACTCAAGGTGGAGCTAAGCAGACATTTTGGGACTTTTGGGGACATATATGAGGGAGCCATGTTAGATGCTCTCTCTCTCTCTCTCTGGACCACATGGCTGCTGGCTGGTTGCTTGGCTCTTGATGAGCTTTCAGTGTGTTATTGGAGTTCTAAGTCAGCAGAGCTGGTAGGATGCTCTAGTTAACTTGTATCTCTCTCTCTCTCTTTCTCTCTTTCCCTGGGTTGTACCTTTTCCTTTCTCCTTTGTAAATAAACCCATTATTGACCTTTTTTGTGTGTGCTTGCAGTACAATTGAATTTTAAGCATGCGGGTGAGGACCCACAGACAGGCAACCCAGTTCACATTTGGTTACCCTGTAACAGAAGGAGTCTCTTACCTGGGGCTGTCTCTGTTCTGTTCAGACCATTGACCAACTCACTAATGCAAGCTCATACTAGTGAGGACCCTGTGCTTCCCAGTCTATCAATTCAAATGTCAATTTCATCCAAAGCATTCATACAGAAACACCCAGAATAGTGTTTGTCCAAATATTTGGCTGCATCATGGCCCTGTGAGTGGACACATAAGAGTAACATTTTCTTTATGACCTTCTGTGCCAACTTAGCAAACTCTTAATGGTTTCCTGAACATGCCTGGCCCTCTCTCTGTCTTAGAGAAACACAATTTTTTCTCATAAATTTTCCTTCACAACCTTCCATAGCTGTCCTCCATTTTGTCCTGGACAAGCCCTAGTTAGTTTTTACAACTGAATGCAAATGTCACCCTGTTCTCTCGTTGGTATTCCCATTATTTCACTTCATACGGTGAGCTTGGGCTCTCCTGCCTCTGTGCACCCACTGGAACTCAGTCCACAGAGCTGGCCTCACAGTGTGAACACTGGGTGTTTAGCCATGCTCTCAGAGGCAGGCTGTGTAGAGGGATCAGCTCCCATGTCTTTTCTTAGCATTCCTACTGCCTGGCTCAGGGCCTGGTACACCATAAGTGCTTGACAAATGCTTGTTGTATTAATTCTTGGCCCTTTGGCAACACAGAAAAGATGAACCTTTTTAGGGAGCAATGAAAGGTCAGCAAATTGGAGTTCTAGTTTATGGCAGTTGTGCTATTCCCTAAGTGATTTTTTTTCCCAGAAGACAATCTGCTGTTCGTTCCCTGCAGAGGGAATTTGGGGACTGCCTGCAGGAGTGCCCTGGCTGAGCTGAATCAGTGCGATGATGCCTACAGAGAGAGGCAATCTTTGAAGCGCCCAGGCGGTAACCTTTATTTAATTGGCAAGATGGAAATCAATGACACATATGGCATTAGCAATTTTTGATTTGGGGTTAATTTTCAGCGATATCTGCTGATCAAAAAAAAAAAAATTAGATTCAAATAATCTTCACAACATTTTTGGGTCCAGGAAAATCCTAGTGCACTTGTTGTATTTTTAATAAGATATCAGATTTTTAAACTTGCTTGTTGAAGGGAAAAAATGGCAATTGCATAAACAGTTCAGTTACCAGAAAAGATGTATACATTAAATAAAGCCTGTGCTTTACATTAAATAAAGGCTGTGAATATGACAAATTGTTCCCATCTTTTTTATTTCCTGGGATGTGTCTATTATTACTTAATATTTTTATTTTATGTGTTTAATAATCTTAAAGGTAGATAAAAGGTGAGCCCACCCAAACTATGAAGCTGAGGAAAACTTTCCTAAATCAAAATAAAGCGATTGTTTTAATAATGAACAACTTCATTCAGAATTCAGTACAGAAAGCAGAAACCACTTTAGGTATTTTAGGCAGAAAGGGATTTAATACAGGAAATTAAGGACTTAGAAGATTGTCAGAAAGCTGGGCAGTGTGGACGTGAAGAGCTACCACTGGACTCCTAAGCAGGCAGATCAATGGCCCGACACCACTGTGCTTTGCTGCTGCAGCACTCACTGACCTGAACCTGGTGACCAGTGAATGTGCTTCCTGTCTCTCATCTGAACAGGTAAACAGCACTAGCAATACAGCCACAGCCAAAGAGTCAATGCAATACACACCAAAAGTCCAACCTAACCAATGTCATTCACCATGAGGCTCAGTACAGAAGCTGGTGCCTATGACAACGGGCATTTTCAGGGTTAAAAATGAGATGAGCTATCAAATCATCTTGATAAGTCACAGAAGACCCTTAGATGCATATGACAAAGTCAGAGAGGTCCATCTAGAAGGGCTGCACTCTTAAGTTTCTACCATAGCATTGGTTCAAGGGTTGTGGGAGAGAAAGGGCTCAATGGCAGAGCACAGAAAATCAGTAGGGCAGAGAAACTACTGTCTATATAATACTACAGTGGTAGATACAAGTCATTATGTTTGTCCAAATCACTTTCATTGCCATAATACAATTATCACATTAAAGGATTTAACCACTGGTCTAATGCAAACCTAAAGTTTCGCCCATATTTAAATTATCCCAATAATGTCTATTAGAATATATTTTGGGGCCCCCCGGTGGCACAGCTGGTTAAAGCACACCACTGAGAAGTTGGCTGCACCCACTTTGGTGTGAGTTTGCTCCCTGCAAGGAAGCTCACCCACATGGCGCAGACCTCTCCTGACTTGCCTGCTGCTCCCTTCTGCAGTGTACTTCATCAACCTGCCTGTTCTGCTCTTCACTGACTCTGGTGAATCCTCTCACTGACCCTACACCTCTTACCTGTACCCCAGTTCTGCAGCATAAATTAATAAATCTTTAAAATAATAATAATAATACTATGTTTTTGAATCCGGATCTATTCAAGAATCTCACATTCTGTTTATTGTTATATCTCTCTAGTCTCCTCTAGTCTATACCAACTTCACCAACTTTCTATGGCTTATAAATTTAATCTCCTCAGTTTAGTATTTTGAAAAGCCCAGAGTTTATAGTTTCATTAGCCTGATTGTTTTAATGCTATTTGATGCATATTAGATCATTTTAGAAAAGCATGAGTAAGTGATATGTTGTTGTTCTTTGGGAGCCGATGATACCAGTTGTCACACTCTTTGTTGTATTACATTTTTCATTTGATTAGTGTGTCTACCTGAGCAGGAAGCTCTAAATGTCGATATCACTCAAGTAAATTAGAATTTTCTGCTCCCTATGGTTGGTAGCAAACTGAGTCATAGACAGTATCTTCACTAATTTTGAAATCTCCACTCACATGATCATCAGAACAAGCAAAATCCATTCTTTCCCATTAAAACCTACATATTATAGTCCATTCTCTTCCCAACTTTCAAGTTTCCTTCTTTACACTAGATCCCATTCTTGCATCTCCATTTAGCAGTCATTATTGTCATCTAGACCTCAACTTTTTTTTTTTTTTTTTTTTTTTTAATAAACACTTTGAGCAAAGATTTAGTCAATTCAAATATCTTGCATCTTTGGTATATCCATTCTGTATTTATTCAATAAGAAATCAATAACATAGTCATTTAAAAATTATTTGTCACTTTCTTTGAAAGTTATTTTTCTAATAAAATTTTTAAAAAAAGATGAGTTTTAGTGTTATCCATCAAGTCTATCCACTACCTCCAACTAATATTTTAATTTACTATTGACCAAAAAGACAAAATTCCTCTCTATTGTATATCTCTCAATCAATGCCCTCCTGATTTATTTTGACTTTCTTTTCTCATGAAATCTCTTTGATTTTATTTTTAATCTTCAACTCTATTTATTCACAGAATCTATGAGCTTACTAGGACTACTGCAGTAAGGTACTACAAATTGTGTACTTTACTTATTTATTTTAAATATTTATTTTATTTATGCATATTGAGCAGAGGTACAGGCCAGAGGATGGGAGGGGGTGAGTGGACTCATTGAGACAGAATGAAGAGCAGAACAGATTTACTGAAACACACTCTTGAGATGAGTAGTATGTGGGTAAAGAGAGGTCTGCTGTTCCATGTGAGTTGCTCGCTGGCCAGGGGTTGAACTCATGCTGCAGTGGCTGCTTATGGCTTCATTATGTAGAGATTTAACCCCTGTGCACCACCAGAGAGGCCCCTAAATTGGACTTTAAACAACATAATTTTTTTTTAAATAATATAATAGTTTGTTTACATCATTTTGTGCCTTTTTCCATCTCAGTTGTAATCCCCACGGGCTTCCCATCACCAAATCACCCATGTGCCATGACCATAGTCCAGTGACTCCCCTCCCCCATTTTTTGTCCCATTCCCCATTCCACCCCCATAAAATATCTCTTGTATATAGTTGTTTATTATTATTATTCTTTTCTCCACAGGTCCTTTATACTCCTGCTATGCGTGAAACCATGTGGTATTTTCCTTTTCTTTCTGGCTTATTTCACTAAGCATGATTCCTTCCAGCTGCATCCATGGTGCTACAAAAGGCATGTGCTTATCTTTTTTGATTGCTGAGTAATATTCCATTGTATATATGTACCACATCTTTTTAATACAGTCATCTACTTTGGGGCATTTGGGTTGATTCCATGTCTCCCCTATCACAAATAAAGGGGTAATAAACATATGGGTGCAGGCGTTGTTTTTTTTTTTTTTAAATCAGTGTTTTTGTGTCTTTTGGGTAGATACCTAGGAGTGGGCTTGCTGGGTATATGGAAGCTCCATTTTTAGCAGTTTGAGAAACCTCCAAACAGTTTTCCATAGTGGTTGTACTAGTTTGCATTCCCACCAGCAGTGCAGGAGAGTTCCTTTTTCTCCACATCCTCGCCAACATTTGCTGTTGCTAGTTGTTTGAAGACGTGCCATTCTCACTGGGGTGAGGTGGTATCTTATTGTGGTTTTAATTTGCATCTCCCTTACTACAAGTGATGTTGAACATTTTTTCATATGCTTGTTGGCCATCTGCATTTCCTCTTTGGAGAATTGTCTTTTTAACTCTGTCCATTTTTTGACAGGGTTGTTTATTTTTGTTGAGTTTCATCAGTTCTTTGTATATCTTGGTGATCAATCCTTTATTGCTAGTTTTGTGTGAGAAAACTTTTTCCCAATCAGTAGGATGTCTGTTTGTTTTTTTGTCATGTCTCTTGCTGTATAGAAGTTCTTTAACTTGCTGTATTGTCTTGCAATTTGAGAGCGGCTAGAACTCTGAGTTCAGCATTTCTTGCAGCAAATGTGGGGAGAACTGGATCCACATCTCTCCCTTAGCTTCTATGCTTCTTTGCTGGTCATCTTCAGTTTTCCTTGGAGGTGAAGCATCACCCCACCCTTACCTTCATATTTACATGCCATTTAGTGCCTGTGTTTGCAACTAAATTTCTTCTTTTTTATCAGGACCCTGGTCATATTGGATCAGGATCTCACCCTCCTCCTGTAGGATGGTAGCTTAAGTGATTAGACCTCTACCAATCCTTTTTCCAAACAAGGTTACCATCAGAGATACTGGAGATTAGCTCTTTATCATATGGACAATTCTTTCCATAATAAACCTTTAAGAAAACTTGAGGATACGAGCCCTTCC
>NW_004567103.1:11071666-11128971 GCF_000260355.1 Condylura cristata | reverse complement strand
TTGTAATTCCCATGGGCTTCCCACCACCAATTCACCCGTGTGCCATCACCATAGTCCAGTGCACTCTTCCCACCCCAGTTTTGAAACTTTTCTCCTCTCCAACCCTGTAAAATGTCTCTGGTTAATAGTTGTTTGTTGTTTTTCATTTTTACTTTACTACATTTTTTTTTCCTGATCCCTTATGTTTCTGCTATGAGTGAAACCATCCAGTATTTTTCTTTTTCTTTCTTGATTATTTATATGAGCTATCACTTTCTAATTCCTTGACCTGGTCAAAGCACCATTTACAATCTTCCCTTAAGTCATTCATGCATGCTTCACTGTACTTTCTTTGTTTCATTTAGAATATTCCACTGAAATACCTTTTATTTTACTACAGTTGGAATTCCTATTAATGCCCATAAATACCAGTTGGTTTTATGTATTAATTAGGTGCCATTCATTTTCAAGTGATAACTATTTCTCATCCTCATGGTGGAGCTAGATCCAGGACCACGAATGATGGCACCACATTATAGCCTTTTTGTTTCTTGCTCCTTGTTTTTGTCTGCTTTGACTGAATCTTCAGACTGAATTTCCCCCCAGATAGCCATTTCCACGTGGCCAGTTCCATATTGACATTCTACCTGCTGAGCAATCCAGCTGGAAATAAGCACAGCATATTGCTATCCTCAAGAGTGCTTGCAGACTCCGGATGCTGCATCTCATTGACCAGGGTGGGTCACACGTTTGTCCATGAGTCTGTCACCATAGTGATCTAATTGGTTATGCTCTGCAGTGACAGGCAAAGGATGGGGTGAGGGTGAATTTTACCTAAAGGAAATTTAAGGTTTTTTTTTTGTTGTTATTCCACAAGAAGTTAGTGGATGCTGATAGTACACACCAGACAAACAAACAAATCCACGTGACTCACCATATGTTCACTATGTCTTATGCTATGCTTTTTAACGTGACATGCAAATGTGTACCTTTCCACAAATGTACTCAAGTTTCGTAATGCCTGCAAAAACTGTGTATGCAGTTCTTGTAATCTTGATTCAGAGTTTTCAGGGATGTGTCTAGGTCTAGGGAAAGAGAAACATGATTTCTTGTAGGGACAATATATGGATGAACCAGTACTTTTGACTATAAAGATACATGATAAATTTAATTATACTTTTAATTATACTTATGAAAATAATATTTTCACTATCTATTAGGAAAAACATCAGGTAACAGACATGAAATGGAATGAAAGAGACCAAACTTAATCATGCTGGGACCAAATAAGAGAGTGAGGCAAAATAGCCAGGCAGAGACTCTTTCTTGTTGCACATAAAATTAGACCAAATCCAAACATGAGTTCAACTTGCTAAAAAATAAATCACGTCCACTTTCTTCACAAGCTTCTTTATGTATTGAAAAAAAAAATGACCTTTAAACTACCTTGAGAGATAGCAGCTGACTAGAAAATTACAGTTATTAGCAGGATAACCAGAGATTAGAGTATTTAGAGTATTATAAAAAAAATACTAAGAGACAGATGTTAACAATTTGCAACCTCAAAAGACAGCTACAATAAAACCCTATAGTGTAGTGTTTCTAAAGGATGATTGGAGGATTCATGATAATATACTATACCTCAAAATCTGAATGTGGATATGTAAAATTGCCTTTTTTATGAAATTTATCATAAAAATTTGATTTGTAAAAACCATAAAAAAATCACTAATTGCATTTATCATGTCTTCACCTCTGCACCCAACATTTTAAAATATAATGTTTTCCCTTATTATAAATAAAGTAAAATCCACTGCTAGATTTCTAGGAAAGATTTTAGGAAAGACATTCCTAAAATAAAAACTACATAATGAATATAGCCTGTTCACTGTTAACTCTTTGATAGAGAGGCCAGATGAATCCAAATTGGGTGTAAAGAACCATGAGTTACAGACATAATTTTTGATTTTCAGTTGATCCTGGGCCAATCATTCAATAATCCTTTTTTTTTTTTCTTTTTCTTTCCAGAGAGAAACTGCAACAGAAATGGAAGGACAACACAAACTCTGGCAACAGCTGTACTCGAGTCCCAACACCCTGTTACTGAGGTCTGTAGAGACCCATAGATGACAGGGAAATTCATGGACTATAGCCCCAGCCTGCCTGGGTTCAATGGCTGGTCCCAACTCTTGTTCATTGTGTGGTCTTATCTGATAACTTTCAAGTTCAGGGTTTCCTCATGCTTTAAATAGGGGTGATTTGAATACCAGCCACTGCCTTAGAAGAGACACTTAAAAATAATATTTAATAATTGAAGAGTTAAATAAAAAAGAGTATTGGTCTTTATCCTTCAGGGGCTCAGCATCTAATGGACACTCTCTCTCTAGCTGTCTGTCTGTCTGTCTATCTATCTATCATCTCTCCATCTATCTATCTCTAATATATTGATCTACCTGTCATCTATCTTATCTATCTACCTACCTATCTGCTTATCTATCTACCTATTTGCCTAGGTATCTTCTTACCTGTCTATCTGCCTATATATCTACCCATCTTTATCTATCTATCTATCTGTTGGTCTGTCTGTTGTCTGACTGTCTGTCTATCTACTATCTATTATCTATTCACAGTCACCCATAAACTATGATGCAAGGATGACTATGAAGAGGCAAAGAAAAGATAGATACAAAGATCTCATGAAGTGCAAGAGTAAGCAAAGAAATACTTTGCTCTGACTGGTGAATTGGAGGATGGTGGGGCTTCTGAGAGAAAAGGGAGGGTTTTAGATGTACTTTGAAAGCAAGATAGAGAACATACTCAAGTTGGACGCTGATACTTCAGACCAAGCCAACTATTTGATCCAAGACCTAGAGGCAGGGCGGGCAGGATCGTATTCATGGAAATTGTGCTGCCTGGTCTCACTGGATGTGCTGTTCATGAGCTTATTATGTAAGTACTAGGACAGGAGGAGATACTCACAGGTATATTCCTCCTGGGTGGTATTTTCTCCCTCTTAATATAGTGAAGGTGGACAAAGTGATAGAATTGATTTCTTAATGTTACGTGGGGTGGCTTGATAACTGAACACTACATTTTTGTGAACGATAGGCCTCTCCTTTACTCAGATAATTGACTGTTACTGAAAAGTGTGAGAGAAGATGTTCGTGTGGCCTTTTTATTACTCCCCATTTGGTTTCATGATGGCAGAGTGAGTTGCAAATCAAATTTAATATGTGTCAGTATATTTTTTAGTGGTATACCAAGATTAATTTTAAAAGAGTTAATTCACTTAAGTGTCGTGATAGAGCATGTCGATGGACCAGCATAGAAAGTTGAGTATTGAAAGGCCTCCACCCATTAATAATATCACTTAATAAGTAAGAACTAAGTTGATCTGGCACAGTGGCTGCTCCTGAAATTATCTCCACAGTTCCCTGCATTGGGATATTCCACATTTCATGGTCACACACGCAGATGTTCCTGACCATGAAACACCCGATTATTAAAACAGTCCATCTTTTTTTGTTTGTTTGCTTTATCTTTATTCAGTTGTGTGTTGCTTTTTTTCTACCAAAATAGGAACAGATTTAGTTCATTGCATCTCTGTTCCTTGTATGTAATTATCTTAAGATTTTAAAATTTCATAGAGTCCATTTTCAAAATCCAAATTTAGCACGTGCAATCAGGTAGTTCCACCGTGGCAGGCTTCAGAGATACTATATGGTCTGTTTATGAGTTCACAATTATTATTTTATAAACCAAGTATTAGAAGGTGAGGAGTTTTCTCCAGAAGCTACAAGGGCTGCTCAAAGGAGGAGGACCTTCTAAGCTTGGTTGATTGCATCAAGTGTTCCAACTTTTTTTCCCCTAGGAATAAAATTCTAGTATTTTTAATACTTTCACTATCCTGTAGGACAATGACATCTACAAGATGATTGTCCTCCAACACTTCCCTTGTATTATGGGTCTTCTTTCTTCTATGCAGATCAGCCTCATGCTTGCTAAGGAATCTGGCTACATAAGTTGTTTCCCTGGGCTTTGTGAACTTGGGTCCATAGAGCTAAAGTACATCACATTTAATGGCAGAAACTATGAGATACAAAATTCAGATCATGTGTGATACCATATTCCCTAAAAATGGAGATATATTGTGAAATTATATTTGACATTTGCAGCAATCAGAAATAAGAAATAGGAAGAAGTCACAGTTGATGCTTTGTCTTTCCTCTGGATGATGTTCTAACTTTGAATTCTACCCATCAGTACATTCTTCTTCCTGCTTGAACATGTCAGAGTAGTACTTTATCATTTGGGACCAAACTTCTATAAGATCCTGACTCACCTTGGGAGTCAGGAATTGGGAGCTAAAAATGTGAATGGGGAAAGACTGGCTAGAGCTTTGAGATGTGGAGTGAATGACCACCAGGGGCTATGCTTACGTGCAAAAGGAAACTACCTGATCTGAAGCAAAGTGTCTAGAATTGTCATTAGGTTTTAGCAAATCAGAGCCAGGCTCAAAGAGTCTCCTGTGTAGGATGGAGGGATCTTTTTCAGCTGCTTAGGGCTTCATCCATGGGTAGGAGGGGAATGTGAAGACCTGGAGCCAGTCTTGATGCTTGAGAACTGACTCCAATGTAGGGCCCTTCTCAAATGGTGGGGAAAAAGAAAAAGGCAAGAATAAAAATAAGCAAGACTAAGCCATATTAGAGATGCAAATTGCACTCCAGAGAGCACTGGTCTTTCAGAATACATGAACATGGAACAACCCAGACAAAGATGTGTCAGACCAGAATATTGATATCATTTCATCTGCAGAAGATGCTTGGCCCAAGTTCTTCTGTGAGAGGCTCAAATGCCAGTAATTGCAAGGTTCTAGGGTTCATCTAGACACTTAGCTCTTTTGATGATGACTGAAAAGCAGATAAATGTACGAGGGGGCAGAGGTAGGTGCCTTCTGTCTAGGAGAAAATGAAAGCTGCTCAGTGGCACAACAGCTGACATGGAATTATGAAACACCTTGTGATTTAGTTCAGTGGAAACTGCCAGAAACCTCTCACTTAAAATCCCCATCTTACCTTGAAAGAGGAGGTGATACAAAGCTTTTTTGGATGGCATGGCTTAACTTTTCAAATCAGTTTATTACAAACCCATAAATCAGGACAATTTTTCATCCTTCACATGGTGGGCACCCTCTGTCTGGCTATATCCTGGGGTGGAAGACCTTTCCTCTTTCTCAGATGTATCTGGAAAGTTCTTCTATGTCCTTAATTGCCTTGTCTTTTGAAGCAGGCAGTTGCAAGCTGAGTGCATGGGAAGATGCGACTATACAGCCTTATTAAGTCAGGGTCGGTGAGGTTAGAAACTCTGGCATAACTTATGTCAACATTTCTGACCCTGAACTTGCTTTCTAGTCCATTGCATTAATTATGTCAGCAAGAAAAAAAAAATTTAAAGGTACCTCTTAAATATTTGACCAACAATAAATTTGGGAAGTTTACTGGGTTTCCCTGGTTTGGTTTGTGTTCAGAAAGAGGAGCATTAAGCTTGCCTACTTTCTCTTATCATCGTGTTGCTGACTTATCAAATAGAAGTGTCACTTTCCCACAATCCTCTGCGACTTCCTCCTCATTATATACTGAGGTTAAGAACATGCCAATTTAAAACAAGTGGTCATTTAAATTACTTCACATTTGTATATGATTAGCACACAAAGTCCTACACACACATTATTCACCACAACCCTGAGTAGTAAGAATTAGCTTGTCAAGGTGAACAGGCCTCCTTTATCCTCAGAGGCATTATAAGAGTTATATCCATCTTAAATTCTTTTCTGGGTGGGAGGAGACAGGGCAGGGCTTAAATATATATAAATGTGTGGCAAGTTTGAAACCTATAAGCCTTCCTTCTGCATAGGGAGCTCTATACTATGCAGGCGAAAGGATTGCATTTCTGCTTTTATTAATCACACAGGAGGCACATGCTTAGCCAGCTGAAACTAGCTTTATTAGTGAATATACATTCCTTGCGTCTAAGTTTATAGTCTGCGTTCTAAAGGTGTTTTATATTCTTCCTTCTACTTAGGCTTTCAGAGTGATTGAGCTCAAACCCAATCCACCAAATAACCCTATTAACTGAAGAGGAGAATAAAGTTCCTCTTTCTCAAGGGGTCTACAGAATGCCTCATACTTCCAGGTAAAAGCAAAAACCAAAAAAATAAAGAAAGAAAAATAATTTCTGAAGGGTTGGCGCTCTGATTCCAGTAAGAGTTGACATGGTTCACTTGACTGGTCACTGCTCTGCTATCTGTGCACTGGGTTTGTCCTCCTGTGGTGTAGACAAAAATAAGTGGGGCAGCATTCTGCACCCCAAGAGGCTTCCCTTGATCTTACCCAGAATTCCACTGACGGGACACAATGAAAGATGAGAGCTTCTGGCCCCTCATAAATTCCCGCAAACAGAGGAGGGGAAGAGCAGACAGCTACATCCCCTCGGAGTGCCTGGCTCCAGACTCCCAGCTGATTTATCTGCCCCTTTCTGCTCATTAGGAAAGATGGAAATGGCTTAGCTCAATTTACAAAGATGGTTGGTCAGAATGAACTTTAATGGGGGAGGAAATCCTGTTTCCATCCAGTTCCCTATCCTCTAGAAGCCGGTGTTCTTTCAGCTGACTACAGCCACCAGCCCGGCATCAAGGGATGTTTTTCTTAATGATAAAAAGTAATGTTCAAAACTTGCTACACCCTATTCTCTTTAGAAGAGAATTTGCTAGACGGAACTTGGTTATTGGGAGTTCCAGGTTTTCGGATGCCCAGGGAGCCTCCAAGGGTAGCCACGTGAATGGGTCCAGAGGCCCATCAGACGCTGGGCAACCTGCGATTCCAAGTACTTAACTAGGGAGACTCAGCTTTTCCTCGCTAAATGGCTGAACGGCTAAATGGCGTCACTCATGATGCCTGCGCTAGAGCTTAATAAGACAGCACCTGGGATACAGTAAGTGTTAAATGAATAGTTGCTGCCCTACATCAACTTCATCTTCTTCATTCCAAACATGAACAGCAGCACTATCAGCAAGAAGACAGCTTATGATTTTTTTTTAAGATTTATTTATTTATTCATACAGAACTGGGGTACAGGCCAGAGATGTGGAAGGTGAGAGGCTTCACCAGAGACAGAGTGGGGAGCAGAACAGGCTGACTAACGAAGTACACTGCTGAGGGGAGCAGCGGGCGGGTCAGGAGAGGTCTGCCGCGCCATGTGGATCACCTCCGGGGCAGGTGGGAATCGAACTCATGTGGAAGTGGCATTAGCTTCTTAATGCTGTGCTTTAACCCGCTGAGCCACCAGAGAGGGCCGAGCCGACAGCTTATGATTTTTAACCCTGTTGTTTCTTTTCCACAGGTCCAGAAGCTTCTGTGAGAACAGAAGGGGCCATCTGGGCTTGGGTTTGTGCAGGTCTAACCTTGAATTAAATGTTGGCATCAACTGCATTACCTGATGAATGAAGGCTGGTCGCCATGGCTTTATATACATATGCATCTCACCACTTGCCTCAAATTGACTCTTAATTCCCTCTCTGGATCACACTCCTTAGCTCAACATTTATTCCATAAAAAGATAAAATTATTGGGCCCTCCCTGGTGGTGCAGCCAGTTAAAGCACGGCACTAAAAAGCTAAAGCCACTTCAGCATGAGTTCAATCCCTGGTCCAGGAGGTGACCCACATGGCACTGCAGACCTCTCCTGGTCTACCCACTGCTCCCCTCAGCAGTGTACTTTGTCATTCTGCCAGTTTTGCTCCCTACTCTGTCTCTGGTGAATTCTCTCACTGTCCTGCACCTCTGACTTGTACCCCAGTACTATATTCATAAATAAAGATAAAATTATCTGAAGCTACTTGCTGAATCACATTACCATGCTTTTTTCCTTGTCTTTTCTTCTATCATAAATTTAATTTCTGATTTTCTTCTAGTGAACTCTTACTTATTTTTCAAGAATGTCTAATAAATTCATTTACCTTGACTTTCCCCCAAACTCTTAGAACCTTAGGTAAACTAAGTGAACCTCTGTGCATATTTTCAGCCAACTATGGGTTTCCCTTGAGACATGTTACCTTTTACTAAAGTTATGTACACACTAATCTATCTTCTGGAATTGACTAGAAGCTCTTAAAGGACAGGGATTGCTGCATAGAGCCTGCTCCGAGAAGGAACTCCAACCATAAACTCCAAACATAATCCGAAGGATGCTTTAAACTTTGTGCTGGGTTGGAGACCTTTACACATTACTTTCTTAATGCATATGCATCCAGGGCAAGCAAATGACTAACATAGTTACACTTGGTTGTCTTTAGAAATATTTATAGACATGTGCAAGCACAGTGATTAATATGTAGCGATTATTTTTTGTTCTATCAACTCAGGAAGCTTAAAGAAAGGGCAGCTCAGTTTCCCCAAGTACTGCCAGCATCAGATGTTAGTTTCTATTAAAAAAAAAAAAAACAACTAAGAAATTCATTCTATGCTTTTATTATTTGGACTATTTTATAATTGAGTTTAAAAAACTATTATTATTTTATAGAAGGATCCAGGATATTTTTTTTCTAACTTATGCAAGAAATCTGGCAGTGTATCTGAGTTTGGCAATTTGAACAATTTGAACTTCAAACAGTACAGGTGGTTCAATCCTGCCCTTTCGCTGTCCTGATTTCTAATGTCTGGCCCCTTGTCTAGCTATGTGTGTACTTGCTCAGAGATTTCTCCTGTTTAGACACTCAGGACACTTTGCCTATAACCCTAGTGCTACCTTGGTTTCACTGCTCCTGAGTCAACATGATTGAAGTGTAAATTCTTAATTCTGGGAGGTGTTCTTGTTTGGTTTCTAACATCATTCATTAACAAAAGAACTAGGGAGTGTTACAAAGTGACTGTCATAGGACAAATGCAGAAAATATGCAAGATTCGCCAAAGCATCTCAAGGGGCCAGAAAGTAGAGAAACACTGAAACACACACACACACACACACACACACACACACACACACACACAAACATACATGCCCTTACAGGCATGCATGCATGATGAGAGTATGACAAAGGAGAATAAGATCACCCAAAAAAAGTTCCCAAAAGGGCTAGAAAATGGAGTAAAAAAATGGAGTAAAAATAAATAAATTAATTAATTAAGATATCATTGTAAGTCAAAATGTAAAATGAGTATCCTTGAGTCTATAATGGAATAAATTATTAAGTGGAGGAGAAAAGGCGCATCTGTGCAGGCACACCATCCTGGAGGAACAGGCCAGCCCAGGCCGCTGCTCTTCCTGTGGGCTTCTCACTGAGACTCCTTCCCAAAAGTAACCAATGAACCGATGGACGGATGGAGCGATGGACTGATGGACTGGGAGATGGAAACACAGTAACTTTACAGTGATGAGCTGTGTAGATGCCTTCTACTGGGTGACTCTGGTCCTCATGTGCATAGGCTGTGTTGTACCCTTGATGGGTTGAACACAGCTGTGATCGCCCTTCCCAAGCACATCATCTCGATCTAGCTACCAGCAAAGAATCAGAGAAGTTCCAGTTGTGCAGTGGGATGGAGGAACAGCTGACAATATCCCTGGCTGGTAACCCCCGAAAATATCAAGGTCAGCCAGACCTAGAAAGTCTGAGAAGCCTGTTATAGCCAAATGAAGTCTAAGGAGACACAAGGTATAAATGTGATGTTCTGGACGAGATCTTGGAAATGAAAAGGAATATTTGGCAAAACTAAAGCAATTGGAATAATTGCATGGACTCTAGCTATTAATAATAATGCATCAATATTGTTTCAGTAATTGTAACAAATGCACCATACTAAGATGATAATAATAGGGCGATTGTGTGGGGGAGTTTATGGGAACATAGCACTACTTAGTTTTTTTGTAAATCTAAAATGTCTCTAAGAAAATCAAGTCTATTAAAATGACTAGAGAATTTTTTTTTATTTTAAATGAAAGAAATAAAATCAGGATTAGCTGACTCATAGTAAAGAGATCACACTTCTTTCCTGAACAGGTATTCCTGCACTTCCCAGTCTGGCCATAGCTCACAGCATTCTTTTATGGAATTTATGTCACAGGTTAACTCAATAATTACCTCTAATTTTGGCTTCATTATGTGTATGTACACAGGAGTGAAGAAAAGATAGTTCATATGGAACCTTTCCTCCTGTAAGAATGATATATTCCAAGAACAGGTTTTATTTTTTAAGTCAAAACTTCATGACTTAAATTCTGCTTCTGCATTTTACATTCGGCTTGTTGCTTTGTCCAGAGTAATGGTCACGAGAGATAAATTCTTTTTTTTTTTTTTTTTGGTTAAGATAGAGAGACATGTTTTATGGGATTCTTGTCAACAAGTGATAAGCAGAGAGCCAGTGCCAGAAACCAGAGCCTTCCACGCAAGCAGTTCTGTTCTACACTGTAGCTAGACTCATGTCCTCAAATATTTCCTAGGCAAAGTGTGTTCAATCAAGACCTGCTGAAGTTAGAGGTTTTTTTTTTTTTTTTTTTTTTTTTAAGATTTACAAGATCTGGGGGAAGAGGCCAGAGGTTCGGGACAGTGAGAGGGTTCACAAGAAACAGAAAGAAACAGAGCGGAGAGCAGCAGAACAGGCAGATTAACTGAAATACACTGTTGAGGGGAGCAGTCAGCAAGACCAGAGGTCTGCTGAGTCATGGGGTCACCCCCTGGGCTGGGGAACAAACTCCGGCTGCATTGGCTGCCGACAGCTTCACAATGCTGTGCTTTAACCCCTCGTGCCACCGGGGAGGGCCCTGCAGTTAGCAATCTTAACTGGCTTGATAAAGAAGTCGAATGTTGGCTTGCAGCTCTCAAGTGGCCTGCTCTTAGAAGCACGCTTCATTTCATGTCCACGGCTCTGTGCCCTTGCTCTGTGGGAGCTTCATCTTCGTTCCTTTGATAAACAGTGGTGTGGGAGAGAGGCAGAGGATGTCTGCATGACAGGGTGGCCCAGGTCAGCAAATTAATGTTCCTCTTTGGGGCCAGAGCTGGCCAGGAGAAGGATTGACTCTGACCTTGAGGGTTTTACACCAGAGGCCTGCAGAGGTGGTCCAACATGAAGGAAACACAGAGCGGAAACTGCCGCCATTTTGATAGAGTAACTGGATGCCTTCGCGTTCCTGTTTGGACCGAGACTCTTTCCAAGTCACGTAGAAGAAGCATTCAGGTGATAGTTTGAATATCTTTAATTTTTAAATATGTGGAAGGATGCCAGATGAATACATCCTCATATGCAAGAACTTTTATGACTCTTCGTCATTCCTTGCATCCATCTAGAGCGCTGGACTTCCCAAACTGAGCAAAATTGCTTTCACCCTCTGGCTCCAGCTGTAGCTATTTACCTTTTCCCTGGGGGGGGGGGGGAGGTAAAACCAACAATAAATTAAGTGGTTTGAAATCACCTTGGAAAATGAAGATCAACTCTACCATTTTGAAGAAGGATGTTACTGGGTGGCTGTAGAAGGCCAGAAATGTCAGTGGTTAAACAGCACAGGGTCTGAGCTTCCCCAACAAGAGACATTCCCAGATCCCGTGCAGAAGGAAAACGGGAACTCTGTTGAAAAACTGTGAAAATCCCAAGGCAGTGACTGCAGAATATTAAACTGAGCGAGCCTTATGTGACATCATACCCAAGGGATCTGGAGTAACACAGAAATGGGCTCTGATCCTGTTTTTCCCAGTGGTGTGATTTTGGGGATTTTCTCACCCTCTTTGACTCCTGTGTCTTTGTCTAATGACAGAGCATTTACCTCGCATTCAGAGGGTTAAGTGAGACAACAAACGCATTGAACAAAATCCAGGTACTGCACAGTGAGCCTTCTCTGATTTATAGTTGTCTCCTTACTTTTGTTTTGCTGTATATGGGAACTACAACTGATGTAAAATACATACTAATAAAGAAATTAAATATAAAAAATACATATAATGGTGGTAACAGTGCTGGAGACAGTAGGAGCTGGAAGGAGGGTAGGAATCTCACTCCCCTCTCTTCCTCCACTGCCCGGCACCCCGCATCTCTCAGCTGCGGCCACTGCCGAAGTACCACCTGCAGGTCTAACGAGAGGCCATCTGGAACTGGCATTTGACACGACTCATGACATAGAAAAGACCAGAAAGAGAGGTCAAGGAACTGCTCCAGAGGCCACCTCCTTGACAAGGGCATGTGTTTCCTTTTAACACAGAATCCCAGTCTCTCACCGGCTCTGAAATTCCCCGCGGGTCTTGTTCTGACCTCCACACCTGGGTCTGTTGAGCCGGTTTCCTGCTGTAGCTGTCTGCCCTGCGGCCTGCCCGGCCACCCCCTCCGTGACCTCCAGAGGGCCAGAGCTCTTAGCGTGCGTGCCCTGTGGCTTTCTCATCTCTACACTCTCTCTGACCCTCCCTGTGACGTCTGCATTTGCCCTAGGGCGCCTGCCGGCTCGGCTTGTAGCCCTTTGCACGAGTTGAACACCCTCCAGTCTTGGCCAGTTTCCCAGCAGGGTGACCCCAAGCTGCCTGGGGTCTGTCCACCAAAGCTCCACAATTTCTTGGAAAAATGCAGCCCATTGACCCACCCTGCCTGGCCCTGCCCTCTATGCGATTTCAAAGGACACAGAACAGCACATGGTGGGAACTTCACCTGCCTTGACTGGCGTGGAGCCCAAGCATGTGCCCCATTCACGCCAACGACAGCACAGCCAGTCACTCAGCCCTCCTGAAAACACTGAGGAGCTGTTCTCCCTCCCTGTACCACAAGTCCTCCTCCCTCTCCCGGCCTATGGAGGGCAGAATGCTGGAGGCATGCTTGCCCCTGGGGACAGCAAGAGTTCTCTGTGAATTTGTTTCTTTGTTCCTCTGGCTTGATTATATTCTTTTTTTTTTTTTTTAAGATTTATTTATTTATTTGTACAGGACTGGGGTACAGGCCAGAGATGTGGAGGATGAGAGGATTCACCAGAGACAGAGCAGGGAGCAGATAAGGCAGATCGTCGAAGTACACTGCTGAGGGGAGCAGTGGGCGGGCCAGGAGAGGTCTGCCTCGCCATGTGGATCTCCTCCGGGGCAGGTGGGAATCGAACTCATGCAGAAGTGGCTTAAGCTTGTTTGTGCTGTGCTTTAACCCGCTGCGCCACCAGGGAGGGCCAGGCGAGCCAAATGGCGTTGGAAACATTAGTAGTTCACCTACCAGGCTAGACCTGTGTTTTGCTGTTCCAGAAATGCTTCAGCTCCAACTTGCCAGCAGGTGCTCACCATCTAGCTGAAGCTTCCAGTGTGTGTTTTTGGATACCGGGAAGCTGCTCATGCAAAGGCCTTTTTTTCTGACAGATCAGTGGTCTGGGAAAGAGTTTCAGTCATCTCTGAGCTGGAGTTCCTCAAAGAAATGATGTTGTTTTGCCACTTTCCTGGTGGCTCAGTGGTTAAAGACAGTGCTATCAAACTATCACAGCCACTGTGACACAAGTTCAACCCTTCCTCCCAACCTCCCGGTCAAGAAGGGGATCCACAAGGCAGCAGACCTCTCCTGTCCCAGCCGTGACTACCCTCGGTAGTGTATCTCAGTCGATCTGCCTGTTCTGCTCCCCACTCTGTATCTGGTGAATCCTCTCAACCCCCACCCCACCTCTGACCTCTAACCTAGTTCTTGTATCCACCTTTAAAAAGTAAGAAGTGATGATGTTAAAATAAACTCGTTTTATTTATCAGCAGTGTTCGACACAGGGACATACCTGAGACCCTTTCTTCATTTGCTGGGATGTCTGTTTGGTTGAATCAACTACCTCCTGGGCTTCTTATTTTCCTTGTGGGCCCTTTCCCAACCTGGATCACTGAGTCCTGGAGCATCACTTAGCTTTGTGCTGGGGGAGCGCCTTTCATTTGCATCCATTCGCTACTCCTCGTGGGCTCAGATCGCTGTCTTCCCTCACACCTTCCAGCAGGGGACTACATTATGGGGTCCACATCCTTGCCTTTCCTACCTGTAGTGGCCATGTTGCCGCTTGTTCTGAGAAGTATCGCGTGCCTTGTGATGGCCCTGTACCTGTCCACACCTTTGAAATCTAATTCCTTGTAAACGAGCTTCCTTAATCTATCCTACATGTGAACTTGCCACCTGCTTGGTGTTGCTTCACACTGACCTTCACTCTGTCAGTACGCAGTGCTTTGATCATCTCTGCCCTGTATTGCTATAAAGACTATCTCTATTCTAGATCCTCCATCAGTTCCAGGCTGAACTAATTTTGCACCTGCTTTTTTCCCTTAGTTTGATAAACCCTGTAAACTATGAACACCCCTGGTGATGGTTAACATTCCATCCTACATACTTTTTTTTTTTTAAAGATTTATTTACTTATGCATACAGAACTGAGGTACAAGTCAGACATGCAAGGAGGGGGGTAAGAGGATTCACCAGAGACTGAGTGGGGAGCAGAACAGATAGATGGATGAAGTACACTGCTGAGGGGAGCAGCGGGTGAGACAGGAGAGGTCTGCTGTGCCATATAGGTCACCTCCCTGGCAGGGATTGAACTTGTGCTGCAGTGGCTGCAGATAGCTTCATAGCACTGCCCTTTATCCCCTTGTGCCCCCAGGAAAAGGCTCTCCATCCTAGGAACTTTTGGAGCAAACCCTTTCTTCTATGGTGTGCTGAATTGAAATGTTCAGTTGCCTTAAGGTAGCTGTCTCTGGTAATGATGCTTCCTGAAGTCCAGCATAATGTTCAGAGCAGAGGGGGTGATGCAGAATTTATTTTTCAAGTGTTCAAGTGCAAAAGGACCTACTAGTGCCAGGAACCCCACATCCTTTTCCACTGGGAACATGAGCAAGGACAGAAAGAAGGTGGTGGGGTGGGCAGTGTGGTAAAGGCTCGGAGACTCCAAGGCAAAATAGGACAGAGAGTTGAACTACAGGTTAGTGAAATCTTTGTGCAACTCTTTTACTAGGGCAACTTCAAAGCATGACATGCCTACAGGACTTCCAGAACCCCTCCGTTGATCAATTATGGCCTCACTGCCATTAAAGATGGTGGAAGTGAGTTGGCAGTTTCAACACTAGGGCGATTAGAAATGCAGACACTTGGGACCCATCTCAGACTCACTGAATCAAAGAACATTGTAATGTGATCTCCAGGGTGTGAGCTTAGGGAGTTTTGAGCTATGCTATTAACAGTTGCATGGCATTAGAGAAAAGTTATTTAACTTCTAGACCACCGTTCTCCCCATCTTTAAAGTGGTACGGTGCTATTTAAGGTTGCTGGAACAAGTAAATCAGATTCCTCTGGCTGGAAGTGCCTGGAAGGAGGTAGAAGTGCAATGGATTTGAGTTTTCCTTTTTTCATGGGTGCCAGTGGGCATGGATCCCTGTGTCTGCTTCCTTACATGCCATCACAACACCATGGCCACAATGGGACTGGTGTTCTCAAGCTTGTAAATTCGCTTGTTAAATTTCCACTGAATTATATATGCAGTGAACATGGTCAGTAGAAAGAAGTCTACCCCTGTTATCAATAGTTTCTTTATTCTGAAAATTGGTTTCTTTTACTCTATTTGAAATTTTTATTGGATAGCAGTTATGCTGGATGGCACCGTAGACTCACCAGACAAAAGAAAAGCTAGGACCCTATCATGGATGAATATGAAATTAGATAAAAAGGAAGGGAGTATAAGCATGTATAAATTAAGTCAGTTATTGAGAAATACCAGTCAAGGTGCTAAGAAAGCTAAAAGAATGGAAACGTTTCTTAGAAATATATATTTTAGGTTTCTATAGTAGCTGTTGTCTCCATTTATTTCTCATTATTAAAATAAATATTTAATAAAAGATACCCAGTTTCGCCCTACAGAATTAATGTTCACTTTTTACTGTGCTTTTGTTTTGAGCAAGATTTATTCTCTTTCATACTTAAAAAATTAGAATTAATATGTTCTTTCTGAACAGTTCAATTTAATTACTACTTTAAAATTCAAAGAGAAACATCATTAAATATTAATAGACCAATCTGCAAAAACAAATTTCACTGTAAGTTTGGCTTAGGTAAATGGAGATTTGAAAAAGTATGACAGTGCTCAAGAAATGATAGAACTGAGAAGCAGTTTGCACTTTCTAGGCTTCTGTTTCCTTATTTATAAAAAAATGGAATCTTTGGACTATTATTTCTAACAGTCCTGTAGGTTTATTCTAGTAGTTGTGAAACAAATAAACACACACACACACAAACACACACACACACACACACAAAACTATAAAAGCCACACTCATGAGAGCTCTGACCTGGTAGATATACAGATACAGAAGAGACTGGGAGACTGGTGGGGATGTGACAAACTGGAAACCTGCTTTGTGTTAGAGGACAGACATCGCTTAAGTCCACTGATGTGTGATGTAATATACAGAACTGCTTTTTCAAAGTGCACTGGAAATGTATATTTGTATGAGAATATCCTATTTAAAAAAATTCCCATTTCAAGCATGAAGCTAAATAAGTCTAAATGGAAAAAAAAAGAGTTCATACTTCAAGTTACCAACTTTTTACTATACCAACGAACAGTCAATCATCAATCACAACTCAGTGCTAGTAGGCAGGGCTAACTCATTTTTTTTTTTTTTCCACCTAGCAAAAGTTTTATTTGAAGAACATTTTACAATGAGTATGGTCTGGGCCCCCAGCTGCAGAGATTCTGATTCTATCTTGGGTTGGTGTCTGGCATCAGTCATTTTTTGGAAAGATTTATTTATTTATTTATTTATGTATACAAGGGCTGGAGTGTGGGCCAGAGGTGGGGCAGGGGTGGGGGGTGGGGCGTGGATCAGAGGATTCACCAGAGACAGAACGGGGAGCAGAACAGGAAAAACATTTTCATCCCTGTTCTGGTTATCACCAACTTAGCTCGTTCCCGTGACTCCTGAGGTCCCCAGGGTTATGTGAAGTCTCCTAACAACACACGCCTTCGCTATCCTTTCCTGGTGAGCACCGATCATAAAAGGGGCACGACATTTTTCTTTTATGAAGAATTACACTGACTTTGACTCAGGCTTGGCTGATGGCTGCAGGGCCTGTGTCTTCTATATCGGTTGTCAAGGATCCATGTCTCCCACCAGCTATCGAGTGGGAAGAAGAAACTCCAGATCGGTCTCCTTTTGCTATTTTTCAATTTTATGCTACCTAAACAATATTCTTAACAAGCACTGAGGTAAATCTTTCATTCACGGTCGCGTTTTTTGTTTTGTTTTGGTGCACTTTTATATTTTTACTCTCTCTCAGTATTGAAAACAAATTAAATTCAGCAAAATAGAAGATCCAGGGAATACAGCAAATAATTATTCCTGCCAAGCACGAGTATTTAGCACCTGCATGTTGGGGAAACATTCAAATTGGTTTGCTTTGTATATGCACTAAAAGCTCTCCCTGGAGCCGAGGGAAGCGCTTTTGGATTTACTTGTTATTTATGCATTTATTTGATTTTGAAAACGCAGGCAATAGGCGAATTAGGTTAGGTGTCCTGGTCTTCTGGCCACGGGGTTTTAGAATGTCATATTTGGTCTGCATCTCATAGTGGAGGCAGATTCCGGTTATTAAACTGTGGACCCGGGGCTGGACGGGTTATATTAAAGTAAGACGTTGTACACGTCCCTATAATTCATTTTTGTCATGTAGCATTATATTTCTCAGAGGCTAAAGATTCACAAATGGCTCATAAATATTTTGTGAATGAAGGTTTGGGGATGATAGTTTGTCACGGCCAGAAAGGATCGGGGAGAGAGACAGCCACAGGGAAAAAGAGTTGCAGAGTTTCCATGCTCCTGCAGATCTCAGAGAACTGATTTAGAGGTCTTTGTAGTTTCTCCTTAATTACTTTCGAGATGGTTTTGGAAAATTCTACTCCACATGGAGTGCGGGATGATTTATGGCACTGTTTTGTGAGGTGGAATTAAAAATTCAAACTGGGGCTAGAAGCGTGGTGGCCTAGGTTACCCAGCGGTAGGGGGCGCTGCAGGGATTTGCCCGCACCTGCTGGGTGGGAACGCCCAAGACCTGCCCTAGACCCAACTGAGAAGGATCCACACAGAGACTCCTGGATCCTGGACTAGACTTGCATTTTTTGAGGAATTGGGAGGAATTCCCCAGTATCTGTAATGCACACAGCTGGTGGCTTACTCCGTGGGGTAGTCTGGGGCCATTCGTTGTGGAACCCACACATGCAGTCCAGTCACCCAAGATGCTGCGGGTTAGTGTTTTCCTGTGTCTCATGGCACAGGTGACAACTACGGGCTGTTGCATCAGGGTGAAGTAAACTGTATGGAGAAGGCCCAGGAAAAAGTAGAGAGTGGGCCATGAACATGAATTAGAGCGTCTGGTTCTAAAGCCTCAGGAAATGATCTCACGATCTTTTCAGGCCTTGTTATGACAAAGTAGAAAAGTGGCTTCACCACTCATTTGTGGTGGTCCAGGGGTGGGTCAGGGGTGAAGATGAGCCTGACTTCAGGAGAATTATCTGGAGTTTGCTCTGCAGAAACCCATTTTCCCTCAGCACGCACACTGGCGGTTTTGCCGGATCAGTACTCAGGGTCTTCTCAGACAAGTGAAAAAGACACAGTGTCTCCATCAGATCTGGGCAGACCTGTTTTTCCTTATCATCAGCCTCTTGCTAAATTGTGAGGATACATCTACTTGGCGACCTGAGTCTAACACAGCAATGAAAACTCTCCTTTCAGGTTTCTCAGCAGATGTGCAAAAATGCTGTCTTCCAGTTTCTATAGTTTACTAACATCCCTCCAAAATGGCTTAAGTGACCTCTCGGCAACAGAGTAATGGCAGATCTCAAGGCTCTCCTGCTCTCAGCACGACGCATCCTTCTACCTGGTCCTGGCCCTCCTCGCATTCATGGCGGCCATGTTTGCAATGAGTTTGCTCTGGCCCGGTCGGGTAGTCGCTTTCCTCCGCAGCTGAAGCTCCTTAGTTCCTTTGACTGTAATCTACATTCCCAACCTTCCTCCCCTGGCCGCATGACATGGAGCTCCTGCTGCCCTCAGCCTTGGGGAAGTCTATGTTTCTCAACTCCAACGACCTTGCCTTACCCCTCAGGAACAGTAAGAGAGTTCTAGGCTTTGCCTATTCCACACCAGACTCAAGGGATGTCCAAGAATTCTTCTGGCTATTTCTGAGTATGTTAGGGTTATCAGTGATCTGTGATGTCAGTGCCAGCCCTTATTTCTCACCAGGCTGATCCATTGGTAATTGTAATAGGATTTTTTTTTTTTGTAGAGTTCTTTGTTCTTGACTTAAAAAAATCTATTTCTAAAAATACTCCCCCTTCTGAAGTCAGAGTCTGACAAGAAGAGACTGGACTCTCCTGCCTCACTCCTGCCTCCAGGAACTACCAGGGTGCATTGATTCAATCCTGTCCCTTAGCTCACTCTCCTCCTGTTCTGGCAAACAAGCCTGGACCTTTCCCTCAAGGGAGGAAGGAGAATCTTAGGTGCACTGTAGAGGACAGCTGGAGATCTGGGTCTTCCTGGTTTTGTTCTTAATATGCAAAGTTGCTTTAACCTTAACATAAATACTTGTTAATGAAGACTATTGATGAAGAGCCTATTGTCTTATTTATATAAGATATTAAATGTTATTTTGAATACCAGAAACAGAGCATTAGCCACTGTTTCTTTCTCTTTTGATCAAAGCAATCCAAATATAACTCCACAACACATGCACACACACACTATCAGATACTGTTTTAGGTGTTATGGTGCTATTGGTGTAAAGAGCTGTCATTCTAGTTGAGGGAGGTAGCAGGTTACACATATAATATAAATATATGTGATGATAATATGTGAGATGAAGGAAAAGAGAGCATAAGCCAATGATAGTAAGTGCCAGGCTTTGTGTTACTTATTGATTTATTTTTGCATGGAAGAACTGGAGTGTACACCAGAGGTGCAGAGGGCGAGAGGATTCACCAGAGACAGAGTAGGGAGAGGAACAGGCAGATTGACTGAAACACACTGCTGAGGGGAATCACGGGCAAGACAGGAGAAGTCTGCTGTGCCATGGGGGTACCTCCCTGGCTGGGAATTGAACTCAGGCCAGAATGGTGATAGCTACACCTGGAGGCTCTGGGCTTTTCCTACAGTGTGACATTTGAACAATGGAAGCCAGAGAGAAAGCTGCATGGGTCATCCGGTGGACAGTCATACTAGCAGAAGTCCTGTGAAATTAGGAATAAAACTGAATATTTTCGCTTTTCAAAATATCCCTGTTACTTTGCCAGATCTGAGTGCAAAAGATAATGCTTCTCTTTAGGCAAATATGTTCAGACTGAATATTAACAAAGGTTGCCTCCTTAAAGACCACAAAGATCATGCCTCATCCATGTTCAAAAATCCTTGGAGAATCTGCATTATTTATATGACATGATCACTGATTTATTCCTGTAGAATAGAACAAGAATTGGGTTATAAAAAAAATGCACTCTGCTTCCAAGGAACTCTTGATCAATGAAGGAAGAAATAATTAATTTTAAGTTATAACTGCTCTCACACTCTCAAGTAATAATATCAACACCAAAAAGGTGCACGAGGTGTTTGTTAGCACAGATAAATTATCTACTATATACTCACGGGGCAGGTGGTGATGGTGGAGAGAGACCTCTCAGAAAAAACAGTGCCTGAGCTTCCTTAAACGATGAGGAGACATTTCCCAAGAAGGTCATGGAGGAGGAAGCTCTGAGCAGAAGAGCAGCATCAGTTAGTACAGTTCATCAGCTAATAGGTAGAAGATTCAGTGAGCAAATAGGGAACACAGATGGTAATTCAGAATTGCTGGAAGGAATGAGATAGAATGAAACGAGTCTAAAAGATGTGCACAAAGCAAAGGAAATCCGATCAAGTCTGACTTCATGGGTATGGGCAGGTCCAGTTCCAGACCCTCTTCCCGCTGTGGCTTGGCCACTCCAGGCTCTCCTTTGCTTAAGCTTGTGCTGGGCGTCAGGAGTGCCCTCCTCTTTCTGTCCAATTCTGCACACATGTTCATCTCCTAACTTCTTATTACCACCTGCCATTGCCAGGCAGCCCTCCTTCATTACAGCTGTCCAGGCTGATGGAGCAGGTATTTGCCACACGCCTGTTTCCGCTCATTTTACTTCTGTCGCTCCTGCCTATTTGGTGTCATTTAACTGTCTCCTGTATGTCTATTTTCCCTTCACTGATTATAAATTGAGGTCACACGCTGCCTTGTGTTGCTCCTATGTGGTGAGCATGTACTGGCCACGTAGTAGGTGCTCAGTCCGCCTTGCTGGAGAAGGCATTTTACACCTTAGTCCTGTGCTGGCCAATGTGGCCACTCGATAGGCAGCGATTTAAATTTATGGCAATTAAAATTGGATTGCCTTGTTCTCATTTGTCACATTTCAGGTGGTTGATAGCCCATGTGTGGCTAGTGGCTGCTGCTTTGGGCAACATCAAAAATGTGTCCATCATCAGAGGAAGAAATATTGACCCGTGCTGCTTCAGGATCCTTTGTGAAGGGATTTCCTGATGAGAAGTGCTTCAGGCCACTTTGGAATCAGCACTATAAATTATCAAAAGAGTACTATCCAATTCTATTGCACATGATGTTACGCTATTGATAAAACATTATAAATTGACTCCAGATAATTTATTTTTACAAGATTGGCAATACGCAAGATGTAGATATTTATTGAAGAAATAAAATGGTAATGTTTTATTGACATCTACTCTTTGCCAGGTATCATGCTAATATGGTGCACATATTTTAAGCTATATTTTTTAATTTAATCTTTAGAATAACACTTTGAAATATATATTATTGATGGGGAAATGAGGTCATTGAGATGAACTACCTTGCTAAGACAGCCAGAAAGAGATACAGCTAATGTCCCAGCCCTGAACTTGCAGACTCTCTAACCTGACAAGAGAATATCCTGTATTTCCCATTCATGTGATAGGTAGTATATTCTCATACAGCCAGCATTTATATCATATATTGTATAAACACACATAGTAATCCATGATTTGTCAATATCAGCCACCCATCTAAGAATCATCAGTATATTCTACATTTGTTTCTTATAATAAAATGTTGGAAGCCATAATTAGCCCTTCTTGGATTCCTTTCTTCTTTCTTTCCTCCAGAAAGATAGCCACCACTCTGAAATTAGCATGGACCTTTCCAGACAAGTCTCAGTCCTTTTATCTGCCCACATTTACCGAGAAACGGTACATGGCATTATTTTGGTTATTCCTAATTTCAATAAAATAGACAGTGGTATTCAGTAATTTGCATTTTTACTTGATATTTTACTTTAGGACTTATTCTATCCAATGTATGTAGTTTGGTTACCTCCACTGCTGTGTATTATTCGGTATGTACAGGTAGTACAGTTTTTCTATCCATTTATTTTGTTCCTGATATTTTCCTGTTGTTACCCGCCATGCTATAGAAAAGAGTTGCATGTTACTTTTAGGTATATTGCAAATATTTCTCTAGCACCTGTATCTTGCATGGAAATTGCAGGATGCTTGGTCATATGTAGCACATGTTACTAGATATTTTGAAAAAAGCCATTTGTTTGTGTGTGTGCAATTGTATATCTTGTATATCATATACCACATATATTATAGGCTATACATAGTATATTATATAGCATACATACATATATATATATATATATATATATATATATATATATATATAGAGAGAGAGAGAGAGAGAGAGAGAGAGAGAGAGAGAGAGAGAGTGTTTTTTATTGCCTTGGTCTTATATTTAGTGGCTATTCCTATTTCTTCTGTGACTTACTGGACCATTAATGTTGTCCATATTTCCACCTGACTATTGATTTATTTTTCATTTTGATTTGTGAAAGTTATAAATGTGACCTGTGAATGATACATTTTTAAGTTTATCTTTTCTTTGTCATTTCAGTTTGCTAGGAAGAGTTAACTTCAATTTAGTCAGATACATACTTTTCTTTTTCAGGTTCTGAACTCTTACTTTATACTTTTTTTTTCATATTTTAAGTTCATGTACATTTTTCTTGTAAATGTTTTAAGACGTTTTCTTTTTATATTTTGGACCCTGATCAGTTGGATTTTTATGATGTATGTTATTTATGTGCCTGATTTTATTTTTCTCACAAAGGTAACAAATTTGGATGTTTGTGGTATTGACCACACCCCCATCTATGATCTTGAGAATGTGCAGTCATTCATCAACCTACAGAGATGTGAGCACTAGGGTGTGTTCTCTCTGCTTGGTCTTAGTTTTTCCCATTCTTCCCAATCTATACTATTGCACACCTACTTGCCCTCTTTATTTTTGAAATTTGGCTTAGCCAGTGTCGACCTTTTCTTTTACTTTCTCAGGTTTTGGTATGGCCTCAAGTTCCAATCTGAGTTTTTCCATTCTGTAAGCGACCTCTGTTTTAAGTCCGAGGTTGGTGGTAACACATTTGAAAATTTCACCTTATGCTGCCTCTAAAGATAAAATTCTGTCTGGAGAAGGAAAGTGAGGTAAAATCAGAAGATGAGCTGACATGAGGGAAGAAATTGTGGCTGGTTTTGACAAACTACAGGGACTTTGGCCAAGATCAGATGAACAGAGGTGAGAACTGGTCACTGTCTCAGCAGGACTAAGGTTAAATGTTTTGTCCAGCCAAGCAGGGTCAAATTTAAGACGTCAGGCCTGCTTATAGATGACATAGTGGGATCCAGGAGGAAAAGCAAACAGGATATTGGGGTGACTCAGCCTGTGATAATTTTCTCGGTACCTTGGGGTTACAGTAGTTATAAAGCATAAAGTTAACTTGAATAATGTCATGATAACAGGAGACAGCTTACTCTAGTAACTAGCCCTTCTTCCCCAGAACATATCTGTTGTAATAAGACAAAATGCATAATGGTGTTAGTGAGTCAACCAAGTCCAACCAGTGTGGCTTTCAGTGCCAGCAACACGACCAGGAGTTAAGAGACTTTGGGAAAATTTCTCGGTCCCTCAGCCTCTGTAAAATGAGGATGATCCTGATTTGTAGGTGGTAACTGCACCTGAGCAGGGAAACTCAATGTTGTCAAGAAATTAGCAAGGCTGTAAAACAATAGTACCTATTAAAAAAAAATGAACCAAGCAAAATGTCTTGTCAATATTTAAGTAATATTTTATTCCCTTAAAAATATTTACAGCTTTTAAAAATAATGAGGCCCCAGAAGCAGAAACCATGTTTTCATCCATGTAGCATGAATGTCCTCCTGTCTTCTTTATTTGAAGAGTCCACAACATGCTTGGCATGCATTTCCATGAGTAATGGCCCCTGGGTACTCATTAGCCATGAAGCTTGCCTAGGGATGCTTCATGGCTCATGCATCTGATTCTTACTCTTCTAGGTCTTAACCTGGGCTCAAAAACCTGGCTCCTTTCCACTTTCTGCAAAAATTAATTTCTCTCTGTTTCCTCATTGCAAGCATAGTTAGATGAATGAATATGTGAAAGCATTTAATAGAACACTCGTTTAGTAGAACATTACATAGTCCCTTGACAGAAATTGGTTAAGTAGCCCCTCAACAAACATTAGTTAAATAGTCCCTCAACAAACACTGGTTAGGTACAAATGAGTGAATGTACAAGATGGTGCAGTATTGAGGAGCTCACACATGGATGTCAGACTACCTAGGTCAATTATTGTCTCTGTGTTTATTTTGTGCATGGGAAAGTTCCTTATATTTTATTTAACATCTCTCATAGTCCCTTCCTTCTTTTTTTTTTTTTTAAGATTTATTTATTTATCCGTACAGAACGGGGGTACGGGGGTACAGGCCAGAGATGCGGAGGGTGAGAGGATTCACCAGACAGAGTGGGGAGCAGAACAGGAAGATCAACGAAGTACACTGCTGAGGGGAGCAGCAGGCGGGTCAGGAGAGGTCTGCCAAGCCATGTGGTCACCTCCGGGGCAGGCGGGAATCGAACTCATATGGAAGGCTTCTTTGTGTTGTGCTTTAACCCCTGGCCACCAGGGAGGGCCAGTCCCTTCCTTCTTAACTAAGAACAGAGATACCATCCATCTCCGAAGGTCAGCCTAAGAATTAGCAGAAATGATGGACATAAATTTCCTGGTGCATTAGAGCTTCCCAATAAATATGAGCCTATATCATTTCTACACTCCTCGTGTAGCACCGTTTGCTTATAGCCCTATTAAATTTGGAATACTACATGGGTCAGGGATGAAGGACATGGACAACCTGATGGAACGGAAGCTGTGCAGGTAATAGATATGAAGACAGAATTTGCTTTTTAGGGCTCTGCAGTAACCCCTCGCCACTGCTTTTATACTACTCACCTTACTGAAGACATCACATCCATCACATCCCGTCACACACAGATTGAGTGTGGCCACTCAGTGGGCACTGGGCATGCCCACAGCCTGTTTGACTCCATGAAGGACAACATCCTTTTCCCTTCTTCTGCTTTGCCTTTAGGGTGAGGGTTTGTCCCTAACCTTAGTCATCAGGCTGGCATGGAAGCACCTGCTTTTCTCTTTTCTCTCTCTCTCTATAAATACACATCTCAGTATAGAAATCCCAATCTCCTTCCCAGATGTGACAAGAGACTGAAAGGACTGAAATCCTGGGAGTGTTAGCCACTGAACTAAGCATGCAAGTAGAGAGAGAGAGAGAGAAAAAAAAAAAAGATTTGAAAAAGGATAATGGCAAGAGGGTTTGAAATTACTTTAATCTTGGAGAAGTTAGATGTAATTACAAAATAAAACCTCAATATCACAGCTGCGGTTATCCATCCAAATATAATCTTCACAGTTTGTGAATTTGACTTCCTACTCATTAGTGGCTCTCCCCCAGTTAGAGGATATGTTCTAATCATAAATGAATTTTTAATAGCTTCAAACCAAAGGAATTAGAGCACAAAGGTCACTGTTTACTTTTTAAATGGCTTTTTGTAATGTAATACCAAATATCCATGAGAAGAAAATTTACGCTTTTGGAACTGGTTGAGGATAAAGAGGCCACTTTG
Source organism: Condylura cristata (assembly GCF_000260355.1). Classification (NCBI taxonomy): domain Eukaryota; kingdom Metazoa; phylum Chordata; class Mammalia; order Eulipotyphla; family Talpidae; genus Condylura; species Condylura cristata. Next base: position 11,102,929 of record NW_004567103.1, on the reverse strand, counting down.
CTCAAGGATCCAGGGTGACAAGGTCACATAGCAGACCCTAAAGTAAATGGAGGCCCCAAGAACAGCCTTCTGTCCACATGTGTATAATCACTGGCTTTTGTTACAGGGAAAAAGATGTGTAACTCAGCTTCTGAAGGCCACATTAGCTAGTACATGACTGGGCACTGTAAGAATGGTGGAATTAGAATGACTTAAGGTGGATAAAACATGAATAGTTTGTTCTCCTCAGAAACAAGGTTGAGGCCCTCCCTGGTGGTGCAGCAGGTTAAAGCATAGCACTAAGAAGCTAAAGCCACTTCAGCATGTGTTCGATCCCCGGCCCCGGAGGTGACCCACATGGCGTGGCAGACCTCTCCTGACCCACCCACTATTCCCCTCAGCAGTGTGCTTCATCAATCAACCTGTTCTGCTCCCCACTTTATATCTGGTGAATCCTCTTACCACCCCTATACCTCTGGCCTGTACCCCAGTTCTGCATGCCTACCTAAATAATTCTTAATAAAAAAGAGATAATCAACACTAAACTTTAAGAGATATATATGAGAAATATGCTGTATTCTAACCAATGGTTAAGAAATTCAGGGGGTGACTGGATTATTTCTCATACAAATGACACCTCTTCCTCAATTCATTCATTTGCCACTTCCCTTATTCATGCATAAAGCTCAGTGACACTAGTATTGGGCTTAAAATGACCAGCAAAAATGACAGTGAAGAAAAATTTGCCCTAATGTCAAACATACAGATATGTGAAGGCTCCATTTTGACTAGGACAAAGGCAGCTGAGGATAAGAATGGTAGATAAGACAGGAAAGATGTTCAAGGAAAAAGGTTTTATAAATGTCTTATAAAATATGTTGCTGCTGGTCCCTCCCAGTGGCACAGTGGGTTAAAGCCCAGCACTAAGAAGCTTAAGCCATTTCCGCATGAGTTTGATCCCACCTGCCCTGGAGGTGACCACATGGCGCAGCAGATCTCTCCTGACCCGCCCGCTGCTCCCCTCAGCAGTGTACTTCGTCAATCTGCTTGTTCTGCTCCCCGCTCTGTCCCTGGTGAATCCTCTCACCCTCCGCATCTCTGGCCTGTACCCCAGTTCTGTATGCATAAATAAATCTTAAAAAAAATATGTTGCTGCCAAGGCTTATAAAATATGTTGAAATTGTTTCTTCCTCAAAAGCTCCTACTAATTTTAGCCAAACATCCAGAGTTCCACTTACTAGAAACACTCGTTGATTAGGGATAAAATAAAATGAAATGTACAGACCACGTCCTATGTGTGTATATATACAGAGATTTCTGAAAACTAGCCAAAGCTAATTAATACATTGTTTAGAGAGCTATGCAGATTGTAAGAGTGTAATTCTAGCAAATAATCTAAAATTTAGAAATGCAGTTTCCACTGGGCAGTGGCAAACATGACCAAGAAGAGTCACTCTGCTATCCCCTGGCTAGTGAAGGAACGGGTACAGGGATACTATTTCATTATCATCATTTGTAACATATTGAAAAACTTTATGCACATTTCTGTAAAGGTGAACACTTTGTAACAAACACAGAGCCTAAAACAGGGAGTCAGGAAGCCAAGGCTCATGGCCACGCTGCCATTCAACTAAGTACAACTTACTACTGTACAGTCTTTGGCAACTTGCTTTATCTCACTGACTCTTAACTTCCTTCTCTTCAATTGTAGATTATTTTGGAACTCAAATACTACATATGGTTATTACATTTTTATAGACGTTTATTTTTGCACCATGTTTTCTCAGTAATAAGATTTTCTGAACCTTTGACTAGTGTTTGGGGTGGCAGACATATGGATTTTCCTTCTCTGTTGTTTTAGAGGAGAGCTTTTTTTGTACACCATGAAACAAAGTGAAGAACAGAACAGGATATCATGAAAAACAATTTGGATAAAGAACTTCAGGAAGTTGAATGAAGTTACCACTATATCAGAAACAGATGTGGTTAAAGATAGAAGTGATTTCTTTTTCATGTGCAATATCTAAAGATTTTAAGAAAGTCCTTGGAAAAATTCTTGTTTGTTTGTTGTTATGGTTGTTCACTACTTTCTTTTTCTTGGAGAACCTAATTGCTTAATTGTACATGTGATGCATTAAGTTATAAAATTGCTCACCTACTATCTCTGACCTTGAGTTTCCTTATGTGAACATAGGGTATAATATTACTACACAGGCTTATTGCCAGGATGAAATGGCTCTTACAATTGCAGGTTCTCCACAGTGTCCTGTGGTAAACACACAATCAAGGTTAGGGGTGATGGTGATGATGATGATGGAGCAAGAGGAAGAGGGTGAATATTACAGTGATAAAATTAAGACCTCTAGACCTTAAGCAATAAAACATTTCCCAGTCAAGGACCTCCCTGGTTGCTTAGGGGTTAAGTCTTTGTGCTGTCACTGCTCTGGTCTGAGTCTTATCCCTGCCAGGGAGATGACCCACAAGGTGCAACAGACTCTTTTGTCTCCATGCTCCTCCCCTCAGCAGTGCATTTCAGTAGATCTACCTGTTCTGCTCCCCACACTGTCTCTGGTGAATCCTCTCATTCCCTGCACTTCTGGCCTACACCTGCATTCTCACACACACACACACACACACACACACGCATGCACACACACACAATTCCCTGTCAAAATTAGTGTTTCTATAGAATTATATTTGTGTCAATGTAAGTAAATCAGGATTAAAAGCTTCTAGTCCTCCTTTACTTCATGATTGCATGAAACGTGATAAAGGTCCCCAACAGGCACATGTACACTGAGCCATAGTCACTCACACAAATCTTTCAATGTTAATTTTACCCTATAGATAAAGGCCTGCTTTGAGATGTGCTTGGAAGGTTGACTAGACAACTCGGTAACATGAAAAAAATCATTCCTCCTATGCTCTTCTCCATCTCTTTTTCCTCCTCTTCTTCCTTGTTCTCCATCTTTCTTCTTTCCCTCCTCCTCCTCTTTCCCCCACTATCTGCCATCCTCTTCCATTTCTTTATAATGACATCATCATTATGATCAGCAATAATGAATAGCATTTTGCTCTCCAGCATTCCTTCTTCCTCTTTTTCCAGGTCCTCTTTTCCTCCATTTTTATAGCATTCAGAGGGCCATGGCCCTGACTGCCCTTTACCACCTACCACAGGTGGAGATATGAGCATGGACCAGGCAGAGCAGAGCACACCAGCTTCCTGGAGCAGTGGCAGAAAAGAGTTGTTCTGCCCTGAGCAAGGTGAATTAGAGAAATGTCAGGTATTTGAGACTGGATATAGAGAAGCCTCGGAAGACTTGGGTTCTCTGCTTTTATAGTAAAAGAAGGTGTCAGCAGTTGCTTGTGGCTATTTCTTTCCATAATCACTTGGAAGAAGTCTCAGAAGGAGAAAAGAGCCTAGGACAAAAATAGAAGAAATGAAGGGGAGATAGAGAAAATAATAAGGCATTAGGGAGTGACTAAATAATCATTTTTGATATGTGGATTCAAAAACTGTCAAACCATTTTTATGCATAAGGTCTTTAGTTACATGAGAAAACATTTTAAAAAGGCAAGCCAATTTGAGTTGGATTTCCGTAATTTATACCCTGATACTTATTGAATAAAAATTTGAAGGAATGAAATAACTGATTAAGATTCAAGGTATAAGTGCTAGCACTTAAATTTTTAATTAAAAATGGCATGCAACATAAAATATATATATCCTTTTCAGAGTGCTCGTTATACATGGATAGTTAGATCAACTAATTTTTTTGGGCCATGCTGAATAACTCATGTTCAGTAATGAGTCAATTTGAGATAAAATTTCTTACTTAAAAGTTTTCAAATCCAAGGACTTCTTACTGTTTGTTTTGCTTTGTGAACAGTAGTATGTTTACATTTGTTTATAAAATCTTTAGGTTTGCAAACAATAGTGTAAAAAGAAACATTTATGCTGAGGGGCGTAAATTTCTTGGAAAAGACATTGAAGAAAACCAATAAAATATTTTATTTCTTATTTGTTTTTGTCATCATACTTAACTAGAACAAAGTGAATATGGTAACTAGTTCACATATGTAAATACTGGTATCGCGTTTCTATTAATCATGTAGTACAACATTTTATATTCTCAATTAAAAGCCTAATTTGCCTGTTACAGTGCCTGCAGTCTCCAGAGTAATTGCTCTCTTATTTTCCTAGATAACTTATTTAGGGAAAAAATAAAATAATGAAATGATCTTAAAATATAAAGTCCTGAAATAGTGCTCTTATTTAAATTACAATACTTCACACTCATCTGAGATTTCCTCCTCTCTGCAATAACGCAGCTGTTTTCCTCAGGGTGTTCTCACAAGTTCATAAAGAAAAAAATTGTTATGAGCCTTCTGAAACCCCAAGGAAGGCAGCTGTGTTTTTGATAAACTGGGCTACGTTTTCAACACTTCAAGCTATGGAGAAATTTACACGGGCATTTTCTGCATTATATATCCAAGAACAATATATTCTCAACAGTAACTACGTACACTATATTTAGTCAAAGTTTACACAGAAAGGCAGTCAGCCTGAACACTGTGAAATTAAAAACTTGACCTTCAGCAGGAGTCTCTGCCCTCAACACACAGAATGTCACTCCCCCTGACCTGTAGCAAAACATACGGGGAATCAGGGAAGGGTGAAGAGAGGCTTTGGCCGAGCCCCCCCAGGAGACCCAGCATCACATTTTTCTCCATATTCAGTTGAGGGGAAGCAGCATAAATCAGTGGCATCACTCAAGGACTCTAGTAAAGAAAATGTCTACCAGGAAAATGTGATTTAGTTGCTGGGATTCTGCCAACCTCAAATTCTCTCCATGCGGAATCTCTCTGTGCTGAATCCTCTCTGTTCTTCCACCTTTTCTACCAAAGCCCTTATCCTTCTGATTTTGGCCAAGGGAAGAAAGAAACATTCCCAGACTGAACATAGTTGAAAGTTTTCTCTGCACCTTTGAAAGAAGTAATCTAGGCTGTGGCAATCCAGTTGCAAAATAACATGCAGGGAAAATGGTGATCAGTGTGTTCAATCATGGAAAGTACTTGCTTTTCCCATCCTGCCTTCAGCCCTATTAGTTGCTGGTGACTCGTGCTGAACAGCACTTGGACCATTCCTTCAGGCACGACCATTGCTCTTTGTCAGATCTGCTCTCTGTCAAGCCAATTCTCATTTATCCAGTGCTGGTTTCTTCCACTGTGCATCATTTATCTTGCTGTCTTTTCTTTTACTTCCTGCTGTTCCCATAGTCTCTTACACAATGGCCATTGCTACAGAATATTATTTTAAAAGAGATAAAATCCTTTTTATTCTGTGAGCTGTGTCTCTTTTAATAGCTGTGTTGTTATCATTTATTGGCTTGTTTCACACACACATTGTTTTTTGCAGATACCTCCAAGTTCATTTACAGGGTGCCTATAATTTTTGACTTTTTACTATGCATTAAGTATTGGGTTATATACACATGTTTTCTAACAAAGACGACAGAGGGACAGTTAAGGGGGCAAATTACTTTAATACAATGGGATGTGTACAACAAGGCAATGGTATAGCACCTGTCGTGTCAGGACTAAGAGTTTTGTGTAGGTCAGAATGAACATCTTAACCATCCTGAGTACTAGTTTTCATGTGAGCCACAAGAATGACATGAGCTGCAAGTAAATCATGTCATTGAATCAGCTGTATCCTTGTATCTCTTTTTTCAAGATTTCAAGTGGTCAAATCATTTCCCAACATCATAGAACTATCAATAGTAAGTAGCAGAGGCAAGACTGGCAAGTGTGTGTGTGTGTGTGTGTGTGTGTGTGTGTGTTTCCAAAACCCATCTTGGATCGTGACACTAAAATTTCTTCTTCATAAACTTGGCTTTACACCTACAGTGTCCTATAGTCCTGATATCAAAGACACATATTTGAGATAATGGTTCACCGCCCATGACAAATACATATAAATTATATTTGTTTGACTCATTGACCATGCGAATATCCTTGTGACCAGCTTTCATTAGCACTGGGATAGTCATACATGTCACATACAAACATCAAAACAGTTTTGTTTCAATTGTAGACATAACTCTTCAATTACCACTCACTGCTCTGTTTGTCTCAAGCACAGTCAGGCCTCTGCACATAGCAGTGCTCCAGGAGAGTGCTCCTACAACTGAGGAAGTATTGGCCAATGTCTTTGGTTGGAACATACCCCTCTCAAATTTCTATGTTGAAGTCCTAACCCCCAGCACCTAAGAAGGTGACCTTGTATATAGAACTAGTCAGCAAAATAAGGCCATTGGGGGTTTGAATCAAATAAGCATTATTTCATATTAAAAAAGGGAAATTTGGAGAGTGATAGACACAAAGAGAATGTTATGTGAAGAAGGCAAGGATTGACAAGTTAAACAATGTAAAGTATTATATCAAAATCTAATAAAGAAGGAGGGAATGATTCTCTTAGAGCCCTCTGAAGGAAACAACCTTGCTTACACCTTGACTTCTCCAAAAAGTCTGAAATAATAAATTATTATTGTAGCAATTTTCATGGTCACTCCAACAAGGTGGGATTATAGGTGAGGTAAATGCTCTGCCTCATTGTATTTGGAGAGGTAGGGGGAAATGAAAGAAAGAAGGGAGAAAATTATTGCCCTTCTTACCTCTGCCCTCTGATGACATCCAGTGCTAAATATAGTACTTTTTAAAAGATTTATTTATGTATTCATATAGAACTGGAGTACAGGCCAGAGATGCAGGGGAGGTGAGAGGACTCGCTGGAGACAGAGTGGGGAACAGAACAGGCAGACTGACAAAGTACACTGCTGAGGGGAGCAGCAGGTGGGTCAGGAGAGGTCTACTGCACCATGTGGATCACCTCAGGGGTGGGGATAGCACTTATGCTTGAAGTGGCTTTAACTTCTTAGTGCTGTGCCTTAACCCATTGCGCCACCAGGCAGGACCTAAAATATAGTATTCTTATTCCAATCCAGCAATTCATTAGAGTCAACAGTGTATGATCCCACAAGGTAGCATAAGTTAGCAGTTAATAACACCAGATGCTGTCTACCTGAAATGCCTTTTACCCTAAGGAACATTCACATCTCATAGAACAAATCATGTTCACTGTTTGGAACAGGCAGACTTGATTTCTAAGGATTAAAATGTATAACATTTGGAAAAGCATCGATAAATGCTATTTCCTTTTATACTCATTACCTTCGTCACCACTTCCTGCAAGGACGTAAGGCTCCCTTCACTTAACATCTTGACTTAACCATCATGTCCTATCAATGGTTTGGTAAAGCATTATCTAAGGGCATTAGATTAACTTAGTTGAACATGCCTCACTTCAGGTCTAAGGGCATTTTTTTCATCCTTTAGGAAAGAATGACTCTATTCAAAAGCCAATCTTTTATAAATTAAGGTCTTATTAATCAATTATCATCTTAGAACCAATGAGTGCATTGGCAGAAATCAAGCGTTATACACTGCTTTAGTGAACAAAGAGAGCAGAAGAAAGACATGCATATCCGTTTATGTCTCTCGAGGTGCACGTTACTGTCATAGCCCCACATTTTTTTACTCATCTGTGCTGAATGTTACCCATTTTGTCCCTTCCACTTCTTAATTGACCGATTAACCAGCTGGTCCTGAAGATACATTCAGCAGGGTGGGAACTTTGCAACAGGTGGCTAACGATTGCTTACGCCACTAGGTCCCCTCCCTGGGACACGAGAGGTCTGCCTGGTGTCATACCTTGGTGTGAAGGAAATGAGTAAGGCTGGAGAATGAAAGAAATGCCCCTTCTCTTCATCAGCATCATAGCATGAGTTCTTCTCAATCAATTCCTCAACCCCAACCTCAGAATACAGTGAGGCATTCAGTGATGGACAAGAACAAAGCAGAAACAGCATTATCTTGGCATGAGGATGTGATGAAACTTATCATTTACTTTGCTGCCTGCAGGTAGTAATCTCCAGAAACGTACCATCTAGATGAGAAATTTCTTCCAACTTTTGTGCCTAGATCCTGCTTCTAATTCTGTCCCTAAAGCTGGAATTCTATTTTAATCCCAGTAAGAAATAGCATGAGCATTTCCACACACAATTTGGGACATATACTAAAAAAAAAAAAAAAAAAAATCTTGTTAATCTGAAATTCAAGTTTAACTGATTATAATTTTGATTTGCAACATTTAGTTACACATCCATTTCAAAGTAGTGTTTCTCCATCAAAAGAAATGCCTCGATGTAAGTGTCTTTGTGATTATATGCATATACATGTTCACCTTAGTACTAAAAAGTAATGGAATGGGTACAAGTGTTAGAAAAGTTGAGGAATCTTTGATAGACAAACAAGTCCTTCCTAACTAGTCTTCTCAGCACTGGGAAATGCACTATAATAGGAATAATTGTAAGTGTTCAATACCTTTATCTTCACTCTAAGAAAAACATATAAAGATTAAGATATGAATGCCATAGCCTTCATTATTTGTTTAGCTATTTTTTGATGTTAGCTGAAATTGCTGAAAGAAGATAGCTCTGTTCTTCTGAGAATGAAGAGTGTGTCCTGCTCCATGAATGCAATCCACACTCTCGATTCAGCCTGCACTGAAGGTTGCTGCATGTTGAAGAAAGATGCGGCTGGTGTATGGAAGAAGCATTGTAGCTGCACAGAACTGAGTTCCCTGCTCTATAACAAATGTGTCAACTGGAAGCACACCTGAGCCTGCAGCAAAACTTGGTGCTGAGATAATCGGTTAATGTGCAGGCTACGGACAACTTCTTTTTTATTTAAATCTCTAATTCCCTCTTCTTAAGAAGAGACCCCCATAGCAAAGAGTGATGAGAGAGAAGATAGTTAAACTTGCTGTATTAGATGGCTTTCAGTACACAGTAAGAAAAATGAGCCATGTTGGTCAAGAACAAGGATTTGAATCTGAAGATAATAGAGTTTAGGATTTCTCTTAGTTTCAGTGTAGCTCTGTCATATAGCAGACACAGCGTTTGCTGCAAAGCACAGCATAACATATGGTGAGGGGAATTGAAATGAGCTAAATGGCAAACCCAATACACCATTTTATCCTTTTCTTTCCAATATAAGTGATGAATTGCTAAGAGAAATAGGATACAGAGTATTTCAAACTTAAATATAAGGAAGATATCCTTTCTGAACCATAGTGACTGACATTGGATATATATAAGGGGAGTTTTTAAATGGTATATGCATTTAGTTAAAGGCACAAACATCATTTCATAGTGGTTTGGAACATTCACAGAATACAAATTGTCAAGCCAAGAGATTCATAAATACAGCTAACTCTTCTGTTCTGAGATAAACTATAAAAATAAATGAAGTCATCAATAATACCCAGTGTAATTTAATAATAATTTTTCATTCAGCATTTAATAGTTTCCAGATGACTTGACTTTTCTCCAAAAATAAAGATGGTATATACATTTATAAAGTAAAAGCAAATAGTTAAATTGTTTCATAGGTAGAACAGCAAAAAATCTGATAAAATATAACTTAAATTTATCAATTATATTTAAACTAGACCCACAGGCATTCTATGAAGGGATATTTCATCTAGATATTTAGTCAATTTGCTTCAAATTTCCCTCATTCAGGAGGTGTCTGCTTTTATCTCTGCTTCATTTTCTCCTTTCCTATCCAAATTTTTATGTGTGCAATACATTTGTTATCTCCTAATTCTGAGATCATAAAAACAGTTTTATTTTTGTTTCTCCTTTTTAATACAAGTTCACATTTCAATTTAATTAACTACATAGGGCAGCTTAGCTTATGTGTATCACTCTGTGTAATGTGGGCACTAAATGCCCAAGGACTATGATGAGGGCATCTGGTTCCTTTTATCCACTTGTTCAACTGCTCATGGGTAAGGAGTGTAATAAGGACCTCGGTATTGTATCTATAACTTTACTTTTCCTCTTACAGCCTGCTCCCGATATTTTTCTAAGCTCCAAGATGTTTACAGTGTCATTTAAGGCTCTCTTCTGTACTCTACAAATGAAAAGTGTTTTTGGGCATGAAACCAAAAACAGAAAGAAAATTCCCCTAGGTGGCAGCTCCTGTGAATTAAAAGTAGAAAATCCTTTGGATCTCAAACTGCATGCTAGAATAATCTTGAGGAGTTTTAAACAGCACTGAACATTGGATAACCATGTTTCACTCAAGAACAGTGGAATCAGGAAATAAGAGGGAAAGCGATGGCAGGAAAGATTGACTAAGGTGGACTGTAAAGCAAATCTTAGCAAATTAAAAGGTGAATGATATCATCCTGCAATTCTCAGATCATAGTGAAATTAGAACACAGAAAGAGATCTGGAAAATGCTCAAATATTTGAATATTAAACCACCAATTTCTAAACAAACTATGGGTCAGAGTGAAACTCCCAAGGAAAAGTAGCTGGTTGTGGGCCTCCCTGATGGTGCAAGGGGTTAAGACTCAGCAGTACAATGCTATGGGCAGCCACTACTGCACAAGTTCGATCCCCAGCCAAAGAAGTAACCTACACAGCACAGCAGACTTCTCCTGACCCACCCTCTGTTCCCTCAGCAGTGTAGTTCAGTCAATCTGCCTGCTCTGCTTCCCACTCTGTCTCTAGTGAATCCTCTCAATTCACTTCCCTCTTACCTCTGGCCTACACACTGCTGCTCTTGTACACATAAGTCAGATAATTCTTAAAAAAAAAAAAAAAAAGAAAATTAACTGAGTAAAGATGAAAATAGATAAAATTTATGGGGGCAGATAAATCTTACATTAAATGGCATATTAGAAAGGTATAAAATATGAAATCATTAACATAAACATCAGGGTGCATTCATAAAGAAAAAGAGACTCAGATTAAAAATAGAGCAAATGAAACTCAAAGCAAAGAAAGACTGTATAACATATGCAAGGTAGATATCATTAAAGGTGAAAACAAAATAATCAGAAAAGTTATTTATATCAAAGTTTGGGTACTTGAAAGATTAATGAAGTTGATAAACTCAAATAGAGAAGTAATTACTAATATTAGGAATGAGAGAAATGACATCATCACTGATCCCACAGACACCCAAACATTAATATAAGAGCACTACAAACATATTTAAAACTACTTAAAAATTGATCAATTTCTTGAGATGTACATGCATCAAAATTTAAAAAAGGTGTGTGTGTGTGTGTGTGTGTGTGTGTGTGTGTTTATGAGTATACATTGAGCAGTTCTATAGCAAGGAAATTGAATTATAGACTTTTTTTTTAAGATTCCAAAATGAAAAATTTTAGATGGTTACATGATTTTACTAGTGGATTCTACTCAAAATTTAAGGAGGACATAATAATATTCCTATGCAACCTCTGACAGAGAATAATGCACTAATATAAAAGCAAAACAGTTAAACTAAGCATCAATATGCCATCATGAACATTGGAAACATTTTTCAGTCCTATTTGAGTATGGCAATATTTTTAAAATTTTAATATAGCAAAAGTGGGGGTCATCCCAGATTACAAAAAGTGAACAGATTAAAGCAGAAAATTCATACAGATATCTCATTAGATGCAGAACAAAGTAGTCTACAATAATCCATTCCCTACTCATGATCAAATCTGGGCAAATTAAGAATAGAAGGAACCAAATATAATCTAGTCAAAGATATCTGTGAAAACCTATTATACTTCATGTTAAGAGACTAAATGGTTTCCTTTAAAATTAGGATTAGGTCCTCCCTGGTGGCACAGCAGGTTAAAGCACAGCACTGAGAATCTAAAGCCACTTCCGCATGAGTTCGATTCCCGCCTGCCCAGGAGGTGACCACATGGCGCGGCAGACCTCTCCTGACCCGCCCGCTGCTCCCTTCAGCAGTGTACTTCATCGATCTTCCTGTTCTGCTCCCCACTCTGTCTCTGGTGAAGCCTCTCACCGCCCTGAGCCTCTGCCCTGTACCCCAGTTCTGTATGCACAAATAAATCTTTAAAAAAAATAAAAATAAAATAAAATGAGTATTAAATGAAGGAAGTCCTTTCTCACCACCCCTACTCAACATTATATTGGAAGTAATATCTTCTGCAGTAGTACAGAACAAAAATAGCATGCATATATAAGTTTAAAAGGGAAAAATGAAATAAATCAGCTTCAGTCTGCATATGAAATGTTGCTAAAACAGAAAATCTCAAATATCTTCATAAAAACTCCTAGATCTAATAAATGAATCTGTCAGGTTCACATGCCTCAAAGTCAATATGCAAAAGTCAAAAATACTCCTACATTCTATCATTGAATCACAAATCACAAATTTGAAAATAAAATATATACCATTATAAAACTTTTAAAATGCTTCCTAATTAATCTAACAAAAATATATAAGATCTCTATGTCCATAACTATAATACACTGAATAATTAAAAATATCAAAAGAAATAGAGAGACAAATATTATATTTATGGATTGCAAGACTTTATTGCCAAGAAGTTAATTATTTCCAATGTCTTGGGCATTCCCATAGAAAATCCTAGTAGGCTCTTATATTCTAAGTATCAATAGGTTGATTTTAGAATGTAGATAGAAAGACAAAGGAATTAGGACAGTCAACACAAAGTTGAAAATTAATAATTTCACGATATATTATAAGCTACACTAATTAAGACAATGCATTCTTGGCAAATAGACACATCAATCAATGGCACACAACGATTAGCGCAGAAACAGGTAAACATATATCAGCTGACGATTAACAAAGGTGGCAAAGTCAGTTCAATGGAGCAAGGATTTTTTAACCATTAGACTGAAGCAACTAAATACTGACATACAAAAAATGTATCTCAGTAGCTAACCCACATGTGATATAGAAGATCATGAACATAAATGTAAACATGAAAATTGTAGCTTTTAGAAGGAAAAAAAATAAGAGAAAACTTGCATAAATTTTGACTCTAGTATGATTTTTAAGCTCTGACATCATAAGCATGATCCATAAAAATACTATGAGTTGAACCTTATCAAAATGAAAAGCTTTTTCTGTGAATGACAAGATTAGAAGGTGCACACAAAGTGAAAATTTGCAAGTTGTATCTGATCAAGGCATAGTGTCTACGTGTAATGAACTTAAAACTCAACAACAAGCAGGAAGACAAAATATTGAAGACACTTCACCAAAGAAGACAAATGAAAGACAAAAAAATGAAAAATGTTCAATACCACTTGTCATTAGTAAAATGGAAATTAAAACCATGATGATCTATCACTGTACACTTACTAGAGTAGCTGAAATGAAACATGCTGACAACATCACACTCTGGAACTCAGAGACTAGACAGAAATGGTATATTATGAAACTGTAGTGGGGATTGTTATAGAATTCTTAAGAACTTGATTAAGGTGATATGAAAGGTATTGAAAAAGGTACTTTTAACACAGGTGTCTATTGAAAGATAGACAATGGGCAATTTTTACAAAATAAGAACAATGAACATTTTAAAACATGATGGTCATTCATTATACAATGGAAATCCTCCCCAAAAACCACAAAACTGTATTATTCATGCATTTTTGATTTGAGTAATCATTGTATGTCTCTTTATCAAGGAGAACACAGTTATCCTTTTATATATGTTATCTCATTTTTATTTTACCATTTATATAATTTTCCTAGAGTTAAGTTTTTTTTGATAGAAGAAAACCTATTTTGCATTATTTAGTTTAACTTTGTAGTAGTAATAAGTTATCCTGGTTATTTAAGAGAGCACGCCTATTTTGATATACAAGTACAATGGCTGCTTGATAAAAAATTACTTCATTCCCTATGTAATTACCATGGAAATGGACAGAAAGGTATAAAAATACATCATGATTCTAACTGAAAATGAAGATAAGTAGATGTGGAACAATGTGGTACAAAAATTAAAGTTTCTTGGATATTATGTCTCATGAATTTCTGATCGAATATATTACCATTTGAGTATATACTGGTTCATTCTCCTCTGTATGCTCCTTCAATGATAAAAGGGAAACTATCTTCCTGTATTTTTATATCTATCTTTTCTTTCCCTGTCGGTTTGTATACTGCAATGTAATCAATGAAATTGATTTTTATTTGTACCTTTTTTTTGTGTGTGTGCAGTTTCTTCTTTTAACTGAAAGAATATGGCTTTAGTTTTACAACCGTGTTGTGGGTTGTGACCTAACAGCTTTGTAACTTTAAGCAGGAGACTGTCTGAAACCCAGTTTTCTTTACATATGAATTAGACTGCTTAGGGGCTGGCTGTGATATTAAATAAGATAATGGTGAGGAACAAAATGTCTAGCACATAAAAGTTACTCAATTTAAGTTAGCTGATAGTTTCCTCTCTTATATCCTTTTCTTTCCTGATTTCTCTGAGAGTGTGGTCTGTTCTATTTTTGCTATTGTCATTTTCCTGGAACCGAAGAACAGTAGAAGTTCAATAGAATACATTTTGGGAAGGGATAAAGTTTATGATCACTTTGATAAGTTGAAGTCACATAAAGTGATGCTTAAAGCCTCTGCTATACATGAGTGGTACTGATGCAATATAACATGATGCTGGATTAAAACAAGTCAAGTTATAGACACTGAATGGCCCCTGAATCCTGCATAAGCTGGATGTTCTTCATGTGTTTGTAGTCACAAATATGAATGCAGTCACAATGTAGTCACAAATATGAATCCTTACCCTGAAGTTGCAACTGATTTAATGGAGATATAAAATATGTTATAAAGTGTCTTAGAGAAAAATAAGAGAAATGCTAGGTTGAGGAATAAACAGTCTGCTGAGAAAGGACAGCTTTGACATGAATTTCAGGCAGCAAGATTAAAAAGATATTGTTAAGCAAAGTGTTTAAAAAAGGGTGAATATTACTCATTGTTCCATGTCCTCATTTACTGTGACTCTGAAGTTACAGTATGAATATTAGTTACAGTATGAATATTATATAACATACCAAGTTGTGAATTAAAAGTTGGTACTGTGGAAAGTAATTGGAAACTGTTCCTGTATTCAAAAACATGTTGATGCATTGTTAAGAGTTGCATATGCATCCATTGTCATATAGGTCTATCAGTTTGTGAATTTATGAGAGGAAATGTGTACTGAAGTGATTTAGATGGTACTCACCTTGTCCAATGTGGCAGAGTATTAGCAGTAGATAGTAACAGCTGAAGCAATAGAAATAGCAGAATGATACTTTAGAACTAACTCACTGTTTTATCCAGTTGACTTATTATTTATGCATTATTAAGAATTTCAACATATGCCTTTTCACATTATATTTCTTTGAGATGTAATTTAAATACAACACAATACATAGTCATTAAGTGTATTGTTCAATGGGTTTTTAAAGACCTTATTATTTTAGAGCAGTTTTAAGTTTGCAGCAAAATTGAGATGAATTTAATCCATGAAATTTATGAATATATATACATATTTATGCATACACACATATATAACTCACATCTACATGGAGAATAGTGCATTTCCATCATTCTAGAAAGTTCCTGAACTACCTCCATAGACAATCATGTTGTGATTTTAATGATCATAGATTATCTTTTCTTGTCCTAAAGCTTCTTCTGTGAATACAATACAAATAAAATGTGTATTCTTCTATGCTCAGCTTCAGATACTCACCATAATGAATGCTTTTGAGATTCAACCATGATGGTAGGCATGGTTACTTTGGTTAACATGTGTTTAAGCATTATTACTTTGGTCCATTTCATTTCTAGTTCATAGTCAGTGATATGTTCATAAATATTTAGCAACAGGCTCTCAAAACCAAACCAAGCTAAAACCCAAACTGTAACAGAGTCGTCTCCAGGGAAAGGGGAGGTTCCAGGTTCTCTGCCCTACCCAAGGAAGTGTGGAGATGGATTGGGAGGTGAAGCTGGAAAAGACTGGCAAACGGACAGAAGAAGAAGAGAGGACAGGAGCCGCAGGAGACAGTGAGAAGACCTGGAAGAGCACATGGACAGAGACATGTGTAGAAGCAGTGCTTGCTTCTTGGCCTTGGACTTGTCCAGGAACTTGGGGACATGGAAAGAGACACTTGAGGCAGAGACATGGATGAGAGACCCCATGCAGCCTTGATCCTGGCTTGAAATAGGAAACAACCCAGGGAAAGAGAGCAAGATATCAAGTAACTGGAATACCTCACGGCTAGGCGGACTGAACACACGGAGCCACGTCACGCAGTCCGGAGAGCTGTTTCCCGAGCGAGCAAGCAGAGAGATGCAAACGCGCCCTATTTATCCCCCAAATGTCCCAGAATTCCTGCTAGCTCTGCCCTTGGGTCCTCACAGTTCTCTCCCTGGTACTGCTGGGAGTTGTAGTTTCCAATCACTAGAGTAGGGTGTAGGGTCTAGAAAGCTGGACTAGGGGGAGTCCATAAGACTCTGCAGAGTTCCTTTAGGACATCCTTCCCCTTAATAGTTCCTTGACACCAGATGCTGGAGGTGGGGTGGAAATGATTAACATAGTTGTTAAACCAGCTACAGAAATGACAAATCCTCAGACCCAACAGCTATTGAGAGCATCAGACTGCTATACAGACCAGAGCTGGGGATGTGGAGCTTGAAGGGCCATTGTAGAGAATCACTGGCACTTTCAAAGCAAACTAGTCACACCCTAGAAGTAATTAATTGAACAACAGACACCAATTCCACTGAGGAATGAAGCCTCCAGGAAAGGAGCACCCTCTATCAGCACAATTTCAGCCTTGGCCAGATGCAGCTTTTGTCTCTAGCCTGCCCCCGCCTCCCTGAAGGAGTCTCTTTAACAAACCTGTGCCTTTCAGAACAGCTGCCTGTGCAAGTGGCTTTTTTCCTTTCCTCTTTTATGTAATAAACCTGCTCTTTTCTATATAACTAGATGCCTCTTCCTCTTGGGGAACCTCACCTGGGGACTCTGGTGAAAATTTTCTCAGAGGTAACCAAGGACTCTGCTCTGTGAATCCAACATGCACCCCAAAAATGACCTCACTAAGGTAAGTGGATCTTCAACTTTCAGAAAAAGTCATTGACATTTTATACTTCCAGCAACAAAATGTAGTTGTTTCATACCCTTGCCAATACTTGCTTTTGTCAGTCTTATTTTAGCCATTTTAATGCAGAGCAGATCTCCCTGTCTTTTTCCCCTATGCCAAATGGTGAAAGTGTAACAGAGTGGTCCCCAGGAAAAGGAGGGTTCCAGATTTCCTGCCCCACCCAAGTGAGGATGGAGCTGGGTAAAGAAGAGAAGAATCTGGAGAGGAGACTGAAAAGGAAGGAAGCAGGGTGGAGGCCAGAAGGAGCCCTGAGGGAGGCACAGGGAGCAAAGACCTGTGAAAAAGTGGCTCTTGTTTCTTGGCCCTGGACTGGGTGAAGCAGATGTGGGTGACAGCCCCGGAAGGAAGGCTGAGGGTAACATCATTGATCTTGATTTTGATGTTGCTGTCTTCCTCCCAGACGTGTGTGGCCATTTCTGTCCCTTTGCTATGGGTGCCCATTGGAAGGTGCTTTGGACTGTGGTGGGCTACAGGCCTTGCTTTGGGCCAATCCTGTTTGGGTGGACTTTTACCCATGAGGGGATGAGTAACTCTGAGTGTTTGATTTAGCAACTATTTTCTGTGTCTTTTCTGTATTGCACACTAGCTATATTAAAGTTCCTTTCCATTAAAGGTCTTATATGTTTTGTCTTGATGCAGCAGATTGCAGAACCTATTTAAAGTGGGCAGGTGTGGGGGCTTTGGGGTGTCCCTCTCACTGCCCTGTAATAAAAACAGTATTTCACATGATTATTGGCCATCTGCACATCTTCCTTTGTGAAGTATCAACTTAAATTTTGATTTTTTTTCCTTTGATCTGTTTATCAGGTTGCATGAAACCTTTAATATCTTATTTAAAAAATGAAAACAGAATATGCCTTTCACATGCAAACCTATCAGTCCAGAGCATGCACCCCATAACTTCCCCTTTGGGCTCTCATACCCTAGCACTGTCTACCTGTCCCACTCAACCCACAGCCTGCGGACATTATTTGAACTGGCAAATTCTAAGATTTTTTACTCTACCTGGTCTAGTCCTTCCCTAGGCAAACACCATGAGATTTCCTGTCTTTATTTCCCCCGGCTTCCTCCTTGGTGGAGGAAGGAATAGAAAGCCAACATCACAAGACTGACTCACACCGGGAGTTAGGGGCATAAGGGATTAACACAGCCACTGACCCAGCTGTAGAAACCAAGACCCTTAGGTGCCACGGCCCAGGTTTCAAAGCATAAGATCCAAGCAGGTAGCAGACCGCTGTAGGCGGTATCTATCACAGGCCCAAAACGTGAAAGGTAAAGATGTGGAGATGGAGCCGATGGGGGTCTCCCGCCCCTTTGAATAGAATCTGTTCTACTCAAAATCAACAAACTCAGGCTCACAAGCCCCTCCCAAAGAAAAGATGTATATAACAGGGCAATCTCTGCCCTGACCCGGGGCAGCAGTCCTGTCCACCGTGACTATGCAGATGCTTCTTTCTACCCACTCTTCACCCTCTGCAGGGCAGCAGTCTCCGACTGCCTATACCATGCTGGGACGGACCTTTCTGCACTGACTGCTCAGCAGAAGCCGGTCTCCCAAGGCCACCCACCTGCAACCATGCAGGCTTCTCCAGCAAAGCTGGGCCTTTTGGGGGCCGCTCTTCATGCCTGCTTATGCCTATATAAGTATCCTCTACTCTGCTCTCCTTTTCCCTAATAAACCTGCTCTCTGTCTCGTAGAGAAACTCACCTGGGAAACTCACCTCATGCTATTGGAAAGGGAGCTCTGGTGAAACCTTTCCAGAGTGAGCCCCAGAAGCCCGCACTAACTCCAAACCCACTAACTCCAAAAACGACATCATCCTGACCAACCGGTGCTTTCCTATCTGACTATTGGGTCATGCCAAAACCTTCTCTTGGCATCGGTGAGAATAAGTCTCCTCAGTGGCAGATATCTCCTGATGATCTTGTCCTAAGTAGTCAGAAGACTGTTTTAAAACAGACACACAAGTAATATATACACACGTATATATAAATACATATGTATATAAACACACATAAACATTTTAAGAAAAAGACACTAACATTACCATCTGGACATTCTTTTTCAGTTATAGGTCACGTTTTCATGCTGCTTTCTGCTTATTAAATGCTAAAGTTCTACTTCACAATTTTATACTTTTTTAATTTAGAGAGTGTTAATTTTTTTTTTTTTTTTAACCAGGCAGTTAAGTTAATTTGCTGTTCCATCTGTCTGATCTTATCGAGGCTGGGCTTTAGGTTTTATCAGGTGAGGTCCAATGAAGCTTTTATGTTGGGCATGGGTTTTACTCTGCCGGTCTTTCTGCTGCATCAGTTCAACTGTGTTGTCTTTATAAAGACTTCCCTCTGGCTGGCTGGAACTTGAAGCTGGCACCTGCATCCTATGAGATCTAAAATCTCCTTTTGGTACAAAGGCCTGTGTGGGTTTCCTAAATTCTCATCATTGTCTTAGTATTTGGCCAAAGGTAGAAGGAGGCCCTATACTTAGATCCTTAGGGTTTCCTCTCTGCCTAGCATTTTCCCTTTCTGATCTTTGCCTCCAAAGTATCCTCTGAGCAGAGAGTTGCTCCCTTTTGGCTCCACTTCCTTATACTCAGATTTGAAATGTGTCAAGTAGAACTTTCAGATGAAAGTGACTCTCACCTGCACACACTTACACACCTGTTGCTCGAGAATTAGACTCATACTCCTTGTTTACACAGTGCACAGAAACCACTCCATATACTGTTATTACTCTCTAAGTATTTATCAAAAGTAATGTAGCCCAGAAATATGTCATTTTTTTAAGGAAAAATCATTCTTATGATTGTTTTTATTTGTTTAGTTATTTTCCGTGAGAGAGAAGTCAAATGTGGAAGTTTCTCATCTTTCTCATTCTGGTATAGCTTTAGGATTACCTTTCAATACGATGCCAACTTCAAGTAATGTGTGTGACTATTTTGTTTTTTTCTTATTTCAGATCTCCCATATAGGCCATAACTCTTCCACAGTTCACTCCCTCACACTATGAATTTCTCTATGAGCTTGTCTTGTGTCTTGCATTCAGGTCTTTGAGGCCTCAATTGTTCACTCCATTATGATGAGCACATTAGGGTCTATGAGGCGAACTCATTATATAGCTTTAGTGCTTTCACAGAAGAACTATGATGATAAAAACTTGCAGGTAAAAGTAGCTAATAAAGTATATTTTACAATTTCTCATTTTATGAAGCTATAATAGAATTTATTGGCACGTTCCATAGAATATGATTAATTCTAGTCTGCACAACCAAATAATTATTTTGAGATAGATTTAGTTGATTTCTTAAGAATTAATTGGTTCAGCATGGGATCGTTTGATTTAATTGCTAGCAGTCTAAAACAGTTTGTTCATATTTCAGAATAAGGAGATAAGTTTGATTCTATGTAGATATGATCACCATTCGTGGATCACTAAATGGAAAAAAAAATAACTGTTATTTTAAAAATGGCTTTGCTGCACGAGGCCATTCTTATAACTCATTTGGGTCATTGTATAGTCAGTTCCACTAACAGGTAGCTGCTCAGGATACTGATTGGACTCAAGTACTACAAGGAGCCTGAACTTGGAAACCCAAGTCAACAAGAAAATCAAGTTTATACCTAGTATCTTTGGATTTGCCTTCTAGGGCTTATGTATAAAATACCATGAGCTGAGTGATTTAAACAACATTTTGCCTCTCACCGTTCTAGAGGCCAGAAGTACAAGAGCTGAGGGCCAAGAGGTTAGGTTTCCCCTGAGGCCTCTCTCCTTGGCTGTAACCTTCTCACCCACCAAGACTTTCTCTGCATATGCTAGTCCTGGCATCCTACTCTGTTCTCTTAAAGACACCAGACATGTTGACTAGGTTTACCCACTTACTACCTTCTTAACCTTGGTTACGTCCTTACAGGTTCTTTCTCCGAACACAGTTGTGGGGATTCAGCAGGTCCACATATGCATTTCAGGGTGAGGGGATATAGCGATCCCATCCATAACGCTCTTTATATCACAGTGTTCCAGTGCAAGGTCATACTCATTAATGGGCAAGACAAACACCAACACTGCTATTTCTGCTCATAACTTTTGTGAACATGATTAAAGTCATTTTTTTTTTTTTTTTTTGTAAACAGACCATTGAAATCTCATGATCAGGTGATGGAGACTTGAGGATCAAGTGAGATAAAGTAGGAAATACAGTAACTTCTTTTATTATGGATCTGATGGAATCATGCAGTGTTGGTGGTTTGTGATTCAGCACTTAGCAATCCCAGCAATCTTCTTCTTCAATGATTTATATATTTATACTTACAGAACTGGGGTACAGGCCAGAGGTACAGGGGCAGCGAGATGATTCACCAGAGACAGAGTGGGGAGCAGAACAGGCAGATCGACTAAGTACACTGCTGAGGGGAGCAGCGGGCAGGTCAGGAGAGGTCTGCTGTGCCATGTGGGTCACGTCTGGGGTGAGGGATCAAACTCACACTGAAGCTGCTGCAGCTAGCTTGCAGTGTGCTGTGTCCTAACACTTTGCACCACCAGGGAGGGCCCTTTCTGCTCTCTTCTAATTGTGCCTCTGGTGAGAGTTCTCAGGCAGAGTTCTCTTTTTGTGCAACTATGTCCACAGTTTTTCCTTTGAAAGATGATTTATATCTGCATCCAAATTGTGAGTGATAAGATTGCCCTCTGGAGATGGGGAATGGTGGCAGGGAGACTTCTAAGGTCACCTAAATTCATTTTGCCTGTGGGTAAGTCTCATTTATGTGGTTAGGCTTCATAGACAGGGCTGTACAGGTCTTAGACCCCCAACGAGTAATACCTGAGAAAAAGAACTTAGGTTGACAATCCCAGCAGTCACTAGTATAAACGTAGTATAAGCGTGCATTTTAACAAAGCTGAATCACATTTAAAGTAAAGGCTGTTTTCCACATGTTTATTTTAGTTTAAAAGTTTTTAAGGTCTTTAACATGAATAACTTTGCCCATGATTCCTCTTCCTTCTTTATGTGATTGCTTCTGACATAGAAGCCAGAGATTTAAAATAAAGTGACAGAAAATCACATGGGTTCCTCCTCTGCATATGTGTTTCCATAATGAGCTCATTCTTGATGTCCAGAACAGGTTTGCCTTTTTGCACCTGGGCACAACTTGTGGAAACAAAGGGTCTACACAGCTTTATGTGTGTTTCTCCATCCCTCCTGTTGAGTGCTGTTGCTCCCTCTCCCACGATGAAGTCAGCAGCCTGAGCTCACACATTGATTGAAGAGATATGACCTACTGCACAGAGTAACGGCCCCTGCAATTTTGTTTCTAATCTGTTAGGTCTTGCTTCTTCTTTTTCTCCTTCTGCCTTTCTTTCTAACTTCCAATTGTTTACTCAACAAAGTCTGTGTAAACAATTTGGGTCGATGCAAAGGAAAGATCAGTTTCATTAAAATCCTCACATATTTTGCAAAAAAAAAAATGTTCAATAGGCACTTTGGGTTTTTTCATTGGAGATCTTGGTTTTCCTCTTTTTTTTTTTATTAAGATTTATTTATTTATGCATAAAGAACTGGGGTACAGGCTGGAGGTGCAGGGGCAGGAAAGGATTCACCAGAGACAGAGTGAGGAGCAGAACATGCCAGCTAACAAAGTACACTGCTGAAGGGAACAGTGGGTGGGTCAGGAGAGGTCTGCCACGCCATGTGTGTCACCTCCAGGCTGGGGATCGAACTCATGCAGAAGTGCCTTTAGCTTCCTAGTGCTGCGCTTTAACCCACTGCACCACTAGGGAGGGCCCTCCTTTTTTTTTTTTAATTTAGGAAATACTTTCATTTTTTAAAGTTAATGCAGGCCTTGGAGTCTGATGGAACAAGAATTTTTTTTTTTTTTTTTTGGAAGAAGAGTCCTTCACTATTTCTTTGATTCTTCAGAGAAGTCATTGACTATATGAAAAGGCATGATTTTAAGAAGCCACTTAATTATTGCTTTTGGCAAATGTTTAGATGCTTCCTATTTGTATGGTGAATAGTAGGGTCCAGGGCTATTCCTATTCTAAATAAGATCTGGAAAGATTAGTTATGATGGAAGTGTTTCCATTAATTCTTCATAGTAGTCTTAAGAATACTGGCTGTCTGTGTCAAATTAAGTACTTGTAAGATGCTTTCCAAATTTCTGTGGAAAACTTCCTCATCTATTTGGAAAAGGAGGGAGAACGGATGATTAATATCTACTGAGCCCCACATTTGCTCTCAACCACAAGATGTGCTTTACTTAATTCACCTCATTTAATCCCTCTCCCTAGAATCTGTGACATACCAATTGTTCTCATTCATCTTCTGTACTTTATTGAAGGAGTAAGTATATCAGAGAGACTTGCAGGATCAAGAGCCAATGGAAACCCATTCAGTCATTTCTTTAAAATTTTATTGAGGTACCATTAGTTTATAACATTACATATGATTCAGAGGTATAGGACTATATTGTACACTTTCAGGTGTATGGAAACGCACCATACCTGCCACCAAGACCCGCAAGTCTCCCACCAGGGTCCCTTCTCCATTCTTCTCCTTCCCTTAGGTGAGCTTCATTCTACAGGCACATTTCTAGGGTTTATTATTGGCTTGTTTATGAGCTACCTTTTGTTTTGTTTCTTTATATTCCACATATAAGTGAAACCATCCGGTATTTATCGTTCTCCGTATGATTAATTTTGTTTTTCCATCCAAGTTGTCACAAAAGACAAGAGTTCATAATTTTTATAACCGAGTGGTATTCCATCATATATTTGTACCACATCTGCTCAAGGACTCACCTGTTCTTGGAATCTTATATCATTTCCATAACTCGGTTATTTTAAATAGTGCTGCAGTAACAAAGCAAGTCCATATTCCTTCAAATTAGCATTTCTGCATTCTTCAGTTAGATTTCTGAGAGTGGAATTGCCATTAAACAGTCTTAAAGCTCAAGAAGAAAGATAATGTCTAGACATCCATGCTTGAGCCATTCTTATTAAATGTTGTCTTTGAATATTGAATGAACCAAAAGTTTTTGATCTAACTCAAAATACTTCATCATGCATGACTTTCATATTGGTTGTATAAAATTGTTTTGTTATTGTGTTCATTTATTTGTGTTAATGACATTTTCAAATATTTAAATATTTAATTCAAAATATTTTGAAATATTGAACATAAAATAAAGATGTGATATCAGTTATAACATTCCACTAAGTAGCAACTGATTTCACATATTGATACATTTGTTTCCAGTCTATTTTTATGTATAATGTATATTATTATCATGTATATTTTAGTTTTTTACAAAATATAGATTTTACTATATATATATTTTGCTTTCATTTTCTGCACTTAAAATTTAAAAAACAACTTTTTTGCTTGATGTTATTTATAAGAAATATTTTAATAGGTGTATATTTTCTCCTTATGCATATACAATACAAAATATAGCTGTTTCATCATTGTTGGGGGTGGATGTGTGATGTGTGCATCGGAGAGAGACAATATCTTCTCTTATGCCTCTGCACTCTCTCAATTTTATTCCTGTAACAAGTCAGATTACCAAATCGCATATTTTAATTTCCCGTAAAGGTGTCATTTCTGAACCATGTTTTAGTATTATTTGTGCAGCAATGATAAGGCCTCTAGATAAAAAAAAAAAAGAGAGAGAGACTTGAATTACATTGTTGTGCCCTCAATAAAACCATTATATCAAAGAATTACTCATTGCATGAATAATGTCTATGAAATATAATCCTTTTTGATATTAGGATTAAACAGGAGACTGCTTCTCCTGAATAACTAGGACACTTTATTTGACCATTTTTTTTTAACTCTGACATTTTTTTAATTTCATTGAAAAATAACTGATGTATGTCATTGTATATGTTTGAGGTTCACAGAATCTGTTGTGCTGTTTGATTTGTATATTTTATGTCTATTGTGCAGTGGTTATCACAGCAGGCTCAACCAGCACTCATTTTCTCATATAGCTACAAGAAGAAGCAAAGAAAAGAGGGAGAATATTCCTGGTGGTAGATTCCTTAGACTTAACTCTCTTTCCAGTCTTTCTGTGAATAGTGTTAGCAAGCGTCTTGGTACTAATTCTCTCATTGTTTCTCCCTCTCCCCAGGGCTAATGGAAACACAAACCTAAGATGATTTCTCAAGTATAGAACATCTACATCTGTAGTTTAGAGCTGCACTGTATAATATGGTAGCTACTAGCCATATATGCCCACTGAAATTAATTAAGGTGAAATTAAAAAAAATAATAATCAGTTTCTTGGGCCCTCCCTGGTGGCAAAAGGGGTTAATGGGCAGCACTATGAAGCTATCTGCAGCCATTGTTGCACTCGTTGGGCCCATGGCACATCAGACCTTTCCTGAATCCTCTGCTCCCCTGAGCAGTTTATTTCTGTCAATCTTCCTGTTCTTCTCCCCTCTTGGTGTCTGGTGAATTCTAACACCACTCTGGTCTGTACGCCAGTTCTTGTATGCATGAATAAATAAATTAAAAAAAAATCAATTTCTCAGTCATTCTGACCACATTTCATGGGTTCCATAGCTCCAAGTCTCTTGTCTACCATACTAAAAAGTATAGCTCTAGATATTCTTATCATTATTTAAGCACAGGTCTTGATTATCGATCAAAAACAAATTTCTAGCATTCCATGTCTTTATGTAAATTTAAATATCCAGATGATTTTTGTATCACAAGTATCATTACTTTCATAATGAAATACTATATACATTGCAAACAGGATTAAATCTACTTTAGCCCTGTATGATACTGCAATGCTATGAGAGTTTCTGAAAATGTTGACACCCAACCTTTAGGAGATCACTGGATAGACAATCAAGTTTCAAATGAGACTTAGAGTTTTTATTTTATCTAAGTTATTTAGCTTTGCACCATCACTTTGTACAGACCCTGTGCAACCTCTAATCATCACCTCCTTACATACAGTCTCTACATTCCCTGAATTCAATATGATTGACTCATATCAATAGGCCTCAGTTAGGATCATTAAAGAAGTGCTGAAATCACAAAGTGTGATGATCCCTGAGTTTAGTTCTGCCATTCACCTGTATGAGGGTTACTGTAGTAGTTTCAAATGCTGGCAGGTGAACACCAGAGAGGACTTCAAGGAAAAGCAGTTCTGGTTAGAGACTAACCAGAACTGCATTTGCACTCAGATTGAAAACCCTAAGGCAACATTATTTTATAGGATTTAAAATTACTCATGTGATAGCTTCTACTGATTTTAGGTAGATTTGAAAGAAAGAAACCAATAGTATATCTTCTTTAGGGTTTCTGATAGCACATTCAAATGCTTGGGTATAAATAAAGCAAATATACATTTTCTAGGTCTGAGCCATAAATCAGCATGGTTCCCTGTCATTCTATCCCTCACCTACATAATCAGAACACGAAGCTCTCCTTTAGTTAACACATAATTCTTCTCAATCATTACATCAATTGCCATATTGTGTTATAATAAAGTAATGTCCAAGTTCAGCTTTGATTTACAGATTGGGTACATTATTAGCCATATGGTGGTTACATGCCATTCTGCTTACAAAATATGTGTTTTAAGTAAACACAGCTATGACTAAGAGGGAGAGTTATCCATTACTCTTTAGATGTGTTAAATATCTTCTCTATGGTGAGGGCAAGCACTTCCAGGGAGGTTAATATGTTTGTTCTTCAAGATTTTATCAGTCTAACATGCAAAAGGAAGAAAGGATATCCTCCTGAGACTAGGGGAACACAATAACTATCACTGAAATGAAAACATTTCTGTATTTGGTGTCACTTTCTCATTCCAACCAATAATTATTTGACAATTATTTTCATTTGACATTTATTCTGGATAATGAGATGCTATTGATTGTATGATCCAATGATATTAATGAGGGTCAAGAGGGATCAATTTCAATAAAAACAATAATGATGGTAATGGGGTGGTGAATATGTTCTTCGATATCAGTTGACAGAATTCCCCAAGGGAGGAATTTTCTCCCAAGGGAGAAAACTTCTTTGTTTGGTAGCCTACTCTGTTGTAAACTTGGAGTTGTTTCTCAATAATTGGGTTACAATGATCTTGTGTGTGTGCTAGTGTCAAAGGTAGCTGAGCATAGGGGGTGATGAAGCTCTGAACACAGGATTAATAATTTGGAGCTTGGGCGGGGGAACCTGGAAACAGTGAAAAATCAGAAAGAGACAGTGAAAAGGGCATGCAAAACAGGAACAAGTTAAAGACGTCTAATTTAACTTTGTCTTAGCTCCCAAAGACCTTCAGAAAAGTCTACATGCTCACAAAAATTCTACAGGGAGGAATTGTATGTGGACATGGGTAGAGAAGACAAAGAGATTTCTATGGATTTTCATGGGCTGGGTGTGTCAGTGAATAAGAGTACCTAGGATGTAAGAACCAGAGTCAGAAGAGCCCCAGTGTGGAAGCCCTGGAATCGGCCCCACCCGTAGACTGAATCCATCTGTCGTGTGAATAAATCAGTTTAATTTCCCATGTCCCATCGGCGGTTCCTCTGTTCTGGCCTGCACTTCTGGACAGTCAGTGATGCAAAGCACACCTGTGCTGCCTCCTCTCACACAAAGAACTTCCCCAAAGAATGTGCCTGGAAGTGCCACCTTCGGCTCATGAGAAATTTGTGAGATATTTTCTAAATTCCTCTAAGTAACAGAATAAGCAAACTCCAAAGCCCAATGAAAGCTTCAATTTAGTGTATGAAAATTCTCCTTTACTTTCCTTGTTGTGAGTGTTGAAAACTGCCGTCTGGTTGGATATGGACCACTACCTTGCTGTGCTTAATTTTTATTGATCACTGATAATTTTGGGCAATTTCTTCAGATAGACTGGCCATTCATTTCCCCTTGTCACTGGTACTAGTGGGTTCCATTTTTCTTTAACAGGCACTGTTATCTCTTTCCTACCCATTCTTCACATGTTTGACCAGTGGATTCTGATTTTGTGATCTTCATATGTGCTGTTCTACTTCCTATTTTCTCTTAAAATTGGAGGTGGGGGCCCTCCCTGGTGGCGCAGCGGGTTAAAGCACTGCACTAAGAAGCTTAAACCACTTCCTCATGAATTCGATCCCCGCCTGCCCCGGGAGGTGACCACATGGCGCGGCAGACCTCTCCTGACCCGCCTGCTGCTCCCCTCAGCAGTGTACTTCGTCGATCTGCCTGTTCTGCTCCCCACTCTGTCTCTGGTGAATCCTCTCACCCTCGGCATCTCTGGCCTGTACCCCAGATCTGTATGAATAAATAAATAAATCTTTAAAAAAAAAAATTGGAGGTGGTCAGGAGATCCAACTCTGATCAATGGAAGGAAGCAGATGCCACTGAGGCTTCCAGACAAGACTTGTCTTTTACTTTTTGACCTGCAACTTTCAGTCAGTTTTTTCTTTTTTTTTCCCTGAAATAAACTTAACACTTGTAGGGGAGAAGTAGTTTGTACTACATGAGGAGAAATCCCATTGAACAAAAGTGAAGCCATGTTCTTGCACACCCAGAGGACAACCCAGATGGTCTCCTTTTCGACCTCAGGTAAAGAAAATCTGAAAATCTGATCATATTGGCTTCAGCCACTCAAACTACATTTCTGTAGTAAGTAGCAGAATTGTTCCATAATGTTTAAAATATCTTTAACACATTTTCAATTAGCTTTTCTTTCTTTTTTTTTTTAAGATTTATTTATTTATGCATACAGAACTGGGGTACAGGCCAGAGGTTCAGGGGTGGCAAGAGGATTCACCAAAGACAGAACAGGGAGCAGAACAGGCAGACTGACAAAGCACACTGCTGAGGGGTGCAGCGGGGTGGGTCAGGAGAGAGGTCTGCTGTACCATGTGGGTCACTTCCGGGCCGGGGGAATCCAAGTAATGCTGAAGTGGCTCTAGCACTTTAGTACTGTGCCGTAACCCTCTGGCCACCAGGGAGGGCCCTTCAATTAGCTTTCTTAATTTTCTTTTTCATTTATAAGAATGCTTGATACAAACCTTTTGTCAGTTACATCTTTTACAAGTATTTTCTCCCCGTCAAGGATTTTATTTATGCACTTTCTCTAACTTCATAGTGGGTTCTGGAAAATTTACTTTCTCTTTGTAGGTCACAGGTCCTTCTTCTAAATATGAAAGCTAGGGGGTTTCTAAGGACTTGTCTAGTCCTTATTATCTATGAATCACAAACACTGTGTTTAATAAACATACCTCTGAGTAACAGTGCTCACCTGGGTGGTTCTTTACGGCTAAAAAGCAATATGATAAATTTTCAACATATCTTCTATTAAGCTAACTACACACATGGTCTACATAACTTGCAAATAGCATATCCCTGTAAGAGGAGAAGATACTGAGCAATTTTTGATATATTTCAACAATATTCATCAATTTATTATAAAAAGGAAATTTATTGAAGGAACATAGCTGTTAGCTGTCGAGTTTGGATTTGATTTAAAGATAGATTGCCTGTGGAGAACTCTTAAAAGACACATAAAGCAACAGGCAAAACAACAAAGCTTAACACATAGGGTCATATTGAATATTCTTTGAAGATGGCCTCTTTTCCACTATTACTGTGAAGGGAAAAGGCCAGTTTTTGAAAGTGGGCAATACTTGCCCCTAAATTTCATTTTACTCTTTATGCTTGCTTAGCGACTTAGAAAGGAAGGGCCATGGAGACTGTTGGACTAAAATCGAGAGAATGCATTTTCTGGTGCCAACGCCATCTTGGATGTTCGCCTAAAAACAGCAGCACATACGTGAGTATTTGGTCTGCGAAGCACTTTCCATAGCTCTTTCTTGATCTGTGTGCTCTAAAGAGGGGTAGCTGGTTGGGCTGCCCAGACTGCTTTTCTAAGCTTGGTGACAGTTTTGTGAGGCCACATTGCCTCAAACTACTCACCTCATTCAAGCAGTTGATATGGGTGACTAAGTAAAATCTTAAAATCACAGAGGGAGTAAAACAACAAAACTAATCTTGTTACTCACTCCAGCTCTTCCCTTACAGCGCTGGTTTTGGAAGCTCTTCTAAGAGATGCCTGCTTTATCTCATCTTTCATCACTTGACTCATTACTTTTCCTTATTGAAAGTCAAAGCTCCTCTGGGCCCTAAGCTTTCCTGGAGCTTAATTTAGGAGACACTAATATTGTCACTAACTGAATTGGAGGAAGATCCTTTGATTTTCAAATATCGGGAATTGGGTCCTCCTGTTTCTCTGACTTCACTGTGCTAGATCTAGAAAGGCGACCCCAGCTTCTTCAGTAGTTTACTGCCGACTCTTGGCCCTGGTTTCTGTGGGTTGTGGCAGTGCTGACTCACCACACGCCAGGTTCCAGCACAGCACGGCCCTCCAGAGCCACCTCCATACAGCAGTCACACCCAAGAGGCCCAGAACTGCAGGTGTCCAGGAATGTGAATGAGACAAATGTTTTGTGCACCTGGAAAATTTTCTCTTCCATTTGTACATCATTCATTTTTTTTTTTTTTGTACCAAATCAACATGTTTTCCATGACACTAGCTTTGTAATCAGTTTTTATATCTGGTAAGACACTCACAATCAATATTAATCTTTTTTTGAAGGATTCTAAATATTCTTACTTATTGATTTTTTTAAACTGTGCATTGAATACTTTTGCTTTGAGAATGATTTCATCAAGATATTTCTGAGAATTAAGTCTAACTTATTGTATTAGAAAGAAAGATCACTTGTAAAAGTTTGTCTTTCCATTCTGCTACTTATTAGCATAGAGACATTTATTTCCATATGTTGAAGTGTCTTAATAAAGCACATAAATGTTCTCTAGAGAAACAGAACCAATAAGATGTATGTATGTGTGTGTATTTACATGTATGTGTGTCTGTATATGTACACACACATACATATGCACACTTTACACAAAATTGTGATAAAATTGTGTCTACTATCATTGTTTTTCAGATTAATGAGTTTTTAGGGAAATGAAATTATGGAGATTGTCAATTGGCATCTATGAAGCAAGGCACAGGGACATAAAATTAACAATGCTTGGATAGTAATACATAGTAAGGATTTCTTATTTTGCTTCCAGTATCTCAGAAAGATTCAAGGCTCATATACAAATGTATACACTTCCTGGTTCTGTATGTGTGTGTGTGTGTGTGTGTGTGTATCAGATACATACATATATATATA
>NW_004567103.1:11069586-11071566 GCF_000260355.1 Condylura cristata | reverse complement strand
ATATATATATATAGAGAGAGAGAGAGAGAGAGAGAGAGAGAGAGAGAGAGAGAGAGAGATTTATCTTAAGAAGTTGCTTGTTAAGATTGTGGGGATGGCAAGTGGGGTCCAGTGGGCTGTAGCCCCAGAAAGAGCCCGCGTTCCTATTCCAGGCTGAAATGCAGAAAGCTGGAGACTGAACAGAACAATGATGCAGTCTGTAGAATTTCTGCTTCTGGAAGGCTGTCTTGTCTGCCAGGCCAATCTTGCTGTTTTCTGTTCACTACTGCAGCTGATTGGCCAAGTCCACCCACATGAAGGAAGGCTGTGTTCTACTCAAAGCTCAGCAATTTAAATGATAATGTCACCCCACAATGCCCTCCATGTTGACACATAAAACTAATGATTACAGTAAAGGTTTTTAGTTTTCTTTGAAACTTGTGTATATTTTTAAAGTCTGTCCTTTATTATTTTATACATTTTTTACTATTGTAAGTTAGGATTTCTTTCACACATTAAATTTCTTTAAATAGAACATTTGGGCTTAAGTAATTATATTAAAATTGTAGTAGAATGCTTGACATAGGGACGTATTTAATGAATTCTCTTGGTATAACATTTATTTTGCCTCTAGGTGTCTTAGTGCTCATGCACTAGTTATAAAATGATCTTTTGCTAAAACTTTTGTTTTATATTTATTAATACTAAAATCTATAAATAACTGTATTCTTCCCTCACCCCTTATAACACATTATTTATTGCTTTAGCTGATACTCAAAAAAAAGTTTCAATAATATATTTTTTAAAGATTTTTTTTATTTATTCATACATACAGAATTGAGGTACAAGCCAGAGGTGTAGGGGCGGTAAAAGGATTCCCCACAGAGAGAGTGGGGAGCAGAAGAGGCCGACTGCCCAAGTACACTGCTGAGGAGAGCAGTGGGCAAAACAGGGGAGGTCTGCTGCGCCATGTGGATGACCTCAGGGATGGAACTCACACTGAGGTGGCTGCGGCCAGCCTTTAGTGCTGCGTCCTAACCCATTGTGCCATTATTATTTAATAATATTTCATGAATAGTAATGAGGGAAGGTAACTTGGTTTTATTTTCATGAGGAAAGGGAACCTCTTCTCACATTGTTAAAATTTTCTTTCCCCCCAAATCACCTCTGTTTTCCTTAGTTGTTCTCTTTTTCTCTTTCTTTATCCTGATATTTTTCCATTTCCTATGCTTCCCATTATCGGGAGATGCTACTTTTAGGAATCTGCCAATAAAAATCTCAGTGGCCACTTTATACAGCTTTTTGCATGACTTTATTATTGCCTGATTGGGATGGGAAATGTTCAGATGTTACAGGGTTGTTGAATGTGAGAAATGAAGGCCTTTCAATTTCTCCAACTTCTAGTTTTCTTTGGTCTCGATTTGGGAACATTACTCAGTCTTGTTGGTGGTTTGCATACAGGGTGTGTGTAGAATTAATGAGACACATTTTCAGTGCTCCTTCTTGTGTGGAGTCTACAATCTTGTTCTTTCCCAACATTAAACCTTGGGTTTCTGAGCCCTGAGTCTTTCTGAGACTCTGGAAAGTAGAATAACAAATCCTTACTGTGTCTTCCATTCAAACTTTTTTCAATTTTATGCCCCTTTGTCTTTCTCCATAGATGTCATTTGTCCCTCTCCAGGCATTCATTGCCCTAAAAATGCATTAGGTTTTAAAAAAAGTTTCTGAAGAATTTTTATTTTAATAATGTTCAGTGTGGTCACAGGACTAGGGTGATAAACCACATTAAACAGCTCTATGATTTTAATTGTTACTACATTTTAAATTAAGGATATTGTAGCTTCCTATCAAAAATAGAGTATTTTAAGATGGAAAATATTCTTTTACTCTTAATTTTTGAAAAGTTTTTAAACAAGAATGTTGACATATTTTGGAAATCTTTTGTATCATCAGATTGTTTTATTATTTTTCCTGCTAGTATTATATACCTGCTAGTAATAT
>NW_004567103.1:11054259-11069486 GCF_000260355.1 Condylura cristata | reverse complement strand
TATATATTATATTATTTTCCTGTTAGTATTATATAATTATTAGATTTTCTCCCCCATTTTCTTAATTCTCAGAACTGAGTATTTACCACAATCTAGTGGCTTCTTAGGAAATATAAGTAGAAATTTCCCCAGACTATCAGGAAGCTTTTAGTATAACTGAGAAACAACTAAATGATAAAGTATAATGAGATATGTATAAATAGATGTACATAGAATATTTGACAAGAAGGAGAAATTGGTAAGAACTAAAGATAAGAGGGACTCTTTTCTTGCGCTGTTTCCATTTGAGTTGGACGTTGAAGAAGGAACAAATGCTTCCAGGCTGGTGATGGAGAGCAGTGATGGGCTTGCAGTGATATCTGGGCTAAAGGAATAGTGAACAAAAACCAGGTGTGAAAAACAAAAGAAAAAAAAATGGAATACATGAAAAATGGCAAATCACCTCTGGTTGTTCCCTAAGACATGTGGTAGAAATGTATTACGGAGTTGAATTGGGGTGAGATTAATGAAAATCCTGAAAGATTTTTTTCTCTTTCTACCATGAACATGGGCATGTCGACCCATCAAATGGTTTTTAAAATAGTAACATGATCAAACTTTGCTTTAAAAAGACAAACCTGGTGAAAGCGTAAAGGATGGTTGTAAAGGAAGAGATCAGAAGTAGGGGGACTGTTCAAAAGCCATTGCTAGGGTTCAGAAGGAGATCAAAGGAGTCCACACTAAGCCACAGGATGTATGAATTGGAAGAAAGGCTGGGATAGGAGAATCACTGGATCTATAATTGATAGAAACTGTAAACTGTTTTGAGGAAGGGTTGAGAAACATGCAGAAATCAGGGCTGTAATATTTTTTTCTAGACTGATTAAGGAAGGGCTGCAGAATTCTTCCTTGGGATAACAAACACAAGAGGTGATAGAATAAAGGCAAAATAATAGGGTGTTCATGGCAAATACAATGTCAGGAAATACCACTCAAATCTTCACTGTTCACTAGAAAGAAAACATGTCTATTTGTTACACTTGTCAAAATTCCCTGTGCAAGAGCACAGTTCCAGCTCTTATGTGGGTGCTATGCCTAACAAGGTCTAAACTTGGATGAGAAATGTCTGGCAGATTGACCTAGGCAATAATGAGAACTAAACAACAGACACCTGAATATTGAAACATAATCCGAAACAATGAGATTTACACACAGGCGATGCATTAGAGTGGTGGGTGTTCTTAAACTCAGGGATGAAAGACATGGAATTGACTTTGACTTGGAATTACCAGAGTTTAGAATTGTGTTGAGATTCAACATGATAATGCCTGATCATGCAACTTAAGTTTGCGGTAACCCCGAGTTTCTTTCTGCCATCCATACAAAATAAGCCTAGACAGCTACCAGATTTCTTTGGATGCTTTAATAATGACCAGAAAGCAGTCTCCTGCTCTGACTCCTCCAGGCCACTGCTGAGAGAACCTCCCTGACTGGTACCTGCTCTGAGGAGCCTCCCGGAGAGAAGAGTTGAGCGCAAATGCTGTTCTTGCTCCCCAGCTATCTAATCAAGACGGAGTTCCTCTAGAATGCAAGGCATCAGGTAAAGTCAAGGGAGGTGTTTCTACTTTTGAAACTGGCGTTTTTGTAGAAGTTAAGCTTTTTTATTCTGATTCCTAAAACTTCTTAAATTCCTAAGCTCCCATAGGAACTTCCTAAGGGCATGAGGAAGTCACTATGGAAAGCAAGCTAAGGCAGCCACACCTTTCTAGAAAATAACCTTTCTAACTCCTTATGACTTTATGTGTCTATTCTCACTGACTTTATGTGTCTATTCTCACTGACTGACCCATTTACTCTGTCTAGTTTGAACTAACATAATATTGCCATCATTTGTCCACTTTCCTTTATCGTCAGAGGGACCATCCCCCTTCCCTGAAAACTCTCATTAAATGTTGTTCTGTGCATTAATCAACTTTGCTTTCTACTACCTGCCACCTACCACCTTCTTGAACAGTTCAATCCTGATTTAGTCAAGAATGTCCTTGATGTTCATTTTATAACCATGCTATAACTTTGTTAAAACATTCTTGTATTATAGCATTTTCTTTAGGGTCATCAGTGGCTTGGGGTGAAATGACGAGATTCAGTTTTGCTTGTCAGTTCAAAGGTTTAAAGTTGAGAAGCTTCAACAAGTTACTTGTGGTTACTTCTGTGATGTGAGGTTAACACTCATGTTCTCCAGATCTTTCTGGTCTTCAGATGATGGGCTAGTAGTTGTTACCCAGTCAGTTGGCATTGATGCCAGGTTTTGAGGTTCACCCACCTGAAGACCTCAAAGTAAGATACCCAGTCAGGCAAGACCAAGTGGGTAGAACCTGACCTCTGGTCTTTTGCCACAATGAACTGTGTCCAGACACATCGTGGACAGGGCCTCAATAGACTTAAAAACTGAGGCTCATGGAACTGACTTTCTTGATGGCTTGATGCCATGAGAAAATCATATACTTGCCATGTAATTGATCACAGAATTACCTTAATGATACTCAATTTTCTTTTGTACCAGAGAGTAGTTTATATACTGGAAGAATTAGTCACTATAATCTTTTTTAATCCTCTACCTTTGCATGTAAAATCAAGGTTTATAAACCTTGGCACACACTGATCTCATTTAATCCTCCCATGACCCTAGGCAGCAGGCTCTTCTCAGCTCCCTTTGCATATGTGGAGGATCAGAATGAGGGAGATTAAAAATCATTTTCCCATGTTCCCTTCTTCTCGTTCACAAAACTTCGACCACCATGTGATCCAGGAAGTAGGTAGTGGCTTCAAGCCTTCACAAAATAAACATCATACATAGATTGAGGGACTCTTTTTACTTGTTTAGAAATGAGCTTTATCATGATCTTCCTAGTCTTATTGTACACATTCTCTCTTTTCTTGCTTTAGCTGGAAGCTACTCACTCCTCTGGTCTCAGGTGGGTTATTGGTGCCCCTTGGAAGCTCCCTTAAACCTTCTGGGTCCACCCAACTCCCCGAGTCTAATAGACCTCTCTTCTGTATGATTATATGATTCATATTTATATCTCCTTGGAAGCCGCTGTATATCCATTGAGCAAGAAAACTATCTTTACTCATTGTTATGTCTCAGTGCCCAGCAGTTTCTAGTGCTCAATATATATTTGTTGAATGGATGAATGAATAATTAAGTCTTACTTGAATAAGTTGACCTGTTTGTGAAAAAAGCAATAATTTTATAATCCAGTGCTGGAAATGTCTTTAAAGACTTTTTCCCCTACTAAGCACATTTTCTTATTGTGAAACAGACCATGAATCCAATTCCCCTGGTACTTACACTATTCCATAGGAATAAATGGGGCTACATAAAATTAGTTAAGTCAAGCAGAGGAGTATTTAAGAAGTTTCTATTTGAGCACATAAAACTAGTTTCACCCAGAATGAATTAATGAATCTATCAAGATGTCATTTTTTTTTTTTTCTAGAAGGTTAGTCAGAGAAAGAATCTCATACCAGGTGGATCAAATTCATTTCTAAGTATACATTTCAGCTCCAGTTAAGAGTAAATGTATCTCAGCTGGCCCAAAACATAAATGTCAACTTGTGAGGCATTTATATGACATGCATAAACTTTCCTCATGAGGATGCTAAATCAGGAACTGACAATCTGATTTTCCCATTTCGTCTTTGATGTTTATGCTATAATTCAAATGCACACATATATTGTTATTTACAGGAAATCTGTCAGAATGGCTCAAGAGTCGAGATTGAATTTCTTATCTCGGACCAGGCTTCTGATATTGGAAACAGACCATCCAATGTGAGCTGGTTCTGTTCCCACTGTACAGACAGCGTAAATGAGGCAGAGCACATGAATGAGTTAGATGAGCCAGAAAAATAACTTTTGTGAAATGACTTTCTTTCATTGACTTGTGATAGGCTTTTCTGTGAAATCTTTGCTCATAACCTTGGACTAGCCAGAACAGACTATTTATGGAATCAGTGAAAAGTAGTAGGAAGCTTCAAAGAAATTACTGCATGAACCCTCCCCCCCTTCACACATTGCTCCCCACCCCCCACTACTCTGGTAATGGCAGCCTCCCAGGAAGGGAAGGATTTGGATTTGGGAGTTCCGGATTCCAGATCTGGTTTGTTGCAATTTCCTGCATGATCATTAGAAAATCACGTTACTCCTCTGGGTCTTAGATTTTTATATCTGTAAAATGAAGAGGAGAATAAATTCTGGTTGATTCCAAATGTGAATTTGCTACTGGGTTTCATCAGAAAACCAAGGACTCTTTAAAATCCAGATTCTTGACTTTTATCCAAGCCTTAACAAATTGGAAACTTCGGAACAAAGGTCAGGATCTGGGCATCCATATTTTTAATAGCTCCGTAGATGATTCTTGTAACGTAATAAAATACAGATGGCACATTTCCAGGCATGGGTTGTAAACATTCAATGATCTAATCACAACCTATGACCCCCGAGAAGCAACAGAGGTGGCTGGAGGTATCCTTGGGCTTGATCGAATACAGTTGCTTATGAGAAGGCACTGCCTGAATTTTCTAGGCAATGCATGATTTAAAGAGACTGAGACCAGTATTGTTCTCTTTAACTTCCATGAGTACCGCAAATAGAAATGGGACATAAATCTGCAAACAAGGGAGATCCAAGGAAAGTTTCTGATGAAAGGACCAGTGTAAAGCAACTTGTATCTTAGGAAGTGACATCTTGCAGCAGGCTGGTGAGCCAGTGGGCCTTAAGAGCCAGAGAGGCTATTGATGGCACCCTGGCAACAGATCCAGGCAGTCCCTACCGAGCAAAGTGAGAAGACACTTAGAGTGAATGTGATGCTTCAAGGTGTCACTCGCTTTTCTACATACTTCTGTATTCTTCTATATCACTGGGTTTCCTAATGGTTCATCTAAGGAATTTTGGGCTTTCTCAATGGATCTAGATGTGAATAGTGTTAGTGCATGTTTTTAAGCCACTGTTGTGGTGCTTGAGGAAGAAGTATTCATACTGCTAGGAATGATAATGGGAACTTGGAATTAAAAAAAGTTACACTTGGAAGGTTTACTTTTTTCCATTTAAATGACTGATCATGGTGAAGATGCATTTTTCAGCCTACTGTGTATAATTAGCTTTGTTTCCTCTGATGAGCTTTAAATTTAGAAACAAGATAATGCCTTTTAGTGGAGACCTTTAGGCACAACATTTAAGAAATCAAAATGATAATTCTCAGTGTTAAAATCTTTAGATTTGCAAAGGAGTGAGAGGTATACTTTGAGGCTAGAGCTTTAAACAAATCAATTAATATTTGGATGATTGGTTTGTGTGGGTTTCTTTCTCTTTGTATCACTAATTGGTCGCTTATTCTGACAAAACAAGTGTTATGGGTTTATGCTGATATGCTTATCCTCCTCTCAATTTATCCTATCAAAATTTATATTTGTTTAAGAAAGGTCAAAGGGTGAGTAAATCTCTGTAAGATGGTTTAGTCTAAACTATTTGGCCAATATGCTGCCTACTCAAGAACTGGTGACAATTAATTTGATGATTAAATTCTTGAGGCAACAGAAGTCCAGCTCAGCTCCTTGCAGGAGCTCCAACAGATAGCCTCTTAGGCACTTAGAAGTCAGCTAGTGAACTTTCTGCTTTACTCTTTGGTTCTACAGACATTTATTGTGAGCTCATTGCTCTATCTACGGCATTTAGGAAAAAAAGATCTGTGAGCTGCTTAGGAACACAAAGCCAAGAGAAGACTTCCTTTGAAATTCCCTGGTTAAGATACGTGGCATAGTGCAGGTCACCTGGCAGGTCGGGAGCGTTTGGAAGGCTGGCACTATGACCTTGTCTGTGGGAGAGAGCTAGTGCAGGAAGGAGGCTTACAAATGAGCAGCATGGGATCCACATTCTGCTCAAATCAAATAGGAACATTCCCCTTTGTGGCGCTTTAACACACGCCGAATCCGCCAGCAGGATGTCCACGTCTGAGTTGGCTGCCCTTTCTCCCAGCTCAAAAAGAGCCAGTTCTCATCATTTTTATTCAGCAAGAAGAATTTCATCATGTGGCAGTTCATTTTTTTTTTTACAAGAGAAAGCAAAAACCTTATATAATTTAAGAGACTAAAAAGCAAAGTGTTCTTAGCATTTTAATGAAATATTTTTACTGAAAAAACTGTTTTCATCAGAAGGTGTCCAAGTATGAAAGAAATGAGATAGACTTTGGCATCAAGCAGACCTCAGTTTTCGTCTTGAATCTATCACTTACTTGCTTTTGATTTTTTCAAGTTGCTTGTGTACTGACAGTGCATTTCTTTATTTCTAAGTAGAGATAATGACAGTAGCTCACAGGACTGTGTGTGTGCATGTAATGGTCTTGGAGTAGGCAAAGAGTGAGCTGAGAACTTGGGCACCTAGTTCAGTTGATGTTTTCTTCCTAATGGTCATGCTAATTTCAACAGGCTTCTCTCTCCCCCCCATTCCACCCACCCGCCAATCCCCACAAACTACCTTCAACCCCCAGTGAATGTTATGTTTACTAGATGAGGTGAGGTATCTTTGTCCAGGATGTCTGAAACTTGGTAGATACACTGAGAATACTGTTTCCCTTCTCCTCTCCCTTATGTCTTTAAGTGAATAAACCAGGAATCGAGGAAAATTAACTGGCATAGATCATGCTTGGAAAGTGACTCCCTGATCAAATCCATGATGACTGTGTTGAACAGATACTGATAATTTTGAAATGTTTAAGTCACATGTAGAGATCATCTCATGGATTCCTCACACCAGCCCCTTTTGGGGGAAAACTGTTATTATCTCTGCTCTTTAAATAGTGAGGTTCAAAGGTAAAGATACTTATCCAAGTTCAATGTGGATCACCTAGTTTCCAAAGCCTATGCATCCAGCCCGTATCCAAGTTTATTCACTCTTTTATCATGGATTTCCTTAGATTTTGTTTACTTTTTTTTTTTTTTTTTTTTGCTTTACCATTTTGGATTTATAGCAGAAGTACCGCCTTAAAACATACACGTAGTGTATGAATAAATAAATAAATCTTTTTAAAAAAACATACACGTAGTTTTAACTAATTTGTCCTTAGGCTTGCTCTCGTCAAGAAAGCATCATTTTTCAGCCTGAGTATTTGATTACTGCTTTTATAAGTACATAATTGAGATGCACTTAGGGAAAAAGACAAGGCTGCATGCTCTCATTTGCTTTGCGACAAAGGTATATGGTTTGAAGAAGTCTTGCCCATAAACGATGAGATGGCTTGTGTG
Source organism: Condylura cristata (assembly GCF_000260355.1). Lineage (NCBI taxonomy): Eukaryota > Metazoa > Chordata > Mammalia > Eulipotyphla > Talpidae > Condylura > Condylura cristata. Next base: position 11,062,205 of record NW_004567103.1, on the reverse strand, counting down.
ACTAATAAGAATATCGCCCCTAAGGAAAAGTGAAACATCTTACAAATATAAGAGCACTCAATTAGAGTTCTAAATTAGAATGCAATTACTTGTTTTGGAGTTTTTCTCTCTTTTTTAGGAAGAACAGAAGAGAGCTTTTCATCTTTTGGGTGGCCTCATTTTGGTGAAAAGACAATTTTAGGAAGTGTTGAAATTTAAGAAGCTGCTGTGTCTCTTGCTTAATTTTGGAACTTGTCCAATCCCTAAAGGACTAGAGTAGATAAGTTTGCACCTACCTGGCTTTTTAAATAACTGCACTTTATAATTTGAAACAGGAATGAACTGTTGATATGGATCGCTACACTCAGTGTCATGAAATTGTCAATATGCTTGGAGATACAGGGTGTGTGTTGAGGCTTTGGGGAAACAGTCCATTCAACCTGAAACAAAGGACTTGCCTTGGAGATGCAGATTATAACAAAGCAAATATGTTATTTACTTAGGAAACAACTGCAGCTACAAATAGTTGTCTTAATGTGAAACCAAATCATGGATTCTTCACTGAGAATGGTAGGGGAGGTAAAGACCAGTGGGCTTCTCTGTGATTCCATTTGTTTACAAGTTCTCCATTTACTACCTGACCTGGCATGAAAGCAACTGCTTGCAGATCAGCTCCTGGAAGCAGTGATGTAAATCTTCACAAATTTCAACAGCAATTTAGTCTGAAGAGGACACAGACAGTCATTTGTTTCGCCTGGGTCAATTCCCTCTTTTTGGTATATGTCTGTTCCTTGATGTTTTGGTCTCTCCTGTTTGCTTCCATCCTTGGATTTTTTTAGACACTTTCTGATAACAGACTCATAAAAGCTACCAGTGCAGTTTTGCCTTGTGATGACTCTAGTTGTATTTCTGCATTCACATTTCCTCTAATGCTTTCAACATTAGAGTTGGGCTTTTATTTCTCCATCCTCTGGGTGACTGAACAGATAGTGTGATTTTAACCCCCAGAGTCATTATGTGATAAAAGTAGGAGTCACTTACCTGGAGTCTTAATCATACAGGTGTACAATCATGGATTGCTCTCAATCGTGCATTTTCTCATTTAGGAAGAAGCGGGATCTGACACTCTACCTATATTTATGCAGTCGACCATTACCAGTCTCTGGCGGTGCTTTTTAAAAGGTAGTCATGTAAACATAGTCTAGATTTGGCTAGATTGGATTGCTTAGGATTTTAGAAAATCAGTGCTTGAAAAAAATTCCAGTGGTCAGCGACATTCTCTAAATGTACATGAGAAAGTGAGGACCAAGGAGGCAAACTCACAAATTAAACACACCCATCAACAATAGAAACCTGCCCAAATTCACTCAGTGGTTAGTAGTAGAACTGCCACGAATACTCATTCCTTTCTGCTGAGTTTGAATTACTTGCTCTCCATCTTGCTAATGATATGTTTGCATCTTTACTTGTTTCTAAGGACACATTTCTTCAGCTAGAGAAAGATAAATTACATTTTCCAAATGCTGTTTTATTTTTTCTTTAAAAACTACATAGGGATTTAAAAAAAATCCTTGTTGAGAAAATAATTATAGTTGAAAACACAAATAACTGGAGTGCTATTTAGAGACATATGAGACCATAATAGGAGGCAGAAAGTAATGGAATAAACAAGTCACTGAATACAAGAACTAGAAATGGTATTAAAGAATGTTCCGAGGCTTCTGAAGAATGACACACATAATACTCAGGGGGTGAGATAATGAGGGGGTGCCTAGTGATGGCTTTTGGTGACAGAAACACATTTTTGATATTTAATGATATTAGCAAATATGATGAGTACTTGTATATCTGCGTAGCTATGTTTAGGAATATACATTTTCTGAGCTCTTTTTTAGGACTAGGAATGGCGCTGGGAAGCATGAGTTAACAGAATAGACAAACTCCTTCTTTTCTTGACCCACAAGGCTTGTCCGTATAATCCATGGGCTATTGTAAGTTTGACATCTGGCCCAGAGCACATTGCCTGTGAACATAGAAGCTGGCTCTCTATCAGGTGTGGGTGTGTGCAGAGACCTTGGCTTGGAAGACAGAAAAAAAAATCTTTCATCACCGCCCAGGTTCTATCACAATAGATGGGCCTCATTAGCCAGTCTCAGCTTCATAGATAATGCAGTCGTGGATGGCATCATCTGGCCTGGTGAAAAATAGCCCAGGAGATTGTGTTGACATCTGAGATTTATTTTAATCCTCTTTTGCAGATTTTCTAACGAGCATTGTAACAAAGTACGTCAAAGAATCATTACATATCTTATAAAATCTTAATAATACAAAAATTAGAAACGTTTTTCATGCATATGTTCAATTTGTTCAGAGCCCGTGGATTTTACTTTGCAGGTTAGTATTTGGTGTTCTGAGAGGACAGGGCCTCGAAGAGGTCATGGTTCTGGAATTGCTAGGCATATTTTTGTTGAGAATATTATTTACATTTACTGGCTGACACTGTCAAATTTTGAAGATTGGGTAAAGAAGATGTAAAATACACATATCCCCATGTGCAATTCTCATTTTTTCTTACATCTTCACTAACCGTTTATTGATGGCTTACCTTAAGCAGAGTATTACATAGTAGGAAGGTGAAACAATAAGGCTTTAGATATAAGAGAACATGTTTCATGTGGAACAAATATACTGTAGGAATCTATCTGGAAAATAAATAATTCTCATAAAGGTAGAGAGCCAGAGGGTGGACAGTGTAGGAAGGGTGCTTCGACTGAAAACATGCCTTTTTCTTTTCCTGGGTCCCCCACTTAAATAGCCCATGATTCTGGGTGTAGTAGATAGAATATTTGTGTCCTCTAAAAATTCATGTGTTTAAACTTCTTCCCACTGTGACAGCACTTGGTGGTGGCGGCCTTTGGGAGATAATTAGTTCCTAAGGCAGGGCTCTCTTGAATGAGATGTGTGTCCCTGTAAAAGAGGCCCCAAAGTGTTCCCGCACCCCTTCTGGGATAAGAAGAATCAAAACACAACCATTTATGGATCAGGAAGCAGATTCTCACCAGACACTGAGTCTGCTCGTGACTTGATTTTGTACTTCCCAGTTTCCTAAAGTGCATGAAGTACAATTCGCTCTCTTGTTTACACCCCCACTTCCACCCCCAGCCTATGATATTCTGTTATTGCAGCCTGTCAGGCTACGGCTCAGGGAGGGTGTTCAATCATTCTGAGTCTGTCTCCTCATCTGGAGAATGTGCCTACTTCTTATTACTATTGTGAAAATGAAAGGAAATGTGTATTCAAAAGTATCTAGCACAGAGAAGAGAGTCAACAGACATTGTGTCTTCCCTTCAGTTGTAAGACTGTAGTCTCAATTACCTTCAAAAAGCAATTGTTCATTTTCATACATCTCCATGAGACTTTTCTTTGTCCTGGCTTGACATCTCAGGCAATGCTTCTCTTTTCTATTCCCCACTTCCCCACCATGAAGCCAGGTTGCTTCTCCATTCCCCAACTCCCACCCCCTCTGTCCTGAGTTCTACTTCTTTGGTCCTCCAGTTTTCCTTACAAGAAGCAATCTTCTTTGCCTTCCATTCCAAAGCTTTATCTAGCTCCGTTTCTTAAAGATTCCATTCTATGCAAAAGTTGTCACGAATAGTACTTCTAATTTCCCTATTCGCTTGCACCAAATCAGAAGACCCCAAGTATTTTTAATTAAGCGATGTGACTTGTCTAAGGAAAGCATGAATCATAAAAATGGCAAACTTAACCTACAAACTGCCGATATTTTTATTATGGTTATATCAAGACTTCATTTCAGTAAGAGATCGTTTGCCCTGTACTTTTATCCCAACTCTGTATATCCAGTCCAAGGGGATAAGCAGACTTTTAGCTGGTGGGTTTCTATGGTAAATCTGCCTGTTAACCTTGTCTACCATCCTCCATGACCTCTGCAGCCAAACTTTGTTCCTTTCCGACATTCAGAATTTTGTTTCTGAAACTTAAAGTAACTGAGGAAATATATTAAGCAATGGGGGAGAAGTGCATGCCTGATATAATGGAAGCACAGTGGATGAGAAGGAAAAGTCAGAGAATTTTACTCTCTACTAGAGTAGCCACTGGCCAAACATGGTTATAAACACTTGAAATGTGGCTAGTCTGGATGGAGATGAATTGTAAGTAAAATTCATGAATTGTAAGTGAAATACAATGATGTTCAGAGTGTATAAACAAAAAAAAATGTAAAATATCTCATACATAATTCCTATTGATTATATGCTGGAAAGATAATATTTGGGTTATATTGTATAAGTAGATTATTTTCAGCTTTTCCCTTTAGTTTTTTATTGTGACTATGAGGAAATGTTAAATCATATTTGTGGCTTTTGTGTGACTTAGATTGTCTTCTATCAGAATGATTAAATTGAGCCAGATTTGAAAGGTGATCGGAGGCCTGATTTTTCTAATGCCTTTTTGGCAACTGTGGGGATATTTGTATTTGACCTTAGGGAAGCCATTGTGGGGAGGGGGGCGGTTTGAGCAGAAAATGAAGTATGATCTGCCACTTTCAACACAGGCTCACTCTTGTTACTATTAAGGCCACAGGAGGACCAAGATGGAAGCAAGGAGATCCCTTGAAGGGAATAATCCAGATGAAGATGTCACTGACAGTGGAAGGAACTTAAGTGTCAAAATACCCAAGAATTTTTCTGGCATAATGAAAGAACTGATAGACTATGAGAGAAAGAGAAAAACTGAGAACTACCCTTTAGGTGTTTGTCCAGAGATTCTGTAAAGATACAATTGTCATTCTTTGAGATGGAGAGATGGAGAGAAGATGTAGAGATACAGGTGTTTAGTGAGGGCCACATTCAGCTTGAAATGCTTATTAGGCATCCGAGTCGACATTTCACAGGACAAGTGGTTACAACAGTCAGGAGAGGTCTTGGCAGGAGATAAACATTGAATTGTCTGCAGTAGAATGTTCTGTTTGGTGCTCTGAGACTGACTGGTACCATTGAGGAGGGGGCAGGGTCAGAGTAGAAAAGAGGTTGGGGAGTGAATGCTGAGGCACTGTGAGAGGTCTGGAGCAGAATCACCCCTCAGCTGCACCTCAGTACATTGGCCAACATTCTGGCCTGTGGTGCTCATGGGTGTAGATTTATCCAGAAGGAGAAATATCATTATTCATTTTAAAAATTCTGTTTGCTCCGGGCTGGGTCATGACAGCATGAAGTAAGTTAATCAGTGTGAGGAAAGTCATATATAAAGTGTATTCTTCCATATATAGAGATGTCATTATTTAAATAGACAAAATGTATTGCAATTACTTATTAGAAGTTTTCTAATTTTAATAAATAATTTGAAGTTCCAGTGATTCCAATACTATGCCATCAATTATCTGGATATGTATCCTTCAAATTTCTTAGTAAATTTTAAATTACTTGAGTTTTCTAATGTTACATGGTACTCTGAAATAAGCACTTGCACATTCACATAAAAATAGTAGTGTCACTGTGTTACAGACATTTGGATCACACATTATGAAGACATTTGCCAATGTTCTTGACCTTGTCTTCCCAGGACATATGTTCTTTACATGTACACTTATTGTTCCATTTTGAATCACCCCCTCTGAGCTTTCTGAATCACTTCTCACTTTGAACCTGATCCACATGTCCATTTCTTAAAAGTAAATATTCCACAGTGGGATAAGAAGTAGAGGCGGAATGATCAAAAGCAGAATACCAAGGGCACAATATGGAAAATTATCTGCTGCTGCTTCAATGTATGGAAATGTGCTATGTATCGTTCTATTTCTGTATCTATAGAGCAGTTATAGCATGTGGGGAACCACAGGAAAGTCTCTGGAGCTGTACAAACGGAATTCAAATTCTGGTTTTTATATTTAATAGTCATGTGAAGTTGAGTAAAATTATAATCTTCTCTGTTTTAGATTTCTTTGAATGCCTTTAACACTTAACCCTAAAAAATTCACAGAAAAGTTCAAGCAATATAAATATAAGAAAGAAGAAATCAAAGAAGAAATATTTAAATCTGAAGAAGGGGAAAGTTAGCAGAAACAACAAACTACAAAATTGGATCACCCAGCATGCACATATTAGAATGATCAGATTCTGAGTACAAAATGTACAGAAAACTGAACATCCGGAAACATGGAGTAAGGTAGACATATTCTAAATATTTACCAAGAACCATAGTCAAAGCAAAGAACTTAAGTTTTCTAATAGGGATTAGTAGCACCTGCACTATAGAGTAGTTGAATGATTAAATGAATTAATCATTTTAACACTAATAATACCTAGCTATGAACTCATAAATATTGGCTATTTGTATCTTCCTCTCTCTCTTCCTCTCTTTCTATCCAGTTATCTAGCTATCCATCCACCCTTTCTCTGACCCATGCATCCACCCACCCATTATCTATGTAGTTGTCCATCTACATACTATTCAACATATTCTGAAAATTCTGTTATTAAGAAGTAGTTGTTATTTTTCACAAAAACTGTTTTTTTTTTTTTTTTAGACAGGTAGATTCCAGGAAATTGAAGTGAACATAAACCTGAGGTTTTGCAAAGTTTTCTACATTCCCTATACTGTTTGGATCATTAGTGATATACTATTATTAATTTATTTAAAAATAATTCTTTATCAGAGCCTTTTGATTTGTGCTATGAACAAATCACTCCCTCCAGGGGCTTCCATGACTTCTGTGCACAATGAGAAACAAAATTTAATAGCTCAAGACACGGTTACAGATAAAATTTACCCTCCTGCTTGAAACAACCAAAACATGGATAAGATATATGACACAATGCTTTGTGGGACACTGGACACCAAGTTATGGGTTTCAATGGACTCTGAGAGGTAGGAAACAACATGAGTCCTGTGAGTTCCCAGGTTACTGTCAAAAAAGAGCTTCCATCTACAGTGAAGATAAGGAGGATGCAGAAGATACACTCTCTGAGTTGAGGAATTTTATCTGATTATCTGGGAAAACCAAAACAACTAGAGATTTCAGGACAGAGTATAACAGACAAAAAAAATTGCACAGAGAGAAAATTCTGGAGAACTGCAGGTTCTGACACCCAACTAGATATTGATATTCGCATCATGTAAGGAGACTACCCAAAACTGGTAAAAGAACCACCTGAAATGATTAGAGTAACAGAACTTACCACTAAAAGTTACAACTAGTGTCTGTTCCTACCAGTCAAGTAAGAAGACCATAAGATTTATAGAAATTGGTAAAGTACCCAGATCTTGTCTCAGCAACAGAAAACATTAGTTCTAGACTAAAGTCTGCTCTGATTCCTATAATAAATCTTACATGCAAACCCCAAAAGTATTATGCCATTTCCATATAACTCAGTTGTATCCTGAAACAAGCTCCAGTAGATTTATAGCAGTATAAAATCATTTAGCTCCATAAAGTAATGTTAATAATATTTGGCATTCAAGAAAAAATTATTACCAATCATGATCAAAGCTTAAATATCAATCAGTTGAAACCAACCCAGTATTGACACAGATATTAGAATCAACAGATAAGGGCATAAAGAGTTATTATATTTCATTTCCATGGACCCAATATTTAAGACACGGATAATATAAAGATGAACCAAATGTAAGCTTTGCAATTGAAAATTATGTCTGAGATGAAAATTATCCTGTATGGTGTTCATGGCAAATCAATATTGCTAAGGAAAGATTAAGATTAATGAACTTGATGATGTAACCAAAAAAAAAAAAACACTAAAATAAATTGGAAAAAAAAGAGCATCAGTGAGGTACTTCCAATGGCCTAGTATATAGTTTATGTCTATGTAAATGTATATATATATATATATATGTATATATATAATGTATAATATATAATATATGTGTATAATATGTAATATTATATATATATATATATATATATATATAAAACATCATAGACCCTTAAT
>NW_004567103.1:10988164-11050898 GCF_000260355.1 Condylura cristata | reverse complement strand
TTTTTTTTTTTTTTTTTCCCCTGTAGAACCAAAAGATATTACAGAGGAAAAAGTGGAAACTGGACATCAGTCTCCTAAGGTTACCCTGCCGAGTTTAGCATCTCACGGAGCAGCACAGGGATAAGGCTGCATTCAAGCCCCGTGTTGAGCTGAAACTTCTGGCAAATAAGTTTCACCAAAGCTCACAGTTGTCAGTGAACCTTTCAGTTGCTTAGTTTTGGGATGTTGTAAGGATAAAGAAGGATCATGAGGATTTGAAGAGCTGATCCATACAAACAAAAACATACCAAAAAAGAAATGAGGTAATTCAGAAATAAAGAACTAAAAAAAGTCTAGTTGATTTTACAAAATCAAGGGTATTTTATAGATGTAGAATTAAACAAGGATGCTATTTAAAAGTGTCATCAAGAAACAAACTCTTGGAAATTTAATAGTTCCCCAAACTGAGAGAAGTCAACCAAAAGTTTGGAAGAAAATGTTTAAAAACAAATCAGGAATCCCAAAACACAGACCAAAAATGATGAGTTAGAAAATGAAACCAGAAAATGAGACATCTGTTGAAGATCACTTGGATAGTTCTAGAAGAGCATGAAGGCGGGAGAGAGGACTGGGACAGGTGCTGGGAAAGCATCTGCCTGCTTCTGAGAGGTTCGAAACCAGCAGAATATAATTCCATGGACAGTGTAAGTTTGAGCAAGGCGTGTATAGTTTTACATTTATTGTAACTGCTTTTTAAACATAAGGATAGCTATAAAATAGGAGATAGTAACAAGGAAGCACTGTCATTGCTATAATGATTAATATTTTTTTAAACTGTAGACCATTGATAAAACTTTCTTTCATCCATCATATATGTAAGCTGATGGCCCTGGTCTTATTTAAGGGTCTATTTTTTTATTAACTTATAAATCATGCTCCATGAGAAGGGCACTTCTGAAACTACCTGATTCAGATTGTTCAGGCCACATAAAATTATGAAAGAGTTCTTCTATAGCTGAAATCTATAGCTAAATTATTCTCTTGTTTTGTTACTTTTCCTCTGGGCTTATTTAGAAAACAAGTGAATTTACTCGATTACAAATTTTAAATTTAGGTTGTTTTGTTATATCTCTGATAATAAATTCTCAAGTAAATTTGCATGGAGAGGTTTATGATGCTATCTATGTAAATGAGTTAAAATAGAAGTGGATGGTAGTAAGCAAGATCAAATAATAGCATCCTGCTAGCCTTCTCCCAAATTTTATTTTTAGTAGTAAAAGGAACTTAGAGATCCTGTAATCAAATTCAACATCCTCATTTTAGAGCACAGGGCATTAATTAAGACTCAGCAAATGATTTTTAAATGGCAGCGCTAACATTGGAGACAACTTTTCTAACACCTGCTAGAATATTCCTTCTAATCTATTTTTTCTTAGTTTTGAGTGCCCTGTGTAATTCTAAATATAAAAAGAAAACATTCATAACAAAAGTATATGTATTTCAATTGAAATATAGTCTCAGGAGATGAACTAATGTGTGTTGAAGGTGTCAAGTACAGAGCAAAAGTAATTAACAAATCTGAAATGTATTCGTTAGTTATTTAAATCAGATAAGTGAGGACATGTGTTCTTATATAATATTATAAATCTATTCTATTTTCTAATCTTGTTACAGTATCACAGAAGGGTATTTTTATTTACCATCTTACTTTCTACATTTTTGGGTAAGTAATCCTTTTAAGAAAAAAAAAAATCTTGCTAAAGTTGAAGTGAATACATTTAATGCAGCATAATCAGCTTCTAAATCTACTTAACTGGAGCCTCATCATACATTTAGTACATTGGATGAATGGTACAAATGGGAACCATATTCTAATGAAGACCCGGTGAATTTTGTGAGACTAAAACTTCACTTTCCTGAAATGTTCTTAAGCATCTGATTTTGAAGTCAAGTATTGCTCAATTTGCATAGTTCTTTATTTGCATTTGACCTAGACACCTGCATTACTTTTTGGAGAACTCTACTTGCGTGGTGCTTTTGAACACTTCACTGCCGCCCCACTATGACAAAATGCATTCTGCTGCTGTGGCTCTTTAAGGGGTGCACAGCATGATTATTTTTAACCTTTCTCTTGTTTTCATTTATGTTAGAACAAGTTGTTTACTTATATTGCAAGGGCATTTTGCTTTTCCTAGCTTTGCTTTCTCATCCAATTTTTAAAAACTACATGGAGTTTTAGAGAAAAGGGCATTTTCTGAAAAAAAGAAAGCATATGATTCCTATGGATACCATCAAATTCATGTTAACATAAGGACTCCCCACTTTTCCTTGTGCTTATATTAGATCACAGGTCACATTTCTCTGTTCTCAGAGATGCTGAGAAAATAAAATAAACTCATTTTCCCAAATGGAGCCTCTCAGATGCCTCCCCCACTTTGCCACAGCACAGCGCATTGCCATGGAGGCCCCTAGGGGCTTCTGGAGCTGCTCTTGATGCTTTTTTGTGCGATCTGTCAATCTATCTACATGCAATCCATCATGAATCCTGACTGGGTTTACCTCCTGCAGGTGTAGTGGGTGTGCTGAGCTGGGGCATTTCAGCATCCTAGACTTCCTGAATTTCCAATGCAGCACCCAATATCACATGACCTTGAACAAAAGGCAAGCTGTTTCAGTTGTCTTTAGGATCAAAATGAAGCACCTCACCTTCCACACCAGGGGGTATTTCTGCAGATTTGGCCTCCTAGTTCTTTAATTCTTTCTCCTACATTACTCTGCAGTCATGGAATTCCTTCTTCTTGCTCTTATCTCTCTAGTGCTTCCGAACTTGTGCAGCTATTGGGCCAGAATTGGGCCTGACTGTATGATGGCGGGTGTAGGCCATGGAAATGAACATGTTTCAGCATGTCGGTGGCAACATCAGAGGGTATTCTGGTCCTCCACTTATTAACTCTAGGAGTTTGGCAGAATGACTTCGTTTTCCTTCTCCATTTTATCATCTGCAAAACCATGACAGCAGTCCTGTCTAGCTCATTAGCTTACTGTGCTGTTTATGTATGTAACGAGTGAAGCATATCGTCTGGCCTGTAGTGATCAATGAGTACATGCTATTATCAGTGCTGATAATTAGGGATAATTTTATCATTATCATCAAAGGAAATCAACGTTATTAAGGACATCGTGTTGCATTTCATAAAAACTGCCTAAAGCACTCCTGGATAGCTATGGCAAAAAAAAAAAAAAAAAAAAAAAAAAAAAAAAAAAAAAAGCTATGCTTTTCTCTACTCTGCCTTAAATAATCATCTAATTTGTAAGTCAAATCTGTGTGGTTATATATAACATCATTCATCTTCCTTGGATGGCCATCGGTAGTGTTGGGAAATTACAGTCACCAAGAAAATATCGACTGCTAGGTATTACTTATTTGATTAATAAATCATAAAGTTCCAAGGCTCACTGTCTTAGACTTTATTTCACAGGAGGGAAAATGAGTCATCAGCACTTGCTAGTCCTGGGTAGGTTTCTCCCAGAGCCTCTCCCAGAGCTGTGGGGCGCTTCTCACTTTAGTCTGGGAAAAGTCCGCTCTCTGTTCCACCCTGGCTAGACCTTTCCATATTCTTCCTTTGCCTGCTGATTCAGAGCCAGAGCCTGCCTGGAGGGTCATGGGGTAGCTGGGAGGATTCCCTGATCTTACAAGTTCTTTAAACTCCCCCTCCAGGGCTTTCCCAGAGGTCTGTGCTGCTTCCTCACACTCATTTCCTTCCACACCTGTCAGCTCACGTTTGCACCTGCTTTGTGGTCAGAGGTACCTCTGCTACAGCGATGCCCTTTCCCCCTCTATCCCGAGCATGGCTTTCAGCAGCCCTCTTGCTGAGCCAGAAAGTGTGAGGTCTCCACTCCTCTATTGTTTGAAAAAAGTAACTACTATAGTTTAAAATATGGATAACTAATATGGAAGTTTAGCGGCAGGCTGCTAATGCCAAGGTCTTTTTGTGTTCTGAGACCTTAAGAGTTTAGATTTAGGGATATTTTATTTGATTTATTCAATTTAATTATTTAGCAAAGTCCTACACTTGCCAAAATAATGTTAATCTTACACTCACCAAAATACTGTTAAAATGAAGTGAAGGACACACGCATGTGTGCTCTTTCTGGAAGCTGTGGGCTATTGATAGGTCAACAGGAGAAGTAGAAGTTGTGGTTCCAGTCCTTCAGCAAGGCCCAGGATGCTTTCTGGTGGCTGAACAGCCTGGGTTGGGCCCTGAGCCCCACTCTACTGCCCCAAGGAACACTCAGGATTCAAGGTAGGGGGAGGGATTGGAATTAAGGGGCTCTTTCCATGTACCCAGAACAGTTCCCCAGAGTCCTGGGTTCCACGATGATGCCTTAGGAATGGCAGGAAGGCAGGCATCGAGGGAGGAGGGGGCCCTGGTCACAGGCATGGAGCTTCCCTCAGAGCCTGAGTGCAGGACAACTATTCCCTGAACCAGCCCAGGTGGCAGTACTGTGCTGAGCTGGTTGTTGGGGACATGATGGATATGGTCTGCACACATTAGAAGGAGCATTGGGGACAGCAGTTTGGGGGGGTAAAGAAAGGGGCAGAAGATTGAGCAAGATAATTGCAGGAAGTGGTAACTCTGGTGATGACTTACAAAAAGAGCATCTTGTATGGCTGCCTTGGCTAGGACGCTGTGCTGGGAGGGGCCTGAGACTCAGCAGGAAGGCTGAGAAGGAAGTTTCCAGGTTCGACCACAGTAGAGGTCTAAGCCAGGAAGGAGACTTGGTGTTTGTGAAACTGATGAATGAATGTGTGTGTGGGATGAGAAGCTGGGATCCGGGGCTCACGGGTCATACAGGTTGCAGTACAGAGTAGAGATGTGGTGCTCACATACTGGGCTTCAGCGAAGGCACTTGTGGACAAAGGAGCTATAGCGGAGTTGACCCGGAGTGTACATAGAAAGGTGCATTTGAGCTGAGAAGCAAGAAATGGGTAACTCTCTCAGGGTCCTGTGGCAGAAAGTAAAATAAAATAAAATTCCTACTCCCTGATGTCCAGTTAACTTCTGATCACTCTTGGCTAAGGTTCTGGGCTCTAAATTCTGACATCTGTTTATCAGAACACACCTTGTTACCTGCCCTTGTATCTTGGTGCACCCCCAAATTTCTATATAGTTGCCAGTGTCTGAGCATCTATTTTCACTTTCTACCCAATCTTCTCCTCTTGGAGTGACAGTTCTGCTTGACTGCTTTTACTTTCATCACCTGGAGCCTGTCCTGAGCTCTACCTTAACCTCTGACGCCTCCCCCTCACTGAAAGGTGTCTGGGGCTAGAGCTCCTTCCTGCAATGCGGGTTTCTGAGGAACCCCCATCCTGGCTTTTCCCAGGGAGCTTCCTCTCCACAGTGCCTGACCCAGGGCCACTGAGGAAAGACCTCAGGTTTGCACTGTAGCGCCAGGTGTGCGGCTGAAGAGTTGGTGCAGAGAATAAATGGAGGAACAAGTTTAATGCCCAAAGCAAAAGTACTGAACACAGTGACTGGCAGGGAACAAGCACTGCAGTCTGGCTAGTTTCCTTTGTTCCAAGAGGCAGCTCCTTCTCTTGTGTTGCCCCTAGCCACCATCCTGTGGTAACTACCCATATGATGGTCCGTGTTTCCATCATCATCAACTACAGCAGTAGCTGCTGTTTATCTAGCTCTTAATTATTTTCAGGCGTTTGTAATCGTTTACTCATTTCCAACATTTAAACAGCATTTTAGCGAAATCCTTAGACAAGTTAAGTGATTCATCCAAAGTCACCCAGATGCTAAAGAGAGGAGCTGGTATTCAAGCCATGTGTCGCCAGTTCTGCTGTTTGCTTGTAGCCAGAGGCACCTCCTCACATAAAATGAGCTGGTTGATAACAAACTTGCTTTTGAGGAAGTGCTAAGGGCCTACTTCCGGCATTGTCTATAACTGTTCCTAAACCTTAGTGCTTCAAAAAAAAAAATTTTTTTTTTGGATTATGATACTTATCACTTTCAACACAGTATCATAAAGACTAACTAGTTGATGTTGGTGAAGCACTTTGAAGAGGAGTGATTTAGATAGAATCACAAGTCTTACCTCTCATTGATGTTTGCACCCCTTTTATTTAGCATTGACCCAATGTTATTGACCAGCTCAATGGCCATTTGTCAGGCTTGCTCAGGTTTTCCCACTTCCAAGTACATTTCTACAAATTGGTGGTATAAGAGATTTTTGTCATAATGCATCTGCACTTACAACTGTCATTTTAACTGATAATTGGAAAGGTTATATTAATTCAACCCTCAATTTTCATACTTTTATTATAGCCATGAATACATGGCATCATAATTAATTGCATATGTGTCATCCTAGGTTTCTCCACTTGAACTCTTTAGAGCAAGTGTTATAATTTCTTTGTTACCCCTGAATGAAATGGCTGCAGTAAGTACTAAACCTTATAGCTAATGTTCACTTTGGCTAAATAGTGACAAAATGTAGGAGATTGTGTAAAAATATGTTCAGTTATCTTAGGTGAACTTAAGATTTGGTTGGGGGGAGGCAAAGACCATTAAAAACCATTAGAAGCAACTTCTTAACTTGTAAGAGGTAAATCACCAACTTCTTTTCTGCTGTACTAGTTTAGACATTATGATGATTGTCCTTACAATCACCACAGATTTTAATATCTCTGTTATTTACCCAACTTCACAATTCCACAGTACAAAAGAAGAGCTGCTTCTGAAATAGCTGTTTTTCTTTTTAAGAGGGAAGAACGTATCTAACATATGCTTGCTGGTGCTAGAACAATTACGTGGGCAGTTATCACTCCAGCAGTGCAGGTGAAAAAAGTGACATTCACAGAGATGAATACCTTGCTGAGGTCACACAGTTAGTAAATAGAAGATCCTAGATTTGAAATGAGTTTTTGACTGATTTGAGTTCCTGTACATTTCAGCCACAACATAACTCAATAGTCCAGTTTACATTTAGTTGATATATGAATGATGAGAGCCACTAAGTACCACTACCGCTGAAATGCCTTTTTTTTCTTTTTTTTTAACATTTTTAAAGCAAAGTCAAACACTGGTGGGGCTTGAGCTGCTGTGTTGGAGCCGGGACTGGGCAACATTGATAGTGGAACTGGAGAAGACTATAGAAGCAGATGCTGAATGAGATGAGCAGAAAGCACAGCTGACATGCTCGATGCAGACAATAAGGCAGTTCCAGAAAAACTCACAAAGGAGATGGGACTTTGCTCAAGTCTTACATTGGTACAGGTTCTTCCTCTGGTCTTGGAGACTGTTAAAGTGAATTTTGGGGAACTAACCCTGGGCAAGAGCAGAGAAAAGGATGTGAGGCTTTCCCTATAGATACAATCACCCTGTCTTGTATTTTGGAGCTGTGGTCTTCTGAGGAAAATCTGTTTATCTTTCTCCTTCCCCTTCACTGGGTTTCAGCTCTGCTCAGTCCACCATTGCTTGCTGTCTACAATTGCCTATAAGTGAACCCAAATCACAGACATGCCCTAAAAGGGTCCTTGGAGGTCCAAGGATACCTATTCATGATGTATAGGTGAAGAAGCTGAGATTTTGAGTTGAATATCACACATTTATCGTGTGCCCACTTCAAATTATTCATTCATGATTTTGTTAAGTACATTTTATGTACCGATGCCCAGGTTATATATTATGGTACAAGTGTCGAGCAAAATAAACCCAAAGTTGTCTTTTTCGTTCCACTGAAATGTAATCTTCTAAAAGTCAAAACATGGCTCCCCTGCCTACTATTTCACTTCTGTCACCCCCATACACCACATTCTCTTTCCTGAAAGTCTAAGCATGAACCCAGACTTGTGGCCATTGTCTTTTCTCTTCCTGATGGATGTTGCTGAGCTCATGTCTCCCCAGAGAAGCTCAAGAGACTTAGCACTTTCTTGCTTAAGCTTTGTAAGTTGAGCATATACCTCCTTTCAGCACAGTGGATGTTTTCTCTGGGAAGACTATTGCTTCCACAGTCTCAAACCCTCTGGCCCCCATCTGCCTCACAGCACTCACTGTGGAGGTGTGGAGATGTGCTCTATTGGCCAATCGCTTCCTCACACAGTCCTGAGAATCTGGGAGCAACTCCAGGTGCCCAGACCATTCTCGCCACCTCTGCTTTTGTATCTTTCTCTTTAGATCATAAAATGTGAATGATTAAGTTATTATTGGATTTTTTAATAATATTTTATTTTTACATCATTTTATGCCTTTTTCCATCTCAGTAGTCATCCCTGAGGGCTTACTACCACCAGTTCACCCATGTGCCATCACCATAGACCAGTGCACTCCTCCTCCTCCCCCCATTTCTGATCCCATTCCCCTCTTCATCCCCGTAAAATGTCTCTGGTATATAGTTGTTCATTATTATTATTTTCTCACCTGATCCTTTATACTCCTACTATGAGTGAAACCATCCGGTATTTTTCATTTTTATCATTGGAGATTTTTACAATGAACCTGTAATAGGTCTGTCTCTTCCTATTATGCTCTCATACCACTAGTCTAAATGTGTTGAAACTGACTGCACGTTTTTCTTCTAAAATTATATCTTTAACACTATGTAAAGAGATATCAACTCATGACAAGGTCCTCTCATATTTATACCTATAACAAAAGTGCTCATGAAACATTTTCCTTTTAAAATAAAAGTGTACAGCTTTCAATCTACCTGCAGCATTCACTAATTCCTAAGAGGTTCTAGGGCATAGAACCCTAGCCATCCCCACCCCAGGAGGAAGTCAAAATTAGGCAGGAAAAAGAATGGATGAAATTCAAGAAATCTTTGCTCCCCCATTCCAACTGACCCCCTTCCTCCAAGAAATGGGGAACATCTTCACATCTTTTTAGGTTACTATGCAAAATAAATAAAGAAAAGCAAGCATGAATGAGACGGGTATGTTTTATGGCTCTTCATTGCCACAGTTTCAGTTGGCCTGTGCTGTACCATCATGTCTTGGGTTCTGAAAGACAATCCAAATGGACGGTCGTATTAAAATTATTTGGAATAAAGATTTACTTTAAACCACTGCCAAGCAGATTAAATAGCACAGATATTACTTTCTTTTATTCTATTTTTTTATGATTTGAACTGCTGCAAATATACCCATCCAGCTCCATAATTGCCTAGCAGATTGTTAAAGGGTGTTTTTTTGATTGCTGCAGATGGTGCCACCTACAGCCAGTTCCTCAGTTCTTGTTTACTCCGCCAATGGCCTTGGTCATGATCTTCTAACAGCTTGTTTAGGAGACAAGAAAAACCATGGGGCATTTCTATTCACAGTTCACTTATTTTAGCATCCGATGTTCTATTGCCATGGATACAATGACACAGAGGAGTAGGCAACGACTGCTTATGTCAATCTCTTTCCCAAATTATTTCTCTGGATATATTGTGAAGACTGGAGATATCTGGTATGTGTGACCAAAGCTATTAAAGTGATCACCACAAACACTTGGGTTTCAGCTCTTCAAGGCAACTATAATTATTGATGTAGAGCTTAGATGAATACCATAAAAAAGATTGTAAGATAATGCCCAAGCTGAATTTAATGGAAATGTCTAAAAGTGGTTGTTGGATTTCCAGCAAATCTTATGCCCATGTGTGCAATAAATGAGTGATCAGATCTTCTATCACTTCACGGCTTTATATAATATGCAGCTCTCAAACATTTTTTGGAGGATTCATGGGGTACTTTGAAAGGCCTTTAAATACAATCAAGAATTATTCAAATCATCCTTATGATTTTAATGATTATAATTGTACTTTTTTTTCCCTCCTCCTCCTCCTTCAGAGACAATAGGGACATATCTTGAAGAAGGAGCAGAGAGAATTATACTTTGCAACCTACTTTCAAAAAAAATGTTTGACTGTTTTGATATTAAGTACAACTCAAATGTTGGTCTCTGTCAAATCATAAGTTGTGCTCTTTGCATGTCTACACAAGTAGTGTAGTGAAGATTTTATGCAACTGCTCTGATGATTCAAGCCTCTGAGAATTGGATCCCAATTCCAGAGAACTGGAAAAAAAATACATAGGCAATAGAGCAGAATTACTGGGTAATTAATTATGTGTGCTTTGGGGGATATCTTTATACGAGAGTACAACGCTGGCTTGTATTTCAAATGCAAACTCTATTAGGTTGCTCTAAAATGATTCAAAGAATGAGATGAGAAAGGGGGAGAGAGAGAACCAGGAACATGCTATCAAAGACAATGCAAATGTGGGTTGTCATTTTTTGACCCCATTTGAGAAGCTGCCAAAGGTACTACAGTGACTTGACCCAGTTTGCGTTGATGCTATTATCAGAAATATACTTAACAATGAACGTATTACTCAGGATTACATGACTTCCTAGGAAATTCATTCCCCAACTGAGTTTAGATCTTGTGACCTAACACTGGGATAAATACACAAGAATTTCATTAAGAGGAAGGCAGGGTTAATCAAGATAAATATATTCTGGATGAGATTATTAAATATCGTAATATTTAAATCTAATAAGTTTGATTTTAAGGGCTTAAGATTTTCTTAGAACAGAAAATTTAATAAGTATCTGGAAAAATTCTTAGAATAGAAAATTTAATAAGTATCTGAAAAAATTCATAAACAAATTGAATACATAGAATATATATCCAAGGGAACGGAACATATGCTTATCTAAATCACCATAAGGATTTATTACAATTATTGTTATGCTATAAAGAAAATTATACCCTTTCTTTAAATCGCAGATTCCAAATCCTAAAGCAATTCTGGCATTTGTGGCTGACAAATCATTAAAGTTTATCAGAGAAATAGAATTAAGCCAAAATTTTGTCCCATAAACAAAATGTCTATGACATTTTAACATATGACCATGAAGCTGTCCAAGCATGACTTTCTTTTCATTTTTGTTCTTTTTTCCTTTTAGGATATTTCTAAAATCCTTGCCCAGTATTTTTGTTGTTGTTGTTGTTTAAGGGTACTTATTTGGAGAAAAGAAAAATAGAAACTAGTTTTTGTTTAGGAGATCTAAATTACTCAACCCTAGAGAATTTTTAGTATTAAAAGGCAACAAAGAAGCTATAGCCTGCATGTCCTCAAGGTTTTTTTATTCTGCCTTCCTATGCACCATTTCTACCCAAGGAAAACGTAGAGAAATGTCAATGACAACTGTAGGTCAAGTTAAGGACAAGGTCAAGTGCTTGTCTAGACACTCTCTTTGATAACAATAAGCATTTTCAGATAGCCAGGGACAGTGTATCCCTTTCAGAAAGGTAACAGGATAGCTGATGTGTTCTTATATTACCAATAACTGGTCCTAGAATTAAAAGTAGAAAAATCACATTGCGGTAGCAGGATCATGCCTCAAACTCCATATTACCTGCCCTCACATAAATGAAATTCAGAGAAAGGAGGATAATTCTGGCTTTAAAGCAGGTGAAGCATGGTTCCGAACCATATGAATATGCTTCGTGTTTATGGTCTCATTAGATATAAAATGAATTTTGATAATGACCCCTTTTCATAGACTGGGTGAATGTAGGGGGCTAGGCAGTAGTCACACTGTTTTGTTCCTTAACATCTCTCATTCTCTTATGCGATGGCTTTTTAGAGGGTTTGAATTAAATGACCCTGTGATTTTAGTATCAGGGAATATTTATACATATCATATATAAATTAGATATGCTATATATAACGCTAAGTATTTCTCTCCCATTCAGTATCTCGTTGGAAAAGGGAGCTTTGCTGCTAGTTTAGGTAAAATTCACTGTGGAAGAGCATCCTGGAGAGAGCTGAATTTAAAAGCCACCAGGTTACAGTGCAAAATATATCATGACAACAGAGTGTGTTTCATCTTGTCTTTTGATGAGCACAGCACAAAGTAGAAAACGTTTCCTCTCAACACAGGCTGCCAAATTTCTAAATTGGTGCCCTAATTATACCCTTGCCATGTGGACCCTTGTCCATTACACATCAGAGGAGAGCGAATCCTGGGCACAGTGGTGTGGAGTGTCAAGTGACAGAGAGTGCCTGAATGACTCAACAGTCCCCCTGACATTCGGTTATGAAAATTTTCAAAAGTATACCAAAATTTGAAAGAATTTTTCAGAAACTACTAATTCTTTCCACCTTGATTCTGCCATTCATATTTCAATACATATTCTTCCTCACACACTTTCGTTGTATCCATCCTTCTATCTATAGATCAATCTGTCTTATATTTGTGATGCATTTCAAAATGAATTTCAGTACTGTTCCTCTAAATACTTCAGCCACTAGAATGGTTTTGATGAGGAAAATGGATGCATTTCTCCCGGCCAACTTTGAAAGAGCAATTTTAGAGAGGCGAATAAAAGTAGAGGAAATTATTTTTCAGGAACAAAGATATGAAGAAAAATAAGTTTTGAGACACCACACAGGGTCATTTTATAGAAAGCTGTTCCAGTCCTGATGGAATTTAAATCAATATATCTTTTTTTTTTCATCAGTCTCAGTAGCAAAAAAGAATTGTTCATCATCAGATTTATGTGACACTCTTTAGAATCAGCAACACATTGATATTAAGTTGGTACCAAGTGATGCTTAAAATATGAGACTCACTACTGGATTTTGTTGTTATACAACTAAACAGATGTAGGACAATTTTGTTCTACTGCTGTTGAAACCAAACAATCAAGATGACCTGAGTTTAGAATGAGTGAAATATCAGCCTTTCATTAGCCCACTGTTTTCCCTAAAATGAGGAGTAACAAAGTAATTGAGATAACACCCACACCTGCATGTTATAACATTGCTATTGGGCTTACTCGTACTTGGTAGAAGATAGTTAATTAAGTTACCAATCATTGTTGGGGTGTAGAAAAGGAGTGAGACAAGGGGTTCTGAACAGGAAGGGCTAGAATCATCATTTTAATAGAATTTCTTAAATTGGAAGCAAAGAGAAATTGCATTGTGCAGTCCTCAAACTGTCAGATAAATAGAATGAGGGATGGTTTGACTTTGGGATGCTTCATGTTTCAGTGATCAGGAATTTATGCCTGGGTCAGGACAGTGTCTAATGTAAAATGATTGTAATGTGTCAACTGTGTGGCAGAGAGAAGCAGACACACTCCATAGCCAGGTTAGAGGGGGGCTGGAGGGCTAATATCAACCACAAGCATACGAGGGAGGCTGGCTGGGCCTGGCTCCAGGATGCATACAAAGAAGACTTGAAATTCCAAAGAGTAGGAAAAAAAAAAGGAGAGCATTAGAGAGAATGGTAAAGAGAAACATAGGTAGTTAAAGGTGAAAATGGAGGGAGACTGGTGAGAAGGTGCGAGAAAGAGGGACAGGTGAAACAGCACCTTTCTGCAGAGCACCACGGCAAGGACTACACTCACCTGCACCGCTGAGGCCCTGGTCCTTGCTGTCGTGCAGAAATGTCTGCACATATCCAGCTGTTGAATAGCCTCATCTCATCTCAGGTCCTCCAGCCAATGTTCTCTGGCGCCTCTGTTTTTACAGGTCTTGTGCTGAGTGACAAACTACATCTCGGCGGGAGAAAACCCACTGGGACAGGCATCTGGAGAGAAGAGAAAGGACAAGCTCATTGGCTATGGGTTACTTTGGCTAAGTAAAGAGAAGGGACTGGAGAAATGTCTGTCTTTCAATTTTGTAGAAAACTAAGTGATTCCTCTACGTTCACACAACAGGTGAATTGAAAGTGTTGGGCTTTCCCTTAATGTCTGGCCTGGGGAAATGAGAGAAGAAAAGGATGGGATTCCAGAAAAAAGAGAGGAGGGAGGGCGGACAGAGGAGAGTAAAGGAAAATAGACGTAAAACAGTTCATAGCACTCCAAAACATTTATTAGCATTTTAAATAATATATATTCTGCATATATATATATGTATAACATATATACATTATATACATATATACACACACAATATCCCTTTTTACGAACCATAGTTTATATATCGCACTGTTTTTTCACAAGCTAACCAAATGACTTGATTTGCAATTACTGTAATTGTCCTTGATTAACTAAAATTATCATTAAAAAGGTAATAAAAATGAAGATTTCCTAATGGCCATAAGTTATCATGTTATATATGTCTTCTCACCATTGTGTTTCAGTTTCAAACATTCTGGCATCCTCCGGAATATAAACCTTGGTAGAGTTAGAGACTGTCAACTGAAATTTTCCGGAGGATTCCGCATCGATCCCTCACAGAATTACTCTGCTGTGCCACCAACAGACACGGCCCCACTCACAGCTGCCTCGGCTCCTTCCTCTGCCGTCATGTGGAGCCTGGCTCATGAAATGCCTTCTGCTTTTAATAAGAAATGGTTTCAAAATTATTACATGAAAATACATTTTTTCCTCTTTTCCCTTCCCCCCACCAAAAAAAAAAAGTCACTGGTAATCTGTCTACTAGTCACCTTGTCACCTTTTCTGGAACTTACTTATTGTTTATTTGAAAGTGGAAACTCTTGAATCCTAGCAATAGCAAGGTTTAGAACAGGCACAATCACTAAGCACTCAGTATCGTCTCCAGACATCCTGAGAATGGAAATATTTCCAACATGATGCATGTAAAAAGAAGCTCTTTTGTATACCCAGAGAAAGGGATGAATGAGATAAAAGAGGTTTTCTTTAAATGCATATTTATTTCCCCATCACCTATAGGGCTTTTCTGGCTATGTAAACAAGGGTTACAACACTATTAAAAAAAAAAAAGAAAAAGAAAAACCTAAGTAGTATAAAGTCATATTGTCAGCAATAATATATGATTAGCAAAAAGATTGTTGGCCTGGGGCCCTCCCTCCTGGTGGCACAGCAGTATAAAGCACAGCACTAAGAAGATAAAGCCACTTCAGCATGAGTTCGATCCCCGACCCTGGAGGTAACACACATGACACTGCAGACTTCTCTTAACCCGCCTGCTGCTCCCCTCAGCAGTATATCGCATCATTCGACCTGATCTGCTCCCCACTCTGTTTCCTCTCAACACCCCTGCACCTTTGGCCTGTACCCCAGTTCTGTATGCATAAATAAATGTGTATAAAAATATTTTTGGCTTGGCTTTGTGTCTTCTACAGTTTGTGTCTCCTCTAGTTTTGCTATCATTTATTCAATCTCCAGCCTTCCATTCATCTGTCTGTCCATCCATCCACCCACTAACCATCTGGTTCCATTCACCATCCATTCATCTGACAACTATGTACAAACGCTGAGATAAGTTCTAGCTTACAAAGAGGAGTGAGGCTTTCCCTGTTTGAGTGGGTTCATAGTGTAATACTAATGCCCTGTCTCTCAAGTTAGGGTCCATTCCAAGGGGTTCATGTAGAGTAGGGTAAAGTCCCCGAAGCCATAGGATAAACAGACACCTTTTTCTGGGTCTTCAATTTCACTACAAGGCTAAGCCTTTCAGGAAATTAATTTATGTGTCATTTAAGCATTTTATAGATAAAATAAGTATAGATGGGTTAATGAATGATGGCAAAATTTTCAGAAACATAAAAAAAAAATGAAAAGTCAAGAAAGAACTTGATTGCATTCTATGATTGGGTTAAGAACGGCAGCATGGCTCCACCTCCCGGAAGGACATGACAGGTCTGGGTACCCTGAGGAAGGCTGTGGGGAGTGACGGCCGGGGCAGGTGGAGGTCACCTGGGAAGGGTCTTGAATATTATGGTGATGGGTTTGGACGTCAGCCCAGAAGCTCCAGGAAGTCTCTGCAGGTGAACCAACACAAGGCAACTCCCACAAGTTCCCCTCCTCTTGGTGAGCTGATCAGGCTTTTTCTAAAGCTCACTGAGGCAGCAAAGTAAATCAAATATTGTGTTATGGATGGTGAGTCAGAACGCCTTTCTTCTGCTTCAACAAACCAACTGGTGTGTGAACCTAACTTAGGAAAGCCCCTAGACCTGTCTGAGACTCGGTTCCCTAATCTAGAAAAGACAGAGACTACCTCCTTTCCTTTGCCCCTACAGGGCCATTGTGTGTCTTCAGGGGGACCATGAAGCCCTCGGTAAGTGGTGAAGTCTGGGACAGTCCACGAGTGAGTAATCTCAACTGCAGAGAAAAAGCACTCAACAAATATTTTCATATTTTTTCATAAGTGAATTTCTACATCCTGCTTTGCTTTCCACATTACTCTTTTTTTTTTTAAAGATTTATTTATTTGTGCATACAGAACTGGGGTACAGGCCAGAGGCTCAGGGGCGGCGAGAGGCTTCACCAGAGACAGAGTGGGGAGCAGAACAGGCAGATGGACGAAGTACACTGCTGAGGGGAGCAGCGGGCGGGTCAGGAGAGGTCTGCCACGCCATGTGGTCACCTCCGGGGCAGGCGGGAATCGAACTCATGCAGAAGCGGCTTCAGATTCTCAGTGCAGTGCTTTAACCCGCTGAGCCACCAGGGAGGGCCTCCACATTACTCTTTTTAATTTCTATAGCAGCCATTAGTCAGAGGACTAAACTCATACCCCTTCAAGGCTGTTGCTTTTCCCTCTCTTACAGCATCCAGTACAGCCTCCAGTGCAATATGTCAGTAGGCGCTCAATGAATGGTTCTTACGTTAATATGTTCTTATGGCCAGGTGCCCTGCATCCAGCCCTACTTATCTCAAAGCAAATGCAACATCTTTATCTTCAGTTCTCTTGTTTCTCAACTCCACGTCCAAAAGACACTTTGATCTTGTGCCCACTCTTTGGACTAGAGATGTCTGGATGTTTCTAGAACGCCCTTTGTGTTACGCACTCCTGACTGTTCCTTAATATACTTTCACTACATTTCTTCACCTCTTTACATGGAAGTTTAACTGAAATTTCTTTCATTTCACCATCATGTGGTTAATGTTCCATGCATACACTAAGCATTATTTTTTTTTCCCCCGGTATGGTACAATACTAAAATATGGGAAGATAAAAGGAAAATAAAACATTTGTCTTTGACTTGAAGGAATTCCCAAAGGGTGGGGAACACCTAGAGGATGTAGCATGGAAGATGGTGTAGGAGAATTAAAGGCAGGCAGAAAGGGTCCTGTGCACCGAGCAGGCACTGGGTAACTTCTGGAAAAGGAGAATCTTAACAGAAACATGTTTATCCATCCAGTTATGAGCTCAAGTTGTTCCACATAATTTCAGATGGATCTGAAAATTTCAGGTAATTCATAAAGAAGAGTTAATGAGGGCCCTTCCCTGGTGGCACAAGGGGTTAAAGCACAGCACTATGATGCTAGCCACAGCCACTGCAGCATGAGTAGCAAGAGTCGATCCTTGGCCAGGGAGCTGACCCATATGGCACAGCAGACCTCTACTGTCTCACCTGCTGCTCCCCTCAGCAGTGGATTTCAGTCAGTCTGCTCCCCACTCTGTCCCCAATGAATCCTCTCATGCTCTGCACCTCTGGCCTGTATCCCAGTCCCTGATGCATAAATAAATAAATCTTGGGGGGGGGGAGGAGGAGTCAGTGAGGAAATCAGGATATTGAGAAAATGGAAAGAAAAGAAAATAAAGGCAGGGTGAGATTAGTTACCACACACACAAAAAAAATACTTACTAGAAGTGGATCGTATTTCAGCTAAAGCAAAGAGAAGAAACATCTCCTGAAAAGAATCAGTGTATTTAATATAAACATGAACCAGTTCCCAGGAGACCTCAGCTATTTCAGGTTCTGAGAGACTTTCCTTGGGACCCACATTAAAAGAGCTCTCGTGAAACTTGACAAACAATACTTTGAACAGCATCACTACCGTCAACAAAACAGCCAAGTTCACTGGCTTGTTCTCACAACATTCCCTAATGGGGCTGATGGCTAAAAATTCATGCCAAGTTCATTCAAAATAATTCTACGTTGTCAAGTATGCAACTGAGAACAATGAATACAAGTTCGCCAGGTGGGGCTGGCATTTGGAGATGAAACAAGATGAACAACTGCAGAAAGTTGTGCAAGTGCCTGGAGAGGTGGCAGCAACCAAGGTGAGTTGGCATCCTGGGGTGCAGGGTGTGTCTGGGTGCTCTCTTGCCTGTAGGGTAACATCCAAGCTCTTTAGCACGGCTAACAAAGTCCTGGATGAGCTGGTTGCCTGCCTACATTTCCCAACTTGACATAGCCCCACCTAATCTCCACCCTGGAACCATAAGATGCAATCTCCTGAATGTTTTATTTTTCATTTCCTATATACCATGAGTTTTTCATGCATTCAAGACTTTGATCAGGCAGTTTCCTCAGTCTGGACTGTTGCGATCCACCACATGCCACGCCAATCCCTTTCAACAGGTCTATTTCACTTTCTCTTTTAATATTCAACATTTTCCATCAGTTCTGTAAAATTCTACCCAGACTGAGTCTAACTCAGGCTCCTCCTCTGGATTCCATGATTCTCTCCTCTATGTCTCCAGTTGAATTGTATGTGGATATTTTTGCTTCTTCTCTGGCCTGCAACAAAATGGTATGATTCCTACTGATTTTTATTTCTCTGCTATCTAACAGAATGTCTTCCTTAAGTAGGCTTTCAATAAATGCTCAGAAGAAAGAGGGAGAGGGGGAGGGAGGGAAAAAAATGTAGAAACAAGCAGAAAATTATACTAGAGTAGTTGGTTGGGGACAGATTGTCAAAGATCCCATATTCAGGTTAATGATTGTGAACTTCATGGGAATGTAGGACCATAGAACGTGTTTACATGAAAGAGCTAGCCAATAGAGCAAGATTTAAGATGGATACTGGCAGAGATGTGTGGCTGGACTGGATGACAAGCAGGTCAGTTGACCGTGAGTTGCCCTGATGTGAATTTGTTAACTTCTGAGCTAAGAACACTGGGCAAGAGGTGACATTGGCATTTAAATCATCAAGATCCTATGATCAGCTTTTTTTTTTTTTTTTCTGAAAATGCTTTGAAGACACATTGGCATATAGTTTGCCAGTTTACCAAGTTTATTTTTAAGTTGACATATTTTCTATAGGTAAACAAATCAATGAATTTCTTCATATTTCTAGAACTATAACTATTCTGTGATCATGAGAAATTGCACTCTAGCATAACTGAGGATTCTTCATGTCCCAGCCTAGACAACATCACTCATCAAAGGTAGCTGCTATTTAGATTTTTATCACCACTGAGTACTTTTGCCTCCTTACATAAATTATTATGTAAAGGGAGTAATTACAGTCACTCCCTTTGTATCTGCGCTCTATGATGTTGTGTGTCATTGTAACTTATTTATTTTCATTGATTCATAGTATTCTATTTTATGAACCATTAGTAATTTTTCATTTATTATATGAAAGGAATTTTTGGTTATTTCCAGTTTGGGGCTGTTATAAGTGAAGTTTCAGCATTTTAATATCATAAATCTGTCCATAAGACCAACTTTGATTATGCAACTCAATAATATTACAAAAAGGTTGGGAACTAGAGTCCAGACCTGACTGACAGTTGGTTATTAGCTTTATTATATTGGCAATTTAGCTTTACAAATCTATCTCAGGTTTATTTTCTCTAAAATTGGCTAACTACCTGAACTCACTCAATCTTGAAAACCAAATCCTTCCAGGCCTATGAAGTAGAATGAGTGTATGCATGAGAGACCAGATAAATCTGATTCACTAGCTATAGAGAGTGATCAGATGCACATTAAACAACCACAAAATGTTGAATAAATAAAGTTAATAATCATTGTCAGTTTCACCCTTAATCTTCCCTGTCTAAATAGCAGGGACATTTTGGCCATATACCAAGCCACTATGGGACTTCTGAGTAAATGATTAATATACACGTAGTACACAAGTGTGTTCTAGAAGCATCTACATTTACTTTAGCTGAATTATGCCATGTGGGTGGTGTCCACTCTCTGTTATTTTCTCGGTGTGCTACTCTATACATGGAGAGACTGTTGTTAGACCAGGCTTTGTGCACTTCCTATATTTGCCTTTCTGGACTCCTTGAATCTTCAGCCCACAAAAAAGATCTTCTCTCTTCTTATTTATTGCAAACATTGCTCATACTTACCTGTGTATTGTTTAATATTTGGCAATTTGGGACCTTGTTTTCAGAAGTACTGTTCCTATTCTCTTTCCTTAGGAGCTCCTGTTACAGACCCAGTTATTGGTCATCTATTTGGGGCAAAAATGATTGGCAGAGTGAACAATTAGATGAACCAGTTGTTTTGACTCTATGTTGTCAAAGTAACTGGTTGGACGCCTGCAGAAATAATGACAGTTGTTTGTTTTAGGAGAGAGCTCACACATCTGATGCAATGACTTTACCCACTATTTTAGCTGGAGGGAGAATATTTAGGATTGTAAAACAGTGAAAATTTGTTAAATTTGGGTACTTTTCCCTATGTTCTTTAATAGGGGACTCTAAACTTACTTCTGAGCAGTAGCAATATAATAAACTGTGAGGTTCTTATAAGGGGTGAAGGAAGCCATTCCAGCTTTCTCTATGACCACAACTTTCTCTCCAAATACCCACCTCTTCCTTGGATATTATAAAGGACATTAAAACCCAACCCTTGAAAAGAAAGCTATTATTTTCTTAAAACTTTTCTGTTCATTCCTTCTTGGTGACCTACCAGTATTCTTGTGCAAACTAGAAGTTATCACTCCTAAACCTCCACACCAACACCCCACTGGGGGTAGAGGGTAGAGGGCAGGGTGGGTATACTGGATTATTGATTTTTATTTCTCTTCTCCCAACATCAGCCCCTCCTACTTTTCCCATATTCTTCCAAGGTAACATTTGCCAAGTTCACATTAAAAATGCTGTTTCCAGGGCCCTCCCTGGTGGCACAACGGGTTAGGATGCAGCACTGCGAGGTAGCCACAACCGCTTCAAGTTTGATCCCCAGCCCCAGAGGTGACCCACATGGCGCTGCAGACCTCTCCTGACCCACCTGCTGCTCCCCTCAGCAGTGTCCTTCATTGATCTGCCTGTTCTGTTCCCACTCTGTCTCTGGTGAATCCTCTCACTGCTCTGTATGCATAAATAAATGTTTTTAAAAAATAACAAAAAAATAAAAATTCTGCTTCCTGTTAAAATATTTCACTCCGTTCACTCTGTTCTTGAGGCTTTCAGGGGACATTTAAAAAGTCCTTGGTTGGTATTTAAGTCCTTACACAGATGCGCCTGGATCTAGGTTCTGCATTTAGTTCACCCCTTCCTGGCAGGTGTCTGTCACTGTGTTCCAGACCACCTCAAAGCTAAGTGGAATAGGCTGCATGTGAGAACTCACCCATGCTCTTAACCACACAAGACAAGATTCCAGACACACAGGGAATGGTTAATAAAAGTTTTACTTACAAGTGAAATGACAAGGATGAGGGGGAGAGAGAAATTGGTCTATATTCCCCTTGAAGGCAGGCAGGCCACTATATATTCATTTTTATACCAAGCATGGTTATTTAACTGAACTCTTAGTTCCCAGCAATCCCCTTTTCAAGAAGTCAACAGTCACGACAGGTTCAAGGCATGATGTGAGTCATAATTCTTGGCACTTGGGATCTCTTCGGAATGGAGGTGAAGGTGGAGTCCATAACATATTAGTGGGTGGTGTTCATTCAGGACATATTGTTCCCCCAACAGCTCCCATAACAGCAAACTTCCTCAAAGATGTCATAGCGTTGCTCTGTGTGATTTGTTTTTACTCTTTCTTTTAACACTTAGCACAATGTATAAATGAATGTATTTTCATTATGTAATTCAAACATTTGACCATACACAGCATGATGCGGAAAATTCTCTCATCCCCTCTGCCAACCCTATGCTCCTGCAAACCTTCTCCTTACACATTCTTTCCTCTTTTCTCTGAGGTCATCCTTCCATATCTTATAGAAAACTCATTTTTTAGTTCTCAGGTAGAACATTGGCTGCTCTGAGAAGTCCTTGTTGATCCTTCCCTAATGTCAGTTCAACTTTGTAGGTTTGAATTCCAACCCACACAATCCTGACTAATAGCATCTGCACTGGTACTGTCATTACTGATCTCCTTGTGTTCCTCCCTAGATGGGCTCCTTAAAGGAAGGAAAAACTGTTTTTGAATCTGTGTCCCAAAATCATACTCAGGATATATTCTCAGGAAGAATGAATGCATGTCATTCATAAGTTTCATTTAAAATATGAAGCAGGAAATAGCAAAAAAGAAAAGGACTTTTGAGGAAAGTTCTACAGTTTCCTCTGTATTTAATGCTCAGATCATCTTCTTTTAATCTGAGTCATCAAGATATAAAAATCTCTCCTGGAGTGGAAACACTACAAAATATTTTTACAGGACATTAAAGGGTGTCAGGCAGTGGTGACTATTGTGTGGATTAATAAGCAGTAATTGGGGAAAGAATTAGAAACAACACCTTGGATAATTACAGGCATGACAGCCTCTGTGCAACCCATACATCAAAGTTTAAACTCTGAAGCTTACAGATGAGGAGTCTGAGTCTCTAGATTGAGATGGCCCTATTCAATGTCACCGGAGACCGGTCTGGCTTGGACTGTCCCTGTCACTGACCATCAAGCATATAAAGAAATGGAAAGGAAAAGAGACCCAGGGGCTGGGTAAGTGGCGCCATGACTCCTGCAGACGGGCATGTGACCAGGTCAATCAGGACACGGCAGCTCCCGCACACTCTTTGAAATTAGTTGAGATTATTTGTGTTGGGTTCCACTTAGTAAGGGCTTTATTCCACTGTGTGAAGTTATTCTTTTCAAATCATCCTTTGGTTGTCCTTCTGTGCCAAGTTAGTGAATTCATAAAATATTATCAGAGGAGTTTCTGAAACAAATAAGTACAAATTCCATTCTCTTGCTCTTTCAGAAAACTGAACAGGTACACCACCTTCCAAGACACCAACAGCCCCCCATCGCACTCTGCTGGTCTCCTCCTTCTCTTTGTTCCCCCTCCTGTTTTGGTAACCTCGTTTTACAGCTAGATTTCTAAGGCTTGAATATTTTCAAGGTACATATTTCTTTTTTTTATTATTAAAGATATATTTATTTATGCATACAGAGCTGGGGTGCAGGCCAGAGGTGCAGGGACGGTGAGAGGCTTCACCAGAGGCAGAACAGGGAACAGAACAGGCAGATGGATGAAGTGCACTGCTGAGGGGAGCAGCGGGCGGGTCAGGAGAGGTCTGCCGCGCCATGTGGTCACCTCCGGGGCAGGTGGGAATCAAACTCATGCGGAAGTGGCTTAAGCTTCTTTGTGCTGTGCTCTAACCGCTGCGCCACCAGGCAGGGCCCAGGTACATAATTCTTTTTAATGGAACTAAAAATGTTGGTTACATATGACATTGTAGACTGTTGTAGAATCATTAAAAGTAAAAATGAAAACAAAAGAAAGGTATAAGACGTTCTAGAGAGAGGTGACCAGAAGCTTGGAGTGAGCTGTCAGTGGATTGTGATAAAATTGGACTAAGACTGGGAAGCAGAGACTTCAGGCAAGATTGGACATTTTATAAATAAACTAGCACCATCAAAGTTTTCATGGATTCCTAAATATAAGAATGACTATTAAGGAAAGGTATATATTGGGAGATCAATGAATGTGGGAGAAATTCAAGAGGGAACTTGCACAATGGACTCCCACATTAAGTTTGTTTCATCTTGCTAATTTAGAAACTGATGTACTGCAAAGTGAATAAAAGTTAATTGATTGCAACTAAACTATGTTTGCAAGATGAAATTGCTGAAATAAAATATAACAAAAGTGGTTCATTTTCTTATGTTTTAAATACAAAATCTGGTGAAAATGGAGGTTTATGACATTGCTTTCAGTTTTGTGAGTGGAAGAAGTAGTCTTCATTTACCACCTCCCTTCCCTTTTCTTTTATCCTGCACTAAATTGCCACCATCTTTCTTTTACCTCCACAGACCTAGGGAAATCATTTTCTTCACACTGATCAGGGCCTCCACTCTGCCAAACTCCAATAGAGTTTTTCTAGTTTTGTTTTTAATCAGTTGGCCTCTCTGGGGAATTTGGCAGAGCTGATCATTTTTAGCTTGAAAATTTCTCTTCTTTTGACTTATCTGAGGTCATTCTTTAGCACTTCATACTTCTCAAATGACTCATTCTCAGTCTCTCTTACTGGCTTATTTTCAAACTGGCCTTATAATTTTTACACATTACACATTCACTCCAGCTCTCTTTTATGACTAAACCACAGGATCTCTGAGAACTTAGCTAATCCCCAGATTTTACCTACCAATGGCACAGCAGAGACATCAAGAACTAAACTTTTGTTTACTTCTCCTCCTGTTCTGTTTTGGTATGTTCTTCTCCCATCTCTCACATTCTCTTTAGGGGCTCCCTATCCTCGTCTTAAAGTGAATTCTTTTCTTAGGCCCAAATTTCTTGTTATTCTCATTCAGAAATAGCTCCATAGTCTACACAGTGGCCAAGCAAGCCACTTTTTATCTTTGCTTCTTCCTTCCTTCTTACCTTCCATCCCAAAATGGCCACAGGGTTCTGTCAACTCCACTTTCTAAAGTCGTTTTCAAAGAGATCTTCCTTTGAGCTCCACTGCGTTTAAACTCAGATTTAAGCTCTCTGTCACTTGCATATATTTCTGCAGGTCAGTTAGAATCACTTCCCCTTTCCTGATTTTCCTGTCTTATTAATTAAGTGTTCATATTTTGGCCAAAATAATTTTGCAGAAATATAGAACCCTTGTTTTAAATACTTAAGTGGTTTTTCAATCATTAGGTAGATTAAAAACCAAATCACAACAAAACTGCTCCGCAAGTTCTTTCATAGGTTAGGATTCCCTCCCCACTCCCCAAGAATTTCTTCCTGTTTTGCTCTTTTCTCCCTATTCTCTAACAGGTGACTTCTTCCTGATCCTCTAACATATAACTCAAACATTTACTCCTTTAAGAAAACTTTCCTGTGGGCAACTCTGATCTTGGCTGTCTCATGAGCTTGTACACATGCTCTTATTGTAACACTTACCAGACAGACTGCTTTGTGACCATCTGTTTACCCACCCGTTTTTCCCATTAGGCACAAATCTTAATATTTTTTTCAGATGTGACACATTTCACAGATGACAGCCAATAGCATACCACATTCCCACCAGTATGCCCAATGAAGTGACTATAATACCACCGTTTTCTACTGAAGAAAAGAAAGTATGCCATAATAGGAGCAAGAGTGAAAGCGGATAGCTGTCCTTGGAATGATCCTTGTACTATATTTACTTATTTTTTGAAAGTCATCTAGAATTTTCCTTCTGCAGTTGGACTTTTGGGATTTCAATGCCATTATCTTTTAATTTATTGCCCAATGTCCAGAATGGATGATGGAACTCTTGACAACCCATTTCTTTCTCTGTAAAGGAAGAACTATAATAGTCAAAATAACTGTTAAGTGGACTTTAAAAATCCATTAATGTGAACTAATTACTGTAATTCACTTAGTAAGTTTATGGGAAAAGCTAACTTTAGCTGTTATTATTTTGTTGTTTTACCATTTTCTATAGATTGATTGATTGCTCTTCTAGTAGATATCGGTAACTTATTTTCCTGCTGTAGAGTTTGAGTTCACATGAGAGAATTGGTTGAGAACCAGAAGTAGATTTCCCTGAGATATCTCTGGACATCAGTTACTCATGAAATTGGAAAAATAATGTGCACAGTGTTGGACATAATAGAAAAATAGCACTATTTGGAAGCATCAGATACATATCACTCACAGAGTGGCACTCAATGTTCTAGCCCTTTCCCTTGCACACCTGCCAACCAGGGGTAAAGGTGAGGGCAGATCTCTTCACATTTCCTGAAGCAGAGCTGTGTAGGGAGACGATGATGAGATCAGCTTTGTTCAGCTATATAAAGAGAAAACCACTTCACCAGGAGAGGGTCTGTCAACTTGAACACTGAAGAGAAACAAGCCTGATGATTGGAAAGGAAATTCTTTAAGTGTGAATTGCTCCGAGTACAATAAAAACCTTGTCAGTTATGGGATTCCAGCTGTTGTTTTATTGCCTTTAATTTCCCATTAGTGGTTCAGTGTCTGGGAAAGGTATCCGGCCTCCAGGAAGGGAAGGAAGGTCAAAATTGTTGTTCTTGTCTCTGCCAACATTTTGAACAGGGCTTCAACAAAGCCATTGCAAAAATCATCAGATGCCTAATTCTTGTAAAGAATATTTGTGACTAAAATAACCTTATTAATGAACTTCTCTCTCTCTCTTCTATCACACTTCCTGCATTCTCCTCCTCAGAGGATTGGAAACGTTGGGCTAATACAAAAGAATCACTATAATTGATAAATGGCCATAGCTGGAGTCTGCTGGCAGTGGGGTGGGCTTGATCACCTAATATTAGTCCTCAGCAGCCTGGGTTAAATGTCTGATGAGTGCGTACTCCCAAAAAGGATATTTCTCCAGAAGGATACACCCTGGCTCTATCATTAGCAAATCGTTGGTTATCTTGCTAATGTAGTTCAGTTTTGTTTACTGCACAGTAGACCAAGACATTCCTTTCTCTAATCATTGAATGAAGATTACTGGTATTGGGAGTAATTCCTAGCTGTAGACTGGAGGATGCAGAAAACTAGCTTTGAAATTTATATAGGTGGATAGATAGATAGATGATAAATAAATTAGATTCTTAACCCATAGTTGAAGATACCACCTGAATTCTCACACTAAACAATGTGACAGATATAATATCACAGTTTTTACTTGAAGTCAGGAATCAGACATTCTGAGAAGTCAAGAACATCTAACCTTTAAGTGGAATGAATAGAACTGGCACCCACATTTATTAAATTCTTAAAAACAAACAAACAAACAAACAAACAAAAACTGTTCTTTTCCATTCAGTTATCACCTTTTCCCAAAAGGTGAATAAGAACTTCTTTTCAAAACCTAGGATTGAACTACTCAGGAACTTGAGACAATGAAAAGAGTGCTGGTGAAGTTCAAATCTGAACTCAACTATTAATTGGGTGCATCAAGGGCAATTGTCTGCAGATTATCCATTATTTGTGCTTTCCATCAAAGACATTGAGCTTTGTATAGAAAAGACTCATAAGACTTTCCCTCTTGCTCCTGTGTCTGATTTCAAATCTTACTGTGGAGTTCCTTGGGGTCAGGTAATGAAATGCAGGTGCATACCTCTGACAGCCGAATGTGAGGACTGCAAACATTTGGCTAGAATGCTCAGCACTTATAAATGCTAACCTTGTAACAGCAGCATGCTTATTATCGCAAACTGTGAAGTCAGGATTTCCTGGTTCTGAGCTCTAACATCAGACATGTTTCTTTTCTGTTTAACCTCAGACACAGTGGTCACCTTAAAGGCCCTCAGGACTATCGATCACAGTGGGGTGACACAATGTGTACATGAAACACACACAACAGGAGTTTAAACCTTAAAGGACAATTGAATTTCATGAACACTTATTTGAAGCATTTTTATTTTATTTAAAAACCAATCATTGACCAAATTCTTGTCATGAGCTACATTTGAAAGAAACAATCACTACTAGTTGGGGCATATTGCTTTGTATTTAGCATTACACAAATGATTTTGGTCCTGGATATACTGTTCTTCCTGGCTTAACTCTACACATTTCAGCTATTTCCAGTTAATGGAAGGTTTACTATGGTGCTTTGTTTTTAATCTTACAGTTTAGACTAATGATGTTCTTATAAACCAGTTCCCCAGCTGGCTATTAATGTGTGTGTGTGTGTACACATACATGCATGCATACATATAAGCAGTTACATTTCTGGCAAATATTTTCCCCATCCTATTAAGTAGCAGATACCAAAAGTCAAAATACGACAGTTTTTCTGAGATTACTATCACATATGTCCCCTGAAGCGGGTTTTAGGCAGATGGTGTTACAGACGGGGCAGGAGACCTCACCTCCCATGTTCTCAAAAAGCAGAGTGAAGTGGGCCTTATTCTGCCAAAGCCTTGTAATAGCTGGCCCCAAATAAAGTTGGACCTTGTCCTTTTATTTCTCTATCTTCCTCCCGCCTTCTGTGTGGACACCATGTCTGTCTCAGTCTCCAGACTGTTAGGCAAATGCTGCCAAGGCGTACATGACCCAAATCACAGACCCACCCTGGCAGCCTCTCTCTCCAAGCCAGAGCAGAAGTCATTAAAACACATCATCAGTATGGCTTAAGGATATTTCCCAAGGTCTGCATTCTAAAATTTTCTTCACTAGTATTTTTGCAATGGAGTATTTGAGAATTGCCTTTTGTGTCTAACAGTCATGTGTATGTGGTAGGTTAATGTTGAATTATAGGAAAATTAAATGAGTAAACCAAGGGGTTGTCTCCTAGGTGCCAATCATTCTGAGAGATGGAATTTTAGTCATTTGGGGCATGATAGAGCTTGTGTTTTCAACTCTGAACATTGATTTACTTAAAATAAAGCCTCTGTCTTAATTATAGTCATTGATACCTTCATACCTGTAATCAAAACATAGCATTTCATGAAAACAAACCTCACAGCATCCTTGTGAAGAGCAACTTTAATTTCTAAATGCTTCTACAGTATCATCCTCATAGCAGCTATTCACCGTGTTTTGTTAATTTTAAGGTTTTTTTTTTTTTTTTTTTAAAGAACTCAAAGAAACAGCTTAAGGAAAAGTGGTAGTTTGATATTTTCTCACTGAATCCTGTCATTTTAGAGGGCAAATTTAAGTAAGATGTGCAAGTTCCTTTTCCTTTCACTAGAATTGTGGAGTGATAGAAAAGTGAAAAAGTACCATGTTTTTTGGCCCCATTGGCAAAATAATAAATAGTTGTAAGGTCATGATCTGCTATGCTTTTTCTCAAAATTTTCTTTCCTTCCACTTTTACCCCCTTTGCCCCTCCATGACATCATGTTCATTATTTAGTCCATCCTTATTAAAGTTTTCTCTAAAGATGCTGTCTATGTCTTACTCATGCACTTTACTCTTTTTATTTTAGATCAAAGTCAACATGTCACCTCTTTGGAGAGAAATAGCTTTTGTTCCTTTCTATAAATACAAAGAGGGAAGCTTTGAAAATTGTTTTAGAATCATCAAATGAAGAACTATAATGAATCTTAAAAATGTCTGGAACATTTTATAATGTATCTTCATTGTCTCATTAATTAAAAAAAAATATTTTTCATGTCTCTGTATTCTGGGTAGGATAGTAGGTGTTAAGAATCATTAAGATTAGTTCTTCCTGAAAGAAACTTGACCTGACAGTTGACTAAGTGAGGAAGTAAATGAAGTAATATAATTGAAATAAAGGATTGTAGCTGCAGTGGTACAACTTTACAAGGTGCAGTGCTGATGAGCAAAGAGAGAGGGAATGTAGGCTCTCTAATCAAACACATCATTCAGACCTGCATGGAGGGGTGTCACTGAACATTGTCAAGAAAGTGTGCTTGCCAGGAGAGCGGAGGAGTGAAGGACAATTAAATAATAAGGATTGGGAGGCTGGGGGAGGGAAAGATTGTCTAGGAGGGGGCAAATGATGTTGTACATTCAGGACTCTGCATTCATATAGCTGCAACATAAGGTGTACAGAAGAATTTGCATCATGGCAATGGATAAAGCCAGAAAGGAAGTTCGAGGCCATACATGACACATAGCTATTGTTTGCTCTGAACATATTTCTTGTCTTTGTTCAACCCTAAATATCTATTTAATGTATTGTTGTGGTGGGCACTTTTGTCTTATTGTAATTTTCCCAGCCTACTGTGGAAAATGATGAGAAACCCTTAAAGTATTTTAGACAGAAAAGGGACATAATCAGAATTGCTTTGCTAACATTAAGGGGAAAAACAGATTGGGTGATATAAGACTAGTAGCAACATGCACTAATGCTTGCTTGAAACATCCTACTGGATAGAAGTTACATAGAATTTCTAATAATAAGACAGTTTCTAATAATAAGACAGCTATGAGATATTGAGTAGAGAGAATCAATGGGATTTGATCACCAATGAGAGTATGGGATGATGATGCAGACTGGGGGGATCATGGGTTTCTGATGAGGATGGTTGGCACGTTAATGAGATGGGAGACAGGATTACAGTTGAAAGAAGATGGGTGGAAAATAAATGAACAAAGCCCAGGGCCTACTCAATCAGGGGTATGAATGAGAGAGCCAAGGAAATTGCTTTACAGACTTTGATTATATGGATCTGATGCTGAGACCACAGGTACTAATGAAGTCATCAGCACCAAGTGTCAAATCACACCATAGGAGAAATTACCCTGTAAGAAAAACAGTACCCAAAATGCACTTAAAAGAGTATTATAATAACACTAAAATGGGGTGGAGGGAGAGAAGGTCACTATCTAGTTATTCACTTATTCACTTGTATGCTCAATTGTGAGATATCACTGAGGCTCAGGGTCTAAGAACAAAGGGTTTTGCTTAATATACAGGAGATTGGGGAAAAGGAAGAGCATCCGAAGACCATAGTGGCTGACTGTTTCACACCAAATAGTGCCCCCAGCATCCTGTGGTCACAAACAAAAGCTGCTCATACCAGAAGGTGCTGTCCAGTTCATGAGGACTTCGAGATGGTGGCACACTGCTCAGCAGTATACTGAGGTCCAACTCACGTGGTAGTTGGAGATGCTCACCAGTAAGGTGAGAAGGCACACAACAGCCCACAGTGATAGTCTGAAGGCTGGGATGTACAACACCAGATGCCAGACCTGACTGTGAAGGATTCAACAGCATTAGGAGGTGGTGCTGGAGAACTGAAAGTGGTGGACAGCTCTGAATGTGGCTGGACAGGGCCTTCCCTGGTGGCACAATGAGTTAAAGTGCAGCACTATGAAGCTGTATGCAGCTACTGTAGCACAAGTTCAATTCCCAGCAAAGGAGGTGACCCACATGGCGCAGCAGACCTCTCCTGTCTCACCCACTGTTCCCCTCAGCAGTGTATTTCACTCAAGCCACCTGTTCTACTCCCCACTCTGTCTCTGGTGAATCTTCTTACCGACTACACCTCTGGCCTGTACCCCAGTTCTTGTATGCATCAATAGATAAATCTTAAAATAAATAAATAAATAAATAAATAAAGGTGTCTGGACAGAGTACTGATAAGCATTAGTCTCCAGGAGATGGTATCAGAGACACCAGTGCTATTGCCCTTTGGCCTGAACCAATAGCCATCAGCTCTTTGAGACACTGGACTGAGCCCAATGGTGCATGTGATGTCAGAGGCAGGGCTGGGAGCAGATGCAGTGACTGCATTTTTGTGTAGGCCTGGAGGACTGGAACTCTACAGAGCTCTGTGGAGGCCTGCTGCATCCCACGGGAGGCTGACTGATGAATCATTGTTTTGGAAGCTGGCTACTGACTTTATTCCTGCCCTGCCTTGTATTCTCTTCAAGGTTCCTCAACCTAAAAGCCTAATTGGACTATTGCTAATCCTAAGAGTCTGATTGATCTGGTTAGCACCAATCAGCAAGCTTCCATTTTCAACACATGATTATCTCATGTACCTCATGCCCTTAACTGATAGCTGGAGACCTTGAGCCTGATCACTTCATTTATGATCTTGGATCTAGATATATAAGGGAAAACCCTTTTCCCTTTCTGTACTCGCCTACTCTGATGCTAGGGCAGGCTTGTTGGCTGGAGAGTTCCAGCAGCACAAGCATTTGGAGAATGAAGAGAGAATGGTGCAGGTATGGAAAATGTGGTGAATGGAGACATTTAAAGAGAGAGATGGCTTATTGACAGCAAAGACCAAGAAGAAAGAGACTTATGGAAGGAAATCTAAGAGTGGAGGAGAGAGGCTGGAGTAGGGAATAACAAAAGAGAGACTATAAGCTAGAACTTTATTGTGTCAGAGTTGTAATGATACTGGGAAATATTTATGGGGGATTAGCAAGAAAGAGCAGAAGGGCTTTCTTCCTGACTGACTTCTTTTCAAGAAAATGAAGGCCGGATGCATATGTTGAAGTGATCTTGACAGGAAAGGGCCGTCAATGAGTCAGAACAGAGACAGCAGAAGGAACACTCAGTTTGGATTTGGGACTTGATGTGTATGAAAGAGGGTGTCAAAAGATGAAGTCAGCATCTAGGCCAGACTAAGGAGCTTGAACTTTATCTCAAAGACAACATCAAAGCATTGTGAGCAGGTCAGAGATAATTTCAGGGTTGTGTTTTAGAAAGAACATTCTGACAGCTGTGTTGGATGAGAGCCAACCTACCAAAGGAGATCAGTCAAGAGGTTGGTGAAATCCTGACCAGGGAGGATGAGAACTTTCATGAGAGTATGTGAAGTGGGCACGGACCCCATGACTGCTCTCAGCAATTCTGTTATCTGTCTGTGAGAGTGTTGCTTTTGGGTGGTTCCTGGTCTTTCTAATAATAGCCTTCAGCCTGGCACCAGCCACCTAAGTTAGCTCAGAAGGTGGAGCTGTTGCAACTGTTGCAACTTTTTATAATTATCCTTGGCCTTCAAAAGGACAAATTCTATTCTCAACATCACCAGAGCCTCAGCTTTAGTCTTGAAGCAGGTATGTTTATATTTTTTTAGATGTGCATCCTTGTAAGTCAACATCATATCACATATTATTAACATTATATTCAACACTAAAAACCCAATTCTATTCTTCATAATACAATTGACCCCTGTTACCATATGTACTCACCACACTTCAGCTCTGGGATGGGGGTGGGGGAGAGAACACATTCATGCCTGAGTTCTTTGAATGGTTTCCACCAGCTCCTTGCCCCACCCAGAAACCAGCTTGCAGTTTCTGGACCATAAAGGAATGTCTATCCTTTCCCCTTCCTTCAGATAGGGCAATCACTAACAGTGTCTCTTGTTTGACCTGCTTTTTCTTATTGCAGATTCTAGCAGCTGACCTGTATCTTCAAACAGTGGTTCTCAATCATGGACACATCCAGAGGGGACGTTTAACAATGTCTGCAGAGAACTCTGGTTTTCACAAGAGGAAGGAGAGGGGTTGCTCCTGGTTTTATGGGCCCATCATGCTGCTAAATATTCTACAATGCACGAAGAGCACCATTGCCCCAGACTCTTCCCAAGAAAGAAGTTTCTGGCACCGTATGTCAATAGGGCTATGGTTAAGAAATCCTGCATTAAAGAACTGGAATATTATTTTCTAAAAGTTATGTTTTTAATTCTTCAGTTATAAAATATACTTTTCAGGTTATCTATTCCCAGCCATCGTTGTATCTACTATAAAATGAAGTGCAGAATTGAATAAAGGCTCAGGGGCAGTGAGAGGCTTCACCAGAAACAGAGTGGGGAGCAGAACAGGCAGATGGATGAAGTACACTGCTGAGGGGAGCAGTGGGAGGGTCAGGAGAGGTCTGCCACGCCATGTGGTCACCTCCGAGGCAGGCGGGAATCGAACTCATGCAGAAGTAGCTTTAGCTTCTCAGTGCTGTGCTTTAGCCTGCTGTGCCACCAGGGAGGGCCAGAATAGGGTAAGTTTTAATAGAATAAAATGTTGGTTTGACATAAACAAGCCTTTTATTCAATTTACCACTTCACTTTATAGTAGATACATTAATGGCTAGAAATTGATAATTTGATTATCTATTTGATAATCCAGCACTGTTGAGTCATAGAGGACAAGTATTCCAAATTCCTCACGTTTACCTATCAACCACAATGCTATGGGATGTTGTCTTAGCAGTAGTCACTACCCAACATCCACTCTCTGGAATATTACATTCATTCCCTTTTATTTGTTGAATAAAGGAACTGTATTTATGTTATAATCCTCTCTTTCAAGATATTTCGAGGAAAGAGAAAATTCTTGCAGACTGCAATAGATCTATGTCTTTATAAGGTAGGAGACAATTCACGCATCCCACAATTACTAAAAATGTACTAGGTTTATATTAGAAAGAGAATCTGTCATCTTAGCAAAGCTTCATTTAAGTGTTGCTACATTCTGACTTCCATTTTTTTCTAGTCATTATTTATGATTTTTAAAAACAAAAGTGAAATAAAAGACATTTACCATAAATCAAAACGTCTGTCAACAAGGTGGAAATTTAATAATTAAGCAAATGGTTAAAAAATGATTCTCTGAGGCCCTCCCTGGTGGCACAACGGGTTAAAGCACAGCACTGAGAATCTAAAAGCCGCTTCTGAGTTCGAGCCCCGCCTGCCCCTGAGGTGACCACATGGTGTGGCAGACCTCTCCTGGCCCACCCTCTGCTCCCCTCAGCAGTGTACTTCCTCAATCTGTCTGTTCTGCTCCCCACTCTGTCTATGGTGAAGCCTCTCACGCCCCTGAGCCTCTGGCCTGTATCCCAGTTCTGTATGCACAAATAAAACTTAAAAAAAAAAAAATGATTCTCTGAGATGCAGAGTTAGGTATTTTGTACTAAATAAGCCATTCTCTTAAAACTAGCATGGAGATTAACCCATTGCCTAGCCAGTCCTAAACTGAAGTCTGTAAGCCTCGTTCTTTTTCTCTGTGATGGCCTGACCAGAATTCCTTTTTTCCAGGTCATATCTGATTGTTCTTGTGAATGTCATTTTGAAATTCCTGTAAGAGCTCATTAATACATTTTTTTTTCTTTTTGAATTTGATTATCTAGGTGGGGCAAAATCTTAAAAAAGTGTTACGCTTTATTCTTTGAGGGTCAAAATATGTTTTTAAATGAAACATTTTTTGGAACACATTTTAATCTTTGCATTATTTTTGATCTCAAGATAAAAAGCTGTCCACTTAAATAGTTTACATTATTAAGAACCCTCTTCTCTGATTTTCTATAGTAATCCATGCACATATCAGTTATTACTTTGAACCTGAATTAAATTTTTATGTGGCTCTCTCTCCCACTAGATCACAGGGCTTTCCTTAAGAACTGTATGTGAATGTAGCTTTTTCCCCAGTATCTAGTTCAACTATAACTCTAAAGAAATGGATAGAGTTGGCTGGATGGGTAGATGAATGGAGGGGTGGAGATGGATCACTGAGAGAATGTTCTGAGAATATGTTAAAGCTAGCACTAACTTAGATCTAGGGAAACTTAAATCAGTCATGATTTATTAATGGCTTTTCAGTGACAAGATTTAAAGCTCTAAGGTAAAATATATTTAGGGAATTTAAGTGTTTTTAATAAGCTGAAGAACTTCACAAACCTTGTAATTTGTCCACATATATTGTGAAAGAGTTAAGACAAGTAGAATGTATGAAATTTCCAAGTTTGTTTGACCACAGAAATAACTAGTATCCTTTCCACAAATGGCATCGGGTGAAACATTGTTTGAAAATGTTGATTTAGATCCTGGGGTTTTCTGTACACCACCTTTAAAATGAAGGCCAGAAAGAAAATAGAAAATTTAGAGGTAAGATTTTGGGAACTGAATCCTCAAAGTAGCATGGACTTGTGAAAACTTTTTTTTTTAGAAAATTGTGAAATGGGTTGAGCTCAAGTTCATAGCAAATATAAAGACAACAAGTTTCTAAACTAGCTTTTTGTAAAAGGCACAGTACTATATAGTCACTTATTTTTAGTAGTATTTAAGGATGCTTACTTTTCTTTTTTTTTTTAAGATTTATTTATTTATTCATACAGAACTGGGGTACAGGCCAGAGATGCAGAGGGTGAGAGGATTCACCAGAGACAGAGCGGGGAACAGAAAGCACAGATGGACGAAGTACACTGCTGAAGGGAGCAGTGGGTGGATCAGGAGAGGTCTGCCACGCCCTGTGGATCTCCGCCGGGGAAGGCGGGAATCAAATTCAGGCTAAAGTAAGTGACTTAAGCTTTTTAGTGCTGTGCTTGAACCCCTGCACCACCAGGGAGGGCCAACAATGCTTACTTTTCATGTAAGCCCATATTTCTATGCCAACTGAACAACAACCCATCTTTCAAATGAATAAATTTTCCCAAGGAATGCATTTGGTACATTCAGAAACACACTAGTAATTTTATGCTCAACAACTTCTAGAATTCTACATGCTGATAAGGACCTGGCAATCACTAGGGCAACCCCTTACTTTGTGTTTATGTTGATGGTGCTAATTATCCCCATGGACTGAAGAGCACTTGGAGGCTTTAGCTGTCCGAGTGTTCCAGGCCCTGGCCTCTGATTGGCTGTTACAACTACATCTGGGCTCCAGAGAAGGAATTTCCATTTATTTCTAGTTTTTTTTTTTTTTCCATTTTACTATAAGGAAATAATCTTGGTCTACATAGCGCTTCTTTTCATATTAAAGAGTAAGACATCACTCTTTGTATATTATATATGTGGAGTCATATATTGCAAATGATTAAACTTGTTTTGCTAAAGTACTTCTTTTTGTTGTCTAGTAGAAAATAAACTGGATTGCAAGTTGTTCATTCCAATATTCTGATATAAAAATTCAGTGTGATTCATGATCTAGTTGAATATTTAAATTGAAAATAGTGCAGTGATCACACCATAGAAAGACGAAGGTTGGCCTTTGATTAAGATACATGTCAAACTCCAGAGAGTGATTTTGATGAACCACTTCAAAAATCAACATATGAGAATGACTTACATGCATTTAAGGAATCTTTATGTTCCCCTTGTAATTC
Organism: Condylura cristata; assembly: GCF_000260355.1. Taxonomy (NCBI): domain Eukaryota; kingdom Metazoa; phylum Chordata; class Mammalia; order Eulipotyphla; family Talpidae; genus Condylura; species Condylura cristata. Next base: position 11,014,385 of record NW_004567103.1, on the reverse strand, counting down.
CATTAAAAATTAAATCATTCATTGCTATAAACTGCAAAGGTGAGTTAGGATTTTATTTTTATTTTTTCATTTTTCCTGGAGAGATGGAGTAAGGAGGAGACATTGTCCCACATCTAAACCAGTTAATTATTGATAATATTATTTCCTTCAAATAAATTCAAGATAACTTAAATACCCTTTTAATGTAAATTATTGCACCAAATTTACAGGTTTGATCACGATTTCCTCTATAATATTTGATAACTTTCTGTTACAATGGCAAGAGCAGGCCTGATCCCCTAAGCAAATAAAGAACAGCAAAATACTGTTGGTTACTAAAAACTATATTATTGTCATATTTAATATATGATTATACAACTCTACATTTAAAATAATTTTAAGTTGCATCGTGTGTGTGTGTGTGTGTATATCTATAGATAGATAGATAGACAGATTTTTTTTTTTTAATTCTGCAATAGACATTTGGTTTGGCTGAGTTTTGTACATGTCATATGTTTGCTCCTACTTGGGGGTGAAAGCAAAGGCTGAACTGGGAACCGAGTGGATTCAAGAAATGCTTCTCTGCTACAACTGAACAGTGTTCGCGCATGCCACAGCCCGTGACTAATAACTCCCGGCAATAAACGACCTTAGATATGGATCTGTGTTTAGTAATGAAAATGTAATCATAAAAGTGTAACTCGCTCTGGAGTCTCTATCCGTTAGGCCAAGTCCCCATCAACAAACATGTTAATGCCTGACAGCATATTTCAGCACCTTCCTGTTGGAAAACCAGGAAATGCCAATTTTATTCACTCAAGAGCTGCCGCCCACCTGAGCGTCTCCCAACTTGTGGGTTGAACGCAAGCCTCAAATTCTGATTGCGCAATAACTGATAATCATCTTTCAGGGCCCCGCGTTTTCTAGTCAAGAGGCAAGTAGTAATGTGTCCTGAAAGTGGTTTTTAAAATGAAATGTTGCTAATGTGTCACTGTTGACAATACACCATGCCTTGTTAAACAGGGGAAGTCTATGAAAAACGTGCTTTCTGCCTTCTTGCATCACGTTTTCTGTTTCATCCCAAGTGTCAAGACAAAAGCTCCTGTCATCAGAACTCCCTGATGGTTTTCACAATTTAAGTCACTCCTGGCACAGATATCTACGGTGCTATTTTCCTAGGACAGGCTGAGCCGTGTTAGGTGTGCAGGATTCCAGACTGAGGAGACAGCCCCTCTGTTGTTGCTAGGAGGGGAGATGCTCATCAAATTAATACCTGCAATGTATTTTTGTGAGTAATGCAATCATGTTGTGAAAGCAGGCAGTGGGGTCTCACAACCCATCAGCTCATGACAGCAAGACCAGCCTGTAAAGAGGAGACAGAAGCCGTAAATATAAGGAGGAAACAAAAAAGTCACAGAAGACTTCCAGGAAATATGACAGATAAGTCTCTTCCAGACCTGGACTAGCGCCGCCAGGGTCATACATGGCATAGAGAGGCTTAGAAAGCAACATTCACATGCAGAGGTGGGTGAGAAGTGGCGTCACCGGGGCTGGGAATGGCAGGAGCGATGCAGAGGGCTCACTGAAGGCAAAGTTGTGAAAGCCCTTGTAGAGCACATGTCAGGGACTCTGGTCTTTATCCCAGTAAAATCAAACACTGCATAGAGTGAGAATACTAATTTAGATGTTTAAATTCATTTCCTTCTTCTTTAGCTATCTGTTAAAAACCAACATTTGGTTTCCTTTACATTGCCACTGTTCAAGAACTATGGTAGCTACCATTCTTCTGAAGGCTTGGAAGCCTGCCTCACATGGAAAGTGAAAGACAGAAACCTAAGAAAGAAAAAATGACACATGTGGCTTAATAATTTCTAAGTGTGCACGTGGTATCAGTTGTTAGACTGGAGCTCATTTCTCTTCAAGACTGAAAGCATCCTTAGCTTTTCTAGAATCTTCTCATTTGCTTTGGTTGATACCAGGCTCTGACATTACATTGGTTCTATTTGGTCCCCTGGAGGGGAGACATGTTTCTTACATGGACCAAATAACTAATCTCTCTGAATTCACACTGACTTTACAATCCTCCATCTCTACCACCAAGGAAATTGTGGAGTTCCTGGCAGGGTCTGACCAGTTATTTGGAAGCCTTTGGTGCATGCTGGTTGTGTCTACAGCTCCTGTCACTAGTTTTAGGCTGGCTGTCCCCAGTGATTGCCCAGGCTGGTGGCTTTCCTCACCTTGAGCTCTCCCATGCAGGGTCCTGCCTTTGTGTCTGCGTAAGGAGAATTCTCTTCTATACGAAAGCCCAAATGCCCTCTTTTCACCTAGCAAGCTGCTATTTCATTTAAAACCAGTCTCCTGTTTCAACTGTGTGTAAAGTATTGAGGATTAAACCCACTAACTGTTCAGGCATTTGATCCTGATTACTTCTGCTAATTTCCCTGTAGTGTGTATGTGTTTGCAGGGCCATGGGGTGAGAGGGAGGCTCAGTCCACTGTTCCTTTATCACTTTGTGTATTAATATACAGGAACCAGATGCTAAAATAGTAATTAATGTACATGGATAATACATTGACTGCTGCCAATAGATAATATTCATTGATTGTTTAACATCTGCAAAATATGTGTTTGATTTATGTGATGTAAAAATGTTAGCTCTAAACATAACATAGCACACTTACAACAGATCAGAAGGCCATTCTCCAAGGTAGCAGAACATAAACCTTGAGGATAGCTTTCCCAGAGCTCCTTGGCTGGTTTTCTCAACAATGTGCCTCTATGCCCATTGGCTCACAGTGTGGTGCATGCACACAGGCACACACCATATTTTCAGGGTCCTCCTACACAGTGCATCTTTTGGGCTATTACCTGTGCATGTCCCCTGCAGAACCCCATGTCATATGCTCACTCATGAATTAGTGAATCAAGTGCAACATATTTTCAGGTAAACCGGGAGCTTAGAAAGTATTTTCATAATACAACAAACATGTACACAGTACATTATGAACCAGAGAGTGAGGTTTCAGAGCAATGTCATAAATAAGCATTGTTCTTGAGTGTTTCTCACTTAAAATAGCAAAGTTGGACTATAGAGACTTTTATCAGCCTCCTAGAAAGCTTAGGATCAAAAAGGAAGTGAAAAGTATGGAACCAACCTCGCTTTGACCCACTTTTTAAGATAATAAATCAGAGGCCATCTTTTCCACCCAAATAACAACAAAAAATGCTGTAAGTTTGTTCATTGTTATTTCCACAACTGTCCTTGCCCTATTTTAGTCCTCTGATGGAGAAGGAACTTCTGCCTCATAGAAAAGAACTTTAAAAATCGACCTGCCTATAATTCTGTTAAATAGCCCTGATTTCATAATTCGGCACAGTATTTAAAGGGCAGCTCTCAAGGAAGTGACCGTAATGTTTCCTCTTCAGACTTAACCAAGTCTTTTTTCTCTTTCAGAAATAAGTGTCAAACCTTAGACAGAACAGTCCACTCTTGTAAATTCAGAGCATTTCCTGAGAGGAAGGAAGGACTCTAGTCTGGAACATGTAATATTGCTGAGCCAGTGCTTTGGTTTGTCCCAGTGATGTTTTAAGTCAAGATTAACTAGCATATTACAAAGCTCTTCTTTAATATGGGATTACAAAAAATACCAACTATAAAATGGTCATGTTTTATGACTATTTGAGACTTCAAAAGGTGATTACATTACAAGTGTGTAAGGCTTTATTTTACTTATTTATACATATAAGAGCTGGGGTGTAGGCTACGGATGTGGGGATAGGGTGAGAGGATTCTCTAGAGACAGAATGTGGAGCAGAACAGGTTGATTTACTGAAACACGTTGCTGAGGGGAGCAGTGGGTGAGGTGGGAGAGGTCTGCTGTGCCATGTGGGCCACCTCCCTGGGCTGGGATCGAACTTGTGCTGCAGTGGCTGCAGTTTGCTTTATAGAGCTGAGACTTAACCCCCTGCACCAGCAGAGAGGCCCTGGATTAGGCTTATTTGAAATACCTGAATGACTTCAATGCCCCCACCTTCAGGCTAAGTGTGTCCTATGATAGATGATGTCCCATTTGGTCAATTTTTTTTCTTTTGCTAATCTTAACCCTTTAGTTAATGTGAACTTAGTTGTAGTTTAGTAACTTTTAATACCAAGTGCCTAGCCTATGAAGTGCCTCTTAGAACATGCTCTATTCAGGATTGTTTGGCACTAAAATGTAAAAACCAACAAACCCCAAATCATAACAGAATATTTAAAGCACAAAAGCCTATTTCTTTCTCTTGCTATGCTTCCATTTCAGTCACTATTCTGCATTGTCCTGGTTTAGGGAGCCAGAACACCCAAATTAGACAATGTGGACTATTAGATGACAACGATGAAGGAAAGAAACATGGTGAGTTGCACACAGGCTCTTGGAGGTTTCTACCCAGAAGTGACACAATGCTTTTGCTCACATCCTAATTTTTCACAAGTGGTGAAAAATTCCTCACTTTAAAGATTTGGGGCAGTACAATCCTGCCATGTGCCTGAAGAAGGTAGACTGAAATAACTGTGAAGAACATGAAGAATCCATATGATTCTTAAATAATCCATTTACTCTCCTTTCCCATGTAAAATGTGCTCAATTCTTTTCTAAATCAGACAAGCCAAAATCACCTTTGGATCACGGCATCAAAACTTAAAGATCTCCTTTGCTTTTTCTTGCTTTCTCTTAAGTATGACCGAGGTAGCAAAGATCAGGGCTTTTACACAAGAGAGGGTAATGTGCAACACTTCATACACTGGGTTAGCCATGCTCTCGCATGCTAGAGTGGGTTAAAGGCAGGATAACTGCATAAACAGCTCCAGCCAGATGACAAGTAAGGACACGGTTGGGCAAAGGCAGGTCCAAAATTCGACTGCTCAAATACTTTGAGGACTTGACTTGTCAAACACTAATTTTACTCCTGGGACTAACACCCCTGCCCTGTGTTCTTGAGCGCCTGGTCTTGCCCCCTGGAGGTACTTCTTCCTCTTTGATCATTCCCCTCCACTTCTGCAATGGGAGCTCATAGGATGTCTCTGAGTGAGTTGCTGCCTCAGCTCACTTCCTGCCCACAGCTTGAGATCCACAGATCCACAGGCCATTTACGTTCAGGCAGTTTGTCCTTTCTAATCTTGGCAGATCGTGCTTTTGACAGTACACATTCCTTGAAAAATTCATTAACTTTTAATACATTTTTTCTTTATTTAAGTAGAATATGTCTTTATTCAAAGCTCAAATGATTGTGAATAATATACCCTGAAAAGCTATGAAGACAATCCTACAACTTGATTTTTTTTAGTATTTTCCAGAATTCAAACATATAAAAATTTATCTCAGTACATTTTAAATCACTAGAAACAAGTATCCATAAAATGTCAAAATACTGTTGACATAAACTTTTAAAACACACTGCTATGAAACCTAATTTTCTTGAAGTCCTAAAATATATAATGAAGCCTATACATGATTTAGTGGATAAAAACTTATGTATTTCTATATGAGCTCTATTTTCTAATAACCACACTCACAGCTTTGAGACAGAATTCTCCTAAGTAACATAGGCCTTGGCTTTCTCACCCCATGCGCTGCTCTCTTAATTGTGGCTACACTGAGTCCATCAAATTTTGGTGAAAGATCCATAGACTCGGTTTCTTGTTGTGAACCATTTTGTAGGGTGAATACAATGGACACCACATTCTAGCAAGATTTCCAATCTGAGAACCCTTAGTTCGGATATTTTAATCACTGATATTACCTTATTCCCAGTTTAAAAAAAAAATTAAAGATTTGTTTTAATTATTTACACATAAGAACTGGGGTACAGGCCAGAGGTGCAGGGGGGTGAGAGGATTCCCCAGAGACAAAGTGGGGAGCAGAACAGGCAGATCTACTGAAACACACTGCTGAGGGGAGCATCAGGAGAGGTCTGCCTCACCCTGTGGGTCACCTGCCTGACTTGGGATGGACACTTAGTGCAGTGGCTGCTGATAGCTTCATAGTATTGACACTTAATCTCTTGTACCACCCAAAAGGCCTCCTTATTCCCAATTTGACCTTTGTGGAAATGATGTATTTAATTTTGTTGCTCTACTAATTTTTTGTTTAATCTTTTTCCATAAGACATTTAAAGTAGTTGCTGCTCTAACTCCCAAACATCCTTTCATCTACAATTATATCAATCTTCCTGTTTTCCTTTCCATCTGATGAAGAACTGACATAGTTTTCTGAGCTTGTTCCATTCTTATCAAACACCTTGCCAAATATGGCCATTCACCAGCACACAGTGACTGCTTTTCAACCTCTTCCCTTAGAGCTACAGGTGTGTGACAGACATAACTCATTGCCTAGGTCACTACAGTTTTAGAGAGTTTCACTGATTTCTCATCTTCAGGATTTGCTTCCTTGCTGCTTACGGCTTTAACAGTGAGCCAGGATCATAATCCAGAGTTCTCCTCTCACACTCTGTTTCCATTTTCATACTAGATTAGTTGAGCCCACTTTACTGCAATAAGAAACAATCTCACAAATCTTTGTAGCCTAAAACAAACAAACACAAAAGTGTTTATTTCTCATTCTCATTCTCATATATATGTTTCTTTTGAGATTGCAGAAGAAGGTACTTCCACAAACTCATGTTTTCAACCTTCAACTATGTATTGTATGATCAAGCCTGTCAGGAGAGGAAACAGGGTGTTGAATCGAGGGCTGGTTTTTTAAGTCTTTGGAAATTTGCTCTAGATTTGCAAAGCTGCTTTTTTAAGCAGGTTTTTACTTGATTCCACCCCTAGACTTGAACTTTTGGAGGATGTGTTTGACATTTTATAAATTTTCTAGTTCCAAGCCTTATGGAGTCCAGATACATAATAGATACTAACATAGTCATTAAAGAGTAAATCTGTTTTGAGTATTAATACTTAATACTTATCCACTGTTGACTTATTTCATTGTCGGTTAATATTTTAATTACATACTTGACAATAATCAGTATAAAGAATTTGATCAGTCATGATTTTTATTTGTAGTGATTTTTATTTCTGTCCTTTCATTCTGTTTGCTATTGCTGTAGTACAAGCTACACTGGATAATACACTGGGACTATTCCAACAACTTCTTGGTTATTTGTCTTAGTTTTACTTTCTTAACTATTCACCCAATCTATTCTACAACCAGAATAATCAATTTCCATGATCAAAAAGTTGTCTTTCTGATCATGCCATACTTAGTATCTCAAAGTGGTTTCCTGTCATCATTTGTCATTTAAGAGTCTTCAAGTCTCAATTGACTTCCCACTAATTTTAGGATTAAGTCAGATCAATTTTACATGTCCTATAAGATCCTTGATGATCGACTCCATCCTTTAAGTCTCTCTAGATAAGGCTTTATTTCCACGCTATCAAGGATAATTTATCTAAATTCTCCCAACCCCAGTCTCTTATTTCTAAGAACTTTGACCACACTTCCTGAACCAATCTTGTATGTCTTTTTAGTAAGTCCAATAGTACTAACCCTTTTTGTATGCATCTAACAGTTACCTCCATCAGAATGCAACCACACTTGCCTCTCCCTGGCAGTCCCTGAATTGTGAACTCTGAATTATGACCTTGCCAGCCTCTCCTGGACATGGCTGTGGGTTTCTGTGACAAGCTAACTTGTACATTACAGCTCTTAGCACACTTTACTTTTCTCTTTATGGTTTAGGGCTGAGAAAAAGATCACGTTTACGTATCTATAATAATGATCACAATGGTTAATACTTGTTAATTACCTTTGTATCAGGCATTTTGATAGGAATTTTGTGTTTTGCACAGATTGACTAGAAGTTCACCAATTTTTTTCCCTCCATCTCCTAGGCTCTCAACTGGATCATACTTCCCAGGATATTGGGTAGTTGGATATAACTATGTGACTACATTCTAGTCAATAAAAAGTGAAAACAATAAACATGACTCAAAACCTATTCTTTATATTGCCACACAAGATCACCTACTTCTTTCCCTTTCCCTTAGAGAGTAAAGCCTAAATAGACCTGTGGGAATCTACAAGACTAAGCAGGACATCAATCTGACTTTATAGGAAGCAGAAATAACCTCCAACTGTAGAAAGTCATGGATATTTTGGTTAATTTTTGTATCATCTTTTATTCCTTCACTAATGAAAATGCATTTTTATTAAATTATATGCTGTGAATATTATCACCATTTTGTAGATAATTAAACTGAGATTAGGAGAGGTTAAGTGGTTGTTCCAAGGTAAAATAGCTAAATAGCTAGTAAATGATGGGGCTTAGATTCAAAGCCAGACAATTTGACCTGAGAGCCCAAATCACAATAATGTATTTCTCTCTAGTACACATTAGAACAGCAAAACACACACACACACACACACACACACAAACATTTTAAAACTATAGTAATTAGAAGAGTCGCAGTAGACAGAGATTAATGGAGTAGAATTGCGATGGCTAGAATCAGTGCCACCTATTTATAAACATTTAGTGCACAATAAAGATAGCATTTCAAATTGACAGTGAAAGCTACATGGTCCATCCTTGATGCTGATGTATATGACAGATATACTGAAACACAGACTATGGCAACTAAATCACAATAAAATAGAGAAGGATGTTTATCTGATCTTATTTCTAACCCACACCATAACATCTAGCACTTGACTAATATTTAATAAATACTTGTTGAGTAGATGAAGGAATGTTTTTTAAAGACTACTTATCATTTAAGCCCATTTCCTTATCTCATCTTTGTTTTAAATACACATGCTTTTTGGGCATTCTTAGAGCTTCTGTGGAGAGAGGAAAGGGCTCTAATAAAGATTTAGTGTTCGGGTGCTTTGGCATTTTATGTTAGAGAGGAAATTTTCATTTAACTTAGAACTATTAAATAGTCTTATTATAGTAAGAATAGGAAAAATATATCTTTGGGTAATAGTGATCAAAAATTGGAACCCCTTCTAAGCATAAAGATCAGCTTATAATTATTTGGCTTCCTAGCCATGTTTAATTTACTTCAAGGATTCTTCCTGTTATTGCAATAAGTTACACCTCTTGGTCAATGTAATGGGTTCATGGACAAAGTCTTAAAAATGATGTGTTTATAAAGCCCTTAAGTGCCTCAAAATCAATATTTGGAAAATTCACTTAAAGTTAGATAGATGATAAAATTATGCTTATTCATAGGGCATTAAAGCCTCCTGAAATTCTCAAATTCAGAGATGTCAAGTGACTGTGGGTCTTTGATGAAGTCTGGAAGGTTAAGTCAATGTTAACATTTTAAACATAAAATGCACATTTTATAACATATTAATTTTTATTTTATAGAACTCAGATGAGAATGTCTGCAATACATCCACGACTTTTCCCAATCCTGTATTTAGTCATGTTAGCAGAGTGTATGTTTGTTGGCAGAGTGTTCAGTTTGTTGGCAAGCCGTTAGTACCTAGAGGGATGAGGTGTCTGTCCTGTGCCCTGAATGTGTGCAAGTGGACTCACTCTCTAGCAAAATGCAGCAGCAGTAAGAGTGTATCATTTTGCAGCTAGGTCTGCAGAAATCTACTCTCCTGCTTGCGCTCTTCCTGGAATGCTGCTTCCAGAAAATGATCCAACATGTTAGAAATCTGTGGTGCTGGTCACCAAAGATGACCCTCTCTGCTCTGGATCATGCCTGTCCCTGTGGGTGCCCTAATGTTCCCTCTGGGCTGGCTCTGTGACTTGACAGTGGGTGCAGAGAAGCTGAGCAGCTTTGAAGTCAGGTCATTGAAAACCTAGCAGCATTTTGTCTGGGCAGTTTGGGACATTCATCTTGGGGACAGCCTCTGAGACCCTACCTGCCATGGAATGAGAAGTTAAAGTCCCCAACAAAGGTCAAGTATGCATGTGACAATTAACAGTGCAGCTAAGTTCCCAGCCACAACTAGCACCCACTGTCAGTTTTGGGCTTGAGTTTTGGGGGGCAACCAGTTCACCCTGTCTGCTATTTTGATAGCCACCATATTGGAGAACTCAAGGCCATGAATTATAATAATAAAGCTAGTTGCATAGCAATGGAAAGCTGGAATAAGATTTCTCTATTCTGACATCTCTACACAGGATGGAAGCCTAAACTAGCCACTTTGGAGAGATAAAGAGGTCAAATGCAGAAACAACGTGAAACCAGATATCACGTCATGTCTTTTTGATGGGATCTGCTGGCCAGGCTTAGCGTCTGGTATGTGAACAACCACATACCCAGCAGACACTGCATGGCGCAGAGTGACACCCACCGAGCCTGCCCACGCTCCTGATTCCCAACATCGTGAGCAAACAAGGACCTGTTGCTTGAATCCACACTTTTGGCAGTAATGTCAATGCGCACAGCCACACCGCAAACACAGATGATTTAGAATGAGGTCTGTTTCTGTGCAGCTGCTTTTTAAAAGTGTACTTTAAATATACCTATAAAGTAAAAGTACTAGACAGAAGACTGAATGTGCTTTGGGCTAAGTCTCTGCATGTCTTAGTAAGAAAATAGGTTTTGGGGATATTTACCATGGAGCCCTGGGAGGAAACAGGGAGAAGCATGAAATCAGCCAAGGAAGACACTCAGCAACAACATGATACAGGAGATCCCAGGAGTCAATTACTTGAAGGAAGGCGGGATCTGAAATGCTAAGGACTTCTGTCTCCTTACCCTTGCCGGGGCTGAGGGCCCCTGACTTTCTCTCTTGGATATCGTTCTTTCTACCCCACATCATAATGTAAGCACAGCACTTTCTCACTCCTCCCTGGGAGTGTACCTAGCTGACCAGTGTACCCAGCACCGGGGCAGTGGAAGGAAACCCACATGTATCATCCTCTGGCTTACAATTTCTTCTTTCATTACATTTGCTCCAGTCACTTCCAGATCAACAATAAACTCAGTGGAGTGCTGAGGGGCAAGGCATGGTTTCCCCTCAAGTCCCTACACCAGATTCATTGTAGTTTCTATGTGTAGCAGGAGGGAAATGAGTGGACAACATCTGTCACTCGCCCAGATCATGGACCTGTCACTTCTCTTCACATTATCACCTTGGCTTGAAGCCCACTACTTTCCAGAAAGCCCCAGCCTCGGCAGTGGTTTTATTTCCAAACAATATATTCTAGAAGCACAGACTCTGATTGTAGTAGGACCTGAACAACTGTTAATTGAACAGTGTGAGTAGACTGTGACAGATAGCACAGCAGCAGCCTCTGACTGACTGTCCCAGAGCACTGTGATTTGCTGAACATCAGACACTCTCACAACACTGACACTGTCCCCTTCAGTCCAACCTTCAGAGCAAATATGCTTTTCTAGTACGTTTTCCTGTCCCTGTCCATGCTTGGGTCAGCTCTGGGGAGCATTGCCTGAGATTTTTCATTTCTTCCAAGAAAAGAAAAAAAAAAAAATCTGAAGTATGCAAATGTTTAGCCCAGAGGAAGAATTGGTACTTTCATCTTGCAGAAAGTAAAAGAGGCAGTGGTAAGAATTGCTAGCCTGGGTTTAATTCTAGCCAGTAAGGAAAGACATGGGGGAAGAAGAGAGACAGTGGGGGAGGGGATATGTGTGCTCTCTGAATAACAGAAAACTCAGGAAAAAAGGACTCTTCCCTTAGAATTGCTAGTTATCAAAAAAGAATACGATTTGTATATCAGATTCAGAACTGGGCTTTAGAAGATCATTTCTCAAAGGTTTAAGAAAATATAAAATATATGTCTCAACTGGCTAGAGATTCCAAAGGACTGAGAAATGGAAATTCTTTAAGTAAGGCAGCCAGTGACAAAGGGACAGAGCATTCCTATCACTGAAGATGTTTCCAAGGAAGAAGGCATCAGGGGGAGCCTAGCGTGGAAGATGACCCACAAAGAAACAAAGGCACCAGCCAGGGAAACTTATGGTCACCCAGATTTTCAAACCTGCACTGAAAAGTCCAGAGGAAGAAGAACTTGTAGCCTAAAATAAATTTTAAAGAAAGAAATGAGTGGAGAAACCCAGAGTCTAGCATGAGAATAAGGAGAATAAGGAGGCTGTGGGAACTCACTTAACAATTAAAATGCCTTTGGGCTGATCTGGATAATGAAGTAAGAGGAAGCATTAAGAGGATCTTTAACAAATGACAAAGAACAAAATAAGAGAACAAATAGACAATCCCTTTGCGAAAGTAATTCCTGTAGGTAGAAGGAATCCGAAAGCTAGAGAGCTAACACAGGGCATTTCAATAAATACAGGTGTCTGAAGGATACAGGAAAGCCTGCCAGGAGTGAGTCCAGAAAGCTGACTACACGCAGGGCGGCTGGGATGAGAGGAGGCAGGAGTCACTCCCACACTGCAGCCAAACTTGCCCCAGTGACCCTGAGATGCGAAGCCACGGCTCACCACTTACCTGTAAAATCCAGATATGCTGTGGCCAGTGTGTACTTACAGGCTGGAAGGCTTTGTTTTAGAAAAAATATAGTGGGCCGTGTAATTTGATTTTAATACAGATCAGTTCTGTATATGAAAGCTTTCTGCATTCTGAAAGTAATCCAGCAGAAGTAGAGAAATTACTCAAGGGATGCTTTTTTAAACACTGAAGGCTGGAGTAAGCTCTAGGCTTGGCAGAGGTCCACAAAGAACAAGACACATAAACTAAACTCATTTAAAAGCTAAAATGATGCTCAACTAGCAGAAAGTGCCATGCCTACTTATTTGGTAAATGGCAGCAGACCATAAAGATAACAACAAAGATCCCCGTGTCACATCACAGGGTCCAGGTGTTAATTTCACGATGTAACCATGTGACTTTCACCAACTGCTTGCCCTATCTGTGACTTAGTTTCTCACTGGCAAAATGGAGAAACCAGTGTCATAGGCTCCTTGAGGATGAAACATGGTGGTAAAAGTAAAACGTTTCTAAATGCAGCATCGAAACTAGTTTGGATCCTGAAACAGACTGATTTAGGTGAAAAAATTGATGAATTCCAAATAAAGACTACCATTTAGTGAACAGTAATGCATCAGTTTTGACATGGCCATGGTTAAGTAAGTTCTTAACCTGTCAGGAAACTGGCTGAAGAGTATATGAGAGTCTTTGTGTTACTTTTGGTAACTTTTCAATACATTTAAATTTACTACAAAACAGGGCTTATTTTAAAAAAGTTAATCATGACCACACCAACCTGTAGTGAAGGGATGTTTAATCCAAACATTAAAAGTTAAAATTTTGTAACACAAAATATATTTCAATGCATAGTAGACAATAAATATGAACCATTATAATTGTCTTTTTAATTTCATTTACTTATAGCCAGTATATACAATTCTAAAGAATCTAATATAATAGGCAGACAATTCTGGTTCCACAGTATCCTTTGGATAAAGATTTACAAGCAACAAATAACACATTTTTGAGATAGTGCAGAACTAGGTATAACTATTGCTTTTAAAAGGTGTGCCCCTTACATTTCTTTTAAGCAAATGAGACCCACTCTAGCTTTGGTGCAGTGAGCAATAGAAGGAGTCACAGAAGGACAGATATGGGAGAGGACAGTGTGGGGAAACCGATGTTGGAGGCAGCAGCGAGGATGGACAGACACCAACCTGTAGCGCAGGGATGTTTAATCCAAAATAGTATCTGGTTCTGGGTCCCTCCCACACCCATATCGCCAGGAGCAAGAATGACTGATGGGCCCAGCAGCTGGGCTACTGTTAGAGTTAGGGGCAGCCCCTACGCAAGGGGGAGAGACGAGGTGAGAGGCTGGGAGAAGGAAGGGGCGGAGACCCGAGGCAGGCAAACAGACCGGAAGTGGGGACCGGAAATGGAATGCACTCGCAGAAGCCATTCTGAAGAGATCTAGTAAACTTGGGGAGGGATTCTAAATGTCACAAAGCCTGACTTAAAGTTAGAGTTGTTTTAGAAACAGACAAAATAGGCTCGGATTAGCTATATTGGCAAGGACAGGGTGGCCAAGCAGTCATTTTGAGGAGCATACACCAAGACATGAGGAGGTTGGGCAGAAACCTGTGGGTTCAGGACTTCCTGATCCCAGGGCTCATTCGCAGGCCAGTGCTCTGGTTTTGGCTCTTCATTTTTGTGGAATGTTTCCATCTGAAATGAATGAGGAGCATGCCTGGAATCTCAGTAACTATCCAGGGATGGCCAAAGTGAGACCCCTGCATCCCAGGAAAAAAAGGTGAATCGTTAGAACAGTGATAAACACTTAAACTCTGCAGAGAGCTTCTCTAAACGTAACTGAGTGTGCACATTGCCACGTGTGTTCCCCAAGAACTGGAAGTGAGGTGTTCTCATGTCACATGTGTACACTAAATGTCACCACAGGTGACAGCAGGACATTTCCCTAATGGAGCGGCAGGAGGGGGCTTATGGGCAAAGACTGACAGCCACAGAGCTGGCAGGCACGAGCTGGCGACCACAAGAGAGGGGTAAGGAAAGAACAGCACCTCTGGGTGCTCGCACCTCTGGGTCTGAAGAAGGGGATGAGGAGACAAAGTAGGGCAGTGGAGGAGCAGGGGCCAATGGGAAAAGTATCTCAAAGAAGGAAAAGCCCACTGGGAGTTTCTGAGAGGGGTAGGAAGTCCCCAGAAACCCTGTAAAAAAGGACCCCAGCACTCTCACTCTGGGTTCCTCCCTTGGACACCTCTTCTGTCTGAAGTTTCTTGTAATAAACCTGAGCTTTCTAATCATCCACCTAGTGTTCATATGATTATTCCTCAGTGCTCGGTTGCAAGAACCCACCCGTTTGACCCTGTTCAACAACATCAGTGCCATACTCGTCCATAAGTGGACCCCGGTAAGCGACTTGAGGCACAATATGACAAATCCCTCTCCATGAGGCACAATCACAGTGGGGCCATAACAGTGGCTAACAGTGGTAGGAGAGGAAACCAAGGCCAAAGAACAAGAGCATGACCCTCTGCTCCTACCACACACTCCTCTGGGACACTATCAAAAGAGAAAAGTAATAATGATATAAGTAAATCTGCAGGAAGCTGGCCAGCAGGACCACCATTATTAAGATGAATATCTAAACTGTGGACTTCTAGAGCTAACACCAAATGATAACACTTGCCCTAAATCAGTAGTTCCGAGGGGGAAGATTTTCCCCACAGGGAAATTTGGAAGGTCTGGAGACATTTGAGTCAGGAAAGCTGGCAGACTGGCCGGCGCCCCAGCAAAGGACCCAGCGCTAACAACCAGGATGCCCAGCCCATGGCACATTCCAAGGCTGAAAATCCTCAGTGAACATCTTGAAGATATGAGTGAATGGTAGAGCTAGGCCTATAAAACATATAAAGTAGAATGCATGCACATATTGCATGCAAAATAACACACACACGGTATTTATAGAGTAACATTATCATACATAAACTAAAATACATGTGTGATATATGTACAACACATGTATGTAATGTGTGTATATATGTACAAAGTTACCTGTGAAAATAAGTGATTAAAATACTTTTATGATAAGGGATCGTGAATAAAAAGAGAGAGAGAGAGAGAGAGATTCTGGACAGCAACAGAACAGCACATAATAGATGTTTGATAGAGGTTATTGTTTGCCTTTATTCAAAAACTGTTTAAAGTCTTTGAACCATGTCACAGAAATTATTGAAGGATCTGTGATTGTGGAATTTGAAAAGGAAGATGAAGGAATTGTGTTAGCTGTCTTCAAAAATCTGAAAGTATTTTGTAGAAGAAAGATTTGTCTTAGCGGTGTATCTCCAGAGGGCAGGAGTAAGATCACTGGAATAAAACACCAAAAAGCCTATTTTGATACAATGGAAGGAAGACTTTTCTAAAAAAAATTAGTGGCTAGGCAATGAAATGAGATGATAGATTACAGGAAATTCTCACTTGACATTAAATGTCAGCCACAATTAGCAACACCAGCCTTAGTTTACCAATTCTGCAGTTTGTTCTTAAACTGTGTGGATGACTTCTCCAGGGGGCATACTATATATTTAAAGAGAAGTTTGCAACTCATGTTTCTCAAAAATGTGGTTTTCAATGAGGCTTACTATTTTAAAATTAATACTCTGCATTTAAAGAGCAGAATACTTGATATAACTGTCCAGGGTTCTTCTTTATCTTGCAGTGTACAGTGACTTCCAGCTTTGTGTCCCACATGTTAACAAGAAGCTGGTCTGTCCTCCTTGTCCACTTGACAAATTTCTATGACCTGCCTTGGCCTTAGAGACCTTGAGTGTTGCAACTGAGTAACAGTCAATAAAGTTTGCTCTAGAGACCCACAACTCACTCCAATTCCTTTTGCCACCACTTACTAGTGGTGTAACCTTGGTATGTTAATTACTGTTATTTTGGCTTTAATGTTCTCATCTCTGGTATGATAATTACAATATGCCCAACTCTTCAGGGTGTATAAAGACAAACTGAGTTCACTACACATGAAGTCAGAGCAGAGTTCCTGGCACATAGCAAGTGCACAGTGAGTGTGTGGGCATTTTTTTCTTGTGCAACTCTCAACATAGTACTTAACACTGTTTCTTTGGCCTGACATTGAAATGACACACATCACATCAAGAAGAGAATCATGAGTCCATCCAAGCTTCCAAACAATAATCTCGACCACTTTCATATGTAGATCCTATAACTGGTTAATATGGAATTAAAGTTGCTGGATGGACCTGGAAAGGACCATTTGCTCCTTTTTATCTGACTTTGATAATCTCATGTCATAGCTTTATAGAGGGTCCTGCCTGGTGGTGCAATGGCTTAAAGCACAGCATTATGAAGCTGTCCACAGCTACATCAGCACGCTTTTGATTCCCAGCCAGGGAGCTCACCCATGTGGCGCAGCAGATCTCTCCTGTCTTGCCTACTCAGTGTACTTTGTTCTATCTGCCTGCTCCCCACTCTGCTCCCCACTCTGTCTATGGTGAACCCTCTCACTGGCTGAACCTCTGGCCTGTGCCCCAGAGTTTAATTATTTATAAATAAATAATCTAAAAAGTAACACATTTATAAAAGAAACATGTAGCTACAAAACATTTTATAGGGAGCTAGGCATAGGCACCATCATTGTAACTGACAAGTGAAACTGACATGAAAGAAACCTAAAAAGAGATTTAAAGGGAATTTTTTTGATAGCCAAAAATGTGTGTTGTAGCATAGAAGGATAACTTCAGTTGTACTATCTCATCATCTGGAACATTCCAATCGGTTAATCTGAAATGAAACGAGTTGAAATTGCTTTGTCACTTCCTTTAAGTAGAATTAAATATTTATTTTTAACATTATCTTTTGCAGGTTATGGAAAACTGAAAAATGGGCATAACCCATTAAGAAATACATTTGATTTAGTGAATTTTGAATCAGTGAGCAAAAACTGGCTCTGTACAATTTTGTTTGTGGATGAGGCTGAACAAAGATGGCACACCCAATTTTTCAACTGCAGCTGCTACTCAGAGCAAAAGCACAAAGCCCAGGAACTGTAGGTCCATTCATTCTCCAGAGCTGGACTACCGCCCATGGAAGGCAGATGCAATTTCCAAGACTGTCGTTTCATCAAAGAACACTCAATAATGACAATAAGGAGCTTCCTGGTGTTTTGTGCTTATGTCTTTTGCAAGGATTTATCGAATATTATTAATAGGATGCAGCTTTTGTCTGATGAGAAGTCTTCGTGGTCTCTAATAGCTTTGTGTCATTAAGTCTGACCACCAACTGTTTTGTCTCATAGAATCAGCTTAATTAAACCATGTAGTAAAAGGTATATGTAACAAAAATATGTAACAAAATAACAAAAATAGGAAGTAGGAATTTGAAGAATGACTATGTTCACACAGTACTGATACAGCTCTGTGTATGCTGAATAATTTCTGCTTCCTTATTGTAAGTCACCAATTGGGACTTTGGATAAATTAAGTGATCTGGAATCATATCCTAGCAAAAGGAAAGTGAAACCCTACTTAACTTTTTATGTTTTAATGGGCTCCGCTATTCACATACCTCCTGAAATATGTACAATAAAATTTCCATGTTATATGGCAATATATGTAATATATGTTAACATATGCATTTGCACATGACACCTTCTATTTTTTCTTATTTACAAATCATTCATCTTCCTTCCTCCACCTACATTCCATGAGGCCATGGATCATCTAATACTTCCGTCTGTTCTGTTGATCCTAACATACAACTGGGTACTTGGGATAGAATTAGACTGTGGTTAAATTAATGTGGCATATACAGATGTTGATTTTTAATGATGCACATATTAAACTTATATAATGTGCAATGCTCCTTTGATTAAAAATAGCACATATTGAATGAATGGTAAAAGGTATGGAGGTTGGAAGTGATCAGCAAGATTATGAAGTTTCAAAGTATTAAATGATGATTTATTCAGAAAGTGACTTAAATGAAAGGGAAATTAAAATCCTGCAAAGGTGGATTGTGCAAATTCTGTTAAGACAGGGGCTTTGATAGAGCAATGGATAATTCTGAATGATGAAGATAAATCTGTAGTTAGACCAAAATAGATAGAAGCTTTGAAGCAGGTTCTATTTTTTTTTTTTTATGCTTGGGACCAAATTATGTATCTTAGTTCTTAGTTCTTTGAAACAGTTACAGACATGTTGCCACACACTTTGAATTGATTTTAATCACCATTATTGTTGACCCTAAAACTAGTAATGATGGCAGTGTGTGCTCACCCCACATACGGTTATTGTCTTAGGAATTATGTTAACTATTCTTTTGAAACTGTTCTCAACCCATTCACTTATTATATCAATAAAAGATATTAAGATATTTGTTTGGAAGTTGGTTTCCATAAAAGTTTCAACTTGGTATCTTAATATGTTATTAGTCAAGTGTCTGAAGTAAGGCTGTGAAGAGACAGGAATCAGAGATGATGCCTTCAGTATTTTTGCAAAGTTGTCTATGGGAAGTAAATTTCACTTCCAGTCTTCCACAGAATGTATCCAAAATTTGAAGTGATGTCTAGATAAATATCAGCATCTTTGACATGTGTGATTACTCTGCTTAGGGGTGGAAATGCTGTCTTTATAGCAATGGGTGAGTGATGTCTTGAATTGCAGCAGGGTGTATTCAAATCCTCCTGTGCTTGGGCATCTCTTACAAAATTCAAGCACATGTTAGCCCTTCCTGGGGAATTTTAGGAGGCAACGACAAAGACTTCCTGCATCAGCACTTCAATTAATTTCTATAGAATAGATCATCAGATATGCATATAAAAACTGGGGTGCAGGCAACAGACACAGGGGTGAGAGTATTCACAGAGACAGAGTGGGGAACAGAACATGTGGATTACTGAAATACACTGCTGAAGGAAACAGTGGGGAGACAGGAGAGGTCTGCTTTGTCATGTGGGTCAGCTCGCTGGCTGGAGATTGAACTTAATGTTGCAGTGGCTGACTACAGGTTAATAGCACTGACTTTAATCCCTGCTGAACCATCAAGGCCCTTATTTGTATTTATTTCAGAAGCAAAGGGGTAGTGTCTTTAATATTTGTTGAACAATTTTTATGGGCCAAACTGTATTTGGTCTATAACACCATGAATCACTGACTCTTCAACAACTCTCAGTGTACTTGTGGTTATTCTCATTTATACAAGAAAAAAAAAAATGAAGCACAGAAAAGTTACGTCTCTTGCTCAAAGAGCACACAGCTAGTGAATGAGAGACTTAGGGTGTCGATTCAAATGAATCTTAAAGCAGAGCACATGATCTTTATCTTTCTTCTTTGTCTCCTATCAAAATTTTCAATGTTCTGCAATTCTGCCATTCTAATTATAACAGCTACTTATATCTGTGCAATTATCATATTTTGTATTGACTGCATTACCTAGCTTTATGGGCTAAGTGGCTTAACATTTATTCTTTATAAATCCAAAGAACAATTTTGCAAAGTAGGTATGATATTACATTTCTTATATTATAAATGCACAAACCAAGGCACAGGCATACTAACATTGCTCAAGACCACTTGACTAATAAGTTGCAAACCAGGATTTGAACCCAGACAGTGTGGCTCCAGAGTCTGTCTCGTAATCAGTGTCCTAGGCTGATAGACTCTGTATGACATGTCATCTTAAAACACGCACAAGTTTAGCTTTGACCTTGAAGCATGCCATTTAGTATATTGATATGTAATTACCTAATAGGGACTCAGAATAGAGTATTTCCTGGGTGTCTCATTTCAAAATGGTTTATGCACTAGCTGAGTGAGACTAAATAAATAGCATTTTTCTCTACACTAGTTTGTGCATGTTCAGGAGTTCATTTTTCCTGTGTAATAATGTTGTATTCTGAAAGACCAATTTTATCTATTCTGTTGAAAACACAGGCCAGTCTTTCATAAAAATATAATATATGTGATGTTTGCCTACCAAATTATGTTTTCTGTTCAATATAAATTAATTACAGATGGTGTGTGGGTCAAAGTGGGTTAAAATATATCCAAGAATTCACATTATTTTACATAGAGGACTCAAAGTAACATCTTTGTATTGCTTTGAGTTTTAAAATAAAATAATGGGCATCTTGCTTGCCTTTGAAGATCCTTTTGCTAATCTCAGATTGCCATCTGAAATTTTAATTAGTGATTTAAAATGTGCTTACACAAAGAACCTTGTCCAAGTTGTCTGTTTCTGCCAAATTAAACTATTAAACTAAGTAACCTAATTAAATTCCTTTTAGCTTTTAATCAATATTTTATTTACATTCATATTTCCCAGGAAGCTTGATTAGTTTTCTGGATGTGATAGTGATTTCTCCCCCGTGCAGCAAAGGTTGTTTTTAAAGAGGAATCTTCTCTCCAAGGCCACGGGCCAGGAAAGCAGCAGATGAGGGTAGCTTTGGTTCAGGCTTCTCTCTCTGTCAGCCTTGGGGACCCAGGCAAGTAGGCCACTCAGGAGAGGCCAAGGGTGTTGCTACAGATGTGAAGCATGTGCTTGCCCTTGACACAGCAGTCTATGCATGGGAGGGATCACAGGAAGAGAAAAACACAATGTGTTGTTCAAGCCAAAAGTAGGACCCCTTACTCTTTTAAATAAATAAATAAACAAATAAATAAATACATTTACACACACAAGCCTGTGGTATATGCCAGAAGGGTGGAGTGTGAAAGGATTCACAGAGATAGAGTGGGGAACAGAACAGGTAGATCTACTGAAATCCACTGCTGAGGGGAGCAGCAGGTGAGACAGGAGAGGTCTGCTCTGCCATGTGGGTTAGCTCCCTGGCTAGAGATTGAAGCTCCTGGTGCAGTAGCTGCTGGTAGCTTCAAGTGCTGAGATTTAAACCCTTGTGCCACCAGGGAGGCCCTCCCTGCCCTTTATTGTAAAGAATCGAATAATTTCACTCTTGTGAAGTGACTGACCTTTCTGCTATCACCCTTCACCATGCTGGGGAGTCCTTCCCCTCTCCATGGAGAAAGGCCTCTGTTTCCCTGGATTTCAGGCATCATCTTTGTGACTTATTCTCATGACTTGTTAAGGCACATTCTCTTTATTGACAAACTTTCTAAAATGGAGAGACTTAAAGAAATCAACTTTTAATGCTATTGATATTCCATGGTCAGCTAGATAATTTTGTTAATCTGGATTAGCTTCAGGTGATCCTGGGGGCTCAGTCATGTCTGTGTGGTCAGCTGACAAGTTGGCTAGAATCTGGATGTCCTAGAGTGGTCTCACTTATATGTCAGGAGGCGGCAGTGCAGGGTAAGTTAGCTAAGTGGATGAAGATACAGAACCTTGGTCTCTCATCATGTATTAGCCGCTCGAGGACGATTCTCATAATTATTCTCTTGATGAGGTTTCCAAGAGGAAAAGCAGAAGCGTGAAACTGTGTTTACAAATGGGACATCATTATGTCCACACCATTCTATTTGCTAAAACACCTTGCAAGGGCAACTCAGAGTCTAGTAGTAAGAAGATATTAGTGGGATAACTACAAAGAGACATTTCAAAAGACTTTGATATATGGAGTAATGACAAACTGAAATCAATCTTGCAATTATCAACAACATATTTGCAATCTTCAGTTTTAATCAGACTTTCCCTGTGATAGAGAGAATAATGGTCATCTAAAAAGGTCTGCATTTGAATCACTGGAAATGTGACTATTATCTTGCATAGCCTACAGGACTTTGTAGATATGATGAAGTCAAGGATCATGTGGTGGGAAGAGGATTCTAGATTGTTCTTGTCTACACAATATAATATCAGAAGGGCCTTTTTATAAATATGTATTTATGCATACAGAATTGGAGTACTGGTCAGAGGTGCAGGGGTGGTGAGAGGCTTCATCAGGGACAGAGCAGGGAACAGAATGGGCAGGTAAATGAAATGCACTGCTGCAGGAAGCAGCAGGCAGGTCAGGAGAGGTCAGCCATGCCATGTGGGTCAGCTCCAGGGTCCAGGATCAAACTCACACTGAAGCAGCTGTGGCTAGCTTGCAGTTCTGTGCCCTAACTCATTGCACCATCAGAAAGAGCCCGATCAGAAGGATCTTTGTAAGAGAGTGACTCCATAGTAAGTATCTGAGTTGCAGATGTGATGACAGAAGCAGAGGACAGAGTGAAGTCGGAGTTAGAAGGGGTCACAAGCCAAGGAATGCCAAGAAAGTCTGGAGAAGAGAAAAAAATCAGAAGCAGTTTGACTTCTAGAGTCCTTAGAAGTCAGTTGTCACTTAATGTTAAAATGATGACCTTCAAAACTATGGGAAAATACATGTGTATTGTGTCAAATCCCAGATTTTGTGATAATATGTAGAGTAGCAATAATGAATTAATACAAGTCCAACCTCTTTCAATTCAGCCATGAAATCTCCTACATTAAGAAGTTCTCCTGTTGGCACAGGGGACGCAAAGCACTATGAAGTTAGTCACAGACACTGCAGGATGAATTTGATCCCTGGCCAGGGAGCTGACCCACATGGCACAGCAGACCTCTCCTGTCTCGCCTGCTGCTCCCTTTAGCAATGTGCTTCAGTCAATCTGCCTGTTCTGCTCCCCACTCTGTCTCTGGTGAATTCTCTCACCTCCACACACCTCTGGCCTATACCCCAGTTCTTGTATGGATTCATAAAATACATCTTTAAAAATAATTTGGTCATATCTTTATAACACTTGTATTACTTTCTTCAAATCATTCAATTGGTTTTTAGAGGCATTGTAACTTCACTGAAATCATCAATCTATGGAAACTGGAGGTATGCACATTTTCCTCTAAATTACTAAAACTATACTTCATTCCTAAATATGTAAAGTATGATTAGGCCCTCCCTGGTGGTGCAGCGGGTTAAAGCACTGCACTAAGAAGCTTAAGCCACTTCTGCATGAGTTTGATCCCCACCTGCCCCGAGGAGATCCACATGGCGAGGCAAACCTCTCCTGACCTGCCCGCTGCTCCCCTCAGCAGTGTACTTCCTCTGATCCAACTGTTCTGCTCCCCACTCTGTCCCTAGTGAATCCTCTCACCCTCCGCATCTCTGGCCTGTACCCCAGTTCTGTATGAATAAATAAATAAATCTTTAAAAAATATGTAAAGTATGATTATTAAGAAAGGTATTTGTTCACATACCACAATGAGAGAATACAAGTAACAGCTCATTTGATTTGACCATGTTGTATTTTCTTTGTAAAACATTGATACAGTCATTAGTTCATGCAATGATGATTTATTGAGCATATAAAATGCACCAGACATATACGGACAAAAAAGGCGAGGCCCTAGTCTTTGTAGAGTTGCATTCCAATGCAGAACATAGATGACAAAATGTGACTGATACAACAATAGGTTCTGATAAAGAAAATGAAGCACAGCTCTTAAAAATAACCTGGCTTGTTATTCCCATGACAGAGAGGTCTGAGCCTTGGGTTAGGTTATCATCTTGCAATATTAGCTCCCTGGAGAGAGGGCATTGACAGTCTTCTAACCTATGTGTTTCCACAAGGAAATCTTATTTCAGGCTTGTGCATGGAAATATTCTCACTACACTGTCAAAACTCAATAAAGGGGCTCTCTAGCTCTGCATAGTGACAATCCATCACTAAAGGCAATTGATCATTGTGCATCTTCTTGTGTCATTTATTTTACTTTTTTTTCCCCTCATAATCAATTTCCCGCTAAGGAAAAGAATCTCAGAAACTCATGAAATGGTGTTTAATTTGTTCAGTCAATAGCTTTGGCGGATGCAATACATTCACCTTTTAAGTTTTGCACACTCCCCAGTGGTTGTGAAATGAATTCTGAAGATGAAGGTCAGTGCCAGAGGTTCCACTGGTGAATCTGAGATATTTCTAAAAGCAGGGACAGGCATCTTCTAATGCTTCCATCATGGGAGGAGGGACATCCCCAAAGATTCAATGATGTAAGCCAATTTTCTCTCAATAAATGTAGTTTGAAAAAAAAAATAGATAGATAGATAGATAGATAGATAGATAGATAGATAGATAGATAGATAGATAGATATATCAAAATGGATGGGAAAGAACTAACAGCAAATCATAATCATAATAAACAAAATTTTACTATTTTCACTGCCCCTATGTCTAGGATAATTTTACAACACAGGCTTTATAAATTCTTTTTGTTTTGCCTACATCCATTTTCAGTGTACTCCTTACTTACAGATTAGAAAAAATAGTCATTCTTTGAGCTATCCTCAAAGATCATCCCTCGAGGATTCTCTTGCAATATATTACAATGTTCTTTCTATTTGATATGTAACTTTAAATGCAGGCTTTCCAAGAAGAAATTGCAAGAGGGTCTTCTCTATTTAGCTCATCTCAGAAATATTTTTAGAATTATTCCTGAGCAATATCCTTCTTCAGGAATCCCCAAAGATTGCAGAAAATCATCAAATAACAACTACTTCCATTATACCTACCTCATCTAACCAGCACAAGGTAGTCACAAATACATCTTATTTCTCTTTTTTAACCTTCAAAACCATTTTTAAAAGTTTCTTAAAGCAAACCATCCACTGTATTCACAGAAAAATGGCATGCACAATGCTAACCAAGTGACTTTACATTCTTTGTATAGTGTCTTGCTCGATATTAAGCTATATTAAATCTATTCCGTTCACTTATATTTTGAGGTAACAACAAAGAATAGCACATGTACCATTGATAATGACACATTCTCTGTACGGAAAGACATGAGTAAACAATCACAGACCCCTGTTGGAAAACCAGAATCTTTCTGAAAGTTCCTCTTGGTACCTGTCAGACAACAAACACATTCCAGTGTGAATTTAAAACCCAGTTGACCACTCTACCCATAAGCTAGTTCATTTGTCTCAAAAAACAAACATACAAACAGACATGGAATTCCACACATAACGCCCTCTCTGGTGGCACAGTGGGTTAAAACGCAACACTGCAAGCAAGCCACAGCTGCTTCAGCGAGAGGTCCATCCCTGGTCAGGGGGGTGACCCACATGGCACAGCAGTCCTCTCCTACCTTCCTGCTGCTCCCCTCAGCAGTGCATTTGAGTAGATCTGCCTGTTCTGCTCCCCACTCTGTCTCTGATGAATACTCTTACCCACCACACCTCTGGCCTGTACTCCAGTTCTGTATGCATAAATAAATCTTAAAAAAAAATCGACACATAAACTAGGAAGTAATTAATATTTTTTATTAATAATGTTTTTGCCTGTTGAAACATTCTTTCAGTTTATTAAAGCTTCCCAGAAATTCTTTTTCCCTTAGTGTGAAAAACTTTTCAGAACTTTATTTTTTTTTAACTAGTAAATCAAAAGATTAGACTGGATTAAGTCTCTCAGTTTTAAAAATATGTGGGATTTTTCTTTGTTCCAAAAAGCATTAACTAAGAAAATACACCTAAGTAGACACAGACAATTTTAGTTGGAAGAGATATTGACCATTAAAAAATTTCCCCAAAAGAAACATCTCTGAAACTACTGTGCTTATATGAAACAATAAGGAAAATACATTTTCAAATTTATAGTTATATTTACAAATAGTATTTAATTAGAATTGGTCCACCATTTATATTTCTATGATCATTAAAACATGACACTTTGGGCCCGCCCTGTGGCGCAGCAGGTTAAAGCACAGTACTAAGAAGCTAAAGCCACTTCAGCATGAGTTCAATCCCGCCTGCCCCGGAGGTGACCACATGGCGCGGCAGACCTCTCCTGACCCGCCCACTGCTCCCCTCAGCAGTGTACTTCGTCAATCTGCCT
>NW_004567103.1:10983829-10988064 GCF_000260355.1 Condylura cristata | reverse complement strand
AATCTTTAAAAAAAAAAAAAGGACACTTTTCTGGAGTCAGTGCCATTTTGTAACTTGATTGTGAATGTGGCATAGTCACTCAAACATCATCTAGTTCAAATAAAGAGAGAGAGATGGAGGGTAATCAAAACCTGAAGAAAGGAAGCGAGTGGTTTAACAAAATAAGTGAAGGTAAACCTCTGAGAATTGGAGTCTGGGAGTGTGGACATTCTTCTCTGAATAATGCTCCCAATTACCCAGCACCCTATACAAGTACTTCTCTGTTCATGCCAGCAGTGAAGAAGGAACACATTTTAATTGGGGGGAAATTGAGAACATGATCCAGGATGTATACACATCTCCATTTGTTGAGAATTGGTCATGTTAAGGAGAACTGGAGATGAGATTGAACTTTCCCTGCAGTTTCTTAGATGAGAAAGGAGAGGATTTTAAATTACCTAGGGTAAGCCACCTCTGAGTCACTGCTTTGTCCAATACCCTAGGAAGTCCAACAGGAATAGGAACTCAATAAAAGAGAAGGTGAGGTGATTAAGCCACAAAGCCCTCAAGCAGAAACGAGCTTTTGAAAGTTCCCACCAGTTCTGTTTTTGATGAACTAGATATCATCTCAGGTTCAATAACAATCAAGTGAACTTGAAAGACAAATTGAACTGCATAAAATGAATGAGGATAAGTTTCTCTAGAGAGTCACTTGAGGGGCACATCACCTGTGTACTGGCTATATTCCTGATTTAAAACAATTTTTTAGTAAATATTGACACAAATTCACTTTGAGATAATCGATACAAGATCTTTAGGTAAAGATTTTGTTATGATGCAAATTTACCTAAAATATTTACTCTTTGCATTAGTAAGTCTTTAAATATTAGTACTAGATAGGTAAACTCTAAAGCAAGCTTTAGGGCTGTTGCCAATGTTCAAATTCCCCTTTTGTTATGTGGCTGCTTTGGTCAATGTAATGTAATAGAGATTGAGTAGGAGGAAAGTGTTTACCCTTGGGCAGAAGTCTTGGTGAGCTAATATGCAGTTAGTCTTATTTCTTTCTGCATGACACAGAAAGATTATAGACAAGCTGTCAAATTAGGAGATGGATAAGGCATGAGTGGGTAATATGTTTTTGCTGCTTTAGGTTGTTCAGATTTGGGAATTTTTGTTACCATAACATCCTATAGCTCATTCTGACAGATATGCAGATTTTCTCCAGTATTCATTGCAGAAGCAGAATTGTATGTTGAAAAACCAGTAATGACAACTTAGTTGGAATGAGTATTGGATGGAAAACCACTTAAGTTTAACATAATCTCTTACGTTATAGGCAGGTAAGTGCAAATCTCTCTGGTGGCTTCAACTTTCTTTCCTCGCACTTTGTGGACCCTCAGAAATCTTAGAAATGAATAGATTGATCTGGAGTCCAGTGGGGAAATAGAAACAGATTCAGTCACTCTATGTGGAAGACTAAGTGGAAGGAGGGGTCAGGTTTCCTGGAATATGTATTAGAAATAACCTCATAGCTCTAGAGAGTGAGTGGTAAGGATTTCTAAATAAGTTCTGAGGCTTGAAAATCCAATGAGTTTGCACTTCTGTGTATTTAGAATCTATAATAAAGTAAAACAGTAAGATTTAAAAATAATTAAATTTCATAAATAAAGGAAAAGCATTAATCAGAATTTCCTAACTATAAAGTCAAATTTTGTAGATTTGTCAAATTTATTTTGGTGAAATTTCTTGGATATCTTGTAAACAAACCCCAACTTCCTAACCTCAAATATGGAAGAATCACCCCTTTAAAATGACACCTTTGTGGAACTCTCCTGCACTGCTGGTGGGAATGCAAACTAGTACAACCACTATGGAAAACTGTTTGGAGCTTCCTCAAACTGCTAAACATGGAGCTTCCATGTGACCCAGCAATCCCACTCCTAGGTATCCACCTAAAAGACACAAAAACACTGATTCAAAAAGATACCTGCACCCCTATGTTTATTGCTGCTTTATTTACAATTGGAAAGATATGGAGACAGCCCAAATGCCCACAAGTGGATGACCAGATTAGAAAGATGTGATACATATACACAATGGAATATTATTCGGCAACCAAAAAAAAAAAAAACATGCCTTTTGCAGCAATATGGATGGACTGAAATAAGCCAGAAAGAAAAGGAAAAATACTGGATGGTTTCATTCATAGCAGGAGTATAACAGACCAGGAGTGAACATAATAATAATAATGAACAGCTATATGCCAGAGACATTTTATGGGGTTGAAGTGGGGAATGGGATCAAAAACAGTGGGAGGAGGGAAGTGCACTGGACTATGGTGATGGTACAATTGTTATTTGGTGATGGGAAGCCCATGGGGATTACAATTGAGATGGAAAAATGCACAAAATGATGTAAAAATAAACTTTTATATTATTAAAAAAGTAAAGTATCTATGTAACCTTAAAAAAATACCTTTGTATTGAAGGTCTACATGAGTAATTTATACTAATATTTTAGTAAACATTACAGTATTTAAAATTCCTCCATTCTTTGGATTTATTCCTTATCTTAACAGGAACTAAGATGATCTGACTTTGGAAGCACTGATCCATTTCATTTTCCTAGTAGTCACATTAGAAAGTCAGCCAGTACCTCTTCAGTTTTGCATATTATTCATATTTCTGATTCTGTCTTAATAGTTATATCTTCCAATTTCATTTAATAGCCATATTTCCTGAATTGCTTTATTTATTTGTTTATTTTTTAAGTTTTTGCTTAACCTTTGGAGACACTCGCTTCAAGCTATACATTTATACTTCTTGGCTCTAGAAATGCCCAAAAAGACTTTTAAAATTTTCCTCAAGTCTATAAGGCAGTCACAAACACAGGGAAAATTTGAGATAGTATGGAAAACAAAAACTGTGGAGTTATATCTCCTAATAAAGTAAATAAGATTAGATTACACTGTATGTTTCTAATGCCTCTGTTTGCAGGATTATTCCTATGAAATACAAATGCGAAAATACAGGCAAAGACATTTGGGATTTATTTCTTAATTATCCACACTTCTGATTTCAAACATCAGCTTAGAACTTCTACTCATACTATCCATCAAGAAGAACTCATAATTCTCTGAGCCCGTATAGAAATGTGTTCACAACTCTATCAATAATCTCATGTATAATTTGTGTTTCTGCTAGATGTGAGCTTATTAAAGCCAGTGGCAATGCAAGTTTCTTAAGATCAAGGCTGATATAAGCCATTGAATCCTTTCCTTAAATATTATTTAAGAGTATCAAAATAGCTCATGCAGAAAATAAGAAGACGTGGATAATAGGCTGACATTCAGCTTTGTTGAGCTGTACTTAGATTTAGAAATCTTTTTCTTTGTCAATGGCTAGGAGAGAAAAAAAAAGTAATACTCTGTAGAAATGAAGGGTTTGATTTATTAAGGGATTTGGAAGGAAATCAAGTTGAATTTTGGGTCAGGTTCACAAAAAAAAAATAACCACAATGTTTTTTGAGTCATTTCCCATTAAGAGGTGATGTCAATATTTCTTTCCCTAGAATCAGAGTGGACTTAAAACAGTAGGAAACTCAACAGTAAAACTTCTAAGCCTAGACCAAGAAAAATCATAGCTTTTGACTCCTTGACTGGAAAATTTGTGCATAAAGCACTTAGCTGTCACATATAAAGTCTGACTTACCTGAGACTGTTAGTCAAGTACAGAAGCTCCAATAGACAGTGGCAGCTGAGCTCAGCTGGCTGTTAATGTCAGTGAACCACCTATGGCTAGCAGAAGTTGAGACTCCCAACGGTCACAATCTAAGCTAAAACCCAACTACAGGTTTTTAGGAGCAGATCCCAGCTTCCCCAAATTCATGATCCACAAAGTTACAAACAACATAAATGGCCAAGTCGTTAAATGCTGGAGAATGTATTATATAAGAATAGATACTTAAAACATAATTTGTCTTTTTCCACTACTAATAATGCGTACTGGACTATACAGTCTTTCAACACACTGACCAAAGATCAAACAACCCTTTACAACTAAAGACATAAATTACCAGCAAAAATTAATTTTGACACTGTGGGGATAGCACACAAATTGGGATGAACACAATTAAAAATTATACATTAAAAATTATTTCATAGGAACGGAAACCATAAAATACCTAGAAGCAAAGATGGGTCAAACACTTCACGACATACACTTTAGCGACATCTTTAAAGACAGAGCACCCAACGC
>NW_004567103.1:10947193-10982929 GCF_000260355.1 Condylura cristata | reverse complement strand
CAGGGGTGATTTGGTGATGGGAAACCCGTGGGGATTACAATTGAGATGAAAAAAAATGTGCAAAATGATGTAAAAATAAACTTTTTAATAAAAAAAAGCAAAAAAAAATTATTTCATGGATATCTGCACAAATCTGTACAAATCTGTAGATCAAGGTCAGTTATTTATTGACAATCTGACCTCCAAGTCATTTCCTTCCTCGGACTTCATGTCCTCATCAGCAGAAAAGAAAGATCTTTTTAAATGGAAATTAAATAAAAATTTAATTTAGATATTGATGAGATCCTCTTACATAACATGGCATGCTAGTAAATATTTAGCAACTGTTTTTCTGAAGAAAATAAGACTGATCTGCAGCAGTTGCTAATTTCTCTGGTGTAAATACTCCCAACATGGGCAATTTCATCTGCTGAAGTGCTGTCACTGGAGGCAGACATGGGAAGAACTCCTGATACTGCCTGCAGGAGCCTGCGTGGGCTGACTCTGAACACCAGACTTCAGGGTGACTCTTATTCCTGCAAGTAAGATATCTAGTGAGACTTATATGAATTATTCTAATTTCCAGACTCCTGACCTTCTCTGAATTTTTAGAAGGTATTGTCTGTGCCATTTATTTGACATTTAGGGGGATCTTTATCTTAGGCCCATGTCATATACTTATATCTTATTTTTTAATTTAAAATTATTGTGTTGTGCTTGATATTTGTATGTCTTATTTTTCAGGCTGGAGCATAATTATCAGAGGGGAGAGTTTTAGTATATTGCTTTTCAGTGCTCCCTTCATACGTTGCCCTTTTTCAGTAGATGTCTATGAAATAATTTTTAATGTATAAGGAATATTTAAATATCTTCCTCACTTGCTCGTGTGGTGAATAAATTCAGCTAATACTTTTATTTGTATCTAACACTGACAAGAAACTTGAGTGTCTATTTTGCTTGCAATGTGCTATTCCCAATGATGCCTGTCAATTTTATTTTCAGTTATTTCAAATTACAGATTTCAAATACAACGGTAATGAACAGGGGGAGAGGTGGAGGAAAAAGTAGGGCTTTATATGAAGACAAATTCTTCAGGAAATCAGATTATAATATATACTATTTTTTTTCACAGTTTAAGTGACCAATTTGTAAAATCCTGACAGAGCAGTAGATTTAAGGAATAATTCACCATTTCATTGTCTACAAGCACAAATGCCCAATCTGATTACAAAATATGCTTCAAACAGCTGTTAAGGGTTCTTTGGTTCATTTTTGTTTCTAAGAAAGGGAATATTAATATTGTTGAATGTTCAAATTATGCAAGTGACATTCATTGTAGAACACAGTATTAATTACTTACTGAATCAACAAGAAGAACAAAAAGCAATTGTTCAATTCAAAATACAAGGTTGGAGAAATATATCTGTGTGTATATGTGTTTATTTTCTGTTACTCTAATATCCTACATCAAGAGACAAACCAGTATTCATCAAAATGAGCTAGTTTTATGGGAAATCAGTGCAATTCAGCATCCTTGCCCAAATTGGAGTAATTTAGATAGAAATAAATTATAACAGTGCTTATCTCAGACTTCTAAGCATGTGCCAGAAAGTGTTTATTAGCTGCGCCCAGGGGAGATCAGGACACTAAGAAATAACTGTATCTGAGTGGGAGCAGACAGCCCTAGTACTACCACAAATAGCCAAATAGCTCTGATCAATAAGGGTACTCATATTTTCAAGAGGAAGAAAATGTAAAAATAAATGAAGCATTGCAATTACATATGGATGCTCTAAAAATGAGTAAATAATTTTCTTCCCTAGTGGTTCCATTTACACTGAATTTGGGTTTATATGCTATTGTTTTCCAAAAAGAAAAAGAAAAAAAAAATAAACTCCAGAAACGTATTTAGGAAGTAGGTTGAATAGCTGTAGCAGAATCAGTCAATTCTTCCACAGCAGCATATTCCTGTAATACTCAAGCAATGTGCTTATTTTACCAATTAGCCAGTTTTATCAAAGGCAAATCTTTAGTGGTTGCTCTGTTTAAGTACCTGATATTACTGTAGGCATTTAGTACTTTTATTTTCCAAGCCAGCATTCAAATTTGTTCCATGTCTGATATCTGCAGTTCAGTAGCAATAGGAGAGCCAGTGTGATCCCAAATTTCATCCCAGGCCTTTGCTCATCTGGCATAGAGGTATCAGTGCACTATACAAAATTTCTAAAGTATACTTAATAAAACAGATAAGCTTTATAAATTTAAATAGTAGAAAATTCTGCAAGAATGGGAAATTTGGGGATTAGCTGTTGAACTTTCAAGTTGACAAAATAATAAAAAAAAATGATCAATAACATCAATCGCAGTGTTGTAAGGGAGCAAGTGTTCTTATACTTCACTGGTAAAAATGTATTTTTATAATGTGCAGGGTGATTTGGGTGGATTGAAAGTTGATCACTCAGAGCACAACACAAGCTTTACTTAAATCTTCTAGGAATCGGTTTCTTTTCTCTATGCACAGCTACATAGACATATAGGCACAAAGAAGACGGGTAGCTAAAGAGATGACAGACTGATAGACAAACAATAGAAAGATGATAGATTTCTGAATGGGAGCTCGCTAAATCAATCAATGCTATAGTTATAGATATAAAGAATTACAATGTTACATTAGTTATAGAACAATGATTACATTAAAGAAAATCATTTTGCTTCTTTCAAGGAATCTTTAAATATTACTCAGTGGGGAAACATTCCTCTTGCTGCCAGGTAAAATCTGACAAAAAACATTTATTTTATGTTTATATTTCAGAGAAATTAAAGTTATTATCAGTGAAGGAAATATAACAGAACAAGACGGCACTTCTGTTTGTTTGTATATTACCTTACAGAAACGGTCTCCTAGCTGACTTTCAGCAGATTAATCTACCCCATAGTTTCCAGGTTACTCTTTCATGATGCCTTTCCTATCTCAGGGAAATTTTTATATTGTTTCAAAGTCAAGGAAAAAGATAATCAGTTGATATTTTAATTCATTAGATCCAAACAGTTTAGTCATTAGATGTATAATAACTCTAGTTTTTGAAAAATAAAATTGCACATTTATTTCACTCAAATAACTGTAATTACTCTAATGGAATGTATGTGCCTGGTCGGCACTGTCCTTTCAAACTTGGAATTATGAGATGAATCCACCCTCATTTCTTATTATACCACACTTGTTTTTCGTTATAGAAACCAGTAAGAACCCAAGAACCCAGCTTTTCAAAAAAAGCGATACTAGCAGAAGCAGCACAAATCAATGTTGAAATTGTGAGCTACCTAAGGAACAACTTAGGACATAGAAAACAGGTGTGTCTGTGTGTCCCACAAAATTACCATTAAAGTCATTCCTATGAGGGCCTACCCTGGTGATGCAACAGGTTAGGACACAGCACTACAAGCTAGCCACAGCGGCTTCAGGGAGAGTTCGATTCCCGGCTGGAGGTGACCTACA
Source organism: Condylura cristata (assembly GCF_000260355.1). Lineage (NCBI taxonomy): Eukaryota > Metazoa > Chordata > Mammalia > Eulipotyphla > Talpidae > Condylura > Condylura cristata. The sequence goes on along the minus strand of NW_004567103.1, from coordinate 10,979,454 downwards.
TGGTGCAGCAAACATCTCCTGACCTGCCCGATGCTCCCCTCAGCAGTGTACTTCGTAGATCTGCCTGCTGGCTCCCCACTCTGTCTCTGGTGAAGGCTCTCACTGCCCGTGCACCTCTGGCTTTTACCTCAGTTCTGTATGCATAAATAACAAATACATCTTTAAAAAAAAAAAGTCATTCCTATGAGGTTCCTATGGTGCCTCTGGAATCTTTAGCACCCCGTTTTAAAAAATATGGCCTTATGTGCTCGCTTCGGCAGCACATATACTAAAATTGGAACGATACAGAGAAGATTAGCATGGCCCCTGCGCAAGGATGACACGCAAATTCGTGAAGCGTTCCATATTTTTACATGGAAGCAGCCCAGATGCCCAAAAGTAGATGACTGGATTAGAAAGATGTGGTACATATATACAATGGAATATTACTCAGCAACCGAAAAAGAGAAACACATGTCTTTTGCAGCAACTTGGATGGAGCTGGAAAAGATCATGCTTAGTGAGATAAGCCAGAAAGAGAAAGAAAATACCGGATGGTTTCACTCATAGCAGGAGTATAATGGATCAGGCGAGAAAATAACAAAAATAATGAACAACCATGTACCAGAGACTGCGGAGTGGGGAATGGGATCAAAAACGGGGGGGGGGGGGGAAGGGAGGGAAATGCACGGGACTATGGTGGTGGCACAGGGGTGATTTGGTGATGGGAAACCTGCGGGGATTACAATCGAGATGGAAAAAAAATGTGCAAAATGATGTAAAAATAAACTTAGTAATAAAAAAAAATATATGGCCTTATACACATTATTCCCTCCATAAAACTTCCTTAATTATTGTCCAAAGTAAGCTGAACTCCCCGGGTTTCTACATGACACCTTGGTATGTCCTCTAAGTCCATATGATAACTAATACGCTGCATTTTTCCCCCTCTAAATCTGCTAAGGATTGATGCACTTATTTTTATAAAATTATAGCTTCTTGGTCTTTTGACTAAGATCAAATATAATATCTGTTCTTATAAGTTTCATATTTGTGGGAGTACAAATTAAACTGAGAAAATTAGTGCTAAAATAATTATTTCTATAAAAATTATCAGTGTTTTAGAGATTGCAGTAAATGTTTTCATAGTCAATTATAAATCTTGAAACACGTGCACATATGGAATCATATCATAAAAGAACTAGAGTTCAAAAAAAAATATAGAACTGAAAATACAATATTAGGAAAAAAAAAATCACTTGCTGGATTGACTCAGTAAGAAAGGAGAAAACAGAGTCCAGGATCAGTAAACTTGAAGAAAGTCATTAGAATCTACACAATCTGCGCCACAGAGAAAAAAATTGCACTGTACAGAATTCCAGGGGCCTATTGAACAATAACAGAAGATTCAATATTTGTATTGTTATAGCTCCAGAGCTCAAGAGAAAGATAGCAAGCAGAACTGAAACATTATCCAAAGAAACAATGAATGAGAACTCCTCAGATTGAATGTAAGACACAAATGTGCATTGAAGAGACTGATCCCAACCATCCCAAAATAAACTCAAACTAATGTACATGAAGCCATATCATACTCAAATTAAACACAAAGAAAATATCTAAAAATCAGAACAAACAGAAATGTATAAAAATCAGAAATTGTTCAATAAATAAAATGATAGTTTATTGAAAAGGAAATGCAAGTTCAAATAAAAACAAACAAGTATCACAATATATTTTAACTGTTGGGGGTTAAGGGGCCAACAGAAATACCTGTCAACTATTAGTTTGACATTTGACAAAATTACCCTACAGGAATAGAAGGAAAAGACAGACATCTTCAGATGGAGGGAAGATAGAATTTAAATGGCACAGGATATGGGATGGAAAGACTTCACAGTTCATTGGCAGTTTTTGAATTAGTATTTGCCAGACCAAGTACATGAATTAGATCTATAAAAAAAAAAAAGGAAAAGAAAACCTCTTCATGACATTTATGTTCACATATTGTATAATATTCATGTTTATATGGCAAATTATATAGACATTTTATATGCAAATGTCTATATTTTAATATTCAAAATACCTAATCCTTTTTTTTTTTAATGATTGTTAACAACAATGAATCTCAATGTTGTACTAACTTCATTTCCTTTCTTTTAAATATCTGTCATGGGAAGAAAATTTCAATACATCAAGGGCATATGATGTGCTTAAATAATAGATAAAATAATAATATGAGTGGAGAGAAATTATAAAGAAGTCCACTTACTTTGACTGGTCTTAAATTATCTCTCTCTCACACATTTCTCTTTCATCTTCTCCTTCTCTTTTTCCTACCTTACCTTTACTCTCTCACTATCTACCAGTATAATACTCTTGCTTAACAGGGGAAAATGTCTCCTTTGTTTTCTTGATTCTACCTTTCTTTACTCACTCTTTTGAATTCAACAGGCACAGACAAAAGTTATATTTCTATGGACACTACTGAGAGTGAAATCCTTTTCCAGTCAAAATGATCTATCAGTATTCTTCTCTTGAACAGAGGCAAATGAATTGCCAGTGCACTTTTGAAATTGGAGCTTGAGTATATAGAAATTTAAATACAATTTTCATTTACACATGAACACTTCTCAACTAGATCTTTTCATGCCAGAGAATACATGCCAGGCAACATCCACATACTTTAGCCACTCAAGATGGCTTAATGAAAGAATTCTTCAAAGCTGATCTTTGAAAGATTTCATAGGTCCCATAAAACAGCCATATTTAAAGAAAAAAAAACTGAATATTTTAAGTGGATTAAAAAAAACATTTCTTTAAATGAAACACATTCATAATAAACAGGACCTTAGTTAGGATGAAACTGTTATCTAAGTTTTTCTTTTTAATTGGGTAAATTTGATAAAAATAAGGAGATGTTATTTTTCAAAAATAACTTTGCCCATGAAGCTCAAGGAAAGGCAATCCCACCCAGCATTTGTTCTTTGGCCAATAGACCAAATCATATATTGGCCTCATTCTAGTTATAACACTAAATCATGAAGCCACTGGTGCAAGTAACATGCTCTGGCACTTCCAAGCCCCCTTTGCATACAGTAGTTAATGAAAAATCCACTACTGTTCTGTATTGGTTCCACTTGATGGGTAAATAGCAGTGTCCTCAGAAAGAGACATCATAGTTATTTCAATAGGAAATCAGTTGTGAGTAACCAAGTTCATAAGCTGAAAAATAGAGATTATTTGCCTAACTCTTGTTTCTTTATGCAAACTTTATAGACATGTTTTGATTTTCACACTTTTGCTCAGTAAAAGAAACAGGGTCAGAAACACATTAAAAAAGCAGTCACTGCAAAGCTGAGACTGTTCATTTTTTCAGCTGGTGGATGGTAACTTGACTATTTACTTTCTCAAAATTCATCACTGTGACATAAGCAGCTATCTGAATGTATGCTTCATTTGTGATTTAAAAGGAAAGCCTTTAAAGTCATAAGATGAGTTGATGTGACTTTTATCCAGAGGCACTGAAATTGATTAAAAATGACATTTTAATGCGTCTGTCATTGTTTTCTGACTTATACCTAAAGTATGGACTTTATCCAATCAAAAGCTTTTCAGTCAATGTAATTATGATCTCATCTGCATAGTTTCACATTCAAGACCCTTGACATATTTTTCTTTGTTTTTTTTTTTTTCCCAAAATTACTACCTAGGTTGGTCAGTTTTATTAGTTTGATTGTAGTTGCTCAATTTCCAGTACATAAGACATAGTCCCATTCCCCAAATAAGAGTTAAAGCAATGAAATCTTAACCATAGGAAAATTAACATTTCCCATAGATTTCAAATATTGCCTAATTCGAAAGTTCAGTTCATGAGTACCGGAATGTAACAAATAAGTGATAAATAAAAATGTTCTGCAAGACAAATATTTTTTCCCATAATTTCTAATACACAAGAAATTATTTACCAAAATGTTAAGCATGTTAAGGTTCCTTCCCAAAGAGTATGTATATACTTATAGTAATCTTTCATGTAGATATTCCTTATCATAAATAAATGACTAAGCCTTATATTTTCATCCTATCTTAAGGTCACAGATAATTTAATATTTCATAAAAAGAAATAAAAGATGATTGGAAGCAACAACATGTGTGGCAATATAAAGTGTATATTGTGTCATTATCACCATAGCTACCACCATGTGTGCTCATGGCTTTCTTCGCCAAGTGGGATTCTAGACATTTTGTCTGTGCCATTACTTCATTGGCCTTAACAACCTTAGTGAGGAGTCATAGTCATTGTATTCATTTTGAAGATTAGGAAGACCAACTTGAGGTGCTGGAGTGATAGTGGCCACGCAATTCAGGACAAAGCTTGCTGGGATGAAGAAGAGGAGGGAATTGGGGCAGGGGGCATAAAGGTTTCCCTAGATTGTCAATTTTCTTTTCTTGGGCTAGATTTGTAGTAGATGCAAAAACAGGTATTGTATCATTCTTATACCTTATGATTATTCATAAACAATATTTTGCATCTACTCAATATTTAGAAATAAAGCCTGAGACAAAGAGAGGTTGGAGGTCCTTGAGAGAGTTTACACTACAGATATACTCTTACACTCATTTTGGGATTTCACTAAGTTTTCCTTTTCAATGTAGTGGCTAACTATGTCCTATACTTACTTTTTAATTGGTAGAGTGGTGTGTCTCTAATTTGAAAGTACTACAGTGGTTTTTTTAATGTAGGATGGGTACTTTGTTATAAGCATGGTGATTTTACAATATGCTCTAATAATAAAATGCTACATTAATTTTAGTTTAGTAGAAATTAGAAACTAGAATTAACACATTTTGTTCTTACAGAGCTGAAGTTAAGAAAGCCATATGGTCTAGACCATGTTAAAAGGATTCAGTTGGGTGGAGACGGACAAATAAAAATCTTTCTAGGGAACTGGATCTAGGTATTCTAGATGAGGAAATTTTGGAATGCATGGGGTTGAAGGGAACTACCCAAGAGGAAATATTTGAACTGACATTGTTCCCAGACTACTCAAACATTTAAAACACCTAACAGACCAAAAATGGGACCTTCAAATGATCAATAGGTCTCTTCCTCTACTCATATTGAAGGAAATAAAAATACTTGCTAGATAATTAACAGATGCTAATCATCAAGAGTTAAGTGAAATTTAACAGACATAATAATAATAATAATTGCAGACATAATAATTACATGTAACCAATTCAAAAGTACATTATGAATGAAAAAAAATAAATTTTGATTTAGTGATTGACTCAGTCCATGATGCAAAAGGATTGAAAATATTTGTCAAATTTTACATAGATCTTTATTGTTAATCATGCAAGAAAATGTGGACACATTCATTTTTTTAAATTTTAGCAAGTGTCCCATTTGGTTATAGTTGAGTTAAATGCAGACTCTTAGCCTCTCTGCTGGGAGAAAGCAGAAGGCCTCAGGCAAATCAGCTGCTCTGGCCAGATTTAGCATGATCCCAGAAAATAAAGAAAAAGCTTGTGTTAAAGCAGGTTCTGAGGCTATGTCAAGTGAGTCATCCCCTAATTACTACTGTGATTATTGGTCCCACTGCAGCATGAGTTTGAGTCTAAGGAACTCATTCCCTGCTTATGTCTTTCTTATCCTTAATCTCTGTTCAGAATAGTTAAGAAGTTTTTTCATTACATTTTTTATGGCTTTAGTGATGGAAACTTTTCTTTTTAAAGACAGGCCACAAAGACCCACCCTAGTGGCTCAGAGGTTAAATCTCAGCATTATGAAGCTATCCCAAGCCACTGTAGCACAAGTTCATTCTCCAGACAAGGAGCTGACTCACATGACTCTGCAGACCTCTCCCGTCTCACCTGCTGCTCCCCTCAGCAGGGTGTTTCAGTCAGTCTTCCTGTCTGTTCCCCACACTCTCTGGTGAATCCTCTCGCACTCTACACTTCTGGCCTATACCCCAGTTCTTGTGTGCATAAAAATCAATCTAAACAAACAAACAAACAACAAAAAAAGAGGCTATGAAAAACATTTGAAGTACAGGGTTAAGAGGGTGGAATGTAGAACTTAACAGACATTTCTAAATTGGTTTAATTGGAGAAAAAGTTTTTGTCAACTGGAATGGCGTCTAGGAAATCAGAAGAGTAAAGAAAAATCTTCTGAAATAAACCAAACATAAATTCAAAGGTTTCCTTCCTATTCAAAATAATAGAAATAAACAACAACAAACAAAACAAGGATGTACTTTTTCACTGCATAGTCTGACTGTAAAATTTGCTATTGAAGCTCTTGAATTTTAATTAATGTTCAACATTTAAATTAGATTATCAAAACAGTAATATATAAATTGTAGTTTATGGAACTGGAATCAAAATTTCCTAATTAAGCTGTAAACTAATCTCAAATAGTCACCCTGTTTATCTACATGAAAAGGAGTTTATGAATTTGGATAAATTAGCCATCAGAGTAAATATTTAAGTTTAATAATATATAAGAATGACAACGCTAAGCTGGTTAACTTTACGGATGTTTCAGCAGCTGCATAGAGACTGAATGAAGGTGGCTTAAACAAATACATTATTCCTTGCTCATGTACAGTGGGTAAGTACTCCACAGAGGTACTTCATATGGCTGTCCAGGAACTCAAGTTCCTTCTGAGTTGCCGCTAATGCCTGAATGTCCTCTGGGAGAGCATCAAAGTTGTCTCCATCCCACCACATTCTCGATTCCCATCACATGTCCATACCCAACAGAAGAAAGAGGGAAAGAGTGAGCAACTTTCTTTCAAGAATAGGCCTCAGAAGTTTCACACATCAGTCCCAGTGGATCACTGGCTAGAAATCGATCACAAGGCAAAATAAGCTAAAATATATATCCCATATATCTATATATGGGATATAGAAGTCTGTGGAAGAGCAACTGGTGTACTCAGTGAAGAGTACATTGTCTCTTTTCCTAAAAGGAAGAAGGGGAGAACAGCTATTAAGGTGGAATGATCAGTCTCTTCAAATAGAGTAGAGAGACCTTGACAAGACTCTTACTGTAGATTCCTCATTGAGGAAGTTAATGCTTTATTCAGCGGATATCATTATTTTTCCATGACCTACTATCAGCCTTCACTCATGTGAAGCCATCACAGCACTCAGTACACTCTCCATCATGCAAACATACCCTGGTATATTTTGGGGAGCCCTATCTTCTCCTAAATAAATCTGTCTCCACAATGTGGCTTTCCTACCTCCTGAAAATTTCACTTACTCCTTAAAGAAAGAAAGGGAGATTTTGAGCCATATTAAGTCAAATTTGAAAACTACTAGCTCGGTGATTTTAAACAAATGCTTCAATATCTTTAACTTCCCCTCTTTTTAAGTGAGTGGCATTACCTTCTTGCCTAAGATTTAGAAATAATATAGGTAAATCCCCTTTGAGTACAGGTATTATAGTATTTTCAGATGATCTTTATTTAATACTAAAATACATGTTATTAAATTAAGGACTGAGATAGTGCCAACTTTCAAAAAAATATATTTTAGATAGTGAGTTTTATGGAAACAATGCTTTCATTTAGCTTTATGCCTCCACTGTCACTTGTAAGGGTTTTGGATTTATTTTATTTGACTCTTTGGAGAATAAAACTGCTGCTTCAAATTTTTTAGTTTCCTTATTTTTTTTTAAGATTTATTTATTTATGCATACAAGAGCTGGGGTACAGACCAGAGGTTTGGGGTGGTGAGAGGATTCACCACAGACAGAGCAGACAGCAGTACAGGTGTATCTACTGAAATACACTGCTGAGGGGAGCAGCAGGTGGGTCAGGAGAGGTCTGCTGTGCCATGAGCGTCAGCTCCCTGGCTGGGGATCAAACTAGTGCTGCAGTAGCTTTGGATTGCTTCATAATGCTGAGAATTAAACTCGTGTGCCACCACTTTAAATCCTACAGATTAACTCTATGTTTGGGAGGGCAAATTTTCATGACAGTAACATGTTCTTTTTCTCTTCAAAATGTTTAATTAATTTAGAGTAGATTTAGTGTATAGAAAAATTGAGCTGAAAACACAGATTCCATATACCACTTCACATGGGCCCCACAATTTGCTGTACTATTAACATCTTGTATTGACATATTTGTTAGTTGATAAACTGATATGGATACATTATTAGTAACTGGAGACTATGGTTTGTATTAGTATTCACTATGGAAATTTTATGGGTTTTGAAAACAATGTGTAATGATTTGCATTTACCATTATAGTATCACACAGATTAGCTTCACTAGCCTATGTATCTCCTGTGATATGTTTATTCATCCTCCTTCACTTCCCCCCACCCCGACCCCGCCGATAACCACAGCATCACAATTTCCACGGTTTTAACCTTCCAAGAATGTCACATCATTGGAGTTACATAGTGTAGTCTTTTCAGGATGAAAAGACTTTCACTTGGAAATATCACTTAAGGGGCCCTTATTTCTTTTTATTGAGGTTTTTTTAGTTGCACCTTCGTATGCTTATCCATTTGGCTGTTGAAAGATAGTTTGAGTGATTCAAATTATGGCAAGTATACTTAAAGTTGCCATAATTATGCTGTGCAGGTTATTGGGTAGGCATTAGCTTTCAACTCCTGTGGGTAAATACCAAGAATTGTGATTATAGGTCATGCATAAAAGTATGTATTCTTCTGTCATGTTGTCTAATAATCCTATGATTTTTCATTCATCAATTTCCTATCCTACTAACCTTTTCTGTATGCTTACACATAACTTATGACATTTTTCATGATGAATATTCTATAGCAGAAATATTTCTGATGTGTCAAAAATACAATTCAGATAGAGCAGATTGCATCAAGTTTGGGGTTAAGGTACTTTTCCTAATATGTTGAAATATTTTTGAATAGTTTAGGAACTTTGCATTTCATACAACTTAGAATGTTTGCTGACTTCTAAACACAAATCCTGTCTGGGTTTAGATTGGGGTTGAGAATTGACAGTTTTCATGCACAAACATGGTGACTTGCCATCGTTTAGGTCTTTCAATTTCACTCAAAAAAAATGTTTTGTAATGAGGGCCCTCCCTGGTAGCGCAGCGGGTTAAAGCACTGCACTAAGAAGCTTAAGCCACCTCCTCATGAGTTCGATTCCCGCTTGCCCCGGAGGAGATCCACATGGTGCGGCAGACCTCTCCTGACCCGCCCGCTGCTCCCCTCAGCAGTGGACTTCATCGATCTGCCTGTTCTGCTCCCCACTCTGTCTCTGGTGAATCCTCTCACCCTCCGCATCTCTGGCCTGTACCCCAGTTCTATATGAATAAATAAAAAAAATTCTAAAAAAAAATGTTTTGTAATGAATGTACAGGTCATATAAAATATACTGTCATTTATTTTTAAAATTTCAAATAAATGTTATTGTAAAATATAGTTTGTTTTAAATTCTGATTGTGCATTACTAGTACATAGGACTGCATGAGGATTTTGACCTTTTATTTTCAAACCTTACTAAACTCTCATTAGTTCATAAATATTTGGAATTATAGATAATATTTCAATCTACCTCTATCTATCTATCTATCTATCTATCTATCTATCTATCTATCTATCTATCTATCTATCTATCTATCTATCTATCTATCTTTCTATCTAGTTCTTCCTTTCTAAACCTGGACATTTTATTTCTCTTCCTGGCTTTCTTGCACAAGGCTACGACCTCCAGTAAAATGATCAGTATGAGTGATACCAATGATCATTCTTTTTATTGTTACTATTAGAGGGAAAATATTAGTCTTCCTACCTTAATCAGATGTTAGCAGAAACTTTTTGGCAGCATCTCTTTATTAGGTTGAATAAAGTCTGTCTTGCTCATAGTTTGCTGATTTTTTGTTTTATCAGAAATGCATGTTAATTTTTTGCGACATGCTCTTTCTGCTTCCATTGAAATGATCATGTGATTTTTAGAGTAGCTTAGTGTGGTAAATTGCATTAAACAATTAATTTTCAAATGTTAAGCCAACTTTGTATTTCTGGGAGAAACCCCACTTGTCCATACTATATCTTTTCATGTAGCATTAAATTTGAGTTGCTAAATTTTTGTTTTTGAGGGCTATTCACCTATACTGTGTTGATAATATCCTTGATGGTTTTGGTATCAGGTTCCTGTTGCCACCTTACAATATATGTGCATGCTGGACTATGGTGGTGGCACATGGGTGATTTGGTGATGGGAAACCCAAGGGGATTGCAACTGAGATGGAAAAAGGCACAGCATGATGTAAACATGAACTATTATATTATTTTATTTTAAAGATTTATTTATTTATGCATACAGAACTGGGGTACAGGCCAGAGACAGAGGCTCTGGGTGGTGAGAGGCTTCACCAGAGACAGAGTGGGGAGCAGAACACACCGCTGAGGGGAGCAGCGGGCGGGCCAGGAGAGGTCTGCCACGCCATGTGGTCACCTCCCGGGCAGGCGGGAATCGAACTCATGAGGAAGTGGCTTTAGCTTCTCAGTGCAGTGCTTTAACCCACTGCACCACCAGGGAGGGGCAATTATATTATTTTAAAAAAGAATATGTGTGCATGTTTTATAGTATGTGTGCATGTGTATGTGTGTGTTTATGCAGGCATTGGTGTGTGGCAGAATTCACCAGTAGAGTCAGTCATCATTTCATTCAGCATGGTGCGGAAAATTTTCAGAAAGACAACAGATGTTGAGAACTATTATCTTTGTTCTTTCAAAACCATGTTTTTGAATAACCTCAACTTGATTAGTACCTGCAATTTGGGGCAAAGTCCTTATAGAATTGCAAATAGGTGAATAAGTAAGAAAATTATGTTTTGAAAAGGGAAACTTGAAATAATCCAGAGGTGTCAGTAAGTGGAGAAGAAAATCATATAGGGGATTCGTTGCCTGTTTCAGTTTTGCCAAAACTGACCACACCTTTTAAAATATTTAGTAGTAAGTAATCTACTTTTTTTTTTTGCTAGTGGTTTTTTTTTTTTTAATTTTTAATATGGGTTGAGATAACTGGCTTTACATCAATGGATTTTGAAAGTGGAGTATCCACCTCCTCCACTTCCAGGTGGGGTCATTTTTTTTAAAGGTTTATTTACTTATTTATGCATACAAGAACTGGGGTACAGGCCAGAGGTACAGGGGCTTCACCAAAGACAGAGTGGGAAGCAAGACAGGCAGATTGTGAAGTGCACTGCTGAGGGGAGCAGCGGAGAATCAGGAGAACTCACCATGTGGGTCTGGGATCGAACTCCCACTGAAGTGGCTGCCACTAGCTTGCAGTGCTACTTCCTAACCCATTGTGCCACCAGGGAGGGGCTCAGGTGGAATCATTTAATTTAATTAGTAGTTAGTTTCATGGATTTGTTTGCTTTGATAGAGTTCAGTGTATTCTTTTAATTGGCATTGTTACTGCCAAATGTTTTGTATCCATTTCATGGTTGTTCCTCTACAACATATTGATTTGTTTCAAATTTAGAATTATATTTTCATGTGAGTTACTTTAGATATACCTAAAGCTAACTTCAATGATTCAGTGAAAGTAATCAACGTCATAGTAAAATTTCCCCATCTACTTAGTAAACAAAAAATGCACTTAGTGTTATTAGTAAGAATGTTTGGAAGATCAAAGTCTTGAGTGAGATTAAAACAATAGGTTATAATCTCTTCTTCCTGTTGTTGGGAATTACTTGTCCTTTACTTTCAAATTAGAGTCTAAGATGAAATAGAAAATGTTAATTGATTCTTAAAGTGAACTTATTGAAAAGCAATAGAATCTAATTCTAAGATTAAAGTGTAATGGGATGTCTGTGATCTTCTCCCCTCATACAACATCATATGAGAAAGTATAGGACTAAAATTACAAGCAATAAATATTCATATTATGTTAGGACTCAATGTGTTAAGATTTATAATTAGTAAGACAAAATAGTATCAAAGACTATGATTTTGCCTCCTATTACAAATAATATATTTTTACATTATAGGAAAATGTTAACCTTCTTTATACACTATGACACAAACAGACTATATTAATTATTCTGTTCTTGGTGCTTCAAATAATACTAGCCACTAGTCTTGAAGGTCTATAACAACCTCTGTGAAGATACATTTCCCTATCTTTTCTCTTTTATAGATCCTAGAACTTTACAAGGGCAAGCGGCAGAGTGTTTGAGAGTTTTATCACGGATATCTTACATAGAAGTTATGTATGAAAAGTGTTTTAGTTTTCTATTGCTACATAAAAAGTTACCACCAAAACTCACCTTAAAACAGGAGAAAAATCATATACAGATTCTAAGGATGAAAGACATGTCTGCCTAGTCAGGTGATTATGACTAAGAGTCTCTCTAAGGTTGGCCAAGGTGACGATTATTTGAAGAGTTGACTGGGACCAGCGCACACGTGTCTAGGGTTCACTCACACTGCAGTTGTGTGCAACTTCCACTTCCTTGTCACCTGTGTTCTCCATAATGCTGCTTGGGTTCCCTCAAAAGGAAGCTGTTGGTGTCCCCCAACTCGCTTGGGGTGAACAATGCAGAAGCCACAATGTCTTACATGAGCACATCACTTCCACAGTGTTCTGTTGGTCACCCAGACCAGCCCTGTTTGGTCCCCAGGGAAGAAACTTGGCACAAAGTCATGAATACAAGGAGCGTTGGGAGTCATATTGGAACTGGGCACCACAAAACTGGGGGTACATATAGTGTGAGGATATTAATCTTGTTCACATTATTTTCTTCTCCTTTACCTTTTTCATTATTACAAGACTTTGTAATCAACGTGGGTCATGTATTGGCCAACTGCACATCAGCCCCAGTTTCCCTATAGAGGAATTGTTCAAAGGACAAACAGACCTATTCATCTGCAATGAAAAATATGAGAGATTTTTCCATGCACAAAACACTTGAAAAATATTGATTCAAAACTAAAAGAATCCACATTTAAGCACTATTGTTTACTACTTTACTAGGAAAAAAAAATCACAGTGATAACTTTCTATTTTATTAGTAATATTTTCTTAAACTTAGTTAGGGATTTTGTATGCTTGATTAGCATGAATGAAGTCTCCTAATAGGGACTTCATACATGTGTGTTTTTGAATACTCTATAATAAAATGGTCCTTTCAAATATTTTTCAGTGTGATTTATGAATCACCGGAATCACTAGCAATGCTTATTACAAATGGGGGTTCTTAACACCTACACCTCTAAATCCTATTGAGTCAGAATTTTTTGATGGGGTTTGGAATACACATTTTAGCAAGCTCTGAGATGATCCTCATTCTGCTGGTTTTATCATATACTTTTCAGAGGAGCAAAATCTCATTCCCTGTGTTTGTTCTTGTCATGATCCTTCAGGGGTGAGATTTCCTTGAGGGGTTTTGTGCTCTTTTTGACTAAGTACCCATACTACAAGAGCATAGTGTAGACAATGGAGCTGAGGAGAACCACAGGACTGCCTATGTGTAGAGTCGTTGGCAAATTGCCTCCCTCTGGGTGGGGGGGAGAAGAGTCTGAAAGCCAGGATTATGGTACATGTCTAACAAGGCAATACAAACCTCACCTCCATGTACTTTCTGAAAACTCTTAAAATTGAAATGTTTTCCATTTTTCTTTAGTGGAAATAATAAAATATCTTTGAATAAACAGTTTCATCTGTTTCAGAAAGTTGTGTGTTTATCTCAGTGTGCCCAATCAATGAATTCCACAATGTTTATAATTTTTTTTTACTTACATAGGGCAATCAAAGGCTAAATTTTAAAGGATTTGGAAATGTCAACTTGTAATACAAGCTGGTTGGCCCCAGGCCCTGAGATCAGAACCATAACTCACCATGTTTACAAATCATATCATTTGGTTGAGTGTGCTGACTGTAAACTCACCGATAATTATAGTAGAGCATGAATTACACTCAGCTTCTTTCCAATTTTTCCCCTGGTGTCTGAACTGTCATGACATATGAATTCTTCCTTGGCCCTCAAATCACACAGAGGGCTTTCCTCAAAGCTAATCTTGAAATCAATAGGCAGTGAGGCTTTCAGATAAAATATAGAATCACTATAGACATTTAAAGATGGATAGCAAATAATTTCACCAAATGAATCCTCTATGTTAGTCCATGCAGAAGTACACACATCTATGATCTTTAATATAAAATATAAAAGTATAGCATTCTGTTTGGTAATTTATACATTGGAAAGTAAAAGTCACTTTTCTTCATGCTGTTAATTTTGCCTTTTCCATTTCTTCTCAACCAATTTGTGTTCAAAGAGGCACAAATGTGTACTCTGAGGACAGAATGGAGACTTATTCCTTCTCAGTCTCATCTGTTTTCCCTTTTGTCACCCACAACTTTTTTTTTTTTTTCTGTCTCTTGTCTCTCTCCAATAATTTAGCTTACAAAACTATATTGTCATTTTTATTTGGTTTATCCTAGATATGCTTACTTTAGGACAAAGAACTGGAAGGTAAGTAGCTTGTAAACTTTCTAAGTTAAGTGCTCCCCAATTCCATTCTGCACAATTAAGGGATGTTGAGGTCATATATTGCTATCAAACTTGTGGCCAAAGATAGAGTGATTTTGGCCACTTTCATAAAGTTGAGACACCTCTTATCTACTAATTGCCCAGGACCCCAGAAAGAGTGGACTTAGTCTTAAATCATTACATTCTCTTTGGATCATATTGCTATACATACACATATAGCTGGGGATGAAGACACAGCTACAAGTATCTCCATAATTGAAAGGCTAATACATGCATAAGATGAAAGTACAAAGGAAGAGGATAAAGCAGATGATTTTTTTTGTTTTAATTACATGTTAGCTAACACGTTGAACTGTACAAATATATGTGTGTGTGTGTGTTTGTTTATGTGTATGTGTACCTGTGAAGCATGTACTTTCTACTGATATATTAGTGAGAACTATCAGCACCATTTTTCTGGGTAGCTTTCTTTGATCTATAACTTTTGGCAAGGTCTTCATAGACTTGCTACTGGATAGAAAATCTAGTTGAGGAAGGGCGCCTCAGGTTGGAGAGAACTAAAAAGATAAAAGTTTGGAAAAAAAGTTAATAAAATTTAAGGTGAAAATAATGGCACCTTATTAAAATTTCCTAGAAAGTGATATGCTTTTGAAATGGTATATGTGTAAACACACACACATATGTTTACATATATACATACACATGCAAACTCAATACTGGGAAGGTGGGAAACAAATTATCGCAAAGAATCAAGTTTTACCTTCCTTCTATTCCATAACAGTGTAGATTTTCTCATCAGTTGGCAGAACCAATTTGGGAAGTCCATTGTAAGAGGAGTAATCTCAAAATCTAGCAGGTCACATTTCACATAGTTCCTTCTATTTCCATTCCCTTGTTACATGAGGCAAAACTTCTCAGGGGCCCAGGGAAGCTAACTGATGGGAACAGAATATATATGCCAAGCATTTCTATGGTCCTTAAATTCATTGTTCCCAAGGTCCCAACATTTGTCAAGGACTGAGATATTTCCTTCCTTCTATGCAGGCATTTTATAATCTGTTTTCTTTCTCAGGGGTCAACCTAGTGTTAATTATAATGTGTAAGAATTTTGTGATTTTTCCCCATGTCCCAAATCGCTTTACAAACAAACGCTAATTGTCCTACACTATATTATCAGTGTAAAATGGGCACTTCATTACATTTTATTATGCCATTTATTTACATGATGCAGAACGCTGACACACATTTTTAAAGTACTTTATCTCAAGAAAACCCACTGGTGGATTTTTCTTTCTTAGGTTGAAGCTACTTCATATTTGATTATTAGCTGGGTTGTTGAAAATGCCACATGTTTCTTTGAATTTAATATCACTCCATTACTTTGGTTTTCTTTTTTATCTATAGGAATAAAATATGATAGCAATGCTCTATAAGAACATTTTATGAATATTGATATTTTTCAAAAATATGTGCTTATTTTTCAGGTCTACTATAATGAAAATAGGGCTGAAGCTTCTGGTTTCCTTAAAATAATCAATGAAAATATCAAGACAAGGCATAATGTCAAGTAAGTCCAATAATCAGATCACAGCTAATGGCTAAAAAAATCATGAGGTTGCAAAAAATTAAGTTTTATGTCTGTTCAGGTTACTAAACAAAGGGCTGACTGATCTTCAACCAAAGTGAAAATAATCTAGAATTTATTGTCTACTCCATCAAGCTTTCCGAAAGGTCATCTAATTAACATTCTGCATTAACTCTACTCTTCTCCTTGACCCCAAACACCAAAATTATGCTGCAACATATTTTATTTGAAATTCATAGTAATTATGAATACAGATAAACAGAAGGCTGGAAAACAAAGCAAGTAGAAGAACTGGTCCCCTTACACTGAAAACATCGGAACAGACAAGGACACTGACTTAAGGACAAGATGGACGCTGTGGAGAGATTGGTATACTCTGTTAGAGACAAAGGCAGGGCAGGTTCAGAATCCTTAGCGAGGATTCATCAGACATCAAGTGTAAGACTAGTCTCAGGACAAAGACAGTCCTGAGTCTGATAGTGATTATAAAGTAGTGATTATAAAGTGATTTACTTTAGGCCTATTGCAGAGTTGGATGCACAAATAAATTGAAGAAGATGCTGATATTAGAGAATATAGATCCCTGTGAAATATGTTTCCTATGTTTTCTTTTCCTGATGGTCCAAATTCCACCACTATTGATCATTTTCAAGTTCGTAGTTGCTACAAAATCCCCCATGTTGGGCACATGGGAGGGGCAAGATAAATAAAACGTTCATCAAAAAGTCCATGAAATATTAATAAGAACCTACAGCTTGGACCCTCCCTGGTGGCACCACAGGTTAGGATGCAGCACTGTAAACTAGCTGCAACTGCTTCATTGTGAGTTTGATCCTGGCCCGGGAGGTGGTCCACACGGCACAGTAGACTTCTCACCCTCTGCTCCCCTCAGTAGTGTACTTAATTGATCCGCCTATTCTGCTCCCCACTGTCTCTGGGGAATCCTCTCATTGTCCCTGCACTTCTGGCCTGTACCCCAGTTCTGTATGCATAAATAAAAAAATCTTAAAAAAGTAACTTCAATAAATTTGTGTTAGAGGAGAAAGCGATATAAGCTTGACTTTATTTTTACATTGAATAAACACTTATTGACTATCCAGTAGTGAGTAAATGGGTTGCCATAAAAAATTGCATTGTGTTAACAGGGGGGAAGATAAAGCTAAAACACAACTCAAGCCCCAAAGAAGCCTTAACTTTATAATTCTTTCCTAATTTCACATAAAAAAGCCAAATGCAAAGAATATATAACTTCTCCATATTGATTTATTAGTTTCTAGTCTTAGCATTCAGCCCCTATCCTTCTCCCCACCTAGAAATCATTCCCCTTTGATGAGTCTGAAACAGATAACATACCTCTAGGCATTCCCAATTCATGTCTACTCAGCCCTTTCAATCTTTTATCAAGTTTGTCTTCCAAGATCTGAATCTATCTTTCTCATCAAAGAATGGATAGAGGTTAAATGGAGGTGGGGGCCAGTGGTATTACACGTGTTCCCTCAGAATATCCTCCCTATGAATTCTTTTTTGAGCCCTTCTTCCAACTTTTTTTTTTTTTCAGCAGCTGTATTTTAAAGAAATGTTTAAGGTTCAAAACAAAATTTAAAGGGAAACATAGCCATTTTCCAAATGTTGCTGCTCCCACACATGCAGAATCTGCATATTATCAACATCACTCAAGAGGGCACTTTTACCAAGGGGCAGCCTACACTTGGCACATCATAGCCAAACACAGTCCATAGTTTACCTGAAGGTTCACAGTTCATGTTTTATGTTGTATGGGTTTGAATACATATCTGGTGACGTATAAGCATCATAATGAGAGTAACTGAACTGCACTAAAAATCCTCTGTGTTCTGCCTCATTATTCCTTGACTTCTAAGCCCTAGAAACTACTGAACTTTTTATTGTCACCACAGTTTTGCCTTTTCTAGAATGTCACAGAATCAGAAACAGTATATAATTTTTCAAATTGCCTTATTTCACTTAGTAATACAAACATATGTTTATCCTATATCTTTCATGATTTGATAGCTCGTTTGCATTGATTGCTAAGCAATATTGCCTATTGCTGGATGTATCCCATTTTATTTATCCATTCACCTATTGAAGAACATCTTGGTCGAATACCTTTTTTGAAAATTATAACTAATGCTGCATATACATAATTGTGCAGGTTTTTGGGTAAACAGAACCAAGGAGTGTGTTTGCTGGATTATATAAAAAGACTGTGTTTAGTTTTGTAAGAAACCACCAAGCTGTTTTCCAAACCAAGTATATCATTTTGTATTTACTAAAGAAATATATGAGAAGTTCAGTGGTTCCACATCATGGTTAGCATTTGATGCTGTCCACTTCTGGATTTTAGGCATTCTAACAGGTATGTAGTTATATTTCATTGTTGTTTTAACTTATCCTATTTTTAGATGGATACACCCATCCTTTATTTTCGATGTAGAAGAGGCTTTACAAAAA
This sequence comes from Condylura cristata, assembly GCF_000260355.1. NCBI lineage: Eukaryota > Metazoa > Chordata > Mammalia > Eulipotyphla > Talpidae > Condylura > Condylura cristata. Next base: position 10,960,907 of record NW_004567103.1, on the reverse strand, counting down.
AGGAGGTTTTCTGAGTCAGAGTCCTTTTGCTCAACATGTCATGCATCCACTTTTTGACCCTCACCAAGGCTAAACCCTTGTACAAACCCTAGGTTGTAACTTAGGCAGCAAATTGCTGACAACTTCTTAAAATTCTGTTGGAGGAAGGGACTAATGCCAGTAGCCAAGTGCAACTTGCTTGTGTCTTTCCAGATAGAAAGTAGGCCATTTTGTATCTAATTGAATATAACAGCACAAGTGTTGATTCCAGGGTCTAGAGATGGCTAATTGAGCATAATGTTTTGTCTCTTATTCTTCCCTTCCTTCGCCTTTGTAAACTTCGCTATGAAGAGGATGACACACAATACTACTGCTAGTTACCAATCAGTCATGGGCATGCAAGTCAATAAAAATGCCCTGTAAAGTGGCACCAAGTGGAGCAGAAAGGAGAAACAACCACTTCAGACCATAGCAAGTTAAAATTCAGTTCTCCCCCACCCCAAATAATAAGACTACAAAATTAGAGATACAATATGACCAATTTGATTTAAAAAGTTAAATTAAATTAAAAAAAAAAAAAGCCTAATGTTCCTTAATCAGTCAGGTCAAAATCCTGACCTCTAGAGGGTAATTCTGAAGCATTCTTCAACTTCCACCAGAAAGACAATTCTGTCTGGACACTTTCACTTTTCTTTTGGGGTTGAAGAGATTTAACCCCCAATAAAACCTAAGACTCATCTGAGAAAATTTAACTATCTACCTACTAACATTATGTTACAATGAATGAGAATGGAGGGAATGACTGAAAAGGTTAATTGCGGGAGGGGGCTTGGAAGGCCCATGTTTGGACCAAAGCAGTGCCCTCCCATGAAAGAGAGACAAGGTAGAAAATGGAAAGCTGTGACCCATGTCCTTGTCCACTCTTCGTTCAGTGAATACAGAGCAAATATGTGTAGGGGCAATACGCTCAGACTTACATGGGGATGTGCACAGTATTGACTGGAGTGATACAGATTCAGGGGGTAATATCAGGATTTTGAAAGTGCAGGGGGGCATGCTGGATAGGACAACTGGATATAAAAGAAACATTCCCAAGGACAAAAGTCTAGAAACATTAGATATGTAACAGTTTACAAATTCATTGTATTTTCTTGTGAATGCAATTAGGCAAAGAATGTTTAGAAAAATTGAAAATGTTGATTAAAGAAATTGGTATTTATGTATTTCTAGGAGCCTTAAGCTTTTGTTTTAGCACTTATATAATTCAAGTCAAATGTTTTGTCAAACTTCTTCATTAATTCCTTTCCAGCATTAATTTCTCCAGCTGACTAGTGTTTCTGTGAATTCCTTGGAGGTCTCCCTTTCTCTCCCAGAACCACAAGTTTAAAGCTCAGCCCAGGCATCAGTGTAAAGTCAAATGACTGAGCTCTAGCCAATGTAACATGGGTAAAATACTTTGGGTCTACCCAAATCAGTGGAATAAAGAGCAATACCATTTACCATACACATGTAAAAAACAGATCAACAACAACAATAAATCTGCATAATCCTCTACTCTCTCCATTGGTGCAAACTGTCATTTTCCTTCCAGCCTAATATTTGTAGCCACATGCTAAAGGTTTGGTCAGCTTGAATACCTGTATTTCCCACTCCAGCTGTGCATTGCCCTTTTGTGGAGGGGGTAATAAATCTCTACTTAAAATCTATTGGGGCCTGTGTGTAATATGGTTTTGTATTTTTTCTTAAATAATCAGGTATCCTATTGATTCACAGTAGAAACCACTTCTACTTTCTTTTCTGTTTGAGAATGACAGAAGGGAAGCCTTACCTCCTTAAAGTTCAACCCAGACCGTATGGATCTAAAGAGCTAGCATCTCATTTGTGTTTGCTAAACCACCTACAAATAGCATTAGTCATTAGTGTGAGGCAATAGTGACTGGTCCCACCTCCCTTGGCAGAGACTGGTCTCTGACAGCCTTTGCAATCATGTGATAAGACCCCTCGCTTCATCACACTGGGATTCAACTTCAAAGACATCATGACCACAGTGACTGTTCTGGGGAGGTCATTCACACCAGGCAGTAGAAGTCATTACACAATTTTAATGGGATTTTACAACATACTAATGAAGTGAGGAGATTGCTTCTTATGTATTTCTTCCCCTAGGTTTTAGGGAAATGAGAGAGCAAGGGTAAAAAGGGCTTGTACTTATTATCTGAATACTCTGTTCTGAAAGCTATGGGACAAGAGAAACAGCAGGAACAAGCATGGCTGAAAAGAAAAGACTTTATTCAAATGTGTATCTATAGCAAAAAGAAACATCAACAAAAAGCACCACCTGGTTTCCAATTCTGAATCACGAGCACATGTAACAGAAGGTATCTGAATGATGAGCGTCACGGGGAGTCATGAACACATTCAGTCAAACAGAACAAACTTCAACCAGGAGATGGAGAAAATGCCAAATCAAGGAGAAATTGCAAAAGTCACTCTGGTGATTCTATTTTTACAGGATAATTAAAGCAATTTAAGGAAACGATGGGATTAAGAGAGAGAAACCGAGAGGTCATCTAATCCACCAGTTTTTCAAAAGCCAATTCTCTCATCTCTGTGGGTCTGAAATAGTGTTTTCACAACTAAATTAGGAAATAACTGAGTTCTAATAAAGTTCTGACATGGACTCTGCTCTTTACCCTATCATTATGATCTTCTTAATTTTTAGGCTAAATTATTATTTATTTAAAGGAATTTTAAAGAAATCCCTGATGCCTTTATTGATTATTGGATTTATGTTTGAGCTTTTCTTTTTTTTTTTTTACAGAATAAAATAACTCTTTGTTACTTTATATTGTTAATTGTACTAGTTTCTGAAATTCTGATAGCCATTTAGCTAATTCAATCCCTGTCCCCAAGAAGGACTTATTTAAACCCTAAAACATATAGAATCCTATATCAGATGGATTTCAGAAAAGAAGGAAGCTTTTTAATATTCCTGGATATTAGAAATGTTCTCTTACCTCTAATATTAATGCCTCGATGAGGGTTAAACTATAGAATTTTTTCCACATAGAAACTTAGAGTTTGATGAGACATTTAAAAGCATCTAACTGAGTTCTTCTTTTTTGATGTAGACATGGAGATGAAGGCACACATGCCAATCTAGTCTAGTAGAAACTAGGTCTGCATTAAGTAACTGGGTAATTCTACAAATGTGTTCTTTGAACTTTCATGCACACTCTTCCCTATATACCCCATATGGGTTCCTTAATTAACTACCAGATTCCATTTGTCAAGCAAAACCTTTTCAAGTTTTAGCAAAGTTTCATTTAATCTGAGTTTTACCTAGACTCTCCCTCTTATAAAAATAAAAATTGCATACCATCTGAACATGAACATTAATTGTATCCTGTTATATGCATCCCGTGCAGAGAAAACATATGAGTCTAGGAAATGTTTGCCAACAGGGGGATTCACAATGCCAATGGTGGCAGCTATAACTGTGATCCTTGGACTTCCATCAAATATAGAGAAAACGGGGAGCTGAACTAATTTTTTTTTCTTAAAATAGCTTGTATTTTGGAAAACAGCAATTTCTATTTACATGGCGGGTACACAAATTAGAGCAAGATATGGGAAAAATGAGTACAGTTTTTTAAACATTGCATATGATAGAATTCCAAGAGTTTACAGGAAATTGAGTTCCTCTAAAATGCAAATCTGTGTGGCTGGCAGTTCTGAGTCCTTAAAAGACAGACATTTTTATTCAAGATTTCCAGAGCCCAGTTTCCCTACATGTGTATATGTAAACATGGCCCTGTGGTAAGAATATTAATTTGAGACAGTTGATGTTTACAAATTAGAAAGGACATAGTGGAAAATATGACGTGGGGGCAATCAGATTGACACAGAAAGTTAAAGGAGTGATTGCTGCTAAAATGTTAGCCCTATTACTTCTCATCTGCCAGAAACCAAAGAGAGGATGTGTCCCCAGGATTTGCTCAGCTGGGAGGACAGCATTGTACCTGGCCTGCTTTGAAAATTGGCACTGAGGCTGCTGGTCGATCACACTTCCACATTCTGACATTTACAAAATTTGCCTCTGTGGAGTATACTATTGGCATGAAGTCAGTATCAAAGAGATAAACCTTTATGCTATCATTCATTCACATGCATTTGTGTCTTCAAATGTCTAACAATGTGGTTTCAGTATTACTCGTCTCTATCATACATTTACCTCAATGAAACTTTGTTCTTTATCATATTATCCAGACACATGTAGACATCTCAAGGATCTTTCCTAACCCTGGCTTACCCATTCTGCCCTAGTTGTTTCAATTTCCTTGCTCTCCCCGGTTCCTTCAAATGAGTCCTTTCCTCTGACTATCTTCTGCCTTAAAGTGATACCTGATGAATGCATTTTAATTCATTCCTTCCAGTCTGGTCTACCTACCAAGATCAAAGCTTCTAGTCCCCTCTACAGCTGCTCACCATTCTCTCTCATGTCTTGTTATTCTTCTCTTTCTTAATTATCACTCTTATTCTTCTGTTCACAACAACTTTTGCAATCTTATTTTTTAAGCTTTTATTTATTTATGCATGCTAGAGTTTGTGAGCAGGCCAAAGGTGTGCAGAGGTGAGAGGATTCACAAGAGATAGAGTGGGGAGCAGAACAGGCAGATTGTCTGAAATACACTGCAGAGGGGAGCAACGGGCAACACAGGGGAAATCTGCTACATCATTTGGGCCACCCCCTTGGCAAAGGATCAAACCCCACTGTAGTGACTGCTGATAACTCTATTGTGGTGAGAGTTAACCCCTTGCACCACTAGGGAGGGACCCAAGCTGTTGCAATCATAAGGAGATACAGTTTATTTTCTTTTTGACCCCTTTAAACCTCTGTATTAAGCAAAAGCATGCAAATAAGTATGTATGTCATTATCTGTGCCTGAATTTTTTCATCACATTGGCTATGTAACTGAAATGCCTATGAAAACTCCACTAGGGTGCTCACTAGAGTCATATGCATGTAAAGTAACATGGGATCAAAAATAACATTTGGTGTTTTGTTTCAGAACTGAACTTTCTGCTCTCAGTTGACTCATTTGCTAAGCAAGGTAAAAGTACTGAGGGACTGAGTAGTTTGTTTTGTTTTGGGTAACAGTTTTGCCTTGAGGCAGAGAACTACAATAGATCTAATGGGGTAGAGAGAGCACAGTCTTAATTCCCAATCAATTATCCCTATGCCCCTGTGTGGCCGCACCAGCAATGCATAATTAAGTGCTCATGCTAGGAAGTTTGAAAGACATGTGTTTTTTTTCATTTTTTATTTAATTATTTATTTTTTTTTTGGTAATGAAATTCATTATACTTAAGGAAAAATTCAGACTTTTTTGCCAAAATTATTTAAAAAGAAGGAAATATTATTCGGGAATACATACCATCTTTTAACATGTAGACATCAGCATCTGTCATAGTATTTTCCTATTTCTGTTCAAAGTTGACTGCTTGGTGTTGTGATTTCATGGAGTTGACATCACTGAGCTATTCAGTGAGTTGAATCAAGAGATGGGAGTCATGGGCTCATATTCTTTAGCTTTTGTAACCAAGCAAAGTGAAGAGCACATGAATTTGTGTGTGTGTGTGTGAGATGTGTTTTGTTTTCTAGCTGCTTTACTCTTGGATAAAGATAGCTGATGAGTGGAATGTAACTGAAACCACAACTTTTGCCAATTCATCCTCTCTTTGCTTATAATTCTACTGAAAGAGACACAGATAATATAGTTCTACCCAGGGTATAAGAAGCACATGACAAAAACATTCACTCTGGAGTCAGATTACTGAGCTCAAAGCTCAGCTCCAGAATCTATCATCAGTGAACCTTTAATCAGCTACTCTCCTCTCTGAGCTTCAGCATACTCATTTCTATAATGAAGAAAACAGCTCCTGATTATTACTGTGGGATTAAATAAATAAATTGATATCTACAATGTACTGTCACATGAATGTGAATGTGTCTTTGCAGCTATTACTACAGTTCATTTTTCCGGAGATAGAAAACATTGAGCTAACATCAAAAATTAATAATTCCATTGTTTCTGTAGGAAACTGGGAGCTAGAGGAACACTGAACCAAAAAGGAGATAAAATAAGTAAGAAGGAGGAAAACAAATACTGGGTGATTTCACTTTTTCATGGAAAATAGAGAAACCCATTAAAACAAAACAAAAACACAAAAAGGAAGTGACCAAACAAAACCCTAGAAAAATGACTGCAGAATTGAGGCCATGGGTGAGGGAGGAGGTGGGAAGGTGGGGATGGAAGGGCAGAAGGGTCTAACATGGAGGACTTTGGGTGTCTGCATGGTGGGGGTGGGTGGTGTGAAACTGTACAACATAAACTGGTATAAACCAAGGTCCCCTCAATAAAGAAAACTAAGAGAACAAGTATCAGAGATAGACTTACAGTGAAAGGCAGATCTGGACTTCAATGGTGAGCCGAATATACTATGTGCACATTACTGATTTTCAGTAACAAACACCTGAGACCTACATAATGCAATGCCATTTCAATTAAATAGGATAAACTGCTTTCTTGAGTTTCCCCAATTCTATTACTTAAATATCTGACAAGTAGTGATATTTTTTTACAACCAAACAAAAGTTTTCTGAGAATTGTTAGAATGGCAGACTCTAAAAAGTGGTGGGAGCAATGTGACCCAGCTCTACCCCATCAGTGTGAACCAGGGTGGGCAAGCTTTGAAACGATACTAGTTTCTTCGGACAAGCATGAAGCTGAGCCCAGGCCAGGGAATTTCAGGTGGTGACATGATCCATGGGCTATCTCAGATCACCAGGTTTTCCTGATGCTGGATTCTTGTGTGTGAATGAAAGAAATACTCACAATCCTTAATGACCTTAGTGACAAATAGCATACAAAGTTGCCTTGTAGTATGATGTGAGCTACTCAAAGGATATCTTATTACTGAAAAACAGCATCAAAACTGTAACAATATGAGCATTGAAAGGGAGGTAAAAAGTACATTATTCTGGTGAGCTTTATTTACATTGACTGGCAGTAATAATTGCTGAATAGTTGTCTAATGGATTAATCATCTATCTAAACTCTTACTCATCTATCTAACCAAATAAATGAATGGAGATATGATCCAGTTTCTTATGAGAACCATAAGTTTCATCTGTTTAGAGTTTGATCATTGGTAGTGATAAGGAATTTACTACCCAACCTAGTATTTCTTAATCACTTATGTGATACCAGGAATCTCTTGGGCAGCTTGATGAAGTTTATAAACATCTACTCAGAAGATTGTGCTCCATTTTAAAACAACTCGATAGAGACACAATTGAAGTATACAACAAACTACACATATCTGCAATGTGTAATATGACCCACCTTACAAATATAAACACTCACGATACCATCACACCATTTATGATAAAAAACATTTTATCACTCTTAAAAGAGCCTTTATGACCCTTTACAATCTGTCCCTTCCCGCCCCATGCCAAGAAAACTACCACTAGATCCTTTTATAGCTTTAGAATTTCCAATAAATGGAATTATGTAGTACACACTGTTTTTGTCATTTATAAATGTCAATTAGATCAAGATGTTTGATACTATTTTTCAGATCTTTGTTTTTGCTGTTATTTTTATTCAATGTGTTATCAATTGCTGAGTCATAAAAATGTCTGCTATAAATATTTCTCAATTTTACCCTTTAACTATGTCAAGTTGTACTTTATGAAACATACCATCGACCTCACTGCAAAGCCTTTGTCTGGCTTATTTCACTTAGCATAACTTTTATAGGAAAGAAAATGGACAATGACAAAATTCCTTATGCCCTTTTCCATACAATGAAGGTTAAAAACAACAAATGAACAAATAACAGCAACAAAAACAAATTCTTACATCATAGGAACGAAATGTGTCTACCAGAGGGGAAAACAAGAAATGATCAGCAAACAAACACTGGGGAAAGGAGATAGATTTTTATGGTGGTAGGTGGTAACTAAAATTTTAGTGGAAATTATAATTTTGTATATACAGACGTTAAAAGACAATGTTATATACCTGAAAGCTATATAATATTTTAAAGGAATGTTACCCCAACAGAAAATCAAAATAAAAAAAAAAATGAAGATGTTATCTGGTAATTTCAACATTTGGTTATCTTATCCCATGAAAACTGGTTATATTTTCAGTTTTCTTATGTTGGGTAATTTTAGAGTGTATCCTGTTTGTTATGGTCTTTCTCTTCCTTCTTAACATTAGAATTATAATTTCACTTTTTAAAGTAAGACATCCCATACTCAGGATTTGTCCTGGTAAATGCTTACTGTTTTCTTAGAAAGTCCAAATCCCTACTAACTACAAGTATCTTTGAGTTAATACTCCCCCTCCTCCCCAAGGTAAAGCAGGAATTACTTAATTTAATAAATAATGTTCTCATCTAGTGTAATTATTAACTCCATGTATAGGTGAGGAAGTCATGCAGAGATTAGAGACATAGTATGCTTTTTCCAAGGTTGAGAAGCAAGCTTTGGTGACCCCAAAGCTTAACGGACCCTTCTGAATTAAAAAGTAATAGCCCCTAACTCTGTCAACTTGTATCTCATGATCTTGGATATTTCTTCTTTTTGTAAAATGTCACCTTTATTTATTTATTTATTTATTTATTTATTTATTTATGTATGTATGTATGTATGTATGTATGTATGTATGTATGTATGTATGTATGTGAGATTTATTTAATTTACAAGGATAGTGTTTGATGTAATATAATCCATCCTGTGAAATCTGGGATGTGATAGGTACCCAATAAATATTTATTTGCAGAAATAACTGATGCCATCATCCTCACCTTCTTCATCATTTCTGAAACATTTATTATGTGCCATGCCCCATTCTAAACTCCTCTTATGCGTTTTCTTTTTTAATTCTCAGAACAAGGTTTCTGTTTTTTATAACAGATGTGAAAATTGAGGCACAGAGACATTTAGTAACTTTTCTAAGTTCATATAGTTAGTAAATGGGGGGAGAGGGAGAAAGGGGTACTGGGGCCAAAACTCGGGCAGCTCTGAAAATAGAGCTTTTAACCCATATGAAAAGGGGAGTTCATTTTTAGGGAGGAAATATTTCTAAATATTGACTTCATTTAGCAACACATCATTAGGCACCATTTGACATTTGTAATCACTTCATTATTTCAGTTTTGCAATTTCAGCACCCCTCCACCTGCCATCCAGCTACTGTTCCCCAAATAGAAGCAGCGTGTAAGGATGCAGTCCTGCTCGGCCCCCTCACTTAATCAGGACTATTTTACCCTTTTAAAAATTGTAACTGAAAACAGAGCCATGCATAAAAATAGATTAAATAACATATTAAAGCATTTTTAAAGACACTTTGGGGGAAATTTTTTTTTTCAAAGACAAAATAAATACAGTCTAATTTTGTGTCTTTACCGATTTACTTTGAATGACTCCTGATGTCAGTATGAGGCCCAACTCAGTCAAAAATTTCCTCTCAATAACTGTTTTCTACATTTTAAAAATAACTCACCTAGGTCTTCTGAACTGGCTTTTCTAAAGATTTCACTCTAAGGAAGTTTATTTTCTTCTTTAAACAGATTAAAGATTGCACTTTTTCAGGCGAGGAGAAACACCTTATTTCTCTTTGATTCAGAGTATGTCTTACCCTCAAACTCTTCACTAAAACTTGGCACAATGAGTGAGCAAAGCAAGCCCCTAGCTAGATTATCTCAAGAGCTGGCAAATGTTAAACTAAAACAAAAACATTAGAGAGCTACATACATTATCCTCCCCATTTCCTTATTTTTCTGCAGTTATATATATATATATATTACTAAGGAGAATTCAAACATTTAACATTTTCTTTCTTTTTTTTTTCCCTAGTCCTCACCTCCTTCTTTCTACCCTGAAATAGAACAGATGTCTTTTTCAATATTATGATATCTGGACAGATTTTGGGAAAGTAACACCTTGATGAGAAAATTTAAGTATAAAATAGCTTTTGGTAACTGCAATTCCATAGGAAAGAATTTTTAGCAAGTAACAACCCAAATTTGTTCAGCATGATGTGTGGGGATGCAAGAAAAATACTTATAGGTAGACTAATTGAATTAATGTCTTGCTTAAATTAAACGATCCTTTCATTAGTATGAAGTGGAAAGAACAAAGACTTACGGTCTAAAAGTCCCTATGCTCATTATACCAGAACAAGTGAGATATTTTCTAGTTACTCTTTGATCCTTTGTCTGAACATATCCAAGATTTGAACTCCATGCTCTTTTCCCAGGAACTTGCTCTGTCACAGATGTGTGAGTGGGAGATGGTTAGTATCTTAAAGGGTCCCTCTAGGTTCTCAGAAACAAGTTTTTCTCAGGTCTACATTTCCTTAATAAATTCTTACCAGTTTTGTGGGTGCTCAGACATAAGAGCAAGTTCCCAACAAGGCATGACCTTCAATGGTTGGTTTTGCTTAACCATAAAATGGCTAAGTCCCAGCTGTGTACATGTTCGCTAGCCAACCTCAAAAGTAGGGTCTTGGGCTACAGAGAATGACTTTATTTTGTATAAGTTAACAAAAGGCGATGCTCATGGAGATGGTAAAATCTGGACTGACATAGGATCCCAGGTGTGGAAAGATGGAAACCATTGCCTGCTTGGCTTCTTAAATAGAAAAACGAGAAAGCAATAAACAGCAGAAGATTCTTGATGATCTGAACACGGCCACAGAAGCTTGAGGCTAGACCGCTTTCAGGACAATAATAGGCTGTTGGAATTTTTTTTGGTTTGTGGAATCATTTATTTGGTTGTGCAACCTGGAGCCCAAGGATGCTGTTGATTAGGAAGTAGAATCTTCACCTAAGGCTTATGTTTCTTGGACTTGCTTGTCAGCTTACAGTGCTCACCAGCCTCTGAGAGAACATCACTTCTCTAGAGAGAAAGAGTTTTACAACAACAGTTGTTGATTGTGCTTGGGGTGAGCAAAGGGAAGGGGTGTTCCGTAGAGACTGCTAAGCCTCTTTGATAATGATTGAAAGTAAAATCAATTTGGGCAACCATAAATCAATCCCAAATCACTTCAAGACTAACTTGATTTTACCATTAAAATGGCAAATTATTTTGATCCTATGTTACAGTCCAGTAATTTGGGCTGATTTAATAGCATGATTAGATAAACCAAGTGGTAACTTGCTTGCTAATTTTTTAAAAGATTTATTTATTTCTGCATTCAGAACTAGGGTACAGGATAGAGATACAGGGGTAGGGGGAGGATTCACCAGAGACAGAGTGGGGAGCAGAACAGGCAGATTTATGAAATGCACTGCTGAGGGGAACAGCAGGTGAGACAGGAAAGGTCTGCTGCTCCATGGGAGTCAGCTCCCTGGCTGGGATCAAACTGGTGCTGGAGCAGCCACTGCTAGCTTCTAATGCTGTGCCTTAACCCATTTCATCACCAGAGAAGGGAGGACCCTCCTGCTTCAAGAGTTTTTGGTCCTTTGTATACTAACCACCACCATATAGCACCCCAGGGCTTTTCCTGCACTGTGAAAACACTTAAGGACAAGTAAGTAAAAGGAGAAGAATAGGATTGGAAATTGCAAAGATCTGTTGTATATGCCAGTTACATAGGGGCTTCTACTTGTCCCATGGGGTGCTACAGTGTTGAAGTATTTTATTTATTTTTATAGGACATTTGGTTTAATAGTTTTGTGCAAATGATGACGGCCTTTCTTTTTAGAATCTTTGTCAGTAGTGGTATGGAAATTTTAACATTTCTTTGTTTCTCCTCTTACTAAAATTATCCAGAAAGTAATTTGAAGAGATGAAAATATATGTAGCCTAGAGACTAGAATAACTATAATTAAAACAAAAAAAACAAAACAAACAAACAAACAAAAAAAAACAACACGAACAATCACCCAAAATAAGCATATATCCAAATGGAGATTTTCACAGCCTGGATGGAAGCATGTAGATGGGTTTCTAGAAACTTCTAGAGACAGAAAGCTCAGAAACAAATCCAGAGATATATGGACTTCAGTCCTCAAGGATCCATTTTGAATTCTTCTCCTCCTAAGAAGTAAAAGCAGTTGACTGCTGCTTACCAGCAAACCAATTTTGTCTTGGAGGTTCCTTTTAATTGCAGTTAACTGCTAATTGTGTTAATTACTGAGCTTGCCCCCAGTAAGTTGAGCATATATTCCACTGGCCCTGAGCATTGCAATGTCCAATGTGCATGGAGATGCTGTAAAATTACCCATGACTCAAAGACCAAATGACACCTTAAGGGAACCCCTTAAAGGCTGGATCACATTGGTTATTATGAAGGCCTGGCGCTTATGATTTCTTAGCAAGGATGCTGTCGTAATTTAAGTAGGAAACTTCCTTTTCACAATCTATTCTGCAGACAGGGAGACATATAGATTCTTTCACAATCCACCCCACATGAATAACTGCTTACAGGGGCCCTTTTTTCTCTCCTCTGTATTGTTCCTTTCTTTTCTGTGAAATTAAAAACAATAAAACAAATCCTCTCACCACCAAATCTGCCAGCAACGAGAATTTCAAACCCTTCAAATATTTCTAATTCTAACACTATTTGGAATTGCTAAGCAATCAGGAATGCCAACGTGAAAATTCATCAGACCCACCAGCTGCATTAACATATTTTTCAGGAGCATCTTAGGTTTCTGGTTTTGATGTAATGCATTTCTAGTTTCTCACTTCAAGTGGAAAGGCCCTGATTTCTTTTTGCCGTAGGTCCAAATTAATCCAATGAACAATATAGCTATTATAACTCCAGGAAAGTGTGAAATTTTTTGAAAGCACCATAGTAAATTATTTTTTTTGTCAATGTAACTATCCTCCATCTGTTTTATTTGGCTTACAAGAACTAAATGACTATTGCTAAGCTCAGCAATTGGAACTGACCACCTACAGCATAAGATTAAATAAATGAAAAAGGATACAGATTTCCTCCAAAACAACAGTTTGCCATTCGCTCTAAAACATCCAGTGTCTTACAATTAAATAAAATGATAAGCTATGAATCAGCAAAGTTTGCTTCATTTAACCTTGGTGCTATGTCCAGTAACATATTTCTTAGGTTGTGTTATTTCTTCCTTATATTGGTAATTTAAAATTTTCATTTGGGACTTTCAGTATAAAAGGCATTATTTAGTTGGTCTAAAGGTGTTACAGAATAGAGATTCAAATTGATTTCTTTTCACCAAAGCTTTTTCTTGGAACACTAATTTCTTGACTACTTTATGTAGTCTCTGGATAAGTGCCATTTATCGATTTCATACCATGTCTTCCAAAATGGACAGTTTAGTTGTGAATTAATAGGGAATCTCAATAAGAAATAGACCATTTAGGTATTGTCTTAATACCTAGAAAGTTAAGGGATGGGAGGATAAGATAACATTTATACATTTTTTTTTAATTTAATAAACTTGGTGAAGAGTGAAGAAATACGAGGAAAATTTTAAAATTCTCATGTACACAGTAGCCAACTTTCAACACTATAAAAAAATTGCTATTATTGCTTATGATACATAGTTTTATAAGAAAATGTAACACTAAGGAAAAAAAATATACCATTAAACCGCTTCAGCAAAACTTCTCATAACATACTAAGGACATTATCAGAAATGAGCATTGAACAACTGTTTTTTTTTTTTTTTT
>NW_004567103.1:10917369-10946743 GCF_000260355.1 Condylura cristata | reverse complement strand
ATATATATGTAGTGCATGAAGAAAAGCTATGCACTCTGTGAATGGTAAATAATTTACATTAAAATCAGTTGTAGTGATGTTATTACTTTGTATCAATTAATATAAATTCTAGAATAAATTATAACCATAGTGTTCTATATCATTGTATATTTAAGTTTACAAATTTATTACTATTATTTACTTTACTACTGCTATAAATTGTGACCATGTTTATTCATTTTGTTACATAAATTAAACAGGTGAGATCCTCTACAAATAAATTCTCTTGCCTATTCTTTATATATCCTCACCATACTTTAGGTATATCTTTTCTCTGGAATGAGATACTTCTCCAAAGATCCCTGGCTTCAACTAGTAGAAAATGATGTGGAAAGCTAGATTCAAGATGCTCAGAGGGCTCATTCCTAATGAGCTGTGATCATGCAGACATATCCGAGACCAAAGGTCAACTGTGTACCAAACAAAAATCAAACTTAAGTAAAACGTCTCTAAGATTATCAGTTTGAGAATATTGTTACATTATATATTACATAATTCAAATAAATAATCATTTTGTAACTTCTTGCAGTAAATATCATTCCATCTGTTTTAACTTGTGAGATTTATCATGCATGTTGAAATACAGTAAAAATGTAACTAAGGTTTATTATAACTTCCTTGTATATCTTCAAAGTAATCAAGTATTTACTAAGGGTGCATAAATATTAAATTATATGATGCATTTATATATCAGTTTACAAGTCATATTGTGTTTCACTCTTTTGAGAAATAGATGAGATTTTCATAACTTTCCAGAAAAAATTATGCAGACAATTTGGAGGACATATTTTGATGCCCAAATCAGAATTCAGGCAATAATCACTGATTCTAGACCATCCAATTTTTTATAACATACAGATCAAAGTGAACCTGTACCAGCTCAGAAATATCACTGTCAACCTTCATTTTAAGACTACGGTATCTGGTTCTTTTCAAGGTTAGTGATGTCAATTTAAAATGTTGGGACCCCAGACAAACAAAACAAATGAAAACTGCAGATATCTTCTTTATTCAACACACAACATGGATGATTTATATTGGAGAGATGGCCTATTCTTCCATGGTTTCCTCACCTTTGTGTCCCTTTCATATAGACTTTCTACCCACTTGAGTCAGATTTCACATCTGCCTAAGGATGGAGCCAACCAGATTGTTGGCTATATTTTTCTGAATAAGATTTTGTATTTTTCTAAATCTCCATGTACTATTAGATCCATGCAATCAGGGCCCACTGGACTGTGGTGGAGGAGTATGGGTGCTTTGCTGGTGGCTGTGGTGTGGCAACACACTCTTGAAAATTGTATGCTATATTTCTGGATCACATGTGGTGTTGTAAACCAATGATACATACATGCACATACATATGTATAGATCACACATATGTACACATATGTATGCATGCATGTGTGTGTATTTTTTAAAAGGAGAAAAAATGAAAAAACTCACAGATATAAAACTCGCTGAGTAATACATTTTAAACTTATTTCTGGTAATTATTGTGTTATCCCAAATTAAGCATATCTTTTTTCTTCACATTGTGTTTCTCACAAAAGCCCTATCTGTTATATACTTATTTTTCAAAGTTAATGAGGTGAGTTGTGTATTATTTTTTTTTTTAAGAAAGTGTATTTGGGAAGAGTTTCTTGAAAGCTTTTAAGATAATTAAGCTCGCTCATGGATGTTGAGAAACACTATTTTTCATATGTATATATTCTTATTGAACCAACTCCTCTGGAATCTTGCTTGCTGAGAATTAATATCATTTTGTGCTCTACTAATGCTTTCAGGATATATGGCATCTTACAAAATCAGAATAGCTCATCTCTATGTGGTACATAATGTATCTTATCCATTAAAGGGTGTCTGTTAGGTTAAAATAAATGTTCAGTATAATCTAAACAAATAATTTGGCTTTTAAAGAATGACATTTATTAAAACCTTTATCAGAAATGGAAAAACAAAATTTGAAGTTTTCAAACAAAACTTTTTCTTTTACTTAGCAAATAATGAGAATTAACATTATTATTCATGAGACTTATACTTGAAGGATAATCTCATTAAATAATATACTAGACACCATGGGTTTCAATTTAGGAGGAAAAAAGCTCTACTTTTCATATAAATATCCTGATACTCATTAGGAATAATCATTGGAATGATTTTCTAAATTGAAGGATTGTGTTACAGTTAATGAAGCTTGTATTCAACAGTGCATCATTAAGAAAAGGCAAATTTTCTCACATAAAATTTCCTAGGTTGTTAATGATGTAGCATTGATGGTTCTGCTATGTATGTGTGTGGAGAAGTGGAACTTGGCTCATCTATGATCATTGTGTAAGGCAGAGGAAAAGCATAAATTGCCTTAGTACAGACGTCTGCTAGAAGACTGTGGAAGATTTCTTTTGGGGGATCTCAATAAATTGAGATTGAGCTCAGTCTCTGAAGTAAGGAAAATAACCAGCCTGTTGTTCTTTCATACACATAAAACACATTAACTCTACCACAAAACTATAGCTTGTATGTTTTCTGTGATGAATGTATATGTGTGAGTGTGTGTGAGACTGCTTTTGTGTGAGTGCATGAGACTGTGTGTGTAACACTGTGTGTGTGTGTGTGTGTGAGACAGTGTGTGTATGAGCATGTGAGAGTGTGAGACTGTGTGAATGTGTGAGACGGAGTGTGCGAGACTGTAAGTGCATAAGACTGTGTGTGTGAGATTGTGTTAGTGTGCAAGACTGTGCATGAGTGAGTGTGTGAGACTGGAAGTGTGTGTGTGTGAGAGAGAGAAGGAGACTATGTGAGTGTGTGAGACTGCATGAGTGAGTGTGTGAGACTGGAAGTGTGTGTGTGTGAGAGAGAGAAGGAGACTATGTGAGTGTGTGAGACTGCATGAGTGAGTGTGTGAGACTGGAAGTGTGTGTGTGAGAGAGAGAGAGAGAGAGAGACTGTGTGAGTGTGTGAGACTGTATGAGTGAGTTTGTGAGACTGTGTGTGTACGAGTGTGTGTATGTGAGAGAGAAACTATGTGTGGACAAGAGCTATTAAGGCTGGCGTTTTGCATTCATGACAGATCTTTGCAGCAGCAAATCTCACAGATTCTGTGTAGTTGATTTCTGTGGTCAAAAGCAGGTCTGCTGCCTGCTACCGGTGTCATCTTAGATACATTTCCTAATTTCTCTGAGCCTCAGTTTCCTATATATTAAAGAGAGGTAACTATAACTCCACTTTCCTCAGCCTGAACTTTTGATATTAAAACCAGGAAATTCCCAGGCAAAACTGGATGAACAAGGGGAAGTAGTCCCACCCCCTTCCAGGTAGCGTGGTGGAACCAGCTCCCACTAGCTGTGCGAGTTAAGTGGCACAGTCAGGAATTTGTGGCACACGGTTAGGACAATATTGGGGAATCATCCATGCTAGGTGTGTGTGCTGCACTATTGTAATCAGCAAATGCTATGAGTCAGGGTATTACTTTCTAGCCAGAGAAACAGTTAGCCGAGAGACCACTGCCTATCAAGCAAGAAGGCGGATAAGATTTCTAATTGAAATGATCCATGTAAAATGTTTAAGGGAACACAGGATGCAAAGCACCTGTTCAGTGTTACTGATGATCATCTATTACTATTATCATTCTTAATGCAGTAGGGCCAGTCAATAGCAAGCTTCACTAAACTGAACTCTACCCGAATCACTTCCCAGAAATCATGCCAATGGATTATTTTTTTCCAAATTTATCCAGAAGATAAACTAAGTATATCTCCTATGTCTAAGAAATAGCATTTTTTTTCTCCCTCTTCCCATCTCATAACTTCCTTCTCTGTGAACCTAGAAAGATCTGCCTTCCCCACTCACTGTGGTCAGTCCTCAGATAGGCCATGTCTGTGTGGAGCAGTGGCTTGAGTTCCAGCAGTGCATTGGAAGTTGCATTCTGCTGCCCAGGGAGCTGGGTTATGCTAATTAGGTCTACTGAGAGGACACAAGGCCCCCTGTGCTAAGTGCGAGGCAACACCCACTGCTCACCCTTGCCCACAGTCCACCTCTTCCCCTATTTCTATCTTTCTAGTACTATTATAAGTCCCAATTCCTAGTCTTTGAGTTATAGAGCTTAAGACATCTCTTTAAATGCAAATCCATTACATGGGAAAGATAGCACATTAGGTCATTGCATAGTAATGTAAATTAGTTTTTCCAGTTAGCTCTACCAAGTTTCCTTATTTGAAGGAAATTGGCCAGTCCAGGAAGGTGTGGAGTGGAAAATTTTGATTTGGAAAATTACTGAAGATGGTAGTTCTGGAGAAAAAATGATGGGTTTCAGTAGTTAGTATGAGGGTGTATTGCTTCCTTAGATGGACAAAGGTATAATTAAGGAGCGAGGAGAGAGCTAGTTGGAGAATGAAAGGAAACCAAGGTAAATGTCTTTCTCTGATTCCTGCTTCATGAAGTTCTTAAGAGGGCTTATCCAAGCAATCCTCTGAATTTTCTGATTTATGGAAAGAAGTTAGAATCAAGAGAAGTAAAATGGTATGGAACCCCTTACGTTTATACAGGGGCTGGTCTAAATGTTTAAACATAAAGAATGTATGCCTGAGAGTAAACATGGCTAAGCACTTTCATCTTTAGGAAGCATGAGTACAACCATAAAACATGCTTCCTTGTCTGATGAAAGTCAAAAACCAGCCTAATCCCAACACATTAGATCATCACCTGAGGGTTTGTCTTCTCTCGGCTCTGTCCGATGGTGACCAGCAGGCTTTCAATCTCTTAGGATGGAGATGTTAATTCAAGCAGAAGAACCCTCGTGGTCTAACAGCAAGATATTGCAAGGAGCAGTGAGCGGGCTGCTCAGCTCCTTCTCAGCATTGGGGATTTCCAGCTGATCTCTCTGATCATTCTCTGACAGATAATGTAACATCATAAAAGGGGAGTTACTGTTGCAGTTCACTGTAAGGAAGGCTGCCTGTGGCCATCCAGTATTCCCTGGTGTGAACACTCGCACAGTGTTCTATGTAGTTCAGAGAGAAAGGGAAGCACTGGTGAAGGGGGAGTGGTAGGGTTTCTCTGCAGACCTGGGAACTCGAAAGTGCAGGAGTGGAAAGAGGGAGCAATCGGAAACAGCACCCTAATATGCAGACATGCAGGAGACACCCCAACCCCCATTTGTTTTTTGAAAGAGTCAATCTCTATATTGAACCAGATTTTCTTTCCTATATCTGGTTTCTCTGTGTGTGTCTCTTCAATGGCCCCTTGGCTTTTAAAACTATTGACTGGAAGCTGTTTTCTTTCTCAAGTCAATTCACTTTACAAACGGATCCTCATGTGTACCCTGGGGCATTCAGCATCCACACCATGGAGCAAACAGAGAGAGACTTAAACCAGGGTCTATAGAGTTTAGGAACTTACAGTAGAATGAATAGTTCAAATAACATTAGAAAGTCATGGGTGACTTCAGGAAAGACAGAGTTCTTTGGGGGTAAAGAATTGAATCTGGTTTTCTAGCCCTTTGTGGGAATGATGTGGCTAATCGTGAAACAAAAGATAATAAAAGTAGAACAGAATTGTAGGGGAAGGGAACCAGATTATTAAAAATATAGAATTCAGAGAAATAACATATCTACTATTGGGCTTTTATTTGTGTTTGTTTATTACACGAATAAATTAATATTCATTGATGTCCTATCATGTGCCCAACAGTGTGCCAGGGAACTGGAAATTCAATATTGAAAAGAAGTCATGTCCTGTTTGGAGCTGATCTCCTAGCAGGGTCCAGAGTTAAGTAAATGACCAGGTAAAATGAGGGAGTGTTCAGAGTGCAGTTAATAAAATATATTAGAAGAAAAAGTACCTGGGAGCGAGACTTCTAGAGTCAGGCTGGCTGAAGTTCTTGCTGAGAAAGTGCTAATTTTATTGTGATTTGAAGAATGAAAAAGAAGAAAGTACAAGAACAAGGAAGAGCTTCTCCAAGGAACTCAGTAAAGACCTAATAACAGAAAACATCTTGGCAGATTAAAGTCAACTGTGATTGTGCATGAGAATTACCCAGGGAACTTTTTTTGGAAAAAAAATCTATAATTGGACCCCACTTCCAGAGAACTTGATTTAATTGGTTTGGGGTGATGCCCAGACATGGATTTTTTCCCCTAAACCTCCTTAGGCGATTCAAATGTCAACCAAGGCTGGGAACAGGTGGATTAAAGCGCTGAAGTTTGAGAACTTCAGTATACATCTGAATCACCTGGGAGGCTTTTTAAATCCAGATGGTTGTGCCCCACCCAGTTTCTCATTCAGTTTGTCTGAGGTAGGGCTCAAGGATTTGCACTTCCAGTGGGTGCCCAGTTGATGTTACAGTTCTGAGAACTAAATTAGAAACCCACTAGTGTCTAATAGAAACAAGAATTAAAGAAAGGTAGGAAAAGGGTGTTGAAGCATGTATTCTGCAAAGAAGGGATGCAGAACAAAGCCAGAAAAATGTGGAGGACAGGTATGACTCTGGGGGGATAATTCTGGATGGCCAAGGAGAAAAGACATGACCAGAAACCCAGATGAAATTCAGGGCGGATGAGAAACCTGGGCAATTGTTTTGATGAACAGGGATGATGTGCCAGAGCAGATGAGGATCTGGAGGACTTCAAAGAGAGCAGGCTGAGATATGGGGAAGGAGGGACAAACATTCAGAGAAGTGGGACAGACATAAAAACATCCAGGGAAATGCGAGGAGCTGACAACTTTACCCAGAAGTTTGAGTAAGCACCAGTGTAGTCATCAGCCTACAGATAATCTTTTAGTAACAGGATTGGCTGTGATCTTGGAAAGATAATTTAGGGAGAGAGAGCTGTAAAGATATCTGCAAAGACTTCTGTTGAGAATGAGGAAATTTGAATAAGTAGAGGGAAGTTAAATGAAAACAATTATAGGTCTGTTTGCACCTTTGGGAAGAAGAAGCCAAAGGAAGTCAGTGAGGTAGGTGTGGAGACCAGGCACAAGCATGTGACTGCAGTCATTCAGAGTTCCAAGTCATCTTTCTACCCTGCTGCCTGCTGTAGGTGCCAAGTTGTAGCTCCTAGAGACCAACCATGATTTGCTTTTAAGCATCAGACATGTCAGCTGAGTGTATGCAAAATCTATTGTGTCTGTGGGCTACTTTGTACCCTCCTATTGTTATAATATCTATGCTTCCTTGGGTTTCTGAATCTTCAACAAGTGAGTAATAGAATTGAGAGATGTCATCTGGAAGTGTTTGTGTGTCAAAAAAAAAAAATGGAGGAGGATGGTTAGATTTCACATATCTGAGCTGACTTCTCTAAGCATAATGGGAATTGAAGTTGGCACTAGCAGGCTCCTTCAGTCAGAGAACTGTGCTGATCACAGACAGGTAACAGCACAGATCATACTTAAGGGGATGTACTCAGTCTGTGTCGTGTCATATTAAAACAGATAAGGATGCACTAGAGTGTATTCAAAGAAAATGAACAAAAGGAGTGATTCTTTACTCCATGGCTAAAGAGAAATAATTGAATGACTTGGGAATCATTTGTTTGATGGAATGATGACTAGTCAGTAGATGTCTCCAAGTTTTGAAGAATGCCATTAGGAAGAGGAATGAAATGTTTTCCATATAGCACAAATGGGTAGAAATTTGGGGATCAAATTTTCCCATTTTAATAAATCTCTTTCTTTAGTCTGCAACATTAAGAGGGAGGACTGTCCAGTAGGTGGACATGGTTGTGAAGAGATTCACACGTGCAAAGAATTTTTGGTCAAGAGGCCATTTTTAGCCTGGAAGTCTCAAGTTCCTTTCTTTAATGTGTTCTTGCCAATGAACAAATACTTAAGAACTTTGGTAAATTAAGCCAAGTTACACGCTCAAGGGTTCTGTGTTCTTATTTGAAACCATTGCTTCCCTGGAAAGCTCAGCAAACCACAGGGAGTGGGTGACTGAATTTTGGGTCATGTTCAATCTGAACGCATGACCAGTTTTATAGCACATTAGCAACATCAAAGAAGAGGGACCAGGAAATATAATCAGATGTAATGGCTGAATAACTGAGTTCAGATCCCTTTACTATTTCTATATCAGGGTTTATTAAGCACCTACTGAGTATCGATTTCTTTACTAAAATTTTCTTTATGTTATCTCATTCTGTCCTTCAAACAACCCCACGGAATTGCTACTCTTTGAAATCCTACTGACTATTTGAGAAAGTTAAGGCCCCGAATGAGAGCCATTTAGCCCCTCTGAATATTAATTTTCTTTTTAGCAAATGAATATACTCTATTAGCTTGGACGTGTTTTATACGACTCATTACCAAATGAGCATCTCCATGTGAAATTCTAGGTAAATCGCTAAATGCAGATAACACTCTAAAAACACATGGGGAATCCATCAAGTAGAACCTTGGTATATTTCTCTGTGGCTACCTGGGTAAAGAGATAGAAGACATTACCTTATCATTAAGGACTTTTACAGGTTGAGAGTGATTTAAAATCTTATATTTCTCTGCCATGAACTGGAAATAATGAAAAGTAGGATTAAAAGAACACACCACTTTACAGGCAGCTTTCAATACTTAAAAATTAAACCTGTGATAGGATAAGTAATTGTCTCTCTGTGAGACCTCTCAATTTAAATGCTAAACACATTTAAAATATTAGTATTTACATTTTAAAGTAATAGGCAACCAAATGATTTTTCATCTTTAGAATATCTGAAAAACTAATTTTTACATCTAAAAATACAAGTCATTTAATCTAGTAAGAAAATTTAATAGGCTCTCCCTGGTGATGCAACAGATTAGGACGCAGCACTACAAGCCAGCTGCAGCTACTTCAGTATGAATTTGATCCCCGGTCCCAGAGGTGACCCACATGGCACAGCAGACCTCTCCTGACCCACCCGCTGCTGCCCTCAGCAGTGGACTTCATCAGTCAGCCTGTTCTGCTCCCCACTCTGTCTCTGGTGAAGCCTCTCACGGCCTCTGCTCCTCTGGCCTGTACCACACACAGTTCTGTATGCATGATTTTTTTAAATGTATTTATTTATGCATACAGACTGGGGTACAGACCAGAGGTATAGGGGAGGTGAGAAGATTCATCAGAGACAGAGTGGGGAGCAGAACAGGCCAACTGACAAAGTACACTGCTGAGGGGAGCAGTGGGCAGGTCAGGAGAGGTCTGCTGTGCCATGTGGGTCACCTCTTGGGCAGGGATTGAATTCATGTTGCAGTGACTTTAGCTTCTTAATCCTATGTTTTAACTGGCTTCATGTCCAGGGAGGGCCAAAAAAAAGAAAGAAAATTTAATAATTAAATTAACCAAATATTCGCCATGTCTCTACTGAATTTTGAATAAAATCACATTTTTATTTATGCAGTATTAGCATATTTAGGTTACTCAATTTGCATGAGGTATTTACCAGACATTTTCCTATAAGTTATGTTGCTTATTCTTTTTGCTACACTTATTTCCCTCCTACTGAAATTCTGTTTCATCTCAAGCCTACCCCTCTCTTCCCCAAGGCCACTGCCACATTCAGGAGTTTGACCCGTCTCCTTTTTACAGTTTCTGTTGAGGCTACCTGCTCAGACACTCACTGTGACAGAGCTCAGTCATCCTTCCCTGGCGCAGTTAGTGGAAAACTGCCTTGTACAGAGGCCTTACATGCAGGTCTGGAGTCTTTCTGTGAGAATCACTCAGGCCTGATCTGCTGATGTCCTCATCAGCGCTCCTAAGACTCCAGAAAGCTATTTTTGAAAGCCTCTGAGGAAGAAGCCACCAACCCCAGCACTGACAGAGTAGAATAGGAGCCAAAAAGAAGATACTGAAGCGTTACCTGGACCCCACAGAGTTTGGGACGATGACATCTCATTTCAAGGTGTCAGTGTGCAGGGGGACTACAGGCTCAATCTTTCCACAATTATAATGCACCAAGAGAAGCCAGGCTGCCATACTGTCCTCACTGTAATTCTTTCACCTTCTGAATATGGCCAATAACTGTGTTCATTTATAAGGCAATGGAAATAACTGATAAAGCATCTCTACTGACCAAATCTGCCAAAAAGTGACCTCTGCCCCCCTATGAAAGAAATGTCAGTCATGTTATGGTCATTATTATTATTATTTTTTAAAGATTTATTTATTTGCGCATACAGAACTGGGGTATAGGCCAGAGGTTCAGGGGCAGTGAGAGGCTTCACCAGAGACAGAGCAGGGAGCAGAACAGGCAGATCTATGAAGTACACTGCTGAGGGGAGCAGCGGGCGGGTCAGGAGAGGTCTGCCACGCCATGTGGTCTCCTCGGGGGCAGGCGGGAATTGAACTCATGCGGAAGTGGCTTTAGTTTCTCAGTGCTGTGCTTTAACCCGCTGCGCCACCAGGGAGGGCCCTATAGTCATTATTTTTATCTTCAATGCCAATAATAATACTTAGTACTGAGCAGTTATGTTTGCTGGTGAAAGGATGAATGATACATCAGTAGAATAAATACACAATTATCATGATGGTCTAGTAGTTTTATTATTAGTTGAATAAAATAGTGTCGTGTCATAGAAAATATGTCATTTTAGAAGGAAGGTGTGGCTCATAGGTCGCAATCTGCCTACAATCATCTAGGAGGTCTTAGATAATTCATTGTTTTAAGCCTTAATTTCTTCTTCCATAAACTGCTGGAACTGGATTATAAAGTTTTTTGTTTTTTTTCCCAAATGATGTTCCTAGGAACTTTTAGGATTTGGGAATCTAGGAGAAGGTTTACTCAAAGGGATTCTACTGGGATGATAGGAGCACCTAATAAGAAGAATGTGTTCAGTATTTGTGGACTCAGAATAATATTACACTAAATAATGGCAGGGTAAGCAATTACTCGCTGGCTTCTTCCTAAAACTCCAAATGACAAGAAAGATTTATGATTAAGGTGTATGAACATGCATACCCAGAGATTAAAGAAAAATATAAGAGCAAAAAAGATTAGACACTGGGAATTTAGCAGACTCAAGAACACTTAATTCTAAATCCGTGTTCTATTTTTACATTAAGCCTTGCAGGACTATTTGACTTTCTAGACTATGTTCATGTACAACTTTTAAAATATATTTGAAAAAGGTACATTTGAGCAGAAAGTTCTAATGCTAAGAAAAACTGTTGCAGCCCCCTCAAGTAGATGAAAGCCATCCTGGGTAACACTCGGTGACCCTGCTCTGCACAGCAGTTGTAGGCCTGATATGTTCTTCTAAGTCTTAACCCAAAATTTGAGACAAATGCACAGCAGTGAGTCCTTAAAGCTTCCTGTCAAGCTACATATTTTTGTCTTTCCCCACAAAAGTCAGAAGTGAAGTCTAAGGAAGGAAATGTAACACTCCCTCTGGTTATGAGACCCATGGAATTCCATGCTCATTGAGTCCATTGTCCAACCTCCCATTTCTGAAATGTCTGTGGAAATCAGAGACCCAAGTCATTTGTTATAGTAATTCATTAATTGGCATTTCTGAGCCAAGACAAGTATGGTCAAGGAATCATTTCTGATGAGATCAGCAATAGCACAACCAAAGCAATCTCATTTTAGAATACATCTAAATAGCTCTCACTCGTCAATGTGTTTCAAATTCTTTCACAGCTTCAAATCTAATGGGCAGAGCTGGGTTTGCATGAGATAGCATTTCAGTGAAACACTTTTTAATTCATTTTACCCAGCACTTATTAGATTTGTAAGAAGAGACACACTGTATAAGCACTCCATGGTCACTTGAGAGGAGAGTAGTTATGTGACTCATTTAACAGGCAATTACCTGTTTAAAAAAAAAAGACAAATACCCTGTGTCTGACAGAGGCTATGCCTGCATGACATGAACCAAGTGTTTAAGACTGTTTAAAAATCCTACCCAAGGTTGACTCTGAGTTCCTTCACAGAACTCACTGTACTAGACTAATTAAGAATAGATAAAATTCTTCTACAGCTTGCCATGGTGACCATGATGGTAGTTGCCCAAATCAACACAGAAATGCAGAAAAGTAAATACACACACCAGTGCTGGTAAAACTGGTAAGATATGAGTAAGGATTATGGATTACAGCAATACAGTGTCCCAGATGTCATATTATGCTATAGATTATAAAAATACTCCCACTGAGGGAAGCTGGATGAATGGTACCAAATACCAATTTGTGTCATTTCTTACAACTGCATGTGAATCTACACTTATCTCAAAATAAAAAGTCTTTTTGCCATACTCATCCATGAATGTGCCTTATCTCAGATTATTTTTGTCAAATTAGAAGTTTTGAAGGGAAGTGGCCCACATGGCGCAGGCGAACTCTCCAGATCTGCCTGCTGCTCCCCACAGCAGTGGGGAACAGGAAATATGCCTGTTCTGCCACCCCTTTTGTCTCTAGTGAATTATCTCACCCCCCCCCATAGCTCATACTACAGCTCTTGTGTGAAAAAATAAATAAATATTAAAAATATTAGAGAGAGAGAGAGAGATATGCTTGTTGTGTCAACTGACTTGGTAAATATTGCTGGCTTGGTCCAAGGGCTCATTGTGTCATTCCCATTATATGCAGGAGGTCAGGGTGTGGGTCTGAATGATGGGCAACAAGCCCTTCTGAGGCTTGTGTAGTTCAAGACTGTTGCAGCTGGTAGCATCTGGGTTAAGATTTAATTCTCTCTTCTTGGAATTAGAACTCAAAAGAGTTGGATTGGTATCCTGCAGTTATTTTCTAGGAATGCACAATGATGCACTATGTTGGTGGTTTTGTCTCACTCTGGATCGGGAGGTGGGGGGGTGGGGGTGGGCATTTGACTCTTGAGAGCATCATTGTAATAGACTGTAGTAGTGATCCATTTAAATTTGATTATTTTTAAATATCTATGGTTATCAAGGGAACATTGGTTTATAGTATTTTATATGTTTTTCATGACCTTCACCAGTAACTTTGTAGACTTCTATCTGTGAACAAGTTTGGCTCCAACCTCTTCATTTTGGTTTTGGCCTGATGGCTTGCTTTGGGCAATAGGTTAGTTGGAGACATAAGTAAGGAGAGACTTGAAGAAAAAAACAAACAAACAACAACAACAACAACATTTGAGTGGTTGAGCTTGTTCTTTTGTACTTCAATTATTATAAGAACAAGGACATGCCCAGACTAACCCATTGATCCCAGCAAGAGGATGAAAGAAGTGTGAGGCAGAACTTCTCAGTTAAATGCTTTAGCCAACCCCACTCTGAGGCAGAACCCTTGACTGACCTGCAGATATATGAGGAAGTTTAGTCCAAAGCAGATACCCTCCTGATATACCAGCTCCTATCATGATTGTTATTGAAGCCACTGAATTCTGAGGTGATATTATCAGCAGCCATAGATGTTATCCAGTAGAATTGTGGTAATTGATCTATAGACTTTCAGATTAGTGATTAATATCTGGAACTCTGAGACAGAGGGGCAGGTTGTAAGGGAAGATATTAACACTCCAGATGTATAGGAACTAGAATACAAAATGGCCACTTGGTTACAGAAAATGAATAGATGTCAATTATGAACACTAAGTGAATAAGATCTTCTGATGTCATGACTGAAGTCATGTCTGAGAACCTGTTTGAGGTCATGAAGTTAACATGATGCTGAGACACCTAGATTTTTTTCACATGATTCATTTAAATGAAAAAGCTGCCAAAGTTGAGCCAGCAAGAGGGAGCTTAGTGGCCAGAGCCATAAAGTATAAGTAGAGAGGAGTCATGCAGGTAGTTTTAATCTCTGTTGAGATGAAGAGGCAGCAGTATTATTTTTCTATAGGACTTTGTGGACTGTGCCACCAGTGGCACAACTATTCAACATGTCCGTGTAGCACAGAAAGAGCTACAGACTACATGGGGACAAAGTTGTGTGAACGTATTCCAATAAAAGTTTATTTACAAAACAAACAGTGCTCAGAAATGACCCTCAGGCAATCATTGACTTACCTCTGATATTGTCATTCTACCATATTAATGTATAAAACATATTAAATGAATTATTTGTGAAGTATTTAGGATAAATATGACCAATAAATGACACATATGCCTGAAATGTTCCCCTTGAACCAACAATAGACATAGCTAATCTATCTTGAAGCCTTCTGCCTCCATTTGAAGAAGGCTTCTGAATTCTACACATCACAGTAACACAGTCACCATGAGTCTAGCACTGCTTGTAAGGGACATATAGAGTCAGACAAATATTATGGTCTAATCTTAGTTCAAAGACTTCACTACTAGTCATAGGAAATGATTGGGACTTTAAAATGCTATGGGTGGTTGGTGACCAGACATTTGCTGGTAGGAGTCATGTGATTTATATCATTGCACATATGAGAAACTGTACATGTGGAACCTATGCAGTGCTGTGAGCTAATGTTGCCTCAATAAAAATTGGACACATTAAGAAGGAAAGCAATTGTGAATTTAAATACAAGTCTTCTGATTATAAAGCAGAGGTCACTATAGTAGACTAGTAATATCAGTACTTAACCAAAGAATTTCTAAGAAATGTTTCCAATGATATCAATATATTTACTTCCAATGTGCACACATTTGCTTTTGAAATGGGGATTTAAGACATGCTTAAGGTAACACATCCAGTCTAGAACCTTAAAAGGAGAAGTTATAGGGATCAGGGGAGGATGGGCATTGCCAGTACAATCAGGTGAGTTCCTTGGTGGAATACTGCCACACTTAGCTAGGCCATGTGCTCATGGACAAGGAGACATGAAGATGAGACAGACTAGATAAGAACTTGTTGTTCTTTCCCTAAGCTCCAAGGAGGTAAACACTGTCTTTGCCACAGAACTGTGATGACTGCAGGTAGAAGGTTTGAGGGGAAACTGTATCTATTGCAGCCTATTTTGAGAAAATCTGTCAAAATCAGAATATTTTCTCCTCACTGGTCCAACAAATCAAATACAGACTATCGGTGATGGCCTGGGCAGTGTCACTTGTACCTGGAGTCTAAGTCAGGGGACTCCTGTTGACTCTTTCTCAGGGTGTTTCATTTCACCAACAATTCCAAGCCATCAGCACCCCTAGCCAAGGCCTCATTGTGAATGGGGCTTGAATATGCTGCATTTGGCGCAACCAACAAAATGTGACACCGGCCTTCTGGACTCACAACGGGATTTCCTGCTGCCACCATTCTTCATGACACGATCTTCCCTTGCTAATGACTTGTGAGCAGCTTGAACCCCACAGGCATTTCTTAAGTAACTTCTCCCTCCACTCTCTGGTAAAGAAACCAGTAATTAATCACACAATTTGATCAGTCTTCAGTGAGTGCTAGGAAATGCTGAGACTGACCCTGGGAAGAGGCGGTGGTGCTGGGTCTGATCTGCTGGCGGGTGGCTTCGGCACCTGTGGTACAGAGTCACTTCATGTAGAGACACAGTGACACTGAGCCCAAGTTTGGGGAATTGCAGGTGGAATGAAATAATCAAGTGGAGAGTATTCTTGGGAAAGAACTCACCCAAAAGCTTGGGAGAAAGTGAAAACTACAGGGGGCTATGGCTTTTGAAAGAGTTTAAAGAAATGTCTGATGCCTGCACTCACAGAAAGGACTTTAACACATAAAATTGGGTGAGTTTCCTTTTATAGCTAGGGATTAGTGCTGCTTTAGAGTCCCTTGGGGCTTGGTGGCTCAGAAAATTGTGACCTGATTAGTATCTCCCCAACCCTTGGCTAAAGGAAAGATTCTGGATGCACTTGATGCTAATTGCCATCAGCAAGGATTAACTTGAATTCGTATCTACCTTCACTTTTCCTTGACACCCTTCCATCTCCATCACCCTGCTGCAAGGCTTTAAATAGACTATGGAGAAAAGAAATGGTCTCTCTTTCCTCATCTTCCTGCTCCACACCCTGAATATCCTGTCCAAGTGGTTGGTCAAACCAGTCATGAGTGAAGTTGACTCTACCAGTGTTAAGAAATTGATGCAGGGCAGGGTGAAGGGCGCCCTAGCACCTCCAAACCTGCTTACTCTAAATAGGTTCTGCCATCTGCAGGATCAAGGCAAAACATAATCTAATGCAAAGATCTTTGATGGAAAGGAGCTTTAATATATTTATTTTGCAACAGAGGATTCGTAGAAGACCTTATAGTTTCCAAATTAAGCACCCCAAATCACTCATTCCCTCATGGGTAAATTTCCAACCAAGAGGGTTGGCTCAAAGCAGGACCACCGAGGCCAGAAAGCAGGGAACAAGTTTAAGGCACCTCATGGTGGGGTGCCATAGGGAAGGGGCAGAAGGTGCCAGACAAGTCTGGAAGGAAAAAGAACAAACTCAAGATTGAGATAAAGGCTGCCACTGTTCACCTTTCCATGGGTCTCTCACCCACATCTGTCTCCCTCCATGTCCCCAAGCCCCTGGTCCAAGTCGAAGGCTGAGAAGCAAGTGCAGATTTTTCACACATCTCTGCCCAAGAGGCCTCCCCCTCCTCCTGGAGTTCTGTCCTTCCTTTCTTTCAGCTTGTTGTTCTCTCTGTTCAGCTCCACCCATCCTTGGATGAGGCAGAGAACCTAGAAAGTCCCATTTCCTCAGGACTATGCTATTGCGAAAACACAATTATCGCTATGTATTCTAAATCTTAAGCAGAAAATGTGTATCAAAAGTGCAAATATCCAAGTATGTAAAACTTGAAATTTCGAGATAGAACTTGGCAGGGTCTCCAAGACAAAAGCTCCACTGATCCCACCTCCCAGTCTCTTTACTTCTAATATTCTTTCCCCACATTTTGTATCCCTTCAGGTGGGGAAAAGAAGAGAGGAGATCAGGGCTCGGGGGTCAGGATTTGGGGGAAGAACATAAAAGAGATCACGTATACATGAAGCTTCTGGAGCAGTCTTTGCAAGATGAAAGCTGGATTTTATTTGTCTAAAGGCTTTCAGTAATTATGTTCCTCGTATGACTCAGGCATTTGTAATCAGGCCAAGTAACAGAACATCTGTTTACAGAAAAGTGGTGAAATATGCAAAGCACTTAATTATATTTTTCTCTAACCCTTTCATTTTCTTTCCAGACTGGAAGCTCAAGAACTTTTCTCATTCTTTTATTGAGAAGAAAATGACCAGCAGGGGAAAGAAGGATATCTCACTGAATCCAAATGAAATCCAAGAAGTTATAGTTGTAAGATAGTCTACCTAATCAATAATATTGATAAATTGAAATTCAGTATCTAGTTGACAGCTGACTTATAGAACCCTAAATATAAAACAATGAAACTTACCAAGGGAAACACATTTTAAAATTTATTAATGAATTTTCCTCAGTCTGTACACCTGCTGGTAAATCATTTATTTTCAGTGATAGAGCCATCATAGAATGAATAGCCTACGTGGCGGGCCTCTGGGTTATCAGGACGGGTACTCCATAGCTCCCTATGCGAGGACATTATCCAGTATGTGGGGTGACTGGCTAGATGGTTAGGTGAAGTTTACTACATAGGAGTTTACAGGCAAAAATTCTGTAAACTTTGAAATGCCAAATATTTGTATCCTTATTAACGATCATATGGTCTCTCTCTAAAATCTTATAACTGTACATTTTAACATAATTGTAAACACAGTGTGTACATATGGTTTTGTGTTTTTGCTTTCCTCACCTAAAATATCACATGGATATTTCCATAATGGAATACACAATACAAGTTTAAAGCCCACAGACGGTTCACCATATTGATGTATTTAGTGCATATTTTAAGACTTTTTTCCTCTGTTCTGAAGCTAATATTCTAACATCTGCCAATTGGAAGTAATTTTTAACAGAATTAAATATGGATGCACTTGTTTCCCAGGACACACAGCCTGGAACACGCTGGATACTCTGTTTACACTCCTCACTAAGAATAGCCTTTGATTGTGTTCCCCATCACTGCCACTTGGGACCTGTAACCCAGCCAGAGCCCAGGATGCCAGGCTCCCTTGTCGAAGGGTCAGAGCATTCCTGGAGCGCCATTCCTGTTCCCCTCTGTGTCCCCATATGGTGCTCCATCTGCCCATCTGCTTCACATGGAGCACATTTAGTATCTTCCTATTTCCCTTCACTGCTTTTCAACTCTCCGGATGATGGTATTTCTTCCCTTGTTGTGTCCCTTGCCGCTCTAACTATAACACATGGGAAGTTACCATCCCAAAGAGGAGGAAGAAATTGCTTTCCACTGTTGCTAAATGATGTTGTTGGTTCTCAGCAAAGGACAGACTTTTATTCGTTCTTTCATTCATTCAACGTCTAAGGGGCCCTTCCCATCACAGTGTCTCCATGCCCACCACTGGGGAGATGGGATGACCATGCCAACATTGCTCTACTTTGTGGAGCTCAGGCTTGCCCCTGGTCTGCCTATGGTCAGGTTGTGTTTTTTCATTTACTTGTTTTTCCAGTTTACCCAATCTGCCCACCCTCCCTGAGCATGGAGAATATCTCTGGGGATAACGACCCCTGCACCACAGACGTTCATCAGCTCTGTTGCTCTTAAGTAGCATAAGCCTTCTAGCTCACAGAATAAATCTTTCCTCATCTAATGTATTCATTGAGAGGTTAAGGATGTCTCTACCAGGTCCTCTCAGCTTCATTTTGCAAAGTATCAGTGATCCAGGTACACAACATACCTTGTAGCAGTCTTGCTCATAATCTTACTCACAGACTTATAAACAAAATGTTCCTATGGAGATGCACAGAAGACCCTTTCAATAAAGCTACATTATCCAATATATAAATCTCTGTAAGTAAAAACGCATGTAAAGTGCCTCAATACAAATAAAAGTCATACAGACCCAAGTATTTCATAGGTTAATATACATGCAATTTGCTAACATGACTAAAAAGTGAATGCTCTGGAAATAAAATAGCTGTTCACATTCAGGACTTCTGAGGCTGTTGACAGTATCCCAGCAACCACTAACTATTATTTGAAGCAACCTGAGCTACATGTCGATAGTTCCATAAGGAGAGAGAGAAGTATGGATGAAGGCAAAATGGGAAGTAAACCTCTGGGAACCTTGGGGAGGAAAACTTTCTGTGAACCTGAAATAATATATGAATGTCAGAATAGAAGACCTGAGGAAATGTGTGGCCTACCTTCACTCTCGTAGGCTCCCAAGGGCAACGAAGGAACTCCAAGTCTCACTCTACTTCAAAGGTCTCCTTGAGGGTTTATTCAATTTATACCCCTGTGTACTCTCTACTGAAGAGATATAACAATAGTCTGTAGTGAGTCAGGCTAAGCTTACTTTCTGGCTTTGTCCTGAGTCGCTAACCTCCTTAATTTCAGTTTCCTAAACAATGAGAAGTGGTAGAATGGGTTGTCCCAAAATTCAACTGCAGTTCACGATACGGCACCCAAAAAATTCCACTTTGGTATAGTGATTGTTTTGAGCTGTAAGCAAGTGAATTACAGCAGACATAGGAAGGACTTTCTCTGGACTTCCCTTATTTGCTTAAAGACAGATCATCTAAAAGGAACTCAATTGTCATAAATCCCCTCCCCAGGGGTATCTTCAACCTAGTCACCCTTGTCACAGAAGAGACCAGATGTTGACATAATTCTGAGACAAGCTTTGCCACAAAACGTCATCTCTCCCATCTGCTATCCTAAAAACCATTCACCTTCCCCCTTTCCTATTAAGATGATATTTACATCTAAATTTTAAGCCAACTTGGGGAGATTCTGTTTTTTTTTTCCCCCCTGGGTATCTGTCATGTATACATGAGGTATACATATTAAAAAATTTCTGTTCTTTTTCTCTTGTTAATCGGCATTTTATTCCAAGGATCTCAGCTAATAACTCAGAGAGGTAGAAGGAAAATGATGACCTTTCCAGGTAGTGAGAACATATTTCAATATGTCCTGTACATTGTCTTTGCGTAAGGTTGACCAGTTAAATACGTTGATTCCTTCCTTCCTATTCCTTGTCTTTGTTCCCGCTTTCCCTACAATCCTTCATCCTCTCATCACTAGGGAAAGATAATCTATTTCCCGACATAAAAACTTTTATCAGTGATAAATAGAGGATATATCCCCACCTCAATGTAAATATACACATACATACATACTTATGATCTGAAAAACAATCTAACTCTTCAAATCTGACAGGCGATCAAAGTGTATTCACGATAAAGACAACACAGTGGTTAGTGGCAGTAACAATGAAAATACAGTGTTTATGGGGCTTAGCCACACATCATCTTCTTTGACTCTTGCTACAATCTTTGTGACAAAGATTTTATTGTCACCATCACAAAGACCCCTCCAAATAAATAATTCATAGCTGCCAGAATAAAGTAATAATGAAGTGATAGAGGGGGACTTGAACGCAAATCTTAAGGTGGTAAATCCTAGATTCACTCACATATATAATTTCAAACAATTATATAAACAAGTGTGCAGAAGTTGTAAAACTTTTGGGTGAAAAACACCAGTTTTTCTTATTGTCCTCCCTCATCCACTCTACCTCTAACACAGAAACACAAATACCATTTTCATATACACAGTTGTAGCAGAATGGAGTATCACCCCTTTTGTTAAACACATTATTAATGTTGTATACATTATTTATTATACATTATTACATATTTTTATAGATAATGGTCTTTTGTCCACATATTTTATAGGCCCTTTGTCAAGTCCTATGACATTCCTCTTCTAGCTTAGCAGAGTTTTATAAAGCTGTGACTTTTGAAAGAATAGACTAAATTTTAAAAGTTGATTAAACTTCCATTAAAAAAAAAAGATCTCATTATGAACAACATTTATTTTATGCTTACTGAACTGTCAAGCTTGGAGTTTTCTGGTGTTAGCCAACATGCATTTTCTTCTTTGGACATTAGTTTATTTCAACCCTTTAAGAAGTGCACCTTTTTTTGTGAAAGTTCAAATTGTTTCCTACTATAAACATTAAGGGTTACACTGAGGGGAGGAATTCGCTCCACCACTTCACCCACGTATCATCACTATGGGTGGTGGGTGAAGGGTGGGGTGATGGCAGAAAGAAAAGAAGTTCTCCAAAATGAAAGGAGAAAATGGGCAGGAGAAAAATGTATTAGAGCACTGAATGAAATAATGGGTCCACAGCTGGTGTTCTTCGTACCCACTCCTCATTTCTGCCACATTATTTAGCCTTAACATGCTTGACAGCTTGAAACCAACAACTGAAATCAACTCTGGAGAAAGAACAGAACCTCACAACGGAGAGGTAAGGAAATGGTCATGTCACTGTTTGTAAGAAAGAAGAAAACCCAGGAAGCAGTGGAAAATCCTTAGTTAACCCCTTATACTCCTGCTATTCGTGAAACAATTTGGTATTTTTCTTTTTCTTTCTGGCTTATTTCACTAAGCATGTTCCCTTCTAGCTCCATCCATATTGCTGCAAATGGCATGAGTTTATCATTTTGACTGCTGAGTAATATTCCATTGCATATATATACCACATCTTGATCCAGTCATCTATTTCTGGGTTGATTCCATGTCTTCCCTATTGTAAATAGTGTAGCAATAAGCAAAAATGAAAATCAACTAACAACTATAAACCAGAGATATTCTACAGGGGAAGAAAGGGGAATAGGATCAAAACTAGGGAGCAAAGAGTGCATGAGACTAGGGTGATGGATGGCACATGGTTGAAGTAGTGGTGGGAAGTCCACAGGGATTACAACTGTGATGAAAAAATTAAAAATGTACAAAATACACTATATATATATATATATATATATACATATATACACACACACACACACACACATATATATATATATATATATATATATATATATATATATATATATAATAAAATCCTTAGCTAAACAGGAAACTCCACCAAAGACAGCAGCAAGAGATGGGCTGCAGCCCATCCAAAGGGATCCCTGTACTAGTTCTTAAGAGAATCTCTTCTTGGCTAGATTTTGCCATGAGGTAGGATGATCTCCAAGTGGAGCTGGGATTTCAGAGATTACAGTGCAAGATCAGGGCTTATGTTATTTTGAGTTGCACGCACCATATTGCTAGAAAGATTAAGCTTTAATTAGATTGCGTTGGGTAAAATTTTGGTATCTTCCCAACTATACAATCATGTACAAGCCCAGAATGACAGGAAGATAAGAATGAAAACAAGACTGTATTTTAGATTTATTCTGTAGTCCAAAGATAGCTCCCTTGAACTGTGATACAAGTACAAATATAACACACATATTAAAAGAATATTCTTCAGAGATTGGGAAAATGAGTTCAATTTATATGAAATGATAGAAAATGAAACCATCCAAATATCAGTATTCTTATTCTTCTCTGAGGCATAAAATGACACAACCTAATAGGACAGTTACAAATGAGCTACAAGAGAGAAAAGAAGAAAATCTTCAGACAGACATAGCAAGCTTTTCTTTATTGTTACCCTGTTGAAATTATAATCTATCAAGAAGCATTGCCATCATCTCAAATTCTGGTCATTCGTATGACAGCCCGTGATGAGAAAACGATGGCTAAGGACAAAGTTAAAAGATTTGCCTCAAATTATTATCACTATCACTGCATTTTGATACACAAATATGAAATAACAATTACTTGACAATCCTGTATAAATTCTAAATTGCATCAAAAGTAACTGTTCTTAGAGATACTGAATAAACACAAAGAAATTCCATTACTTAGCAACTGCCTCTATTTGAGGTTATAGATATTTTCTCACCCATCATGTTGCACAGTATCTAGAATATCACCCAGGTTACCAAGACAAAAGTCTGTCTATGTGGCCGAGAGTGCCCCATGTTCCCACATATTTATTTCATTTATACACGAACTTGTCTAGTCATACTACATTTATATGCTGGGCATATGTACACACAAATGTATCTGTGAACATGCATACACATGCATATTTCCCAAAGATCTCAACTAACTTAGGGAAAGTAGGGACTGTTAACACAGGTTGGCTAAAACATGGTAGTGAAGGTACTAGATAGGGAAAAAAGAAAATCACACCAGAAAATAATGGAATAAGACATTTTAAATATTCTATAAGACCCAGCAGCCTGTGGAATACTATGTTCTTCTCATTTAGTAAAAGACAAATTTGGCCTCAACCTTAACTGAGACATTGATTGTGCAACATCTTATATTAAGATATTGATCTTGTGATTATAAAGATACCTACTATCCTTTGGAAATGGCCTAAATGTGAAATGAACAGAAACCTATGTCCATTTCATTTATAGTCTCTATCAAAAGGCAAGCAACTCAGCTGACAACATACGGGTCTTGAGCACGTTCATGGAGGTATCAGGAACAGCTCTGGAGGTCAAGCCAATGGAGCCCAGTTACTTAGCAAACTAGGTAGGTTCCTGCTTCTTCCACCTTCTTTCCTTTCTGCCATCCTGTTTTATTTTATTCTCATTCTTTCTTCTACACATTGGAATTTACTCCCAAGGAAGATTTGACAATGACTCACGTCCATAATTTGGGATTCGGTTGCATTTGCATTTTAAGATTAGTGTCCAATAAGAAAGTACAAGGTTTTGCCTTGTTTTCCAGTTTTGAAGAAAGAAGGAGAGAGTCTTATGGGCTGAGGATGAGAGACCTTTCTAGCGTCTGTCTGTTCCTCAGGTTGTCTTTCTCTCCCAGGTAAACAACCTCAGTATTACCACTTAGGAGAAATCTAAGGCAGTGGTGAGAATATGAAACATTTCCCCTACGACTATTGATCAGTTTCCAAGAAATATTTTTAAAAATGTATTTACTAAAGATGGTTACATATACCTATTGCTATAATATGATTTGGTGATATTGCATGAACAAGTAAAATTGAAATGGAATCAAAATCACCATCCATTTTTAGTAGATTTTATTAGCTAAGGACATTTGAAGTCAAGTCTACAGCATTTGATGGATTAACAATTACTTCAAATATTGGTGGGAAAAGCCAGTGTGGTTTAAAAAATGGGCATCACAGCAGGCACATGAAACAGTGTTACAATTACTTATGATTAAAAAAATGCAAAGACTACAATGAGATGCCCTCTCACACCTGTGAGAATAGACATCAACAACAAGTGTTGTTGAGGGGGTGGAGGAAAGAGAACTCTCCAACAATTATGGTGGGAATGCGTACTGACCCTGCCCTTATAGAAAGCAGTATGGAGGTGTCTCAAAACACTAAAAATTGATCTGCCATTCAATGCAGTAATTCCACGCGTAAGCATCAACTCCCAAAACTCAAACACACTCATTCAAAACACACTAATTCAATGAACATGCTTTCCCATGTTCATTGCCTTAGAACAGATGAATGAGTCAGGAAGGTGTGGCATATATTCACAATGGAATATTACTCAGTCATCAAAACAGACAACAACAGTTATGGAGCTTGAAGGGATAATGCTAAGTGAAGTAAGTAAGAAGGAGAAAGACAAACTGGATGGTTTCACTAAGATGTGAAATATATGTGAACTGTATTTATCTAGGTGAAATATAAAGTAACTAAATTAATAATCAGACTAAGACAAGCTTAAATCTTAACACTTGGGAGCTGCATACAGAACAGAAGAACAAAAGTGAGGAGAGGGAGTGGGGAAGAGGTAAGAACAAAACGGGAAGGAGGGACTATGGTCTATGGCAGAGGAATATGGGTGGGTTGAACGTGGGCACTATGGTAGTAGCATGATGGGATTATCCCCATATCTGCAATTAAACATAAATGCATAATAGCATGTATTAGATAATCAATTATTAAAAATAAAAAATGGGCATTAGATCAGATACCATAAGGTGACATGGGCAAGTAATCATGTTAACTTTTGCTTTCTAGAA
This sequence comes from Condylura cristata, assembly GCF_000260355.1. NCBI lineage: Eukaryota > Metazoa > Chordata > Mammalia > Eulipotyphla > Talpidae > Condylura > Condylura cristata. The sequence continues at coordinate 10,921,899 of NW_004567103.1, read as the reverse complement.
AGCTTTTCCTACCTTATGAGGTTCTTTTATACATGCTTCAGATAATTTATACATAGTCACTTGCTATCAGGCTTTATACTTAGCTAGTACTCAAAACAAAACAAAACAAAATTATCACCACCACCCTATTATTAAAACTGTCATTGTTTCATACACTTGCTCAAAGTTACACTAGCAATGGAGTCATGAAAACTCTCTAAGGTCCAGTAGCACAGGGAAAATATTAGCAGAAATATTTCCATTATCATCACTTTTTGCCAGGAGACTACCGGCTAATGAATGTTAAAGAAAAAAAAAAAATGATTCAAAGACATGCAGAAATGAGGCTATTTTCAGGTTTTCTGATAGCTAGAAACAATGAGAATTTTAAAGAAATTATCTTGGAGAGCACCATTAAACCAAGATGCTTTGAAATATTTATTTTAAAAATGCTAATTTAGAAATCTTAAAAAAAGTATAAAATCTAAAAGATATCAGATGGCAGACCCAAAGAAAACTGGGCATCATCTTCAGAAAAATATTTCATATCCCATCCTTCGTTTTCATTTATTTTTGGGTAAGTTTCCATGGAGTTCTATCCTTGTGGGATAATTGGACTATACAAGTGTCTAAGAAGCAAGAAAATATTCTAGCAAATGAAACCTGAAAACTAATGTGACTGTCTCTCAGGAGGCATCCACTGAGGTGGGGTTTCTCAAGTTAGCTTTCTAGGGTGTTCTGAATAGTCGCCTGGCCTATTTGTTAAAATGCAGAATACCCAGCCTCAAGGAGGCCTCACTAAATCAGAAGTGTCCAATTATGTGTTTTTAATTACTTTCTTTTATTGTTTAAAAACTGCACTAAACAGGGGATAAATAATTGCCTCCTTTGGCTATTTTAAAGTGAGACACTTACTTTGGGAGTGTGTGTATGTGCATGTGTATGTATGTGTGTATATGTGTGCATTCATGTATATACATAAATATTTAAAAGGGCAGATTTATTATAATCAGGGAAGTGTAGTAAAGGACACAAGTGGGCAGGGAAGGCTTGTTAAGAGAGGCCTGAATAGTAAGAGGCTGGGGGCTGCCGCTGCTGCTTTGCACAGAGAGAAGTTGGGGAACAGAAGCCCCCACACAGGCACAGGCGGGCAGGAGGCTCCTGTAGTGTGTTTTTCAGATGAAAGATAATTATGTGGCTTGATCCCTGCCATTCATCTCTGGCATTTGTCATGCCAGTAAATATTGTCCTCAAATCCGGAAGCACCCACAAAGCAGAAATGGGTCATGGTAGCTTCATTGTTGAGTGGGAAGGCCTGGAGGCGCGTGGTGGAGGCAGGTGCTCAGACAGGGGCTGTGTGCTGTTGCCTGTTCATAGTGTGTCCACTGACAGCTCCAGGAAATTTCTACCTAATTGAAATCTATTTAACTCATTCTATAGAATACTGAGACGCAGCGATTCGTACATGTGGGAATCTCAGATAACAAGCAGAATGCGGCCGGGAGAGCTCTGACTCTCTCTGCACACATTTTTTAATGAATTATTAAATGATATACTGGAACACATCTTCAAAGGGAGTTGTTTTTTTTTTTTTTTTTTTTTTTTATGGTCCCCATAGGCTGTATCTCTTGCCATGGACCTCTTCATGTACATCGGAAAACATAGTCTGTGTAGTCTGTGTAATCTGTGAGTAGCATTTTTAAATGGGCTATTAGAAAAATCATTGAAAGAAAAGACAGAGACCCTAGATATCAGGAAGATAAAAGGGAAAGTACATATTAGAGGGCCTAAAAAATTACATTTCTAAACTATGATTTTACATTATTTTCTTTGGGACAGAAATTGCGTAGATCATCATGAGGTACGGTTGGGGTTTCTGCCAGATCTCTTTAATTACCTTGCAATGGAAGTCATAAAAGCAGACAAGAGCCTGTGTGTGTGTACATGTGTGTGTGTGTGTGTGTGTGTGTGTGTATTCAATGTTATAAACTCACTTTGGAAGAGAATTTTGTCTGAACTACCAGAACTGAAAGAGGACTTGAAATTAAAAAAAAATAATAATAATTCAGAACACCATTTTTTAAATCAATAGCACAGTAAACACACACACACCTATCTACAGAGGCATTTTTGTATTTTCAAAGATGAGAGTTTGAGGATACAGAAGACAGTAGTTTTATGTTTTTCAAATGCCATATTATGCTTCCCTGACTGATTTTTTTGTCCAAATATTCCTTAGTTTCTCTCCTGCAAGCATTGTTTTCTATTCTTCCTTTCTTTTAAAAAAAATTTTTTTTTTTATTTTTATTTATGTATAAACTGGGGTGCAGGCCAGAGTTACAGAGGGCTCACCAGAGACAAAGTGGGAATCAAAATAGGCAGATCTACTGAAATACAGTGCTGGGGGAGCAGCTTGGGAAACAGGAGAGGTACCTGGCCACTGCTGCAGTGGCTGCTCATCACTTGATAACACTAAATTTGAACATCTGTGCCGCCAGGGAGGCCCGGGCTTTCTGTTCTGTCTATGGGCACTTGACTGGAAGCACCTCCCGGTCAGCAAGGGCGCTGGGGAATTTCCCAGGCATCAGGAAGCGGCTTTTTGGCTCTAGCAGGCATGTTCTCACTGTCTTGCTTGCCACGCCTGCCCTCCCCCAGTTCACCCCACCTTTGCATAGGAAGGAATCTACTCTATAGTCTCCAGAGCTGAGTGGTGATTTCCCAAAGACTCCACAGCACTGGATCTAAAGCCTTGAATCGACAGTTTGATGGCTAAGATCTTTATTTTGTATACAGCAACACAGAGATCTGAGATCAGTGACTACCATTTTCTGACTTCCATCCGCCAATGTTTTGGCTCATTAGATTATCGTCTCTTTTGGCAAGATTGAGCTGTGAAAAGAACAGTGAGACGGGGTCCTTAATTAACACACCGTGACTTTCTGGTAACTAAGATTTCTGAGATGGGTGTTTTCACTGTGATACATCACCTAATTTTATCCCAGGGTTTGTTCTGGACCCTCTGATCCTCTTGTGCCCCAGATTCTTTGGCTGGGGAGAGGGTTTCCATACTCTGAACCCAGCACCTCTCCAAACCAACTTCATTCTCATTTTAAAAATGAGGAATAGGGCGCTTCTGGGTGGCGCAGCGGGTTAAAGCACTGCACTAAGAAGCTGAAGCCACTTCAGCATGAGTTCGATTCCCCGCCTGCCCCGGAGGTGACCACATGGCCCAGCAGACCTCTCCTGACCCGCCCGCTGCTCCCCTCAGCAGTGTACTTTGTCAGTCGGCCTGTTCTGCTCCCTGCTCTATCTTTGGTGAATCTTCTCACTGTCCCTGCACTTCAGGCCTGTACTACAGTTCTGTATGTGTAAATAAATAAATCTTAAAAAAAAAAAAAAAGGAATATAGGTCAAATGAGATTAGTAGCACACCCATAGCCAGAGATACTAAGGAATAGGAGGTCTCCCAACCTTAAATCAGGTTCTTTTCTTATTCAGTGGAAGTTGGTTAATTATGCCCCCCTTTGGGAACTGACTGATAAATGATGTTTGTCTGGTTTCCTGTGTGAAGCTGAGTACAGATTTAGAAACAAGGAACGTAACAATCATTGATCGACCATGGGCCAGGGTACACAGAAGTGAGTGTCTCATAATAGAATCAGGAATAGTTCTTCCCTTTCTTATCCTTTCTACCCAATCACCTGAGAAATTTAAATCCAAGAATTAATCATATCTTTCATGAATGGTGACTGTTAAATGAGAAGGCATAAAAAACAGGAAACATTAACAGAAGAGATCATTGATGGACTAAATTTTAAGTGTATTTTTATGATGGACAAATTCTTAAAGTATTCATTAACTAATGGAATTAGGCAGCATCTGATGGCTGTTTCCACAAAACAGGTTAAAGAGTGCATGGTTCTAATAGCCTCTTGTCTCTCAAAGAGCAGGGAGAAGGCCCCAGCACACTTGCTTTTACTGAGAAGGATCAAGGGTCTTATTGATATTCATGGTTCTGTTCTTCTAAGCCTTCCTAAGCTCTCCACTTAAGGGCTGCCCTAGGGGATGAGGGGAGGCCAGAAAAGAAAAGGCAGCCTCTGCTTGCAAGGAAACAGCCTTTTAGGCTGTGTGGAATTAGGTTCATGATTCCCAGGGGATTTATCTTGACAGAATCTTTCACCCAATCTCCTTCAAGGTTGCCCAAGATGCTGACCTATCAGTTTACCAAGTGTTTATGAAGGTGTCCTGCCTGGTCCCTGTAGGCAGCATGAAGGAGTTGCCTGAGAAAGAGTCTTGTGCTGCCTCCTAGGAGCCTCCTTTCAAAGCAGAAGGAGAATTGGACTGTCCTTTATCTGTGACATTCCTCAAAAGTGATGGGAATAAGAAGGCTTCTGTGCCTGCTCCAGAATAGTCCTACATCTCTGTCCTACCCTCACCTGACTGGGCCAGGCTAATTATTCTCCTTCCTACTTTGGGGAAAACTTTAATTGCATAAGGCCTTTACATGTGATTAACTAACTAAAGTTGGGTGTCACCAATGGTGGCGACATA
>NW_004567103.1:10892996-10916649 GCF_000260355.1 Condylura cristata | reverse complement strand
TGGGAGAGACAGAGGGAGATGCAGAGACAGTGTGTCTACTGGGTGGTAGGTGTAAAAACAGACATTGTGATGGTTTTCTCATTAAAGTGATAAGCTTTTTTTTTTTTTTTTTTTTTGCTTTAGTTTGTGTAATCAATATTTCAGCACAATGAGGCTGGATTCAGGTTCAAACCTAGCCTCAACCTTTTTGTAAGATTTTAGGCAAGTTACTTAACTTTTCAAATTGTTAGCTGTAAGGTGGAGATGAAAATATCTACTGGGACAGAGATCTTTTATGAGAATTAAATGAGACACTGTGAAAGCAAAGCAATACACAAATTCTAACTCCTGTTCCAACCTACGGTGATGATGATGACAATGAGGATGATGGTGAGTAAATTAGGGCACTTTTCCACCATCTAGTTGCGGGGGTGGGGGGCAAACACATACTTCCGTTTCCAGAAAATGATCTCTCACTGGGAGACTCAAGTCAAGGACATCCAAGGTAACCCCAACCAAAGCACCGTCACAATACTGCCTTTGTAGAGCTCTAACATTTCTGGGACCCTAAAGCACTGTGCATACCAGCTCAAGTCTCAGGATAACACCCTGGAGTATTGACTCTTGTCTGCAAAAGCCCACAGTCATGGAAAATCTCTTCCCACCTTTATGCATCAGCAAATATTAACATTTACTCATTGCTAATCAAGGCTAGTGAAAGCAAAGGAAATAAAATGGCACAAATTCTATATCTTGACTTGGGAGGTGCTCCTTGTCTGGTACTGGCAAACTGCCCAGTCATCATACTCTGGTTAACTCCCTTGACCAAACTTATAGAGCAACAGAGCAGCACAGTGTTGTTTATCAGAACATATAAAAAACAAGAACTTTCCAGAAATGTAATAAATGAGCTAATAAGTTTGTGGTAATTTGTTAAAGAGACAACAATAAATTAATGCAGGATGGATCTTTGTTTGGCATATAGCATGCATAGCTTAACTACAGTGATATGCTCTGAGAAACTTGTCATGAAGCAATTTGCCCTTGTGTAAATGTCAGAAAATTTGACAATGATTTCTTAGACAAACTTACTTAGTACAGTGTATGATATACCTAGGCTACAGATAGGGACCACTGTCACCTATTTGGTTTGTCCCTGACTGACAGTTATTAAGTGACACACTACTCCAGTTTGTTCCTTTTCACTGCTGTGTAGTATTCCAAACAGTGTATTTGATCATTCCCATGATGGAGGATGCTTGGGTCATTTCCAGTTTTTCACTATTATGAAAAAGCTGCTATAAATATTTTTCTATCAAGTTTTTAGAGTGAATATAAGTTGCATTGGGATAAAGTCTCAAAAGTGCAACTGCTAGGTCATCTGGTAAGCACATGTTTAGCTTCATAAGACATTGCCATATTTTTTCTTTTACTAATTTTTTGAGGTAACCAAACTAAAAGATTTTTCCAGGCTGGACTAAAAATACCTTGACTTTAACATAAATCTTGGGTCTCTAAGCTAAATAAGCAAAAAAAAAAAACAAAAAAACAAGATTCACTTTCTATATAATCCATAAAGATTATATATTTCTTATTTATTTCAGACAGAGCATAGAGGATGATGGACAAAGGGAAGCTTTGAAAGTCACATGAAAAACATGGTTCATACTAAAGAGCAGAATTGTAGAGTAGATGGAAGGAATTTCTCCACTTAGGGAGACCTCTTAATACCTGTCAGTGAGATTTGATCATTGTTCTGAGGAAGTGACTGGTATGTGCCTCCCAGTGTTTTTTTCTGAGTGGACTTCCTTGCTGGACTTACCCTGATTTGTTCCTCCATGGTGCAGGTGGGATTGCCAGGGAACATGTGAGTTGTCTTCTTTATTCATTTCATAAATCACTGCAAGACAAGGAGCACATACAGACCTAAGGCAGAGGAATGCATATTTTTGGAATCCTGACTTTGAACTGAATTTCCCACAAGATGGGACTTTGATTTGTTTCCCTCAGGGGCAGAGTGAATATGTTTTATGTGTGAGAACAGTGGAATAGATTTTTGGTAACAACAAAAGAGACTGCCAGCAACTACTAGCTGCTGAGAAAACTCATTTTCTCTCTTTCTGGCTATTTTTTTTTCCCCAGAAAGTCTAAATCTTCCAACCTCCTTTAGTAAGATGTGACAACGTGAGCTGATAGCCAAAACAATGTGAACATACGCCACTTCCAGCACCTCCATAGGAAGGTCCTCCATCTAAGCCACCGTTCTGCATCCACTTGTTCAGGAGACAAATTGCAAGACATAAAGGACTTTAGAACCTCAAGGTGGGAGTACCTCAACATGGAAAAGGAAAGGCTGTGTGAAAAGTCCCTTAAACAGAACAGCTTCATTCACCTCTGCTGTACACGAGAAAGATGTTTTATTGGGTTAAACTTCTGATAATCTGGGTTTTATCAATGACAGTATTGAGCATTGTCCTAATGATTCTTCCATCAATAATTCTAATACTTCACACAAAAAGAGACACTCATCCCCTTTAAGTAGCTACCCATCTCTTGCATTTTAGCAAGAAATTTTCTTTCTGCAGCAACGATGATCATATCACTTTTGGTTTTATCCACTCTAGAGTGAACTGTAGTCACAGACTTTCCATTGTTATATATCCCTTAAGTAATGTCTAATTGCTTTATACACATTACTGGATTAAGTTTTTTTTTTAATATTTATTTGTTTATGCATACAAACTTGGGCATAGGCCAAAGGTGCAGGAGCGGTGAGAGGATTCACCAGAGACAGAGTGGGGAGCAGAATAGGCTGACTGATGAAGTACACTGCTGAGGGGAGCAGCAGGCACGTCAGGAGAGGTCTGCTGTGCCATGTGGGACACCTCCGGGGCAGGTGGGGATCGAACTCGTCCTGAAGTGGCTTTCGCTGCTTAGTGCTGTGCTTTAACCCACTGTCCCACCAGGGAGGGCCTTGGATTAGGTTTTTAACTGTGATTTTTGTATCAATAGCCACAATCTCCCCAGGTCCTGCCAGTGAAACTGATCTACATGTAGGTCAAGTCATATGGACACCTATTCAGAAAAGTGCCCACAATCAACAGGCATTGTATTCTGCATGGAAACCTCTCCTTTTTTTCTTCACCACCATGTTCCTGAGGTCTCCAACATCTTGCCTTGTTTCTTGACTGGCCAGTTCTACTTTTTCTAATTTGTCCAGTTTGCCCTGCTCAGCTCACACATTCTACACTCTCTTGGTTCCAAATAAGATGTAGTGGGACATCTAGACTCAGCTTCACAGACCCAAGATCCTTGCAGCACATCAAGGGACTTATGTAGCAATCAAACAAGACCACTTGAAATTTTTCTAATGCTTTTTGCACAGCAGTGTGTCTCTAGCTTTGGGTCATTCCCTCTTCCTAGGCTCAACTTTTTTCTCAACTTAACCTGCCTTCCTTTCTTCCTTTCCACTTTTCTTTTCTTTTAATTTTTACTAAAGTACTGTTCATTCACATCCTGGTTAGTGCTTTGACACGAAGGACTTCCCATAGGGTCACTGTAGCTCTGTACCTCCTGAGCCCCTGTGGTCCCCATCACAGCCCTCTGGGCTCTCCCCACACGCTCCCACTCCTCACTCCCCCCTTCCCCTCTGAGAGCCACAGAGCCCCTCTGTAGTCAGCTTTCAAGCATTGATTTTGAAGTTTGTCTTTGTCTGATTCTTTCTTTGGTTCCTGTACATCCCATCCATAAGCGACACTGCCCAGCATTTATATTTCTCCTTGTAGCTCAGCTCTGCATGTCTAAATCCTACCACATTTGTTTAGGTTGCACTGAAACGCTCTCTCACCCATGGGTCATTTCTCATAATTTTCGCTCCTTTCTGTCCTTCAGAAAGGACTTCAGATATTTTCTAAAAGATTTTTGTTTTTTTTTCTTTTTTTCAAAATTATCTACTACTGTAATATGTTATCCCCACAATTGTTGAGTTCAAATGGCAAAATCTTTTATCACCTCACGTTTTCTGCATGTTATGGATTCCAGAGTGACCTAAGGTGGTTGAGCCACAATTTCTCAGTGGAGTTCCCAGCAGGGGGTAGGTGGGACCAGGCCCGGAAGATCAACTTCCACCCTTCCTCTTTGACTGGCAGACTGTTTAAGGTTCTGAGTAGGGGCACACAGGGTCTCTTTACAAGACCCCCTACAGGACCATGGAAGCAGTTTTGTCACATGTAAGTGACTTTCTACTAAGTCCATCCAATGAATAGCAAAGAGCTCCTGCGGTGTGATTTCTGACTACACCTAAGTCACCACACATGGTCAGTTCCTCTGTATTGCAGGGTAAACAGACCCATTTCAATATGGAAGAGAACCACAGACAGCTGTGACAACCGAGCGGTGGAGACCAACATGGGCTACCTTGAAAACTGACCACTGTGGGCATTGTTTTGCATTATGATTACATTGGACCCTTAAAAAACAAAGGGATGAAGAGCACTGGCCCCTCAGGCAGTCGAAAATCTACATCTGACTGTTGGTTGACTCCCCCAAAATAGCCTACTACTGATAGAGAGCCTTTCTGATAGCATTATGTAGATGATCAATACCTGGATTGTATACTATGTGTATTATTTATTATAAGACTAGTGAAAAGAAAATGTTATCAAGAAAGTCATAAAGAGAAAGTACATTTATAGAACTGGACTATAGTTATCAATATTCTCAGTTTTCATTGTTTATTTATAAGAAAATCGACATGTAAAGTGGATGTGCACAGTTCAGAAGTGTGTTTTAAAGTGTCAACTCTATTTTTGCATGTGTGCATGTGTGTGTATATATATATATATATATATATATATATGAATAAACACACACATACACATATATGCAGATGCATCAGTTTTAGGAGGAAAATTCATTGGGTAGCTTTCCTGTTCATATTTTTATTATTCACATAAACAGCATATGACAAATACACAATACATGTTTCATGAACAAACAAATAGAAGGTGGTAAGGAAGTCCAGGTAGACATCATAGTGAAAACCAATACTCCCAGTTAATGGTATTTTCCAGCCAGACATATCTTATTCATAGCTTTTGGAACAGAAGCAACAGTATCTGTCTGGAAACTACTCTAACTGAAAAAAGAGTGACCCACCTGTTGTATTTGATTTCTTCTTAATATGTTTCATATGTATCATTCAAGAATGATGTGTACTTGGGAGAAGATGTTCAGTCTTTGAAATATAGCAGGTTTCAAAATGTTTCTGTCATATAGAAGTATCAACTACCATAAAATAAAATATTATTTTTTTGGAAAAGGTTGATGTCAGTTTAGTTTAATGTCATATTTTATTTTGCCTGCTTGTAAGCTTGATGTCAGATTAAAAAAAAAAAAAAACAATAACCCAAACCAAAACATTAAATCATCTATTTGATCTAAACAAATTCACAATACTTTCCAATATCTGTAAAATAAAAGTGATGAAGAACTTATAGAGTTAACCATCAAAGAAAAACACTTGTGTTTTAGCATATTCAATTATCCAGAAAAGCAAATCAATTTTGTTTTTGTATTAACTCTGAAATTTGCATACCACTCTTTTAATTAAAGCAGTAGAAAACACATGTTGTTCACTTCATGTCTCTATATTTCCTCTGGGAACCAGTCAAGCTTTATGATAAAACCTAATGAAAATAATTTATATGTAAAACAATAAACCCAATGCTCTAACCTAGTATGTGTCAAATGAGGTAGTCTCGGATCACCTGTTCCAGAGTCTCTGTGGGAAACTGGGTGGCCCTGGTGAAATTGTTGCTTACTAGGACTCATCTCAGGCCAACAAGTAGACTCTCCCAAGGGATGGCCAGGAGCTCTTTCATAAACCAGTCAGGTACTATATGTCAACTTTGGCAACCAGCTCTCCAACAGCAGAAGTCCATGTACAAGAAATGACGGTTGACAGACTCGGGAGACTGATGCACAGAACAGAACCCACCAGAAAGGAGTGGCCAAGAGCCTGATGCTAATTCCTCGTCTAGAAGGCATGGCCTCAAAAAGAGTAGTAATGAGTCAGCACATTTCTGCCTAGTCTGGGACACGAAAGAGAAATGAGTTACCAGATTTTGTTTCTTCTCTTTGTGGCTGTGGAATGGCCACCACTGTATCAAGTGTGAGTTTGGAACTGCGTCCCATGGTTTCTGTCACTGAAGAAATCATGCAATCTCTTCCCAATTTGATAGTTAGAAAGAAGAGGAGGTCGGGGCAAGATAAAAATCAGAAAAAAGCAGAAAAACAGGCAAAACAGTTGAGGCTGTGGAACAGTTTGCATCCACCTCCTCAGAACCATAACACTGAAGCTAAATGAATTCTGTACCCCTCTTTCCACAACAAACATTTCTATTCCATTGTGGAAGCTAGAAGAGAATGGAGGAGACCATGCACATTTGCTTTCCAACTCAAAAGGTCCCCCTTGTGAGAAGAGAGCCATTCAAAAGACAGCACCAGGCATGTTTTCTTTCAAAAATACTCCAAGATTGCAAAAGTAATATTCTATTCTATTTCTGTGCATAATTTATGTATGTGTTCAAACAGACACCAGAAACAAAATTAAGGGAGGCACATAAAGACTACTTATTTTCAGTTAGTTTAAATTGCATTTCTACCCTCTTCTTAGATTCATTTCAATGACCATGAAACTGTTACTACCCTGTCAGAATAAAGGCTAACCCATGGAAACAAAGCACACCCCTAAATCTCAGTGACATGAAAAATGTTTGATTTGTTTTTCCTATCACAGTCCACACAAGAATGCAATGTAATGTGACTTCATTTCCAGGGTCTCATGATTATCAAGGCAGGAAAAAGGAGAAACACATGTACTATATCTTCCAGTGTGCACCCAAAAAGTGAAATATATTTCACTGGTGAAATTGTCACATGGCTACATTAACATCAAGAGGGCAGTGGAGTGTGGTCAAATTATATTCCAGAGAGAACATACGGGATATTTGGTAAGCAACGTTGGTAACTTCACCAAGACCCAATCAAATTGCATATCCTCATTTACCAAGAAATTCAAGTTCCACCTTAAAGCACTTTCAATTTGCCTACTTTTTTGTAAGTTTCCTTAAACCATGAAGAACTGAAAGATAGCCAGTTTTATTTAATAGGGACTCAGGCATCCAACTGTCCTTTTCCTATTAGTTCATCTTGTTTTGTTTAGATTTATTTATTTATTCATACAGAACTGGGGTACAAGCCAGAGGTGTAGGGGTGGTGAGAGGCTTCACCAGAGAGAGTGAGGAGCAGAAGGGTCAGATCAATGAAGTTCACTGCTGAGGGGAGCAGCGGGCATGTCAGGAGACGTCTGCTGTGCCATATGGGTCACCTCCGGGGCTGGGGATCAAATTCACATTGAAGCAGCTGCGGGCAGCTTGTAGAGCTGTGTCCTAACCCATTGCGCCACCAGGGAGGGCCTTCCATATGTCAACATACCTCTTTATCATTTATTTCTTAAATATTCCTTGCACAATTTTCATACACACACAAACACACATGTACAGCAGAACACTGCAGTCATGAAAGACCCAATCTGATGGTGGTCCCCAAATCCTGACTGCCCACCGCCATAGTAACACACACTGCAGTGCCTTCCAGAAGCTAGAAGGAATTGTGGCTGAACAATCTCCATTGTCAAGATGCCCTCCTGAATGACGATGCCAAACAAAAATGAGAGGACCTCTTCAGAAAATAAGTTTATGACAGTCACACAAGGTAAAGAGATCTAACAATGCATTGCTCAGAAGGCATCCCAGGTGTTAAGCAATGACTGACTGTGCATGTGTTTGTGTGCAGTGGTCCATACTTATAACAGTTTTGCTTGTGAACTGTACCTGCATTATAGATAGAACAGACATTAGTCACTGAAGACAGAGGGATACAGGGGTACAGTTTTAAGGAAAAATCAGCACTCAAGCCCATTTCAAGAAATAGCAGGGGGTGTGTATAAAGAATTTTAAAAAAGATTGTATGTTGCACAAGAATATTAGACAGGGAGTAGTGAGCAACAGGATTAGAGAGCTAGACAAGCTGGGTCATGGTGTACTTTGTATGCTTTTTATGCTTTTCTTATTCCTGAGATATCAGAATAGATGAGAAAATTAAATGCAAATATTCAACAAAACTGTTTTGAAAATAATGTGATGATGAAAGACATCTTGAATTGAAAGGAAACAAAAGACATGTTCAATCAAAATGACTTTAATCTCAGTTACAGATTCATTGATATTGCAGAAATTAGGTTATATGGGGTTATGTTACCCGAGAAGCACCAAACACTACAACTGGGTAGAAAGAGCTCTTAACTGGGCATGTGAAAATTCATGTGCTCTTTCCTCATTCTGTCATGAAGTGTGCTATAGTGTTAGTTAGCTCAGATAACCTTTGCATTTCAGTTTCTTCATAAATAAGTTTGGTATTTTTTATAGTTTTTTTATTTAATCCATAAGGTTATAACTTAATAGGTTTGTAAAGGTCCCATGAAAAATAAAATTAAAATTAGCATAAATAATCAAGGTATTCTTGATCTCCATGATAAACAATTCATAGGACATGTCATCAATATTCAAAGTAATGAAAATCTGACATTTAGTCCAGGACTTCCATACTGATAAAATATTCTATTAGACTTTTTCTTACAGTAAAATCCATCAAGACTAGAATCACTTCCTCAATAAAGAAAAAAAATGTAACATTTATGGATTACTCCTCTTAAAAATTAAACTAGCACAAACAGAACCAAATTTTAAGCATTTCTTTTAAGAATAGATATACATTTGATTTATATGAAAGTGTCAGATCATAACTCATTGCTTAGACTTTCATTTAAAAATCTCATCAACATAATTAAGATGGTTCTGGAATATGTCATTTTGTAAACCATTGTAATTTTTCATTAATTATAAATGTTGACCCTTGACTAATCATAACATTTTCTATAAGCTTAATTATTCCTCAAGAATCCCATTCACTTTGTCAATAATCAAAATAAGTGCTATTAGTCATGAACTTCATGGGCCACTTAATGAAGGTATGTGCACTTGAAAGTCGAGTCTCTTCCCCTGTCCCCTAGTTTGACCCTCGTGGTGCTCAGTGGCCTGACTGCAGTTATAAGAATCTTTGGAATCAAAAGTACCAAGAGGCATGGAGTCATCTCAGTAAACCTTACAAATGGTGAATCATGGGGTTTCTCTGTAGAATTCAATACAGTGATGAGATTGGTTTATGTTTTCCTTTTTAAACAAAATCTTATTAATCTTGCAAGTACTTAGATTACCCCAAGTAATGCTGTAACTCTTGGAATCTCAGAGTTAAAAGTAGACAACATCTGGCCCTCCCTGGTGGCGCAGCGGGTTAAAGCACAGCACTGAGAATCTAAAGCTGCTTCCACATGAGTTCGATTCCCGCCTGCCCCGGAGGTGACCACATGGCGCGGCAGACCTCTCCTGACCCGCCCGCTGCTCCCCTCAGCAGTGTACTTCGTCGATCTGCCTGTTCTGCTCCCCACTCTGTCTCTGGTGAAGCCTCTCGCCGACCCTGAGCCTCTGCCCTGTACCCCAGTTCTGTATGCACAAATAAATAAATCTTAAAAAAAAAAAAAAGTAGACAACATCTATTACCACAAATAATTTTTTTAACTAAGGAAAAATTTACATAGAGAGAAATGCCTATATTAGATGCATAATTGCCTGAATATTAGTTCACTATTTCCAATTAAACAATCAAGATATAAATCATTTCCATCATCTAGCAGTTTCTGCATGCCTCCTTCCAATCATACTCCATCTTTTATAGTGGGGGGCATTAGAGAAACTGTCCTGATTTTTAGTCACGTAGATTAGTTTGGCCTCTATTAGAACCTCAGAGAGGTGGACTCCTAATTGTATCCCTTGTGTCCGGTGCCTTTTATTTCCACCCAGTGCAATATTCTCAAGATTCATTTATATTTTTATGGATTTATAGTCCATCCCTTTTAACCAGCTTTTCTCCATTATATCAACATATCACTATTCTTTACTTATGGTATCTGACTTTGAACAACTGAGTAATTAACAATGGTGCTATAAAAATTCTAAAATAGATTTCTGGTGGATATATTTTTATTACTCTTGGGTAAATATTGAGGAAGTGATGACTAGATTGTATGGAAGGAATATTTTTAAAGGAAATTGATAACTAGTTTTCTACGGTGGTTGTTGTATATTATATTTCAACTGGGAATGTTAATTCCATTAACTCCACATCCTCATCAACATTGGGTGTTCTCAATAGTGTTTCATTATATTGTGTTTTTTTTTGTTACATTTCCTTTTTCTTGTACTTTATATGTTCTTTATTTTGTGATGTTGTTTTGCATGTTTCATTTAGAACTTTTAAAATTAGTACTGTCTAAATTAGTTAAAATTACTGAGTTTTAGAGTTTTTAAAATATGTTCAGAATATAACAATAATAATATAACAATACAGAATACATGTATTACAGGCATTTACCTCAGTTTTGGGCTTGTCATATATTTCCCTCATAGTGATTTTAAAGGAGAATTTTAAGATTTTGATGAAGTCCAGTTTATATTCTCTTTTTTTAAAAACCTTTTCATACCACTTTAAACTGCCATTCAAATCTTACTCAAAATCAGTTGTCTTGATATTTGTAAATCTTCTTCATGGTTCTATCATACTCCATTATTTATTTGTTGACCCAAAAACCAATAACCACTGCCATTATAACTTATGGTAAGTCTTTAAATAAGATGATAGAATTTCTCACCCTTCCCACCTTTCTTTTTCCAGATTATTTTGGTTTGTCAAGGTCCTTTGTGTTCTCATGTAAAGTTTAGAATGGGTTTACCATTCATTTGCTGGCATTTTGATTAGTACTGCTTGAGTCAGCAGAGAATTTGATGTAAATTGAGATCTGCACTCTTAACAATGTTGAGTCTTCCCCTCTAAGAACCCAATCTAAGTCTTGCAGCAATGTAGTGAACTCTCAGCTATCCTTCATTTTCCAGCCCTATAAACTTTCCCCTCCCTGTTGAGTTCTGTCCCAAAACATGTTGGCATACTATCTGTCTGTCTGTGTCTGTCTGTCTCTCTCTCCTTGTTCTTGTGAATTCTCTTCTTGTGTATGCACAGCCCACTCTTCAGCCCGATTTCACTCAAAATTTGAATGGAAACTTACATGCAGATGCTGGGCCATAACTTAGCTATTCCCTCTCTGACTTTCTGCCAGCATGTCCATCCCTTTTATCAACACCTCACTCAAATCTCAACTTCTCAATAGAGAGAGACCACTCTGTTCTGCTTCGGGTGATTTCAGTGTGCATTAGTGTAGATTGGATTTACAAAAATGCTGCATGTTCCCTGGAAGACAGTCCAGACAGACATGAAGTAACCTTGTGCTTTTCCCTTTGTTAAAAGCTTGTAGCCTTATACTGCCTGTTTTCTAAAGTATGGAAACAGTCACCAAAGATTTTGTTAAATTTTTTGTCTGTTTATGGTGAGAAGGCTAATTTAATATCAACTATGTCATTATGTCAAGTGACAAATTATTGACATTTATGTTTTAACAAGGTAGGCAGACATTAAACATGTAATTTGGAAATCTGAAAAGATACTATGTGTGTATAAGTGTATGTGGCGGGGGGTGGGGAGGAGTTCAAAAAAGGCCTCCCGAGTAACTGATTTTAAGTCTAGGCCTTAAAGTTGAAACTTGAAGTGGAGTGTCAGGCAATCAACAAAGTCAGATAGAGTTAAAGTGCTCTGATTTTTAATTATGAAGACTGAAGGCTGTGATGAGATGCTATTGCCAAGGCAGCAGAGGGAAAGGCTACAGCATATGTGAAAACACCATTATATTCCTTGAATATCCTTCTGTCTATGGGCCCATCTCATTGCCACTTGCTTAGTACAGGTCTTGGACTGCTAGGACCATCTAGCTGAAATTAAATATCATTTTTATTGATGGAGAATTTCTGTCTCAAAATGATTTATGTCAAAATTATGTTGATCATGCAGAATTCCTTTTTATCATGCTATTTTTACAGATAATGAAAGAAACATATTTTAAAATAGGATTGACTTGCTTTCCTTGTTCAAAATTTATCAGAGACCTTCATTACTTAATTTTAACGTAGACATCTCATATTGTTACCTCTATTCAAAGGGAGACTTTTTAAAATTACATTCACAAATTAAATTGCTCTCATCACCTATCTCAATAAAGAAAATCTAGTATCCTATTATGGAAATATAAGTAAATCGGTCTAAATTTCTACCTTGGATGGTCTATTGGAAGCTGGCCTAAATGTATCAGAGGAAAGTCCTTCTTTATCATATTGGTTTTGCCTATGTAGATAGCTAAGACTATATAAGACTTGCACATAATATACTAGGGTTTACTTTTTTCTTCTGTTTAGCAACATAAAAAAATTAGTATAATTTTGCTGATAGACTCAATCATCTTTTGAGATCTCAAGTCACATTAGGAATTCCCATTTTCAATTAAATCTCATTCCCTATTCCCTCCAAACACCGAGAGGGAAAGAATCAGGCAAAAGGAAAAGATATTAGCTAAGAATGTAATCTCAATGTGTCTCATTATCCCATAATTTTTAGTGTCTTTCCCCTCTTCTGTGCCTTAGAGACTGTAGTCAAGCTACATTTATCCTTCAATCTTATGGTCTATTTTAGATTTGTAGTTAGGCCAGTTTTTTTTTTTTTTTAATTCTGTTCACTCTGAAGTCATATGTATTTATAGTGCTCTGGAGGATAATTCCTACAAGAGGCATTAAGCTCATAGAGTTAGGTCGATCTCTGGCACTTGTTGTCTCAGGTTCAGAATGTACAAAAATATTGGTCATTTTACTTTGTTTTCGAACGTCTACTCACTGGTGTAAATGTCAGTAAATCTGTTCTCAAGTCAAAAGATGAAAAATGGGATTGATTTTCTCCCTATGTGAGTTCACATAAGCATTTATATGAAATTCTAATGAAACTCCAAGGGGGGAGAATTGACAAGAAATAAGTTTAGATTCTTAGATGACTTTAATCTCTTTTTCAAAACTAAATAAAGTCCTTTTTTAATTATTTAAATAAAGCCATCATCTTGGCATAGATTTAGATTTACAGAAGAGTTGTATGCGTTCCCATAATACCTTTCCCAGTTTCTTCTGTAGAACATGTTGCATTGGCATAGTGCATTTGTCATTATGAATGAATCCATATTGATACATTATTATTAAGGAGATTCAGTGCTTTATTCAGACTCCTTGAGATTTTAGCCCTTTTCTGTTCCAGGATCTAGCAGAGGGCACCCCACTGCCCAGGGCCAGCATTCCTCCCTAGGTGGTTCTTGGTTATGACACTCGCTCAGACCTTCCTTGTTAGGGGTGATCTGGACACTTTTGCAGGGTACATATTAGGTTTTTTTGTAAATTGCCCCTCAATTACATGTGTCTTTTTTTTTTTCCCTCATAATTAAGCTGATCTTGCATAGTTTAAACAGAAAGACAACAGAGATGAAGTGCAATTCTCTTTATACCAGAACAAATGTCTGCAGTGCCAATTTAAGTACTCATCATTGATGATTTCCTGATCACCTGGCAAGAGATTGGCTGCTTCCTTCACATTCAAGTGATTTCTCACACTACCCTGTCATCTACGAGGGGTGTGATTCTGGACATCTAAGGAGTAGACATTACTCTTCAACCCCGCAGGGCAGATTATCTACATAAATAATTTCAAATTATTCTGCAGAGGAGATTTCCCTATTTTTCCTTATTTGTTCAACAATTTATATTAACCGAGATTCATGGAACTTACTTATATCTGGGTAGTAATTACTGACTTTGTTTTCATTTGTCGTGCATGCTGTTTTAGCTTTGGCCATTGTGAACTCTTTCATTTGGTTGATTCCTCTGTATCCTTGACACAGACCCATTGAAGTGTTGCTGTTTTTCATTTTCTTGGGTATGGGTAAAATGCCATTAAAAAATGTTCGCAAGAAATGTCAAGTGCATTATGATGTTGGAAAAATATATTCAATACATACAAATGACATTTGTTGTTGTTGCTGTTGTTATTTTAAGAGTTGGGATCTTCATTAAGAAACCAACAGTAGTGTGAGCTGCAATTTTTGCAAAGGTTTGAAAATGTGGGTGAAATTTCTAGGAAAAGCAGGTTCCTGAAAAATATTGGCTAATTTTAGTTTCTAAGTGACATGCTAAAAATGATAGAGTGGAAACATTATGGATGCAATTTAATACCTAATTAAGGAAAAATTAAGGGAAATAAACTAAATTGGTTCTCCATTTAAACATTTTTATTTCTTCTAGAGGCATTAGTATTAATGCCAATTCAGACATTTTGAGTTGTTTTTTATTCTCTCCTTTTTGATTGCTTTTGGTTTTCTTCTTTTCTTTTTTTTTTTTTTTTCTTTTTTTGACCACCAATTTCTCTTCTCTGGGTACTCTCTCCTGACTTTCCAGGTAGCTCTCTGCTATTTGGTCATCCTTAGAAAGCATTTTCTGGGCATCATCTTGACCATGTATAAGATATTCTTCCTCCCGAGATTGAATATCTTCACTTGAATATATTAATCTACAGACTGGATGAAATTCGGCATTCCATGTATATCTAAATTTCAAGAGGCTCATGACCTTTCTAGTATCATGGGTGAAGAGTATCCTAGAATATCCTGCTTAAGTGCAAATTGAGAAAACAATTTACATGCTGATGGAGTCAGGAATGGTTCCAGGTTTTTTATTGGACACTCTCAACTTCTTCATTCTACTGCCTGTGCATAATGTATATGGCCAGATTTCATCAAGCTGAATCTTTAGGATTCCATGTAATGAAGGATTTTATGTGCACAGTATTAATGGATTCTTAGAAGAAGCTTTGAGCTACACCTTGAAGTGCAAGTAGAATGTACTGGGTGGAAGGATGACATTGAGTTAGTCTTCAAGGTACATTTGAACTTCAGTTGTACTTGAATATCATAGCCTTAGGAACAGAAGCAGAAGACTGTGTGGATATTAGAATGGGAACAGGTATTTGTTTAAAGAATGGTGGGGTAGAAATTTTTGTTGTTTTCTTTTGTTGTCAGACTACGGGATTAATTACCCTTACAATTGCTGGGTAGGGGGGTTTATGTCATTCTATTAGATCAGCACCAATAACTTAAAAAGAGAAAGTCACCTTCATGATTCTAATATCTTATGCTGTGAAAAGTGTTTCTACTCTTCTCCAAACAGATTGAAATGCATAATTTTCCACCCAAATGGAGAAGAAGAGCAACAAGAATTATTTAAAACAGTGGTTAATTTAATTTCCTTCTCCAATTAGTCTGGATTTAAGGAAATGCAATGACTCCAAAAGAGTTGGTACTGTTTCAAGTGCTTTGAGAGATAGGAAAGGAATATAAAATACAATCCAGGTATGGCATTAGAACTTTTCCCGTTGAAAGGGCATGATTAATACACTTGAAATGATGAGTTTACAATATAATATTGTATGCAGGTTTCCCCTGCCATCTAAAAGTAGACTTTTATTTTTAATATTTATTTACTATGCACACAGAACTGGGGTACAGGTCAGAGGTGCAGCGGTGATGACAGGATTCACCAGAGACAGAGTGGAGAGCAGAACAGGCAGACTGAGTGAAACACACTGCTGAAGGGAACAGAGGGCCAGACAGGAAAGGCCTGCTGCAACATGTGGATCAGCTTTCTGACCAGGGGATCAAACTCCTGCAGAAGCAGCTACTGATAGCTTCGTAGTGCTGGGCTTTAACCTACTGTGACACCAGGGAGGGTCCCAGTAATGTAAAACATTTCTATGTGGTATGATTTGACAGGTTATGTTTGGGGTCTGGGAACACTATTAGCATTAATTTTATGGACAATTTTTGAGATTCCCAGACCTCAAAATACCCTATCAAATAATATCAAATAGGAATCTCTTCTTTCAGACAGTAGGGGGAACTTACAATCAATGGCTAAGTGGCTAAGTTCTGTGTTGCTGCTTCTCCACCCACAGTCATACCTAATTCATTCTGGATAACTTTTGTAAAATATGTGTGTGTGTGTGTGTGTGTGTGTGTGTGTCTAACTTTTGAATGTATATATAAAATTAGTTGAAGCTAAAACTACTTTTTTTTTTTTTTTGGCCTGAGAATAACTTGCTGACTTCTGAATCACTTCATGTAGTTTCCTTTTAGCACTGTCCTTGTAGACATGAACTGTACACAATACTGTGGGATGCTGTTACACATTTTCTAACAATGGCCACTGAGGGCCCTCCCTTGTGACACAGCGGGTTAGGACAGGATGCAGCATTGAAAGTTGGCCCCAGCTGCCTCAGTGTGAGTTGAATCCCCCGGAGGTGACCCACATGGCGCAGCAGACCTCTCCTGACCCGCCTGCTGCTCTCTCAGCAGTGTACTTCTTCCATCTTCCCGTCCTGCTCCCTACTCTGTCTCTGGTGAAGCCTCTCACTGCCCCTACATTTCTGGTTTGTACCCCAGTTCTGTATGCATACACAATTTTTTTTAAATGGCCACTTACACATGGAAAGACTTGACACTTTGTCCATTTGGTGGCAGCTCAGTATATCCACACTGATTTGTATGACAGGTGGCTGTGATGAAGATGGTGTAATGTCTTAGAAACACAGAGGTGTGTTGGTGACGGGAGCACAGAGTTTGCCACTGCCGCTGCTAAGACAACAAATTGTCCCCGGGGGTGCCCAGCACTGGGCCTGCTCTGCACCCTTCTTGCCTGTGTCTGGCAGGGCTCCGTTACCCATTTCTCCAAATAAACATGCCCATCTCTCCACTACTTTTACACATCTCACTATGTCACCTTTACTCTACCCAGTCAACTCTCTACAGAAGAGTGAAATAACATATACCTGTCACAAAGGCTCATCCTGCCCCCTGAGTATAAAATTGCCTGCTGCCCTACTCACCGTGTTCTTCAGACATTTCTAAATGCAAAGCTTGTCATCCCAGAGTGAAGGTCCTCCCCTCTCCTTACAATAGCCTGCCTATATGGTAGGAGATTCGGCATAGGTCTTCTAGGAAAGGAGAATCTTAATGTCCCTCAGAGGAGCAGCTCTCCATGTGTGTAGAAATACACACACAAGTATACACACAACTCCATTTTGTTAGTGATCTATCTGAAGTGGTAACTAATATTTATGACATTGCATTATGTTTAATACTTTGAGATCTAGCAGTAGTAACCAGGAATTTTGCAAAACCTAAAGACAATGTTTGGTGTATATAATATAGATAAATTTAAACATTTAGATAAATGATTGCTGCTGTATAAATTACTAAGATCTTGAAAAGACACATTGTGATAAGAAAATAGGTTGCCTGTAACTGACCATAGCTCCTTGAAGCACTTTCTTGAGAAGAACACAGAGTTAAAAACTAGACAGAATTAAAAATTATATAGTTGCCTACTAATATCTGTCAGGGACAGTGATTGAGGAGGTTATGACATCTCTGTCACATATTTGACAACGGTGGACCAAATGCTTACTAGTGAATCAAAATATTGAAACACACTCAAGGAATGCTAATGTTAACTTTTGTATACCAGTGATCTCCAAGTCATCCACACTGAAGGAGCTCTCTGTATGCTAGGAAGTGCTGTAGACTTCACAATTACACTTTACTAACAGGTATTTTCTCAAATAGATATTTGAAGTACAATTATTAAATACCCAACTTAAAACCTTAATCGCTTGTTGATCAAAAGTGAATTCATGTTCACTTGAAAAGTTTGATAGCTATTAAATATATGATTTGAAGTATTTCATTTTTATAGAAGTAGCATTGCAGTATAACATTATTAATTCACTTTTGTGAATTAACATACATATGAACTGCATTAAGTTCACAATTAAAAGATCATATCTATTCTTCATACACCATTTTCCCCATTTAACTACATTTTCCTCCCTCTTCCCTTTTGATAAACAATTTTATAGTCTAAAAATTTATTTCAGTTTTATTTAATTCTTTGCTTTATCTTCTCTATTGACCACATATGAGTTACTTATTCATTGTATTGCCAACTTTTGAAGTACACTACAGACTTTCAAACCTCTTTACAGTTAAATGTTAAAATGACCAAAACCATCATAAAAATGAATGCAAATTAACAATCCACCACCCAAAAACAAATTAAAATATAGGGAAAAAACCTATTTAATAAATAACAAATTATTTGTATTCATGGAATTTCCATTTTTGAGTGCTTGCTACCTATCAAGAATTAAGCTAGATACTTCTTGTCTAGATTTGTATCTAAATTATTTTTAAGATTTATTTATTTATGCATACAAAAACTGGGGCACAGATCAGATGTGTGGGGGTGAGAGGATTCACCAGAGACAGAGTGGAGAGCAGAACAGGCAGACTGATTGAAATATGCTGTCAAGGGGTAAAGAGGGCAGGTCAGGAGAGGCCTGGTGTGCCATGTGGGTCACCTCCCTGGCCAGGGATTGAACTTGTGCTGCAATGGCTGTTGATGGCTTTATAGTGCTAAGCTTCAACCCATTGTGCTGCCAGTTTAAAACCCTGTATCTAAGTTTTAGTGGCTCTAATCCTTGTGCTGTTACTACTCATCTCTTGTGTTTTCAACATTAAACTAATCCAAAGTCTCTGCCTTGGGTTTAGAAAGCATTATATGTTACACTTTTTAATTCACATTATCTTCTAATCTCCTCTGACTTAGAACAATATTAAGATAGATTTATAAGTTGGGTGAACTTAGTCAAGAGCCACTGGAAGCAACCTATAAAAAGACATGTGGTAGGAAAATATCAGCTGGTGTTATATCATTGCTTTGGGTGACTGGTAGGAAATGTTCTGCAGGTAGGAAATGACCCATTGTAAATATAGATTTTGGTTCAGTCCTATGAAAAGGAAGATAAAAATTAAGAAGCAATCAAATTTGTTGTTCAATTGTTAAACATTGCATATTGTACCAAAATAGTGTTTAGAAGACATCGAAGTAGAGACAAGAAGTAGGTCCATTAAGGTAAGATAAAATGATAACTTTTAATTTTATTTTAACAGATAAAGTCACTAACACATTTTACCTGTGTCATGTATATTATTTAAACGTATGTATGATTTTTAATGTTTGAATATAATTTGAAATTATCGTTTCAGTTTTTCTTAACTGACATTTTTCCTGTCTCCCTAATAATATTATAGTCTGTGAACTTCAGTTTCTTCTTTTTTTTTTTTTGGTTGGTTCAAGTGCACCTGTTCTATTGGCCTTTGTAACTATAAAAGGAATATCTTTCATAAACACTTTTCATTGCCAGTACTTTAGGAAATGCAAATGAACCACATGGCATCTGTTTTGCAATTAATTGGTGATTAAAAAAAGCAACAGCTTTATTATTATTTCTCCAATAGTGACTTCCTAAGATAAGACATGCTGCTTTACTTACCATTGTGAAAATAATTCTCCAATGAGCGCCCTACCATAAAAACTAAAAAAGTCAAAATTTAAATGTTCTCTTTTCCCTCATGAAGGAGAACTGAAACCACTACATCAATATAGTCTATCACTTTTTAAAGACTACTAATCAGGTTACAGGCGAAATACTCTAGAAAGGCATCTGGAATTATTGTGACACAACATGTATCCACATAAAGATGTATTTAAGTCTATAGCCCTTAATGTCACAAAAATTAAATACAAGCTAGCTACTAAGCTGTCTTCCTTGTGGGGTTGGCTTATGTTTATTGACATTGAGAGTGATTCAAATCTAATTTTGAGATCACTCCAGTTACTTTCAAATGGTGAAAATACAGCAACGGCTAAGAAAAGATGTACATTATATAGCTCCTTCAAGTCTTATATCACATGGTCCTCTCGATAAAATTGAAAGAATCACTAATTGAATGGAAAGCATGTTATATGGGAATTCATGAAAGTGAGGGAAGGCAAGGTCTTCTGGTTCTTTAGCACTTTGTTATCTCAAAGCATTTGAACTCATTGAGTAGAGACACTCGCTGATAGCAAGCCAGTATCATGACTTTATTTAGTTTCATAGCAGATCAGCTAAGAGTTTATGTAAAATATATGCTTTAACCTAAATATTATATTTAAAATTACATGGAAGAAAAATAAGCTTACAGGTTTAATTGAAGCCCATTACTTTGAGGTTTCTATACTTCCATTTATTTTTGTTGGTGAACAGTCTAGTCTTATTCCTGAATTCAGGGCTTTTTGTCATTTTACCATCCTTAGTAACTTCAGGTCTACCCAACACTAGAACTTTAATGAGCTTACTACATTATTAATGGGACAAGAATGTCAAAACTACTAACAGAAGAACATGTTTTAAATGTTTTATTCCAATCTGTCATACCTCAACTTTTTCACAGGTTTGCATTTGTGTTAAAAAAAAAAAATAACAAGATCTGATCTGAAAGTTGACATCCAGGTTACCAGGCTATAAGAATTTTTGAGACAACAGTTTAAGTAGTCTGTTAGGTAAAATGAGATTTATTCTTTAGTCAATTGCCCTTGGTAATTTTAGAATGATTTATTTCCCTTCAGCACTATAGAACTTGAAGACTATATGTTCTGGCAGCCACATTCTGTGCTAAATCTGAGTAAATTTACATAAGATTTCATAACTTCCTAATGGAGGGGAGGGAGCTTATGAAGGAAATAAAGGCCCTTAGAAAGAAGGGACAATACAGTGCCAATGATCATTAGATTTTCTAATAAACACATTTGAGGAAGATTTATTTGAACTCTGGGGGAGGGACTCCAGAGGAGTGGAGGGTCTGTGGAATTTAACAGTTCATTTGTGATCAGCTCAGAAGCAAAATTTAAACTCCCAAAGAAACTAAGACATGGCCATTGCTTATACAGTCACTGTTCTTTGTAACATTTCAGAGGACAGAGAGAAATCCAATTCACTAGCAAGGAGTGAATGGAACTGCCCATGTCTATAAAATGCAAAGTGAATCATGCCAGCATCTGTATTTAAAACTCAGTCTTGAAAGTCTCTGAGACTCATGACAAAGCAGGATACGGGTTTGCTCATCTGTTACTTAAGTATTCTGGGATCCTTCCTTCAAGATCCTCACTTGACTTCTCACCTCAAACACATCCCTGAGCTTGACCTCATTCCTGAAACCACCTTCACAGGGTGTGAGAGTCAAATGTCCCTCCTGCTAAGCGATAGGCTGTCAACAGTCCATACATCCCCTGAAGCTCTGTGCCTGTGCCAGTGGTGTGGTCTTGGGGCTGAGTAATGATGTGCCATGAATTCTGACTGGTGGTAGCCAAACAGCAAAGATGTGACATACCGGGAGTCACTGGCACCTAATGTGACTGCTACCGTGAACCTGATTCCAGGGAGACCTAGCACTAAATTCTGGCAGGCTTTCTGGCTCAAGTGTGCTATATTTCAAATTTGTATGGGTGACTTACACAAAAACAGCCTTATTCTACATGTTTACTCTGACATTATTTAGTTTTTCTCTCTTCCCTTCTTTCTCTCCCTCCCCCATGCTCTTTCCCTTCCTATCACATTTTCCCCACCATGCTTGACGCTTCTATCTAATAGTTTGTGGTCAAGATGAAGGATGTTGAGAGGTCAGTCTGTAGTGTTGTGGCAAAGTGTTAAGAGCTGGCTTCTCCCACGCCATAATCTCTCTTGAGAAAATCTGGTCATTTTATTTATTTGTTGTTGTGCCCATTTTATTGTGAAGTATCAGGTTCTTAAAAAATGTCCCACATTAGGCCTCCCTGGTGGCCTAGAGGTTAAGACTCAGCACTAACATCATGGCAGCCCACTGCAACTGCCTAAATTCAATCCTCAGCCAGACAGCAGAAGACAGCAGACCCACATGGTACAGCCGACCTCTCTTGTCTAGCCCACTGCTCCCTTCAACAGTGTGTTTCGGTCAGTCTGGCAGCTCTGCTCCCCACTCTGTCTCTGGTGAATCATTTCACTCAGCACCGCCCTGCTCCATACCTCTGGTTTACACCCAGTTCTTCTACACAATAATAATAATAACAATAAAGTTCTATATCACGTTATAAATAGGAACAAGCAAACTACTTTGTACAGATCTGAACAGCCTGTAGGAAGTAGCTATCAAGGTGCAGTGGAGAGCAGAAGAGGCGTGAGGACTGAGGCAGGTGGGCAGAGAGTCTGTTGAGTTGAAAGCTCACAAGTTTTCATAGCAGTCTTTTCCAACAGTGGTCTGTTCACCTGTCCCCCTTCTCTAATGTCCTCACCCTCATCTACTCTACTTTCTGTAGAGCAAACTCAGTGCCTATTTTTGTAATGCTGAAAAAAGAAAAAAAAAAAGATTGGAGACAATATAAAACATCTATGTGATAAAACAGACAAAAAAAGTCTTCATAAATATGAATGCATTACTAAATGTCAGCTAAAAGTACTTTACATATATGAATTATCTAATTTTGTTTGTAAAGAACACGTATACCCAACTTAATGTAGTGAGCATATGTGTATGTGTGTGTGTGTGTGTGTCAATAATATATATCATACTTATTCTATTTAGTTTCTGCATAATAGGTATATATGTACATGATACATATGTCCCTCTCTGTCAATGATAGTTAATCAGTTAATTCTGGATACAGTAATGTATAAAATTATTATTGCTTTTCTGATTAAAAGTTACTAAGTAGAGCTTTTCCTTCCTTTTCCCCCATCATGTTCTCTCAGCTGTACTGGACACCCTGGCTCTATTCAGTGCCCCAGATATCAGCAGGAATCAAAAGGAGAATGTTTAGCTCATTTTAGCTTGCAGGACAGTGTTATTTTCTTAGGCTCACTAAGAAAGGGGTGATGCATACCTTCTTCTAGTGTCTTTCTTACTCTTTTATTGTCACCCTCTCCACCGTGACAGTCCTGCCAATACTCCAGGTGGCCGTTTAGGTAGCTATGTCCAAGAAAAAAACAGTTCCTTGACTTTCATGTAATTCCTAAACATTTTATAAATAAGGTGATGAGGAGAAACATAAGTTCAGTTTCATTCCATAAAATAGTACAAATTGTGTACTCTTGAAAACTAAACAATTTTCCTAGATATAAGAGGAAGAAGGAGAGCAGAAGAAGAAGAATAGGAAGAATGTTGCAGACATCCTTCATTCTAAGCAAATGTGGCTTTAGATGTTTAGAATACTGATGTGGTAGAGGGAAAAATGTATACCCTATCTAATTCAAACTTTTAAATATAATTTTCAAACTGGATCTATCAGATAAAGTAGGCATCTCCTTGTAGACTACCTGCACACAACTCTGTGATGGGGTGAGAATGCCTGCTCCAGAATGAGAGAGGGAGAGCAAATGCTCAGAATCATTTGTATAAATGTTACAGGAGACATTCTTATAGTCCAGAGAGAGCAGTGAACCTGCCAATTCCAGCAGAGAGAATTATTCCAGAGAAGCAAAGGAAGGCCCAGACCACAAGAAGATTTGCTGGACATGTCTGAAAATGTAAGTCAGATGAACAGTTTCAGTGTTAAAAAGAACCGTCACATATTTCTCCTGCTCTTAAGCTTCTAGCCTGATCTCCCCTCTCTCTCTC
>NW_004567103.1:10869139-10892896 GCF_000260355.1 Condylura cristata | reverse complement strand
CTTTCTTCCTTTCTTCCTTTCTTCCTTTCTTTCTGTACAGGATGTATATTTAATAAAAAGAGCAGATGTATAATTTTATTAGGGGGACCATTAGAAAAATTCATTCTGTTCTGCATGTGACTGTGTGACCAAAGCTATAACAAGTAGAAGAAAAACCTGGAACATAAGGATTATTAACAGGATAGGTTTTCAAAATTAGAATAATTATTGATGCAAAAAATGCATTTCGGCCCAAAAGGTAATGTTTGAACATACAGTATAAAATTATTGGGAAAGTATTCATTTCAGTTTACATTGAAACTTCCAGAAGAAAAATAATCTCTAAATAGTCCCAAACATTTGGAGTACTTCTGAATTAGGATTCTTTGAAGCATGAAGATAAATTGATTCCAGGATGATTCCACAAAGGCACCAAAAAAGCCATAAAGCTGCTGAGTGAACACAACTGTTGAATGTTTAGTCTATGAGCTCAACACGTTTTCTAGGCTTGGGATGAGGGGGATTTTATTGCAAATAGGCAAGATGGTTTAAGTTAGGGTAAAACTGTCATTTTGATATACTTAAGAGGCTTAATGTCTCTAATCTTTGAAAGATCCTTAAAATGCAAATGTCACCCACACCTAATTGGTTCTGAAGTAAAGGACTTACAGAAAGTAAATGTTTCTTACCTAGAATCCTGCATTATCTACATTAATTGATTATGAGCTGATATTATACTTCTGAGTATAATATGATGTTATTAGATGACTTGAAATCTCAGAGGAATTATGTGTTATGTAGGATGGCAAGTTACCGATATAAATTTTTAGTCACTGTTTTTGTTTTTTCACATCAAGGATTTGGTTTGGGATGAAGGAAAGAAAACAGCACAATGTACTATTACTAGTTACCCAGAATTAATACATCAAATAGTTATAAGTCGAAATGTTACTTGGAATATATTAAAATAATATCTTGATAGTATATCAAGATAATGATTAGGTGCTTCAATCTCTATTCAGAAATCTAGAAAGAACTTGGCACTCAACTCTGGAGAGTCTTAGTCCATGAGTCAGTTCCAAAGGAGTCATTTATGTTAAATTGCATTTTGAGAACCTATGTGTGTTTCTTCTTATTTACAATCTCCTTTGGCACCTGCCTGATTCCTTTATCAATCTTCCACTGACCTTTTTTATCTTCTAGGGCTCAGCGCCCTCTTTCCAACAAAGGCAACAGGATGATTGTATACCTCCCATAGTTCTTTACAATCTTATTTCTTTATGATTGCTTGGTAGCACATTAAGAAGCCCTCATGGGGATGTGGGATGCTGCAGAAGAGGTGAGCAGGCAAGTGAACATATATGTGTGTGTGCGTGTGTGTGTGTGTGTGTGTGTGTGTGTGTGTGTTCATATTCCCTGGGCATTTGTATCTCTGGGTTTTAGATAAAAAAGGGGAGGAATTCTGCCTTTGTCCATGTGTGTCCCATCCTCTCCATTCTGGAAAGACAAGCATTATAGGTCTGCTCTTATCACATAGCAATATATCTAAAGAAGAAAGGGGCTCAGAGACAGATGGAATTGAACTGTGATTCAAATATTATTGGCTAAAAGTCACTATGGTGTTGGGTGAGCTGCATGAATTCGCTAAGCTATGCTTTCAAAGTTCCTAATTTATAAAAGTGTATTGAGTATGAAAGACTATAAATAAGTTTAATTATGTTTCATAATTAGAATTCAGAAAACAGTAGCCATTACTTTTGCTATTATTATCCTGTTTCCTGGTTAGGAAAACAGTTCTGTTGCCTGTTTGCTCACATACTAACTGTGTATGTGACCCTGCGGCCAAGCATACCTTCATGGACCTTTCAAGAATGGCCCAGTTTCATTGGCTTAGGTCCAATGAGAGCACACCTCCTCACAGTCTGACTTCAATAATCAGATGCTACTGCTTCTTGTGCAAAAATATTGGCCACCAGGTATCAAAGCTCGTTTGGGGGTTGGGGGGTCGTGAGGGGCAGGAATAACAACCATATTCCAGAGAAAAAACACAGAACTGAAACTGAATATTTTACTTTGGATGTTTGGTTTCAAAAATCTTCCTTTGGACTCAGAGAATGCAACAGACCCACTGCCGGCTGTAAGATGTTTGCCTCTGCTTGTCACTTATGCTTGGTTTTTCCTGCAGCTGCCTCTAATACAGAACACATGTCTCCTCTATGAAGAACACCAACCTCATGTTTCCTAAGATGTTATCTCAAAAGTGATGCCTAAATAAGCTTTCTCCATGTATAGTCTAAAGAAAAGAACATGTATAGGAAGAAAGAAGAGAAAATGAATATCAGATCTGAGAATTTTTGTGTCTACAACAAATATTTCAGAATTTGTCCACACACAGCTCTCTCTGAAGGCTCTCCCCTCAGCCATCCGTTTCAACCACCTAACCATGGGCTGCTATCCCACCATGCTTTTTGTCCAATGTCACTTAATCTTATGGCTGAAGGATCTATGCCATACATATTCTTTTGCCTGACAGTTGCTGTTTCTAAGCAACTGCAAATATTATATTGAAAAAGTTCATCCACTGAAACTGAACAATAAATCACATGTTCAGAAATGCGATAGATTTGGGATTCTGAAGCTGCTGATCTAGACTTCCTATGTTTCTGCTGTCTTTTGGCAGAAAATTATTTTTGGCCCTTTCTCCTTGCCTCAAATTCAATTTCTTGGGTAAAAGTCCAGGTTTTAGGGGATGAAACAGAGAGCTATAATGATTCTTTATTGGATCATCATGGACAAAAGCTAATCCTTTGATCAAAACATGTCCCACGACCTCAATCTAGGTACAAAGAAAGGAAAAAAAACATAGAGAAACAGAAGAATATTTGATGAGCCTTAATTCTGCCTAAGCATGTATACATATGCTAAAATATGAATTCACATGTAGTGGGTGTTCATTTATGTATAGGTATAAAAGCACATCAATCTACTCTGAAATGTTCACAATCTACCATTAACCAGAACCATATGATAAGTAAGTGGTTGACTGAGTGGTGAATAGGGATTTTTGATTTATATTAGGTATTTCTCTATTGAATATTTTTCAAAAAGCATATTTCATGTTTTTATTTAACGTTCATTTTAGAGTGGTATTGAATTACCTTTCCCAAATCTTCATCTTCTACTTATTGACTAACTTACTGGAACCAAAATTCTTGTGTGTGTGTATATGTGTGTAGAATAACTGAGATGTAGGCCAGAGCATGAGAAGGTTCATCCCAGATAGAGTGGGGAGCAGAACATGCAGATTGACTGAAATATACTGCTAAGGGGAGTAGTGAGACAGGAGAGGTCTGCTACACAATATGCGGTTAGCTCCTTGGCTGGGGATTGAACTCAGGCCACAGTAGTGTTAACATCAAGACTTAACCTCTGGGTCACCAGAGAGTCCCTGTCACCCAACTTCTGTCTCCATCATTCCACAGGAACTACTAGCAAATCTCCAGATTAAGCAATTAATTTGTAAAATCTAGCATCCTCACTTGAGTTCTGATTGTACTTGATTTCCTGTAGCAAGTGATCTTACTAAGAAATATGATCCCTCTTGGTAACTCTTGATTTATATGCCACTCCACTCTTCTTGTTTCACGTGTACTTGTTTGATTATTCTCCAATCTCTTAATTTTATCTTCTTTGTTGGCTTGATACTAGAAAACATTCCCACAAATTTTCTAAAACCATACTATTTTCCTGATCAATTTTAATTATCCTGAGATTCAACTTTCATACTCGAAGAACACTAAAAAGTGTGTGTCCTAATTTTGCACATCATTTTCTTCACTGAACTTCTAATTCTATGCTAAAGAGCTTCATATCAATGTACAGTGGGACACTTAAACTGCATGTAAAATACAGTTCATATAACTACCCTCTCCACAGCTTTCTCCTATCCTCAATTTCATATTTCACTTATGTCACTCCCTGGAAGTTGAAATCTCATCATGTTGATGAAATGGAATTGCCATGCAATTCACCATATTTAGCAACTATGTTTTTAGGAAAGTGGTTAAAATGTTGAGACTCTGAAGTTCATCATATAAAAGAGAAATGGTAATATATTTTTTCTAATGGCTGATATCAGGAAATTTTTATACAATATATATGAAGAACTCCATAAGGTATATAAAGAATTACACTATAGTATTGGACACTGAACTTGGAAACTTTACATAACAGTTTCTTCATTTTTTTTCCTCATGATTACTCTCCCCACAATACACACTTAAAATTTTTATCATGGCAAAAAAAAAATTATCATGGCTTATGAACCGCTTTGATCACTGTCTTCTTTCACTCCCTTTTTTCAGGGGTCTCATATTTTCTAAGTTGTCTTATTGAAGTCCTTCACCATCAGAATAATTTCAAATCCATGAGCACTTTTGTGAAGGACTTCCATAATTAGGATACAGTCTTCCTGTCAAACTGATTTCTCACCATCAACTCTACTCTCTATTCAAACCACATGTGGCTGCTTTTAAATCTTTCATAACAACTTCACTTGTGTCTGTTTTACACCTCTTCCTTCCTCCTCTGTCTCTTGAAATTCTTCTTAATGTTTTATCTCAAAAACTTTTCACATTAGAGATATTTTGTTGATTTCTCTTCCCACAAAGAATCCATGGTCTGGACCCTCTATGGTGGCTCAATGGGTTGAAGCACAGCACTATGAAGCTACTGGCAGCATCTTCAGCACAAGTTCAATCCCTGCCCAGGGTGCTAAGCCACATGGCACAGCAGACCTCTCCTGTCTTGCCCTCAGCAGTGTACTTTGTCAATCTACCTGTTCTGCTCTCCACTCTGTCTCTGATTACTCCTATCACTACCCAGATTGCTGGCCTATACCCCTGTTCTGTATGCATAAATAAATAAATCTTTAAGGAAGAAAAATAATCCATGTCTCCTTTCATTGAAGGGTCATTGAGTGACTTTTCTTCTCTCCTTTACAAAGTCTTCTTATGTCAATTCACTCTTCATTCAGTCAAACTTCAGAGTGGATCACTCTGTAGGCTACTGTGAATTTCTCTGGGACACAAGGTAACCTGTGAGCAGCCCCACGTTTATTCTCACTAAACTCCTGAGTTTCTTTCCCTGCCCTTCTAACCACAGTCCAGATCATTCTTTGCATAGAATCAATGTCCATCTGAGTCATCAAATGTTCAAATCATACCAGCATTTACAAGGCTTTCCAGAGAGTCTATTTCTAGAAAGAAAGTGCCAACTCAAAGTCAAAAGATACCTACAAAAAGCCACCAATCTATGTGTAACCCAATTCTTTCTGAACATCCCATGAAAGAATCAGGGATCCTTTTCTCAGGGAACCTTTACCCTTGTCCTTTAAATCCTATTTCTGTCAGACCTAAGACAGCATGTGGACTAACAAGGTCAGTTTTCTTCACGGAATTATGTCTTCCTAGATTTGGAATTTCCAAGGTTCTCCAACAAATTCCTCTCCATGTAAGTGCTCATTAGATTGAGTAGAAATGCTGACATTACTTTGGGCTCTCCAGGAAAGCTAATGCTTGATATTTCCAAATTTAGATGAAGGTAGCCTTGATTTTCAAAGCCCGTATTGTTACAATATTGCCTTAAATATTAATAGATCTTTTTAAGGAGAGTGAGACGAGGATACGAGGGAGTTGGAGCAAAATCAGAGAATGAGGAGGTAAAGGAGGTGGGCTGGGCAGAGAGCTGAACATCCTTGTTCTAACTCAGCAGAGCCCAGAGAGGAAGGCAGCTTCTTAGTGATTTGTTCACAGTCTGTAAATCATTTCCACACTCTGCGAGGTCAAGATGTTTTCCAAGATTCTTTTAATATCATATTGCACCTCACACTACCTTTTCCACACGAAATGTAAGAAATATCTTTTTTTTTTCTGTTTGTGCACTTTTATGGATGTAAAAAGTCTCTAAAAACTTCTTTTTTAAAATAAAGTGTCCTGTATAGTCTTAAAATTGCTGTATATTCAAATTATTGTACTGTTTCTGGACTGTTTGGTATGTAATTCCATTTAAAGCAATGATTCTAAACTTATAATTTTATAAAAGTGAGTAAATGCCTTTAAAAATGATAGCCTTTCTTTTCCAAAGTGCTTGATTTTTTTTTTAAAGTAACAGATAAAGATTATAAATCACTGGATTCTTTTGGCCTATATAATCTACTGATTGGCTATATTAATTTTTATATATAATACTCTTATATGAATATGATGCAGAATACAGGGATTATTTTTAATTAATAACAGATAAATAACTATGCATTTATCACCCCCGGAGGAAGAGGATGCTGATCCAACTGAAATAACAAACACATTCATGTGAAAGTATTTCTGGGGATAGCAGTTTAACTTCGGCACAAAATGATCAAAGTTTTGAAATCTGGTGGAATGAATGCTACCCTTCACTTGTTTACAGTTAAAAAATTAAACTAAGGTTTGAAAACAAGGGAAATCATGATTTTTGGAAATTGCATATAGTTATTTTAACATGTATTATTTGATTAATTGCTTCAAGTTCTTTTATACTAGCAGACTAGGAGATTGTGCTGAATGGAATATGAGAAGGAGAAAGAGGAATCACAGATGATTCGGGTCATAAGTGGAATAAAAATAAAAATCAAAGGAAGAGACAAAGCTAAAACCAAAAGAGAACCCCTAGAAATCTGACTAGAGAACCAAGCCTAGGAGAGGAGGCGGGTGGGCGTTAGGGAGACAAGGGGGGGTGGACACAGTGGATGATCTTGAGGATTGTAGGTTCTTGAGTGGTGGGTGTGGTGTGGTAACATTGCTACCATCACATTGTTGGAAACCAATGTTATCTCAGTAAAAATAAAACAATTAAAAACAAATAAATACAATGAACAAATCAGGGTTACCTTTGAGCATATTTTACGTTTTTGTGGAAATGTGTCGTCTAGATAATATAAAGCAAAGAACCAGCTTAGGAAGAAAGACAAAAAAAGGAGGGAGGGAGGAAGGGAAGGAGAAAAAGAGAGGAAAAGAAGGAATGCAATTAGTAATTCAAGAGAGAGAGAGAACTCTTGTAAAAATGTCACAATAGCTCCTTGGATAATTTGTTTTACAGAATGTAGGTCTAAAGTTTGACCTGTAATTTACAGAGAAATTGAAGTAAGTAATATAAAGTCTGGCAAATGGCATTTGATACCCAAATGGCTAGGTGCGTGATACTGAAATAAGTTTCTTAAAACATTTGCCTAAAAGGGTGGTAGTTAACTTTCACTAAGCCCTCATCTTGTGCAATCATTGTTTTAAATACCTCATGTGTGTTACCTTCTTTAAATCATGTCTAAGTGTTTCGTCTGGTGCCTATCATTCCCATTTCATAGATGGGAAAACAGGCACCGACAAATAAGTAACACTGGTTCATACGTTAGGAAATGTCAGCCTCTGGTGTTTCTACCATGCGGTCTAGATCCAAAGCCACATCCTCACATAAGTCATTGTGCGTGCTACACAAAAGCATTCATTGCTGGCTTTCTTTGAGATTTGGAAGGACAAGTTTGTCTTCCTCTCTGCCTGGAAGAGACACAGACATCCCTAAATAAGTGTGGTATTATTTCTCCATCACTGCTCTAACATCTCTTAAATCACCAACTTAATAAACACCATGTCAGCTGATTACCTGGGAAAAAGTTGTAAAGATATAATTTTAACGAAAACCTTTGCATTTAGGAAGGTGAAATATTTGTGCCCTATTTCTGTCTCCCATTCCCACCAGTTATATTTCTAAAGTTGAGGTAATCCCTTCCAACATATTCATTTACATTCAAACACTAACATTTATTCAAGAAAGTAAAATATTGGTGACCCTCAAGAGCTTGGCACACTATATAGTCTAAATGAGATGGTTTTGGCTTTCAATGGCCACTGCGCTCTCTGTGAAGGGGCCCACAGATGCAAGGCCTCCTTTCATATGTTTCCTGTGAATAGAAACCCCTTAGCCATGTTTCCTTTATGTTCATTCTTAAAACTGGAAACATTTTGCAGATTTTATGGAATTTCCCACTGAGAGAAATGAAAGGCTGCCTTTAGCCAACCCACATTTAATGACTGAATCTGTACTCAGCACGTTGTAGTTGCTCAATAAAGGCTTGTTGAAAGGAATTAAGTTTAATCAATGGCTTGATTCCAAGAATAACATGTCAGGATGATGCAAGTTCAAATCTAGGTGCTCTTTGTGTGGCATATTTAGGCCAGGTGTTGAATAAAGGGTCATTAAGCTAAAGTGTTACAGAAAAGAAAGGGGGAGGCTATTATTTTTTTCATTTTTTCCCATTTCACTCATTTTTAGAGATGTCAGTTCTCCATTATACTTCTGTATTTTTTAACTTGTTTTATTTTATATTTTTATTGAGTAACTTTTGTTTATAACACTATATATATTATGTGGGGGGGGGAAGAGGACCTTACTTTCTCAGATATATGTCATACCCAAAACCAAAGCACCCAAAGTCCTCTACTCTAGACCACTGGGTCACCTCCCAACTTTGCTGCACTGTTTACAACAGCCAAGTTATGGAACAACCTCAGAACCCACTGACAGAGTAGACAGTCCAGAAGAGATGGCACACGAGGAATATTACGCACTTATGAAAAAAGTAGATGAAACACTGCTTTTTGCCACAACAGGGATGAAACTGGAGATCATTTGAAGTGAAACGAGCAGAAGGAGGGAGATAAATATGCAATGATTTCACTCCTAACCGGAGTATGGAGAAACAACAAAAACTGAGAAAAATAAACCAAAACAAACCCTAGAAATATGATTGCAGCTGAGTCTATTAGAAGGAGGGAGGGTGAGTGTGGGAATAAGGGAAGGTTTGAAAGCTACCAGAGCCACAGGAATACTTTACATTTTATTAGAGCTACCCCTTTGCTGCTGCCTGATGGGGTGGGCTTAAATCATGACCTCCAGACAATAGGCCAGACCACTAAGACTTGGGACAGGAAAGGCCCTCTGCAGGATCAGCCCGTTGGTGCCTGATACAACCATCCAGGGCGGAGGAGACAGCACACACAGGGCTCTCAATAGGAAACTGCTGAAACCAGACAGTGCTGTTTCTGAGCCAGATCTGTTTACTCTACCTCCACCAGACCTTTGCTTCCCACCAAACTTAATTACTTGTTCTAGCACCACACACATGTGTGTGGTATTCATTAAAAAAGAAATGGCACGTAAAATAGTTGAGAGATGGATCTGCTTCCCCCAGGAAGGATGAGATGACTCCCACACAGGAGGGAGCCTTAGGGTGCAGATGATGGAAAGGTGCGAATGAGGGAGAAGGGAGCCGTGGGTGGAGAGGTTGGCTCCTCACCTTGCCTCACCCACTTTCTGACTCACCACTGTACCTCCATGGTCCCACCCCTCGGCGCACCCTTGCAGAATGGGCGCATGGTGCTGTCATATTCAAAAGCTTGGGGAGTGGTCAGTTTACATAGATTCTTGTTAGAAAGGGATTTAGCTTGCATAATTCATACCATGCAAATTCAACATGACTTAACATATTATAACTTACGTGTTTATTAATGAGTGGTGGAAAGACTAGTATTAGGGACACTGAACTGAGCCTTGTATTCAACAAAGTGTTTTACGGAGACTGTGGAAACATCTGCGTATCTGTGGCTCAGCAAAGGAATAATCCTGGACTGTAACAACAAATAGACATAAATCCAAATTCCTTATTTTCTGAAATTTGTTAGGACTCAATTTAGGAGGTAATGTAAGAATCTTAAAATCTATGAATTTGGCTCCCTCTATTAATAAGGAACATGGAAAAGTTTAAGCATCTTATATTCATTTTCTTCTAAATTTTAAGTTTTCCTCATTTTATTTATTTTATTGAGGTCATGTTAGTCTACAACACTGATTTAGGAGATGAAGTTCACACTTCCTCAGATGGAAGTCAGCACACATACCCACCACCACAGCTCCCTCAGTCTTCATCCATGGGGTCCCCTTTCTGGCTTATGCCCATGCCAATCCCCTCTGATGGCCTCGATTCTACAGTCATATTTCAAGGATTTGTTTTGATTTAGTCTTATCAGTTCCTTTGTTATCTTTCTTTCTACTCCACATATGAGTGAAATCATTCAGTATATGTCTTTCTCCTTCTATCTCATTTCAAATCATTATTTAGAAACATCAAATCTTTTGTCATACTCAAATAAATGCAGCAAAAATAATTTGACTTACAGAATGCTGGAAACCTTCAGATTCAAGCAAGACGTGTATTGATTATTCCATTTTTTCCACTCTCAGGCTGTCCTAGTAACAGAACATGTAAGATGAATTTCCTCACTGTTCCCCAAGCAGACCCAATTTTCAGGCACTGGAATACATGTCCAGGTATTCCACAACTCGGTAAATACCAGTCCTGAATAGCCAAGTTGAACCTAAGAACACTTTAGTCATTATCTCCCTGTTGGTTCCCCTCTAACTTATAGTACCCCGCTCTTTCTGAGAGCAAGTATATCATTGCAGATGAAATAACTGTGTAAAAAGCATTGTAGTCATCAGCTCCTTGAACAAGTGATCATCACAGGATATTAAAAGATCCTCTGACTGGCCCTCCCTGGTGGCGCAGTGGGTTAAAGCACAGCACTAAGAAGCTAAAGCCACTTCCGCATGAGTTTGATCCCTGCCTGCCCCGGAAGTGACCCACATGGCGCGGCAGACCTCTCCTGACCCGCCCGCTTCTCCCCTCAGCAGTGTACTTCGTTGATCTGCCTGTTCTATTCTGCTCCCCACTCTCTCAGGTGAAGCCTCTCGCCGCCCCTGAGTCTCTGGCCTGTACCCCAGTTCTGTATGCACAAATAAATATAAATCTTTAAAAAATATATATAAAAAAAAAAAAAAACAAGATCCTCTGACTGGGGTTTAACCTGAAACCTTTTTAGGGCCAACTTGGAACACCACATCAAAGGAGAGGTGTCAGGAAGAGCTGTTTACCTGCCAACTACATCAGTCTGGGTCACTCTCCTCTGGTAGCTGGGAAGGAAACCCCAGAGGGACTGTAGGGCCATGGGGTACAGGAAGCTGGGGAAAATGGTGTGAGTCATCAGGGTGAAATAATGCCCAATTTGTTTTGCTTCTGTAGATAATACCTATTGTGTTCCCACTCTTACAAAGTATAAGTCTGGTCACTTCAGCACTCCAACTCAGCATATTTTACTTTCACTGGATGTAATATATTGCCATAAATACTCTTAATGAATGGCAGAAACTAATATATTTCATGAAAGCTAATAGCAAGTGTGCTATGTAAATGCTATGTCAGCTAAAAGGAGTCTAAACCGCTCTTACTGGATCTGAAGAGTCCATTGAGACGCTTAAGCCAGAATTAAAGAAATGTGGGGAGATTTGTAGGAGCAGGCCATTCCAGACACAAACCACATTAACAAAAATATTATACTATAGAATAAATTACATGAACAAAGGTACAAAACTGAGCAAGTACAAAATGGGCATATAAAATGATCAGTTTGGCTAAATAGAGGGAGCAACGAAGATGAAAAATTATGTTAGCTAAGTTGTTTAGAATTCTTTCTTTAGGTTAACTGGGGAAGGTTTTATTGTGCTGGCAGTGAAAGGGAACTGATACAGGGACTCTATTTAGTATTAATATAACAAGTAACTACAGAGTGCATTGGTGAGGACATCTATAAAAAGACATTTCTAGAATTCAAATTAGAGATAATGGGACAAAAATTTGATTCGTGGTCCAAGGCTAAAGAAAGAGACAATGACCCCAAGCATTTGGGGAGAGTTTCCAGGAAAATAGGTGGCGCCATTAACAGAATTGGGGAATTAGAAAAAAGGGGAGGCTTTGCAAGGGAGAAGGAATGAGCTCAGACTCAGATAATGGCTTAGAGATCACAATTCGGATAATCTAACTCCAACAGGAGTTAGAAATCCAATCTTGAAACCCAGGAGAGAGACCAAGATGGTAAATATAGATTCCAGAGTCATCTGCTGCCTAGATGCAATCACTGAAACTGACAGATTAGATGAGAGTGTTAAGGGCATGATTGCAAAGGGAAAAAGGCCAGTCAAGGACAAAGACCCTAATGTCTTTTTTGGGGGAGAGAAACCTCTTCACCAACTGCATTTTTTCTTAAAGAATAGATTAAGACTGTTTGTAGCATTTAAGACATAAGTTCCCAATATGCTGTTTAGCAGACGTTAACATTTTATTTCTCTGGATTTATGCATCTAGCATAACTGTAGCAGCTGTGTATAGCAACGGTAATGGGGCTGTGGAGGTGGCTGTGTATCTGTATGTATGCATGCACACGTGTTTTGGGGCAGTGGTATTAGTAGCTAGAATTTCTTTAGCAGGAAGCACTAGAGAGATGAATGTATAATTCTTTCTACAGTCATGTTAACAATATTACTATTAATAATTTCTTAGTGTGTGTCAGCATGGATACCACTTCTTTTTTTTAAGGATTTATTTATGCACACAAGAACTGGGGTACAAGCCACAGGTCTGGGGGCTGAGAGGATTCACCAGAGACAGAGTGGGGGAAGAACAGGCCGACTGACTAAAATACACTGCTGAGGGGAGCAGCGGGGGAGACAGGAGAGGTCTGCTGTGCTATGTGGGTCACCTCCCTGGGCTGGGATAGAACTCATGCTACAGTGTCTGAGGATAGCATCACAATGCTGTGCTTTAATCCATTATGCCACCAGGGAGGGCCCCTCACAACTTCTTGAGGCGGGTATTATTACCACCTAAATTTGCAGATGAAATGTACATGTCAGCATAGTTTGATGTTTCTCTGTTTCTCCCTATTTAATATATTGTTTATAACAGAGAAAAAAAAGTTTCTACTGTCTGATTCTAAAATGAGGTCTTACTCATGACATTTTTATCTTTCAAATCAATGATTAATCATTGTTTAAAAATTTATCATTTACTTAGGTAGACAAGTCTTCCTTGATTTAATTTTTTTAATTAAATAGGTTAAGTTGACTTTTTTTGAATATAGGTCTATGAGTTCCCGTGTATATATAAATTCCTGTAGCATTCACCATAATCTACATAGGACAGTCCCATGCCAGACAGGTCTCTAGGCTGTCCTTTTGCAGCAAAAGCTCCCCATTTCCCAAATGCTGGCAGCCACTGCTCTGTTTATCACTGGTTTTCTTCTTGAATGTGACTAACCTAAAAGGAATCATAACACTTGTAATATGTGAAGGCTGGTTTCTTTCACTCAGCATCCTGCCTTTGGGATTCATCTGAGTTGTTGGGTTTAGTACTAGTTTACTAGATAGATAGATAGATAGATAGATAGATAGATAGATAGATAGATAGATAGATAGATAGATGGATGACAGATGATAGATAAGCATAATAGGTGTTTATATATGTGTGTGTGTGTGTGTGTGTATGTGTGTGTGTAGTATTCTATATATAATTTTTCATTGTATGGAATTCTGCTAGTTTATCTATTCAACAGCAGATGGGCATTTGTTGTTAATTTTACCTATTTTTTGGTGATTGTACACAGAACATCTATAAGCATCCTTACATATTATTATGTGAACATAAGATTTCAATTCACTAAGGTAAAAATACAGGTGTGGGTTTATAGATTTATGTGATAAATGTACTCATAACATTTTTTATAAAAAAAATACAAACATGATTAAAGAAGAGTGGCTGGCTAACAGAGCTGTTGCTTGACAAGAAAGAATTCAGGAAAGAGTCACTAGAATCTCCAGAAGTGCATAGAAATCATCAGCACCATTCTCCATAACCTACAGAAAATGGAACTGAGGCTCACCATCCATTTAACTTGTTACATCCTGAGTTTTCACATGACTAAGACCAAAATTGGTCTCTGCAACACCCAGATTATGAGGAAAAGTGTTCTTGGAAGGAAAATGAAAGAAGGAAAACTTCTCTCAGGGGAAGCTTCAACCTTAATGAGAGTAAATCTAACAATTGCACTAGAATGTTTTAACTATGAAGCTATAATACCCTGTTTGGGATTTTAAGGATTTTTCTAATGGCACACATGAGTACATAAATCAAAAATTTCTTTATTTCAATGTTTTGAAGTTATAAACACTAATATAAAGTGTTCTGTAAATATTTAAATATGAATT
Organism: Condylura cristata; assembly: GCF_000260355.1. Lineage (NCBI taxonomy): Eukaryota > Metazoa > Chordata > Mammalia > Eulipotyphla > Talpidae > Condylura > Condylura cristata. Next base: position 10,878,730 of record NW_004567103.1, on the reverse strand, counting down.
ATATCCTTATGTAAATATAGTTCATGTCATGAACTTGTGAATAATTAGTTCCATTTTGGGCATTTTGAGGTCATTATAGTAAAACAAATGTTTAATTCCAACCAAATACCCTACTATTTAATAACTATGCCTCTTTTATTACACTGAGCATGAGATAGAATAGCCTCTTTTGCTATTACTACACATTTCCCTACTAGTTGAATCCTTCATGAACTGTTGTTTTAAGGCATGCTGAGCTTGGAAGATTTATAAAAACATACTGAAAATTCCAGTATTTTCCTCTGAAAAGGTGAACAGAACAGAATGTAAGGATTAATAGAAATATATTTAAAGATCAACTGCATTTTCACCTCAAAGATAATTTCCTGGAAGTATGAATTTATGGAAGCAAGGATGGCAGACATGGGTGAGAGTGATGAAGCCACTATCCATTTTACCATTATATTATTGATTTATTCACACAGAAAGCAACATTGGACTTCCAGTTTCTGACTGAGATGCTGAGTGTAGAAGTCACCATTCTATCCTCACATGTAAATGCCTGACAGAGCAAAGAATAAACGATTCTTCTTGGAACTATAAGGGACAGGAGGACACAGGGCAAACTCACCCCCAAGATTAGAAAGACTAATTGGCCAATACAGGAGGCCAAGCTTCCTGGAGCAGAGACTCCCTGCAGCAGAGATAACCCTTGGAACCAATGTCTGGAAGGGAAAGGAAAATGAGTTCTAATGGGTGAATTGATGGGGGCTCAGTGTGAATAACTCTGAGAGTCAAAACCTCCAGGGGGACCAGTCAGAGGGCACACATCCTCTCCCCTGTGATACTGTAAAATGTAATTCCAGAAAGTGCCTGTGTCTAGAAGGCCACCACATGCTGGTGACCTTTGAAAGTCTCGTATGCTCTTTTGAGTAGACCAACATTTAAATTTATGGTTAGTAATTAAGAATAAAGAAGTCAGATCAACTCAGGGATAATGACAGTAGATTTTCCACATAGATTACCTGTTTCCTTTGCAAGAAAGAAAATCATTTGCTCATAACATGAAGAGAATAATGAAAGTGAAGGACAGACAGAACATGAGTGAAAAATGGAGACCTGGGTGATGAGGGAGAGAACGGTTTTCCAAAACTCAAAATGGTGTCCTGGGAAAACCAAGCCCTCATCATCTCTCGTGGAACAACTGGTGAGCTTAATGTTTCTGAAGAGACTTTTTTTTTTTTTTGTAGATTTCTTATATTCAGGAGCAATATACATTGATAGAATGTTCAGTGTTATTTTCTTATAAATGGCATACACATTTTGATGGCAGTTGGGTTCCTCAGTGATCACTTATCCTTTCTCTAGATCCCTAGGTCTTAGGCCAGCCCTGGGCAGCTGTCCACTGAGGATTATGGGCTGGTTATTCTGATCACCGTGCTCTTTCCTCCTAGTAACCTCCGTCTGTCACTTTCTTGGACAGGTGGAATATGGAAAGATCCCTTTATGAAACAGTCATGGAACATTAATGCCATTAGACAACGATGATACAAAAGGAGGCTTACTTTAGGGCAGGGATATGGAGTTCAGTGATACAAGAGTGAGGGAGGAAGAATAAGGAACCTGAGACAAATGTGAGAGTTCTAAAGTTCTAGATGCTCTCTGGCTCTGCCATTGATAAACTGGTTGTTTTCCCACTGTTATTCCTCTATGGATGTCCTGCTGTTGAAAGACCCCCTCCTCTATTTTTTAAGCAGAGTGGGCCATTGCCATGAGGTTGATGCCTTACTCAAAAAGCTTGGGAAAACTAGAGGCTCAGCCTAGAGGTAAATGAAATCCCTGTAGAGGTAGGAGAGAGTGATGGGTTCTGGGAAACTTGAATGTTCTGAGGCACTCAGAACAAAGATCCAATTTGGGGTATTGGAGCAAGCACTCATTCGCTTGGAGATAACAGCAGATAGTAGCATTAACATTGTTTTTAATAATAACAGATGGATTAATTATCAGTGATTTTGCCTCCATTTTGCCTTAATTATGGCTTTCTCTTTAAGCCAGATGTTCTAGGAATGGTGCCTGGTTTTAATTCACTGATTCACTGAAGGTTAACATTTGTCAGCACCATTAGGGCAATAGCTGGACTGAGAGAGCTAGGAGTGGGAAATGGTTATAAACCAAACACTCTCTCTATCCTCTACAAACACTGTGCCTTAGAGAGCTAGGCGGTTGATGAAAGCCTGGTGGCTTTTGTCACTTATGTCTATTCATCTTGCAGGTGTTCACTGTAGCTACCAGCACGTGCCACTCACTCTTCCATGGGGCCTCATTACTGAAGGGATTTTACTGTCAGTAAGAGATATCGTACATTGCCTCATATATACTGGAACACACATGAAAACGGTCAGTGTAACATATCCATATATTATGGTGCATGTAGCCTGCACAGACATGTGTATGGACAGTACAGCTGTACTTAGAATCAGACAGAACCTTTATAAATGTTGTTTTACAATAGAAAGTTATGCTGTTCATGTATGAATTGAGGTGAACCAGAAAAGAATGTCTTTCATCTATTATCCTTGTCAGTTTCTCCAGATCCTCTTTAAATTAATTAAGCTTAAATGCCCTTATTTCTGGAAGTCACTTCTTAATTTTTTTAAGGAAATCATGATACACCAGTCATAGGAAATAAAATTATGTTATAAAAATATCAGCACTCAGACACTCCCTGGTGGCACAGCGGGTTAAAGCACAACACTAAGAAGCTAGACGCTTCAGCATGAGTTCAATCCCTGCACCAGAGATGACAGACGTCTCCTGACACACCCACTGCTCCCCTCAGCAGTGTACTTCATCGATCTGCCTGTTCTGCTCCCAACTCTGTCCTGGTGAATTCTCTCACTGCCCCTCCACTTCTGGCCTGTACCTCAGTTCTGTGTGCATAAACAAATAAATCTTTAAAAAAAATGTATCGGCATTCCTGAACCTTAAAATGCCACAAATTTATTTTTGCACATTATTTCTTCATGATTGTCCAAGTTAATACATATTTTCATTATCACCTCCATCATATATCTGTTTTTTCCCACATTACATAAAAATATTTTCCTCAATTTTCAGATTTATAATTTCAGTAAAACTGGAATAACTATTTAAAGCATATAGAATCTCCCTACCTGACTCAAGAATATGTGTTATTTACTTAGGGCAGGGAATGAATGAACGTTGCTATAATATAACTTCGTGTTTATTGATATGGTTGTACTGAAATAATAGAAATTCTTGAATCTATCACTGTAATCAAGGCTCAGTACTTAATCTGGCAAATCCCATATGGTTTAAAATTGATTTTATTTTGCTAGATTTGAATTTAGGGATACATTTTTGATAGATAGTGGCAATATATATTATAGCTAAGATGTTGTGAAAATTCATCAGAATGGTCACCCATCCGTATTGTTAAGAATGAAAACTATACCTAAGTATATTTGTGGATCACCCATTACTAATCTCCTTAACACTGGCTCTTATGAGTGCCTTGAGGAATGTTTTGAAAATCAGTAGGCTTTTGTACTTGATTCTTCAGCTAGCTCTTTGGGTCGATGACAGCTGCTCTTGCAATTAGCCCTTACTCTGACCTCATGGCCAACCACAATAACCTTGGAGATTTTAGGAAGGGAAATTATTACTTTTAAGGTATCTGGACAAGGCCTGCATGTGTGCAAATTAATAGGGGAACTGTTTTCTGTGCTTTATTCTCCATTTTCTCTCTTGGTTACAAATTGTCCCCATCCATATGTGACAGGCACATCTGGTTACCTACTCTAATGGATGAAGAAATGGATCCAACAGGAAGGGGAAGCCATATAATACTCCCCAGGAATGTTTAAAAGAGGATTCCTAAGACTTTCTTGGAAAACAGGAATCTTAAGGAGACATCCTAATTTGAAGGATAATCTGCTTCCTTGACTTACCTCTTAGTTCAAAAAGTAGAAATACGTACACTCGGATGACCCAGATGGGTATGGGTAAAGAATAAAACAACACAACACAACAAATAAAAATATAAATATGTCACAATCATAAGTTTATAACATGCTAACAAATCCTTTTTCTCTCTTATGGTAGTTGCATTTCCCCTCCTCATGGAGGGGGTTGCAGGCCAAGACAGCCAGTCGCCCCACTGTGGCTCACAATGTAGTTTGGAATCATTTTTGAGGTGGGAAATTCACCCTAAGAAGCTTGACCCATCATGCTGACTTTTGACTTTGGTCAGGTAATCTACCAATTATGACAAGGTCAACCATAAGATGGACACAGAAGACATATCAAGTATACAGCTGGAGTAGTGAGAGAAGAACATCTGTGGAAAGTGATACTTAGAACAATGCAAATGACGTGGTGCTGGGGAAGCTGGGAAAGGGGCCGAAGGAATATGGAGTCATGTCACAGGCCAGCTGTTTAGCTCCGCAAAGCTGGACGGCCACGGTGGTGAGAACTTAAGTACTCTAGACTGGAACCCCATGGCACAGTATTTTTCTTAGCCCCTTCCTTAGTTTTTAAAACATGTTTTTATTTGCCATTTGTTTACAAAAATGTGTCATTTCAGGAGTACAGCTTTACACCTCAAAAAGTGCCCACATGGCACCTCCCTTGTGGCACAGCGGGTTAAAGCACAGCACTAAGAAGTTTAAGGCACTTCTGCATGAGTTCGATTCCCGCCTTCCCGGGAGGAGATCCACATGGCGCTGCAGACCTCTCCTGACCCACCCGCTGCTCCCCTCAGCAATGTACTTCATCCATCTGCCTGTTCTGCTCCCACTCTGTCTCTGGTGAATCCTCTCACCCTCCGCATCTCTGGCCTGTACCCCAGTTCTATATGAATAAATAAATCTTAAAAAAAAAAAAAGTGCCTACATGAGCACCTCAGTCACACACCACAGAAATCCATACTTATCCCTATAGCCTCCCCGTGTCTGTCCTTCCAGAAACCACTCTAATCTAATTATTTTTGATTCTTTATATTCCATAGATGAGTAAGCCATCTATTGGGTCACCTTGTGACCCAATTCACCCGAACCTCAATCCATATCATCACAGAAGGCACAATATCCGCTTTTTAATGTTTGATTAGTATTCCACAGAGTCTATATACTATCACTTCTTTCTCTACTCACCTGTTGATGAAATTTGGGCTGATTCCATAACTAAGTGATTGTGAATAATGCTGCTCTACTGCTCTGCATATGTCTGCATGTATACATGTTGTACTATTCAGACAAAGACCTAGGAGTGTTCTAAGCCCTTTCATGAGGTGAGATGTGCAATCATGCCTAAACAGAACAAGGAAAAAGGAGGAAGAAAATTAAATAGTAGTTTAAAAGATATAGAAAAAAATTTTTCATTATTTTCCTAAAGGCATATGAAAAGAACATTTTCTGAAATGCTGTTTGTACTCCCAGAATCTTCCATAAGAAAGAGGGATACACAACTACTTTTGCCATTAAATATGTGTTCTGAAAATCCTGTGTGAATTGCTTTCTAGAATAAAAGATGGAAAATAAATTAATAAACATCAAGAAAGCTGAATTGATGAAGTAAGTACATTTTTATATAGCACTTGGTAAATAACCCAGTAACATGTTATAATCAAATGATCATGTCAAAATCTTCTTTGAAAGATTTAATCTACTTGTACCCACTACTGTTGTCTTATTGTACTTGACAATTCCTGAAAATATAGCAAATGCTTTCATGTTTGGTCTTTGAGATTTTGTAGTTTCCATGGCACATGTAGAAACCCATGCCTTGAAGAACATGAGTTTATTTCATTAACTGGGTATTTATATATCAATGGAGCCTACTTAAGAGCCATCCCATAAATGTTTATCTAATGAACCAGTAAAAAAAAAAAAAATATAAGGAGTTATAGCAAATGTGAATTTAAAAAACAACCCTCAAACACATAAATATATTAAAAATAGCTAAAAGGGGAGAATAGCCCCTCCCCCCAGTATACAATAAGGAGACGCAAGTCCAGACAAGGAGGTAAGTCATTAGTGACAGGAGTCATTCTGGGAGTTCGGGATGATATTAGCATTTGCAATCTTCCTATGAAACATCATTTGGCAATAGACTGAATGTCTTTCTCCATAAAGCTCAGAGAGTGTTTTCCAGATCCAGAAAGAATAGATATGTCTTTTTTATCTGCAGTCTCTGATGTATGCTGCCAAACTTTCTGCAGCTGTCTCTGTTTCCACTTCATCAGGCAGACCCAAGAGGTTTTGGATTAACTTGAAGTCACTCCTTTGACAATAGTAACAACATTAAACTGATAATTACATGGATTGTTCAAATCAGTGTTCTTGAATGATCTCAAGAACATTTAGCAGGTAACTGTTAAGTGTCGTAATTCATGCTAATGATACTGATTTTTAATGAGAGTTTCCAGTAAAAATGTTCATTTCTTTAAGATAGAGAGGTAATGCATATACCTGTGATCTCTGAGCTGATTTTGACTGCTAAACTGGAAACATGGCAGTGACTGGGGTCATCTTTAATTGTCACAAGAGGGGAAAATAGCAGCCATTGGCAACCTGTGGACAGAGACCAGAGTCGCTGACAGACATAGACATGTAGACAGCTCATTTCCACACAACAAGATATGTTGAAAGTTTCGTTAGTGGTAGTATTGAAAAATGCTAGTAAAGATAAATCGTCAGACAATTTGAGAGAATACCCATACAACTAAAGACACTTTGAAATTCTGATTTATGGTCATGAAAAATCCTGACATAGTATTTTTTTCCTGTGTCTAAACTACTCCCTAATAATAAATTAAACTTTGCATGACACTGCATTAAGTGTTTAAAATCACTAGGGAGTAATTCAGCATGTTACTGCCTTGGAGTATTGACTAGAGCGGCAGTGGGGTACTTAAAAAGTTAACTGAACTTTCAAAAGCACCTAATTTACAACTAAGCAATAAGAAAACATACATATGAAAATGACATAAAGACACTTAAATATAAACATAAATAAGCTCAGAGATCAGAGGACACAGTGATCTAAGATGGGTGTGAGTGTTGAAGGGAAGGTGGGTCACTAGTTAGGAATGGCGAGAGATAAGTTTTGATCTGGATTTTAAACAAAACAAAACAAACAAACAAAAATATATAGATTGGTTAGGAGGACATGCTAGTGATTCAGGAGTCATTGTTAATGTAAAACAGAAAGTGGTTAACTGCTTATTCAATTTCCTGGGGGTTTTCAACAAATAGGAGTTGAAGAAAGTTGTTCACTTCTACTAAACAAAGACTGTCTAAAATTAATGCATCATTTAATGAATATCAATGAGATTTTTATAATAACAAAGTTTATGATATCCTAGGCACCTAAAATGTGATTGATTACTCTAAGGCAGATTTTTTAATTAAAAAAAAAAGAAAGTAATGTTTCATTATGTCACAAATCTAGCTCACCTGCAGCATGGGAGGAGAGGCCCACTTATGCTGATTTTCTACAATAAAAATGACTACTGTGGCCCTCCCTGGTGGCACAACAGGTTGGGGCGCAGCACTGCAAGCTAGTAGCGGCTGCTTCAGCATGAGTTCGATCCCCGACTGTGGAGGTGACTCACATGGCTTGGCCCGCCTGCTGCTCCCCTCAGCAGTGTACCTTGTTGATCTGCCTTTTCTGCTCCCCACTCTGTCTCTGGTGAAGCTTCTCACCACCCCTGCCCTTCTGACTTGTACCCCAGTTCTGTGTGCATAAATAAATAAATCTTTTAAAAAAATGGCTACTGAGTTTTAAAATCTCTCTTTAATTATGGAGTGGATTGCTATATATATATATATATATATATATATATATATATATATATATATATATATATATATGTATGTATGTATATTGCTTAGTTTTTAGATATTTCTAGATAAAGGAAGAAACAAAAGCTCTGAGTTTGGATTATTTTCCTTTCTCCATTATCTGGTGGAATATTCCTTGTATTTGCACAGAGATGGGGGTAGATTCAGATAAGCACAGGCAAAACAGGAGATGATGCTCCAATGGTGAAATAGTGTAGTTAAGAACAGATCTTTTCTTTAATAAATATTCTTTGTACATCAGTCTTAGTACTAGAACATTTCAGTTTTGGGAGAAATATTGAGCAATAAAAATAATTTACTGACTGACTATTAGGGTGAGCTAAGAATTGTGGAGTTCCATCCCCTCCTCTCCTCAGGCCCTGCTACTTCTGAACTCCATAGTAACTAGAACCCCAAAGAAAGAAAATGACTATCATAGGTATCAACAGACCTGCAATTGTTAATTGTAAGTGTCAGTTTGACTGGGCCACAAGTACCCGGATATTTTGTTCAACATTATTTTAGGTATTTTAAATATTTTTATTTTTTTAATTATATTAAACATTTGAGTCGGTGGACTTGAATAACACAGAGTACTTTCTATAAGGTGGGTGGGTCTTCTCCAATCAGTTGAAGGATTAAATAGATTAAAAAATCAGCTGTCTCAAATGTAGAGGACATTCTAACCACAACTTCCCTCTGGACTCAAACTACAACTCTTCCCTGAAAAGATGATTTTAAAAAGTAATTAAATAGGGGATATTGTATGTTCATGAATTAGAAGATTCAATATTACATTTTAATTCTTCCCAAATTAATCTAGAGATTCAGCACAATCCCAGCAAAGGAACTATAATTGCTTTCTGAAATGCATATGGAAAAACAAACAAAATAATTTCACGTGGAAAAAAAAAGATAAAAGGGCCGAAGATAGGCAGGACATTATCAAACTATGAATTGGGAGACTTACAGTAAAGTATATCAAGACTTCCTCAAGCTGGAACCATTAAAGGAGTTTCTTACTGGTTCAAGAAAAGACAAACTGACTTATGGTACAAAATAGAGTCCAGACATCAGTCCACACACACAAACATCTGATTTTCACCATAAAGACTCTAGAGTACTGTAGAAAAGATGATCTTTTCAGTAAACAATGCTGGATCTACTTGCTATCCATATGGATTATAAAAGTGCTGCTTGACCCCATTGCATATCATACACAAAATGCAATTCCAGATGGATTGCAGATTTAAATATGAAAGAAGAAACAAAAAAAGACTTTAGAAGAAAACAAAGGAGAGCATTCCTGTAACCTCGGCATTGGCAAAGATTTCCTAAACAGGACACAAAATAACCTGACTATAAACAAACAAAGAGACTGAAGATGAATTTGCTTTTAATTTAAGAATGTGTGCTCATCTAAAAACACCACTAAGAAAGAAAGAAAAAAAAATGACTCAAAACATGTAGAAGTTATTCTCAAAACATATATCTGGCAGAGAATCACATCCACAGTATATAAACAATGCCAACAAATTAATAAGAAAAAAAGCAGACTACCAAATAGGGAAAAGAAAATCATTTGAAAGCCCCTTAAAACTACCAAATAGGGAAAAGAAAATCATTTGAAAGCCCCTTAAAACTATGTGTTAGCTCGTAATAAGGGAGATGCAAATTAAAACCACAATGAGATACCACCTCACCCCAGTGAGAATGGCACATCTTCAAACAACTAGCAACAACAAAT
>NW_004567103.1:10809308-10868489 GCF_000260355.1 Condylura cristata | reverse complement strand
ATGTGTTAGGTAGTTAGCAAACTTACAAAAAAGCTGTTAGTATTTATTAACTATCTGGGAAATAACCTATCAAAATCACAATGTGATGAAATTGTACATCCATTGAATAACTAAAATGAGAGCAGCCATCAGTGTCAACGAGAACCTCATTTGAATGTAAGTGGTTTATCCTCTTTGGAACAATCTGCATCTCCTACAGGTGGACATACATGGACCCCCAGATGTATCTGTTTCTAGTAAGTGTGGGTGTATGTTCACCAAACCCAAAATGCAACCACTGACAAACCCATCAATAGGAGAGTGGATAAAGGATTATCATATTCGCACACAATCAGTAAACATGATGATGAAAATGGGTGATACACACTCTTGGGAATAGAATGAATGCACCCTACAAATAGAATATTGAGCAACAACATAAATGAAAGCATATATGCTTCCATAGAAAGAGACCAAAACAGTAAGGCAGTCTACTGGTAGAAGTCATGGTAGAGGTAGTTGTATCAAGAGCTTGTTTAACACGCTAGAGTGGAGTGGGGGGCTGAATGGGAGCACTTTGAATGCTTCTTCAGGGTATTTCTAAGGGATTGACAATGCCCTATTTCTGGAAGTGACTGATGCTGTTCACTTTGTGAACAGTTATCAAGGTGTACACTTGTAATATCTTTTTTGTATACATTTTTCTTCAATAATAGTTTGGACTGAGGTGGTGTCTCCCACACCGCATAGCTAAAGAAGCTTAGACAGGTGACTTCCTACACAAAATAACAATGACAAAAATGACTCTTTTTAAGTGTCATTATGAGGATTAACTAATTGAATGCATTTAAAACACATAAGATGCCGCCCAGCACAAAGTCATACCCAGTGAGTGGTTGCCAAAATGTGGCTCCCATATACATTTAGCCAGAACCCAGCTGAAATTACTTTGCATAAAAAGGAGCTCAGTCATACATGAGTCAAAGGTGAGGTTTACAAAGGCAAGATTCACAGAACATTTGTGAGTCAGAAAATCTTATTTTCTCTTAGAGAAAGCAGTGGATGAAGATAGCAACGTGGACCATTTTTCCTTGAGCAGACTGGAAGAGGTATGGGGGAGAGAAGTTCAGTTATTTATAGAGACCTCAACTCTCTCTGCCTTAGGCCACGTGTGGCCTTCACATTCTCAAACACCTCTTCTAGCCCATTTCTACTTCTAGAGGAAACAACTTAACAATGAGAAATTCATCCCTCTTTAAGCTCCTTTTATCAGCTGGATATCATATAAAAATAATGGTGATATAATATACCTGCAAATTAAACAGTAGGAACAAGATCGTTGAGGAACATCACATGTCTCCTAGAGACCTTTAGAACTTGGTTTCCATATTTCTTGTCAGTCTAGGCCGAACCGGAAGAACAGTCCCCAGGGTCAGTTTGGCTGACCTCAGATAACCAGGTGACCTTTTATCTTAATGGATTCATTGATGGTCCTGCTTTTCCTGAATTGCTTTCCCAGATGAAACAAGATATTTTAGTAATTGCATAGCCTTTAGCTTTGATGGCCAGTAAATGGTTGTGAGCAAGTCTATAGCCTGAAACTATTTTAATGGATTAATGTATGCTGGTCCACGAGGCCTCTAAAACTGACGCTATTTTATTTGCTCTCTGGACTGCAGTCAGACATACATTTCAGAACACATAGTTTACTTTGATGGAATTTTGCACAAGCCAGTAAAATCTTTATAATAACTGATCCTAGCTTTATCTCAATAAAATAGAAGCAATCTGGAAGATTGTGTTGAAGTAGGGCCAAAGGTAAGGCACAGTTCTAATTTTGCTGTGATGGACACAGAAGGCATCTGGTTTCACAAGAATATCCCTATGGATGCAAAATGAGGGGACACAAATACAATGTTTATGTTCACTGGTTGGTACAAATTATTGTGTGGGCTTAATTGCTTTCATGACATAGAGTTCAATCAGGGAGTCACTTCTATACAGTTATATGAGAAAATATTATAACTGTAAATGCACTTAAAGTATGGAGATGTGTTAGAATTAATGATATTTTTTTACTTGTATTGACTACAACAGGGGATGTAATTCCCTGTTTTTTTTGCTGGTGTTTTATTTTAGTTCATATGCCTACCTGTCCAATTGTTATTAGAGTTATGGTACCTGATATCAACTCTCCAATTGGAGAAATTGGAAATACACTACAAATGTTTGGAAAAGGAAAATTCAGGAGTTCAAGGGTTTAAATAAAGTAAGATAGTTGAGAAAAGGGAAAAAATAGTCTATGGGGTTACTTTAATTATCTAGTTTACTGACCAACATGAAATAAAGGAAATAATGAAAGCCAGAGAAATTAAATATGTTAATATGAATAATAAAAAATAAGGTTGTTATGCTGATCATGGATTTAATTCAAAGGTCTTAGAAGGAAGTTTTATCAACTGATGCTATAGTCTTAATACACATAAACTTGGGCAACTGAAAGTATTTTGAGGTATTTTAAAGCATGACAGCCTCAGAGCCGCATCTCCACTGGGAACAGATGAACAGCTTGATCTGTAGCCAATATACACTGGGAATTATGGATCTATGGACAGTAGTTATTAGAGCTGAAGAAACTTTTAAAGAGAATGCCTTCAATGACTTCAGTATTATATTACATGGGAATGTGCCCAGTTATATCAATTTTAGGATGTCATGTTACACTCTTACCTGTTAAACCTAAGGTCATATATGTGACAATCATTTTTTTATAATGTCTAAGAGACTCACAATGAAACAAGTGAAATAAAGCTCCTTAGATTGTCACTGCTGTTAGGGAAAGAAATCCAGTTTACAATAGACAGCCCTTATCTCCCTCTCCTGATTTTCATGTCGGAACAGGAATTTATTTTTCTAAGAGTTTGACTTTAGTATGAATTTCATTCTATATGATCAAGGTGGTAGCTTACAAGGACGTTTCGCTATTGCATGCCATTTTCATCCTAATTCTTGAGTAACTGGATTTCCAGTACCTTTAGTTTCCACCAGGTAGAGAACAAATCCCAGATTTCTTTCCCTTTTGCTTTGCTGTCTCTATTCCATTCCCAGTTTCAACACTCTCTAAAAATCAAGGGCTATGGCTGCAAAGGTAATATACTGAGTAGGTCATGGAGTCAATAGAAAAGAGGTGGACAGGTCTAAAAATGAGTAGAAACCAGAGGCAACCAGAAATTCTGAGAAGATCCCATAAGATCAGAAAGGGGCCCCTCCATGGCTTCACAGTGGATTAGAATGCAGCACTGCAAGTGTGTCACAGCCGCCTCAGTGTGAGTTCAATCCCTGGCCTGGGAGGTGACCTACCTGGCATGGCAAACCTCTCCTGACCCGCCCACTGCTCCCCTCATCAGTGTACTTTGTCAGTCAGTCTGTTCTACTCCCCACTCTGTCTCTGGTGGGTCCTCTCACCACCCCTGCATTTGTATATCAGATATTTAAATTTAAATTTTAGGGGAGGAGCAGTAGAGTGGCAAAACTTGGATTTTGCATTTTCTAAGAATCTTGATTTCTGGAGGCACAAGAGAATATTCCCCAAATACTAGGATAAGTTTCAGATTCTAGCAGGAAATATGTACCAATTTCCCATTGCATGACATGTGACACAACTCCCTGATAGTTAAGTAAATTTACACAGATAAACAGGTTTATGTATACAAACATAGATATGTACAATAAAGGAAAACATATATTTCAGGCTTTCGAAAGGAGCCCAGGAAGACATATATTCTCCTTTCATTTTCTGGTTTAAATCTTTTACACATTTTCTCTCTTCTGTATGTTTACTATGACATATAGTCCTAACGGCATTGTCAGGTCCATAAGAAAAGAGAATATATCTCATAAATCTAGCATGTTCCCCAACTCCAAACAGAAGATGTGTACAGAATATGTTCCTGATAGGTAACTATTGATTTATTGATGCTTTCTGTCAATATCTCCTTGAGCACCAATTGATTTATGAGTAAAGAGAAAGACTGAGATGTTAGAAGGGAGCAGAATTTGTGAAGAAAGCTGTGAATATTAAGCCTTAGGCAAGTTCAGAGAGTGGCATTGAAACCAGTAGGTATGAAAAAGTCTCATGGATTTCATTCTTTGATACCAAAAGAAATCTAAATGGAAATCATAACCTTTAAAGACTAAAAATTGTACTTACATGTTTCATTTATTTAAAAGCATACCCACTACAACTATAATGTCTTTTTATAATAATGCCATATTTAACTATCTTAACAAGAAGTAGTGGGTTTTTTGTCCCCTGCGAATATAAGTAAAGGGAAAAGATGCTATTTTATCCCAAGCTGAAATCAGATTCAGCTGTAGTTAAACATGCATAACTTTGACTTGTAAATCTAGACATCCAAAGTAACTAAAATAAGCCTATAAAAGATCTCGTTTTGGCTCACTTCCTGGCCTCCATTTTTGTAAGAGTCATTTTGTACTATGCATTGACTAGCAAAAGTTTACAGGTTACCTTGACCTCAGTAGTAAATTCTACATAAATATAGAGGGTAAAACAATGACAAGTTATTTCAGTAGCAGGCCCAATTGTATTTTTCAAGTGACTTCTGTAGGGGCAAAGTCTTACAAAGAAATATATTGAACTCTTAAAAGCCCAAGAACATTTCTTAATTAAAATGTCATTGCTGAAAAATTCAATTATGCTTTAATGTTTACTCAGCTGGCTTTATTGACATATAGAGATGTATTTCACTATGATGGCAATGTTGAATGGTCTAGAATTTTAATATGCAGAACTTATTAGTGATTATGGGAAATAACTACAAGGCAGATCAGCAAAGGTCTAAATAACCTAGGTCATGGGGAAAATTTTAAGTGAGAAAATACAGATAGAAAATTAGTGATATTCATGCCTATCAAAAATTGTACATGCATATAGACGTATGGAAAGACCAAGGCCTGAATGTAAATATGCACTGGAAAAGAAGAGCAAAACTTTCAACAACATGGTAACAGTGACCTGAGTCCTCAGTCTGAGCTGTCCAAGGATCAAGTTATCGGTACTTATATTTACTGCTCACTGAAATCCTTCTGGGCAGATTTTAAAACTACTGATGCTTGGGCATCACCTTCAGAAATTTGGATTTAACTGGCCTGGGCATCAGTTGAAAACAAACCAGTTGACCCTCCCTGGTAGTGCAATGGGTTAGTACACAGCACTGCAGGCTGCTTCAGTTGCTTCAGTATGAGTTCGATCCCTGGACCCGAAGGTGACCCACATGGCACAGCCGACCTCTCCTGTCTCATCCACTGCTCCCCTCAGCAGGGTACTTTGTCAATCTGCCTTTTCTGCTCCCCACTCTGTCTCTGGTGAGTCCTCTCACTGCCCCTGCATCTCTGGTTTGTACCCCATTTCTGTATGCATATATAAATAAATCTTAAAAACAAAAACAAACAAACAACAACAACAACCACAACAACAAAACTCACCAGTTGACGTTGACAGCCCAGATTAAGGCTAACTGATGTAGGTCAGGGAAATACAGTTTCTGCAAATAATGGAGTGGCCAGCCTGCAACAGCCCCCCTGGAAAGAGACAGATAAGAAAAATGGCGCAAATGATCACAAACCACATGAAAACAGTTTTTCTGTCTTTGCTGTAGTCCATAGGTCTAATATCTACTAATTCCAGGTACCTAATCTTTGTTTTAGCTCTGATTTGAAGTGGAAAATAGACAATTACACCACAAACAAAATTATTGAGGTGTATAGTATTTCCTTAATAGCCTTTTTGCATTCTTTAGGAATTACTATTATTATTCTCCTCAAACAAACTGCGGTTTAGCTAATGTATATTAAAAGAGAAAAAAATCCACCTCTTGAAAGTGTATCTTTGCAGTGACTGCAAGCAGTCAACATTTCTCAGAATTTTTTTTTTTTTTATTATTGAAGTATCATTTGTTCACAACACTAAATAAGATTTAGGTTTCCACCTCTTCAGACCTACATTACTACACCACACCCACCACCAAAGCATCCATAGTTCTTCATCAGAGATCACTGAACCCCACCCATTATTTCCATCCCCACCTTACTCCTCCTGTAACCACAATTTTGTGGTCATAATGATAGGATTTTCACTTTATTTTTCCTGTTGCTTTGTTTCATTTCTTTATAATCCACGCATGAATGAATACAGTATTTATTATTCTCCTTCTACCTTATTTTCCTGGGCATAATCCACTCACATTTTTTCCATATTGCTGCAAACAACAATATTCCATATATTTAATCACTGAGCAATAGTCTATTCTGTATACATATCCACATTTTTTATTCACTAATCTGTTGTTGGACATGTAGGCTATTTCCATAACTTGACTATTGTGACTGGTGCAACAATGAACATAGCATGGATCTCTTCAAATTAGCGTTTTGGCATTGTTTGCATAAAGATGAAGGAACAGAATTGCCACATCTTATAGCAGAACTATTTAGAACTATTTTTAATACTTTGAAGATTCTCCATAGGAATTGTCCAACTCTACATTTCCACTTATTTATCATTATTATTATTATAACTTGGGCCATTCTCACAAAGTAAAGTTGTTCTCATTGTGGTTTTGATGTTCACTTCCCTGATGATAAGTGATATTGAACATTTTTATCAAGTGTCTGATGCCATCCTTCCATGTTCTTTAGGGAAATGTTTAGTCAGCTCTGTCTCCTTTTTGATTGGGTTATTTGCTTACTTTTTGCTGCATTCTATAAGTTGTTTGTAGAACTAGCTTAGATATTAGCCCTTTGTCAGATGTATGATATATACATCTTTTCATTTCATTGATAGTTTCTTTTTTTTTTCTTTTTTAATATTTTGTTTATGCATACAGAACTAGGGTATAGGCCAGAGGTACAGGGGCAGTGAGAGGATTCACCAGAGACAGAGTGGGAAACAGAACAGGCAGATCGATGAAGTACACTGCTGAGGGGAGCAGCAGGGAGACAGGAGAGGTCTTCTGCACTTTTGGGTCACCTCCCTGGCTGGGGATCGAACTTGTGCTACAGTGGCTATGGCAAGAGTTATAGTGCTGTGCTTTAACACGTTGTGCCACCACAGAGGGCCCACAATGGTAATTTCTTTCACTAAAAATTCACTAGCATATAAACTAGGAGCTGGTCTTTGAGATCAAGAATCACACACTGAGGAAACAAGTCCTGTGAGTGTTCATGTACTCCGGAGTGGAAAGCAATGATCAACTCACACAGGCCTCAACTATAAGAAGCTATGTTAGCTTTTATGTGATGGAAACACTAGTTGTAAGGGTGGTTTGGGCTACAGTTTGGTCAGGATTCCTAGTCAACTTTTCTAGAGTTCCCTTGGCCACCTTCTGTTCAGGATTGGCCTAGTCCACAGGCTGTTTCCGTCCAGGTGATGAAATGCCAACCTGTAGCTAAAGGATCTGCTCCACAGATCCTTTGTTGGTCCTTCTCATTGGCAAGAGGAAGAAAGCAGACCTTCTGTCTGTGAACTTGCAAGAGGTGAGAAATCTCTATTCTTTTTATACTTTCACTTCAGTTGCCGACAAACAGCTCTTAGAATCTTATTGCACCCCGAGCCCTCCCTGGTGGCCAACAGTTTGAAGAGTAGCACTATAAAACTATTGCAGCTACTGCAGACTGAGTTCAATCCCTGGCCAGGGAAGTGACCCACATGGTGCAGCAGACTTCTACTGTTTTTCCCCTCAGCAAAGTACTTCATCAATCTGCTTGTTTTACTCCTCACTCTGTCTCTGGTGAATCCTCTCAACCCAAACCCTCCCCACCCCTACACCTCTGATCTGTACCCCAGTTATGTATGCATAAATAAATCTTAAAAAAAAAAATCTTACTGCCCTAAATTGGACCCCACGTCTATCCCTGAATTCAGCACCAGAGCTGGGAGAACAGTATGGTCAAGGTCATTTCTGATTTCAGAATGGGACTAAGCTTTCTACAACCATAAGTCCCCAGATTTCAAAAAGAATAATAATAAAAAGGAAATGGGGGTGGGGGGAGAAATGAGGCCAGTCTAGTCAGATAACAATTATACTTACCAAAGTAACTTCTAACAAGAAGTGTATGAGAAAACTAATGTAGCTGGTCTCCAATTTAAATTCCACCAACTAACTTTGTGTCCTTGGCTGAACAAATCACTTTCACAGTTAAAATGAATGTGTTTGACAAGGTGATCTTATTTCTTAGATCCTGTTCAAACCTAAAATCCCTTAACTTTATGACTCCAATGTCTTTTATCAGAGCTGTTGGGCTACAGTTCTGTTTCTTAAGAAGCACTTAAAGGAAAAAATCTGATTTATGGTCTTAGACAAAATGGTCAAGGGAAATTAAAGAATGCTCCACTTTCCTCTGTTAACACAGGCACCTCTGGTGTTTTAGCATCTGTGACAAAGCCAACTTTTTGTTTCTCTTCTACTGCTTCCCAGGGTGATTGATAAATCAGAGCAATTGTTCTGACTTGTATAAGAATGGATTTTTCTGTATTTGTTTTAAGACTTCCTAGAATGATTCACTTTGCTACCGAAATTCTGTTAAACTCACAAAATGTTATGTGACACTGCTAAGGTAAATTTATTGAGGCTCTCAATTTTAATTAGTTTTTTTCTCATATTTTCTCTGAAAAGTTAATCCCCTTTTAATGAAATTGTAAAATATAAGCAAATCTTACATGACACTTTTATCACCTCCTCATTTGAGATCAAACATCTAACAGTACAGCCTTCTAATATTATACCAAATTTTAAGTGCATATTAAAATGGTAATTTTTATCTCAAATCAATGGTCGAGCTTAAATTTATTTCAGCAAAATAAAACAATGCAGATAATGGGTTTGTGCTGTCTCACCATGTTTTATAGCAATAAGATATTATTATAGTGATCTTATCACTGTTTAAAGTTTCGAAGGGAGTAAATTCTTAACTTGAAAGGTCTAAACTTTCCATCAGGAAAGAAGCTGCCAAATAACTTCTCTCTAATGAAAACTGGAGACACTCTCATATCTCTCCCAAGTTTTATGATGTAAAATGGCACCTGCTGTTATAGTCTGATGATTGTAAAACTCTACTGCATATGTGAGCTTGTCAGGTTAATAGTGTTATTGCTTTAGCTCAGTGATAAAGACAATATTTATATTCCAAACTCTCTTCCAAAGGGTTCAACCATATCTCTTACATTTAAGACCTGAAATGTCATCTTTGGATCCATGGACAGTACAGTTGTATCTACTATTTAATCTGGGTGCCCCAGTTCATAATGTTTTAACTTTCGTCATTATTTATGATCAAAGTATTGATTCGCTTTGTAGTCCTACGCTGAAAATTTACACCAGCTCATAAATGCCCCTGGTCTGTGATTTATTCTGGGCCCCCATTTGCTATCCATGATCACTTTCTTTCAGGTCCCCATTCCTTGCTCATCTCAGGCAACCAGTTGAAATTCATTACCTGTTGCCAAAGGAAAGACGACATTTAAAGACTGCCCACTATCTCTAGGCTCTTGATGCCAATGTGTCAAAGGAGGGAGAGAAAAGGATTTGTAACAGTTTGATCTGAGAACTGCTTAGGACACAACTGAACTGTGTTGACGATTCGAGGTAACACTTATCAGAGGAAAAATAAAAGGCAAAAAAAAAAAGTTGTGGTAATGAAATTAATTGAGAAAAAGCCAGCCTAACTGTCAAAAGAGAAGAACCTTGAGAAGAAAGGCAGCTTTGAAAGGTCAATGCTCAGCATGCTGTAATCTTTACCATCTGTGTTCAGGCTGGTAAGATTCTGAGACTGTCATATGGAGGACTTTTTTCTGAAAATAACAGACAAGGGAAAAAAGAGTTTGCCCAACAGGGAGCCTGGATGTACTTAGCTGGATAGAAAATGAAAACACTATATGGTATAAACTCAGGATGACCCTTAATTTTCCTTCCCCTTGACCTACATGGTCCACAGATAGTTTCAGAAAAGTGGTGCCATGGCAAATTGAAATAATTCCATCCCAATGAAGTGTAATGTTATATTTACAAGGTGAACGCCAGGCAACTGGACCCATCGCGAGCAGTCTTCCCTCTGACTTGGAACTTTGATAAAGGCTAACAAGACCATTCACATTTTTCTCTAATAGGACTCTTTTTAAATAGAAAAAGAACTTGATTTCTCTTATGTAAAGATTTGACAAACATTAGAAATCTAGAATGTGGTGACTCCATGTAAAGCAATGCATGTTTCTTCTGTTAGGACAACCTTCAGAAGTTTGATGTTATACAAGACTTGTATACAAGAATTACACTAAATATAGCAAATGCAGTTGTAGGTAAAATGGTTAAAGCCAAGGGTCAAAGTGCAGCACTATGAAGCTATCTGCAGCCACTGCAGCACAAATTGGATCCCAGCCAAGGACCTGACCCACAAGGTGCAGCAGACCTCTCCTGTCCTGCCCGCTGCTCTCCTCACCAGTGGATTTCAATAGATCTGTCTGTTCTGCTCCTCACTCTGACTCTGGTGAATCCTGCCAACCCCCCTCCACCTCTGGCTTAGACCCTAGCTCTTGTATGCATAAATAAATAGAATAATAACAAATTATAATTTCATGTACTCATGTATATGAATCTGTATGCTTTTACACCAATGATATGATTAATACATATATGTATATATATATGTGTGTGTGCATAGTAAATGGTGATTTTACATACTTATTAGATGAATTACATGCATAAATATGAAGTGATTTTATTGAAATTTTGTATATTTTGATTCATAAATTTAAGGGAATTAATAAAATACTCTATCTCTGCATCAATATATACAGAGTCAAATGTTTTTAATATTGTTCTTGGAATATTAATTCCTATTTGTTTTCTTTCTAGAAAATATAAAACGATCTATACCAATTCTTTGCAATCCTTCAGAGATTTTTACTTTAACTTTTTCTGTAGTACAACAGCTGTAGATATTACCTTATCTGAAGGGTTACTTTTTTAAGAGCTGATTTTTTAAAGCCTATTACTTTGTCTATTCTTATAGCCTACAAAGGAGTCTAATGATCCCTACTACCTCCAAGCACTGTCCTAAAATCTCACCTCTTCCACTCATCAGTCCTCTTTCAACTGCAGTGTGGGTGGCAAAGATTTGCAAAATATGCTGACATCTAAGCATCACAGAAAAAGATGATGAACCTATTGGGTTCTCTCTTCTCTGAATTATTTGCTTTATTTTAGAAACACCAAAGAAGTGAGTCTGCAACATTTGTCACTTCTTCCACAGACTCCCAGGAAAATAGGACCCATAAAATCTTAGACATAAAAAATAATAACACTCTCCAAATGCTAGTTAATAAAATGCTCCACCTCTTTAGGAGAAAGAAATATTTTATTTGATTCATTAGGGTGACCTAACCACTCTCTTGTATGCTTTATTATACCTCTCCTGTGTGATGTAATAGCATGAACACATGAAAATAAAGCTTGCAGATTGTATTGTTTTCTCCCTCCACATATTTGAAACACAGCATCCTTTGTTTCTCCTTCCCCACCCTTTCTTTTGGTTTTCCCTCTGCCTCTATTTTGTTTTCTTCCTCTTTGTCCTGGCCATGAGACATTCACTTTTACATTTTGCAGGCAATCTTAGTTGGTTAAAGCCCCTACAATATTATACCAGTGGGTTAGGTTTATCTTTTAGTTGTGCTTTGACATAGTATTACTCACCTCCACTGGTTTATGTTGACCTGGAAACACGCATTATTTTGTTAGTAGTAAGGTATGAAGTAATCATCTCAAAGAACAAAAATAGAACTCCATCATGAAAATGTGGGTCTAGCAAAAGAGAAACAGAGAAAGAAGCTGTTTACATACAAACTGCTAAATAAACATCTCTTAATTTGGAGGGAAAGAAAATGATAATGCTCTGAGTCTATTATGCTGGATATTATGTCACTGTCAATCACTTTGTGATCCACAGGGCCATAATTCTCCATAATACCTGCCAACTCTAGTCAATATATTTGCATCATTTTACTTTAGAGGCTTATGAAATGCAAATGAAAATTCTAATAATGATGCTTCTTATTTAATTAGTTCTGCCTGATGGATATTCTCTTTCTTCAGCAAAGCCTTAAACATTCCAGTCCTCGACCTGATGCGGTCACTTACCCATCCTTTGTTTCCATTACTGACCCAATTGCTTTGAAGTTACTGACCAAGAAGTCAGGAGTGATAACATGAGGAATGAGACTGGTTCTTAGAAAAAATAAGTGTATTCTCCAGATAGCTCTCATTCACCATATTATTATTTTTTTAAAGATGTATTTATTTATGCATTCAGAACTAGGGTACAAGCCAGAGGTGTGGGGGCAATGAGAAGATTCACCAGAGACACAGTGGGGAGCAGAACAGGCAGATGGACCAAGTACACTGCTGAGGGGAGCAGCGGGCAGGTCAGGAAAGGTCTGCCAGGCCATGTGGGTCACCTCCGGACAGGGGATTGAACTCATGCTGAAGTGGCTGCTGCTAGCTTGCAGTGCTGCATCCTAACCCGTTGCACCACCAGGGAGGGCCTCACCATATTATTTTAAACCCAGAGTAAACTATCACATTCACATCATGGTTTTAACTAAAAAAAAAAAACCATTGGGAAAGTAATACTGTGTTTCCCTCAGAGGTCAGGAATGCCTTGTTCCATTTCTAGACGTGTCCACCCAGAGTATCTGCAGTGGTGAAATGCTGCCAGCCTCAGTCCATAGTGACTCTGTTAGGCACAGGGCATGTAGAAGATGCAGTCTGGCTCATGTGAATACTCCTTTACCCTGAGCAAAGTCAGGGAGAGAGGCTGCCCAACTTGTAGCTTGGAGCCTAGAATCTGTTCTGCCCTGTGGAAAGGAGCCTCCACCAGCTCACCAGTTATGCTCTTTCCACAGTGGCTTCATGGGCCTAAAGGCATTTCAGGGTTGCCACAAGGCATGACAGTTGGGCTGTGCTGCAGAAACCGACATTTCAATGACAAGAAAATGCTCATCACCTGCCAGGAGTTACATGCATTATCTATATGATTAAAAAAAATTATTTATTTATGTATTCAAGAACTGGCCAGAAATAAGGGGGGTGAGAGGATTCACCAGCAACAAAGTGGGGAGCAGAACAGACAGATGTACTGATAAACACTGCTGAGGGGTGGAGAGGATGAGACAGGAGAGGTCTGCTGCGCCATGTGGGTCACCTTCCTGGCCAGGGATCAGACCAATGATTCAGGGAATGTGGACAGCCTCACAGTGCTACTAGGAAGGGCCCCATATATATGATATTAAGACAATTTTAGGAAGCATTTCTGGCCCTCCCTGTTGGCACAACACGTTAAAGCACTATGAAGCTATCAGTAGCCACTGTAGCACGAGTTCAATTCCTGGCCAGGGAGGTGACCCACATGAGTTGGCAGACCTCCTCTGACCCACCTGCTGCTCCCCTCAGCAGTGTGTTTCACTCAATCTGCATGTTCTGCTCCCCAATCTGACTCTGGTGAATCCTCTCACCTCACCACCACCCCAGTCCCCCCCCACATACATCTCTGGCTTATACCCCAGTTCTTGTATGTATAAATTTTATAAACAAGCATTTCTCTCTCAGAGCAGGAGTATAATGGAACAAGCGAAAAAATAATGATAATGATGAACAGCTATATATCAGAGATATTTTGTGGGACTGGAGTGGGGAATGGTATCAAAAACAGTGGGGGGAAGGAAATGCACTGGACTATGGTGATGGCACATGGGTGGTTTGGTGATGGGAAACCCAAGGGGATTGCAACTGAGATGGAAAAATGCACAAAAATATGTAAAAATAAACTACTATATAAAAAAACCAACCAAACAAAACAAAACAAAACAAAAACATTTCAACCTATAACTTGATCCCTCCTATGACACAGTCTTTAACTGATTATTTCTTTGGATTAAGGTAATGGTCTTCTATCTCTTTTTTTATTTATAACATACCCTTTATAGCTAAATCTCAGAATCCACAAATAGATTTTGCAAACCGATGAAGAACCTATGGTAGAATAAATCAGAACTTATTTTATTCCTTATTCTGCTTTCATTTCCCAATTTTTTGTATGCTACTTAAGTTTGAAGATTAGTCTATGGAAGTTTGTCTTTGCAGGAAAAAAAAAACCTGAAAATTACAAAAGTACAACAATGAGTTAGTGACTGTATAGGTGATCCCTTCAGGCTCAATCATTCTGGTGATACATTCCTATGGCATCAATACTGAACAGTCATTCAGCTCATCAATAAGAATATATAGAATGGGTGGGTGGGAGGGTGGCTGGATGGCTGAAGGCAGTAAAGTATTGATGAAGGAAAGAATGGGTATAGATTATTCTGGAGCACTGAGTAAAATCAATGGTAATGAAACAATTAAGTGGAAAACATACGCCAGCGGCACTATGGTGGATCCCTACAGAAAAAAAGATTGGTCTACGAGAAAGCTATGGATATCAGACATGGAGTCAGGAACACATTTCATCCACCTCACATCTTTGCTGGGGGATACGTCTGGCACAGCCCATTTCTTCCTTGAGTTGGTATTATATAGACACAGCCTTTCTGAAAATAGGGTGCACCCATTTTGGGCATTAAGAAACTGCCACCCACACCCATCTGTGTTAATTTGTTTCCTGCCAAAACATGCCTTTTGGATCATGTAGACTTGTGCTCAGGGGAAAGTCAGGCAACATGTTCAATGAAATGGAGAGAAATATTCATGAGCTCATGGATCTGTGACTTCCCACAGGAAGTTTTGCTTTCTGCCTTCAAATTAACCTGTCCAGGTGCTGCTCAGAGGCTTTCAGATTATGGAGATCAATCCAAAATAGTCACAGTAATTGCTTCTGTAGTTAAGATGCTGAACTGCTATTAGAAAAGTCTTAAATTGTCAGCAGAACAATAGGCAGAAAACCTCTACCTCAGTTCTCGGAGTATTTACTGAACACAGGCCTCTGGACAGTTTGTTTCAGTGTCAGGAAGGGACAAAAGCAAAACCTGTAGATCACACATAAACCCTCAGGGTAAATATGAACAATGAATAGACTATATTTTTCTAAGGCATCTGGGTGTAAACCTTTTTTTCCCCCTTTGCCAGAAACCATAGTGTTTATAGGCATGTTTTACTGGAAATCTGCTGCTTCTCACAATGTTTCCTGCACGACTGTCTTAGTAAAACTACATCTGGAAATGACAAGCACACAGTTGTAAATCTGGAAGTCAGTGTGTTGTTGTAATAGCTTGCAGCTACAATATGGCCGTCTTGCTGAATGCCAAGGAGAGTTACAAAGACAGAGGCCAGCTGTAGCTACTGAAATGGATGCTGTTTTTCTGAGGTATAAAATGGTTTTTTTAAGAGACTTATAGTGCCTCTTGTCAGACTACAAAATGAACCAAAGTTCAAAGCTTTGAACTTATTGTCTCTTGGGCATACTGATAACTTTAGAGGCTTTAACAACCAGTTTGGATTGGCCAGGCATAGTATGTTGGATGGTATGGAAGCGAACACATTGATGGTCATTCTCTACACTTGTACTGTCTAAGGGTGATCCAAGCTAGGTTCTGCTTGGATAATGGACCTCCTTTCTGAGAGCCACAAAGCACCATTCCAAGTTCCAGCTTCAACATCTCCACAGTCCTTGCCCTGGATGACAGATATAACCCATATAGGTCCCAAAAAAAGCATCCTAGATGTCACATGTGAATTTGGCCCCATGAATGTTTCCTTGAGTTTTTTTTTTTAACTGAACCTTGAAGAATCAAAGAATGACAGCCACTATGGGAATGTCACCAGATTCCATTTTGATATTAATGTTAATTATCAGTAAGAATAGGTAGTGATTCTAGAAATGAAAAAAAGAAAAAAAGATACAAATTCTTACTTGTTATTTATTTACAGACAATTATTGAGTTATTATTCAACTACAGGCTTTGTTTGTAACATGTATCTATCTGAGCCTTGTTTAAATGGCTCTCAAAAATAACACACACTTTCATTAATGTCTCCATGGTTGTGGTTTTGTTAACAATTATCTGTTTGAAATGGGTGTCTTACCTCCTTTTCTACTTCATCCTTTCTCTTCTTTCTCCCTTCTTTTTAAGAGAAAGAACAGGCCAGATCTCTTTCTAGGACTAAGCTTCTTTTCCTCACCCTCTCCATTCCACTTTATTTCACTCACAAAGGGACTTTTGTCTTTTATTTTATTTTCTTGCATCTTTCACAGAAGACGTCATAGATAACCGTCTTTTTTTTTTTCTTTTTTTAAAATCTTGCTAAATATCGCTTATATTAAAGTCACTGTGGTCAAAGATTCAAACTTCCATTTATAAGATAAATAAGTTTTGAGGATAAAACACAGCATGACAACTAAATTGCATATTTGAATGAAAGTAGACCCTAGAAGTTTTCATGACAAGAAAAAAAGTTATAACTATATGAGGTGATGGATGCTAACTAAATATACTATCATATTATTTTATAATAAATACATGTTATGGAACTTCTACTTATACAAAGTCAGCTTATGTTAATTATAGCTCAATAAAAGTAGAAAATAAAATAATTTTAAAGTGAACTCACCCTGTTCTCCACCCATCCCCCTTTGGAAGTCTAAGTTCTATGGTCAACTTTCAAAGACTGGCTTTCTTGCTTTCTCTACATTCCACATGTTAGTGACACCACCCAGTATTTATTTTTTTCTCTATGGCTTATTTCACTTAGCATAATCCTATCCAGCTCTATCTGGTTTACCACAAATGGCATGACTTTATTAATCACTGAGTAGTAGTCCATTGTGTATATATACCACATTCTTTTGCTTTATTCATCTGTTGTTGGGTTCTTTTGCTTTATTCATCTGTTGTTGGGTACTTGGGTATATTCCTTATCTTGGCTGTTGCAAATAGTGTTACAGTGAACATGGGGGTACAGGATTCCTTTTGAATCAGTGTTTTGTTTTGTTTTTGTCCTTTGGGTAGATACCTAGAAGTGGGAATGTTGAATCAAGTTTCCTTTTTCTCCACAGCCTCACCAGCACTTATTGTTCCTGGTCTTTTGATATGGGTCATTCTCCCAGGTATGAGGCTTCAAAACCACAGATCTGCATAATGCTATAGAGAAGAGGGTAAATGTAAGGAATTAAAAGGTGTCCTTTCAAAGTCTTTGGAAGCTGGACCTTTTATCATGATCTACAAAATTCCATGCCACTTGCTCTTCTACAAATTTAGCAAGATCCTGAATTAAATTCATCTATCTGTCATCTATCAAGATGTTGAAAATTATTGATCAGTTTCTTACTGTACTTAGCCCTAGTATATCATTCTCAATGAGATGATGCTAGCAGATAGCTTTCTCTAGTTGGTAAAACTAGACACCCATTTTATATGAACTGCTGAGATGCTGGTACTTCTATTTCATTCATAGTCCCACAATCCTGATGTTTCTGTCTTATCAACACCTTAGCTGTTCATCTTTACTATTACTTTCAAACACATATCATTTTCAGAAATTTTGTCTTTGCCCCACAAATTATGTTTATGGATATAAAGTGGATTTGCATCTTTGCATCTGTTGAGGGGTTATAATTCCCAACCTCCATAAATGTATACTTTGCCACCCTGCCCACCACCTGTACCCCAACAATCCTCTGTCATGACCCACTGGCCTCCCCTTCCCCTTCCCCACCCCCCCTCAGCAACTTCCCCCTTCTGTCTCTTAAAATAGAATTATTTCATTTATTTATAACATTATACATTTCAGCAACAAATACATTATTGCTCTTAAAAACAAAGGAGGAGGAGATCATTATACACACTCTATAAAGAACTTGGTGTATTCATGAAGCAGAAGCATGTGATGCTGGGACTAATTTTTGGCACTTCAAAATGAGTAGTATTTCCATATACTGACATATGTAGAATAGAAAAATGAAAGGAAACAGAAATTTTTTGATCAACAACAAATTGTCTCATTCTGTTGGGGCCCTCCCTTGTGGCTCAGCAGGTTGGAGTGCTGCACTGCAAAGCTAAGCCAAGTCTTGGCCACTTCAGTGCGAGTTCGATCCCTGACCAGGAGGTGACCCACATGGCACAGCAGACCTCTCCTGTCTCACCTGCTGTTCCCCTCAGCAGTGTACTTTGTCACTCTACCTATTCTGTTCTCCACTCTGTCTCTGGTGAATCTTCTCGCTTCCCCTGTACCTCTGGCCTGTACCCCATTTCTGTATGCATAAATAAATAAAAGCTTTAAAAGAAATATTTGCTTTGTTGATAACCGACACAACTTTACTCAAGGAGACTTGAGAGGCAAAGGGTTTGCTTCTCCACTTTGGCCCTTCTTCACTTCTCAGTCACTGCCCTTGTGGGTCTCTAGTGGGGTGGCAGATCCCAGCCCAGCCCCTGGGCATAAGGGGTGCAAATTCTACACCAAATGTGCGTAAAAAGTTAATTCCTTCAAAAGGATAATCCCCATAGTTTTCTATCAGCCCCTACATGCAAAGAAAGAACACAGAAAGTTTAAAATAGTAACTATGCCTACAAGTTCTTATCTTAGCCCTTTGTCCTTTGATTTCCTTTTTTTTGGTTTTCCACTTCCAAACCACTTTTCTTTGAGAGGTTTGCCAGTGCTACCTTCTAGGAGACATCAAAATGTGTGAACTCACAGAGGTATTAATATGTCTGCTGAGGCCGCCATTTTGACATTTCTGATGTGTGACTCAGCCTTGGCTCCAATGGGTGCTGTGCTCTGCCGTCTGAGTTTTGGGAATCGTTATCAGGGGGCAGCTTGACCGCCCTCTTCCTACTTGAGAAGAACTGTAATCTCCTTAACATCTTGTCTTCTTTTTCTCCTATCATATTTCATTACTTTGACAATGCTGCTCTTCCTAACAATATTTTTTCAGGAAGTAAGAAAAACCCTAATGACTATAACACCTCATAATAACATCTCCCAGAAGCATCTCCTGTGAACATGTTTAATCCTTCTACCTAGTCCCTCTCTGACTTTTTAAAGTTGAAATCATAATATATGATTTTTATTCTTATCCTGGCTTATTTTCTTCAGCATTTCATTATGTCATTTCCCATTTAATTAAAAACTTTTGACAAATATCATTTTAATGATGGCATGATACTCTACTAAATGATATAACATAATTTATTTGAACATTTTCTTAATTGGGGGACATGTAGATGATTTCCAAGAGTATGAATTGCACATATTTGAGAAATGGACATAAAGGAACATATTTGTGTATATGCATTTAACTGATTTATTTTCCTAGAACAGAGATACTGATGTAGAATCAGAGGATCAGAGAGTGTGAGTATTTTTATAGCTCTGGATACTTGACTCACGCCCATATTCAAACCAGATCTTACATTTTTATCCAGCTCCAAATTATTATGATTAAATCTAGTCAATATTTATTTATGAGAATTGTTACCTAGAGGTAATGGAAAGTAATTTGAAGGGAAATTTAAAAGGTGGGAAGCAATTTTTTAGAAACATCTACTTTGAGTAGCTATTTTATCCTTGAGTAAATCATGTATAAAGTTTAATTCTGCTCTTCTGAGTACAGAGAATGTATCACTTCAGTTTTGCTATAGAGTCTTGGGGTCCTTTTAAGTGAGTTTAGGTGTTCTTGTCTACCGCTCACATGAAAACACTTACACGTTGTGGACAAAGAAGAAGATTATTCTTTTCCTTTACTGCTGCTTGACTTACTCTCATCTGTACCAGCAAGAAAATGAGCCCCCACCTTTTTAAATATTTATTTATGCATACAGAACTGGGGTACAGGTGAGAGAATTCACCACTGTGGGTAGTGAGAGGATTCACCAGAGACAGAGTGGGGAGCAGAACAGGTAGATTGAAGGAGTACACTGCTGAGGGGAGCAGTGGGAAAGACAGGAGAGGTCTGCTGCACCATGTGGGTCACTTCCCTGGCCAGGGATCAAGCTGGTGCTGAAGAGGATAGCGCTAGCTTGCTAGTACTGCATCACTAGGGAGGGCCCCATCCTCCCCTTTTCCAAGCACGGTGTGCCCTCAGTTCTGTCCTTCAGGGTCTGCTTTTGCTGCTATCATGCTCCCAGCTCATTCACTCCCAAGTCCTTTAGGAATGATTGCAAACTGTGGCTTGAAAATTATACACTAGAGGACTGTCCAATGTCACCATTCCATAGTCTTACAACATTTGCGTTACAAATGTTCACCGTGTTCACCATCCAATGTGAGCCCAATCTTGTGAAACAGAGCTGAGTCTGCCTGGGAGCAGATCATCCTGTGAGTCAGACATCCTGGGTGCAAAGCTATACGGGGCCCCAATATCACAATGGCGGCTTCAGTCATTCACAGGAGGGGTGACCGTGGCTACTCCTTCATTTGTGGGTATTGTATCACTTCTAAGTGGGTAATGGCACTAAAATGGGGCCGGATAAATGACTTATTTTCTTTTCAAATTGAGAAAGAAAATCATTTTATGAATGTAGTTCTGCAGCTAGCAATGTTTCTTAGGTTAGTTAGGAATTTTATGGCAGGAGTCACTGGTGTTCTGCTGAAGGGCTTCAAACGTCTTCCCTCAACATGATGGACTGCTGGAATGTAAAGTATTTGCTTTTCACAAATGCTTTTACTTGGGTTGGAAGCAGTGATCTATGTTTTAGGTCAAAAGCAAGAGCACACTTTCCCCTATCTGTTTCCTGTCTCCAGGCAATCAATCATTTATTTCCCAAGGGAATTGTAGTTCTTGGGCATGTGGCCTGTTTTCCATTGGTTTCTATTATCATTTGCTAATTAGATTACAACCTAGTATTTACCTTATGCTGTGGCTTTGAGACCTTCCCCTACAGTGTTTTTCTGTTAGCTTTACAAATGTTACATATCATGCCTTGTCTTGGCCTATGAGTTTTGCCAGACAAAGCCAGAAACTTTACATTCACATATTTTTTTTGGGGGGTGGGGAGGGTTAGTAAATAATTAAAATAAATTAGTCTTAGTTTATATTCATACATGATCAAAGTTAGAAGATAGTTCCCTAGGATGGAAGCTGCCATTCATTCCTTTAATAGTTTGATTTTAAAATTATAACTCAGCTTGAGTCAATACCTTGCTGATTTTTTTCTTTAATATGAAATAATATGTCCCCTATGATGGGTAATTTTGGTTCAGCCTAGTAGGCTACAATGCTCAGCTGTTTGCTAAATACCAATCTAGCTAGTGTTGTGAATGAAATTTTCAAGTGTGATTAATAATCAATAACAGCAGGTTTTGAGGAAACAGATTACACTCAATAATGTAGGCAGGTCTTATTTAATCAGGTGAAGGTTTTGAAAGCACAAAGTCCCTTGCAGGAATTCTGCCTCCAGACTAAAACATTTTTTTTTTTAATCTGAGCTTTCAGCCTATATCATCAGAACTTCAACTGTTGCTGAATTTCCAGAATAGCCAGCAGACATTAGGTGGGCAAGCCCTCACAGTCACAAGAGGCAATTCCTTAAAATAAGTTTCTCTATATAAAGTAGTGCATGTCTTTTGTATTTATTCCTGTAAAGAAGCCTAAATGATAAAACTATTCATACCTATTTTCTACTAATCTTTTCTCAATTTCCCCCTACATGCTCTCAAGGAAATTTCTTCAAAATACACATTAATTTAAGGACTGATTTACTTTAGTTTTTCTTCTGACAACAGAGATAACATTAATCTTTATACACAATAAAATCACTTGGCACACTTAGGGGTCTTCATTATTTCAGAGGAAAGTTACTAAGGATAAGGAATATTTTTCTATGGCCTAGTAGGAACACTTAATACAATACTATGACATAATTTGTTTTTGAAAATTTATTCTTTTAACTGCAGTAACATTAGGATACTCCCCGCCTGGTATCACCACCACAGGTACCTACCACCAAGTACCCACAGTCCACCGCCATAATCCGAAGTCCTTCTTCCGTCTTTGTTACCCTGATCCTAGCCCTTATCTCAGAATACTTTGGT
Source organism: Condylura cristata (assembly GCF_000260355.1). NCBI lineage: Eukaryota > Metazoa > Chordata > Mammalia > Eulipotyphla > Talpidae > Condylura > Condylura cristata. The sequence goes on along the minus strand of NW_004567103.1, from coordinate 10,846,419 downwards.
TCTTTAGCAGCTTTCAAGGGGCTAGTCTTTAAATGTGTCTTTCTCTGATTATTAGTTTGATTTCTCTATATTCCACATATTAGTGGCACCAGCCTGCCAGAACTATTTTCAAAGTGGATGGAATCTTGTCTAACCCAAAGTTTACATATTTGAGACAGCATGAGATATGTTGAGAAGGGGCCCTCTGTAGGGTATGGGAATGACCTGGCACTTCTATCAAAAAATCCTGTGAAGAGTTTATGTTTTTCACCCTGAATTCTGAAAAGACATTTTGCTGGCTGAGTCTCTGCTCTTGCTATTTGAGTAAGTTTTCCAGGTTATACTCCCAAGTCCTTTCTTTTACTATCTCCATCATGGTTTGACTAATGCTGGGCTCTGACGGGGAATGGAATGAACAGTAAATGGGTTATTCCTGACCCAGGAACAGGGAAAATTTCCACATGAGGGAGCAGTTCAAGTTTATTTTGAACTTCCAGAATACCCTGGAAGCCACTCTACTACCCCAGCTAGGACTGGTTTCAGATGGTTGGTTGTAAATTTCTCTCTTGGGGTCCTGGCAGGATTGATCAGCTCTTTCTGTCTAACTCCCCAACCCTCAAAACTCTTTCTATTACATTCTAAAATATGGATTAGAAAAATGTAGGGATAGAATAGTGGAATACTCATTAAAGAGATTGTAAATTTCTTGGCTCTTTCTGAGCTTTTCATTACTAATGGTATGTTGGGTGAATGTGTATATGATACATATAAAATGCAATCTCCAACATACAGACTAACTGAACAAGTAAAGCTTTCCCATGGATGAGAATTTTAAGTAACACTGGGAAGCAAGAATGTCTAAAAAGTGGAAGACTCGGATACCAGGCAATCAACAATGGAATTCCTTAGTAGTAGGTGAAATCAAGACCAACACCAAGACCATCAAGTGAGCAAGAATGAATGAAAATCTCATGAGTGAAAATCTTCTGGATATAGCCTCCTGGAATTTAAGAGTGGAGAAATTGGCTTGAGCAGGAGGGAGAACAGTCAAGGTGAAAAGCGAAATTAAAGCCATTAAATGAAGCAAGATTAAGCCCTATTTACAAAAGGCAGCAGGCAGCCCTGCCTGGGGAAGGAGGAGTAAATGATTAATGTAGGTTACTCATGTGGTCAGTTCAGGCATTTAGATTTCATTATGTTAATAAATTGAACAGGGTGCTGCCATGATCAAAACGAATGTTTAAGTTTCAGGTTATAAAAAAAAATGTTGAATAGGAGATATGACTAAATTTTGGGACATAAGGTATAATACTAACTGAAATTTAAGGAAATAATAAGATAAATTAGATATTGCAGTAGAAATAAGGAATAAAAGTAAGAACAAATATGAGAAACATGTCAATGTCAAAGTTGACAGAATTCTGAAACTGATTAGGAACAGGCATGGGGAAAGAAAATGGAATCGATGATAACATCAAACCTTCTAGAATCTGAATTGCTATGAAAATATTGGTAGCCTAGAAGGTCATTCCCTTCCAGGGAAAGCTGATACCCTTAACTGTTAGGAAGATACCTTCCCTTGGAGTAAACAGAGAACTTTAGCCTGATTGATAATTACTTGGATCATTTAGTGGTTGATTTCAAATGCATTTATCACTGTTCAATTAGGATGGCCATAATGATATTTCAACTTAAATTTGTATTTTTAGCTGACCTGAGTTGTGGTAGCCAAATCATGAACACATATTTCTGAACTATAGTTCTTACCTTAAACGTATACCTAAATTCTGTGTTTAAGGAGTGACAGAAAAATCATAGGGGGCGCTGTAGCCACTGTCTGGGCTTCAAGTGTTCTTTTTTTCCACACAGTATCTGAATCTTCTATCATATTCTGAGGTCCAATAAAGTCGTTGCTGAAATGATCCTCTTTTTTTCTCAACTGATCACCATATATCCCATCCCAGCTTGCTTGGGTCATCTATTTGTTGGTTCTGTGACTTTCTGGGACATAGAAATCTCTGTCAGTTGACCCAGGGACCCAACCACCTCCATTCACTGTGCAGTCACCTCTTTTCTGCCATCTGTCTGCTTCCTTGATATTCTGATGCCCAGTCTCCTCCCCCAGAAGGAGGAGACAGGGTTCCTTCAGCTGGGCTCAGTGGTGTTCATGCATTCTTTATGTGCCCACCCGTTGGGCCAGGGTGTCTCAAACGATCTATAATAAAGACTCAGCATCCATTATTCCTGCCCACTCTGCCATAAACCAGCACTTTTATAAACAAAATTAGAACACAGAAAATTGGAATCAGAAGAAAATCCCAGAGACATTATTATACCAGAGTCACAGGTGTCAAATCACTGTCAAATTGTTATGGTATTTTTAAATGCTTCAACTCAGTATTTGCACTTTCTCATTGAGAACTGTTTTTAAATTCAGGTACCTGAATCCACAATCCACACCACAGTAGCCATAAAGTTAAAGTTAGTTCTGCATTTTAAGCATGGACTCATGCTTTCTGTTTGGGGATAAAATAGAAATCACATAAACTATCCAGAAGAAAATATCTCAGAACAATGTGGTCATACACTTACTGTTAAAGTTAAGCTTTTGTGAGCACTGCTCAACAACCCCTGCTTTCTCCACATCCGCACACACAGAATTACTTTGAAATGATAAACTGGGCAATTACTGAAATTCTAGCATCTCCAATCTTCACTCCATCTATAAAATGCCACTAAGCACACTATACCTATGAAGAGTCAAAGAGTCACAGGCAGAGGAAAACTCCATAAGAAAAGTTCCACAGTGTACTGGCTTGTCACAGGCGCTCAGAAACTGTGGTCATTGTTATTACCACAAAGATCTAAGCTCAGGGGAAAATGAATTTAAGGGCAGAGGGACTTTGCAATCCACTACAGGAAATAGATTTACAAAAACAAGAATTATTTCTATTTGATATGTCTGCGTCTTTATCATAAAGCTCTGAGTTCTTGCTAAGTATAATCTATTAATCACCCCCTTCCTTATGGAAGTATCCTGAGCTAACACCTAGTGTAAGCTATTGGATCATTAACTACCAGGAGCCTTAACACTACTGTGACTCAGGCAACTGTTCTCCCACTTGAGAGTTAAATGAATCTCCTGTATTTATGGTCTTAAAAGCACTTTTAGATGCTGGAGGATTAAACACACTATAAGAATGTCTAGATTGCAATAATAATACTATCATAGCTTATTCTTCCAATGTTAAATACCTCAACGTACAGGATATTCAATATAATCTAATGCAAACAAATCTTTAAGCTATCTTTCTTGTTAACTAAAAATGACACAAATTTAAATGAATAACTGATATAGCAATAAAGCTGCTAAAAGACAGGATTCATTGTACATTAAGCTCTAGATTCTTTATTTAGGCTGGAAGTGATTATGTGATAATAGGATAAATGCCTTGCTAAGTGTATAAAAACTAAAATACTCTGTATATCATAGAGGCACATTACATTTGCAGGGCATTAATTTACCTCATTATGCAATAAAATCTTTCTTTTTAAGTGAAATCTCAAGGAGAAATCACTTTACTGAATGGAACTCAAAGTATGTTAACCTTGGATAAAATCAGCATTTGGCATAAATTCCACGTGACTTTCTCTTGACCTTTAGAAAGAGGAAAGGATCCCAGAGAAATCCTAATACATCTTGGCAGAGAGTCAAGCAATCTAGCCTATGTGCTCAAGAATTTTCACTGGGAAGAATCATACCTAATCCCTAAAACCTAAGGATGAACAATTAATCATCAGTTTGAAAGCAGTTACTGCACTAAGTCAAAATAGTTCACTATTATATTGAAAGAATACTTTAGAATAGTTACAATTTAATAATGACTACACTGTTAGCAATTAAGCAAACAAACCAACAACAAAGCCTTAGCGCTGTTTGAGTCAATCAGTCTATTTTATGTTGTTTGACCACGACAAAATGATGGGCCTGGACCCCTAGTGGGTGCCCTCATGTAAATGGCCAGTCCACTAGGTTGCTCAAGTCAAAAGCGAAAGAGTATTTCATCCTTTTTTTTTCGTCCCTTCCATCTTCCCATATGTAATGCAACACTCCAGTCTGCTAGCTCAATAAATCAACTCCCATACCTGTCTACTTCATTCCATCCTAACAAAAATCTCTGCCCAAGCCATCATTACTTCTTGTATAAGCTCTGTAACTTTTTTCCTAGTTGGGTTCCCTGCTCTTTAATTTATCCATTCTAGCTTATTCTTCACATTGAGAATAGTCAGAGGATATTCTTAAAGTGAAAATCCCAGTACATCACCCCAACAAACTCCAGGGCAGTCTAGTCACTCTTCCTTTTCACTATGGTCCATCCATGTTGGTTTGCTTCCTTTTATTCAGTTATTCCCAATTTAGAATAGTTACAATGCAATTCACTCTGTCTAAATGCACCCCCCCAAAAAAAAAATTCTTCCTCTCCTGGCGCCATTCATCAGATCTTACCTTCTCAAAACTGTCTACTTCAAACACTCAATATGATGTGTCTATCCCCAATTGCTTTCTCTTTGATTGGTTTCTTTGTATTACTTATTACTCTCTGAAATGTCTGGTGCCACCAAGTGGTACTCTCTTGCTCTGGATCCCCAGAGGAGGAGAGATGGATCTGCGTGGTCTCCATTGTATTCCCAGAGTCAACACTGTGCTAGGCATACTAGGTACTCAGCAAATTGCTACTGGAGAGATTAATTGACAACTGTGTGTGGGTTCTGACAGGTTCAATGCTGGCTACTGAAAGGACTTTGGGGCATCATCTTAATAAGCTGTCTTCAAAGATCATTTTCAAATAAATTCATTAAGAGATGGCTGCGTTGGTAAGATCTCTGTGCTATCTCTAGAGGCTGATGATGAGTGCATGAAAATCTCTGCACCTTCTGACAGGAGTTCTTAATACAACTGGTTTCTCTTGAGGACTATTTCAGAAATTTGCCATTTTTATTTTCACTCCATAAAGTATATCAATGGAAAAAAAAAAAAAGATGTTGCTATCATGAATGATAGACATTTTATCAATTGTTGCTGCAGCATTAAAAATAATGTTTGGGCTATTCCCCAGGAGTATATTTAATTCTCTTAATAAATTAATGACTGGCTTTGGTCTCTGACAGAAAAATGAAACTCCTCTTAATCTACTGCAATTAATGAAATGAGCTCTTACAGATTTTGCATGAGGATAGTAACTACCTAGGCAGTGTAGCCCAGAAGCATAGGTGTTAGCCTGCCTTTCTAACAGCCAAATTCACTTGATCCCCCTTACAACATTGAAATGAAGTTAAAAAGAAATTGAGAGCTCATGTTAGGAAATAGGTGACAGACAATATTGCCTCAAGGGGAGATGACACAAAGGACATGAAAAAGCAAAACCTGAAAAAAAAAGCACATCTCAGGGGAAGGTCTTCAGTAGGACTAATAAGTGAACATGTTTTGGAATCAATATACATGTTTCGGTTTTTCTTTAATTGGAAATCCCCTTGGGAGATGGTTTTGTCTGGATTTCAGTTAGAATTTCCTCGTGCTGTTATTTTTCTATGCCTCACATTGGACCTGCCTCCAAAGGTCAGCCTTCTTGCTAGAATGATGCACAGATATTTTAAATGTCAGGTGAGTGGTTGAGGGTGGAAGGTGGTCCAGGCAAGCAAGATATATTATAAATGGGGCTTGTGATCCTGATAGGGGTAGGTAGGTTAGAAAGGCAGTTCAAGGCAATAGAGTGAAGAAGTAAAGAACCTGGGCATAATGACACCACAGGTCGGAGGAGCTTCTAGCCTGACCTAGAATCATGTGAGATGCAGCCATCAACATTGGCCTAAAGGATGTAGCTCTTCCTTATGAACAAAGTGCAGAACATGGAACAATGTTCCCTGCTCCTGCAGAGAAAGGGGACAGACTTAAAGATTTCCCAACCAGGCACTGATGGTCCCTCCCTGTAAGGTCTGTCTATTCCAGTCATCATGAACTCAGGGTGGCCAAGAGAAAATTAGGGAGCAGCCTCAATGAAATGAGATGCTGCTGCTGCTTTACCCTGCTTGGTTGGCCTCTAGAATCTGTTCTGAGGGCTGCTGTGGGTATCTACGACCCAGCAACATCTCCTGAAGCTTTCACTTTCCATGCTCTATTTCCCACTTTCCTTTTGGATTCCCCCCCAAATTGATCTCCACTGCAATGTTGGGTGAAAGGCCCATAACTTAGTATTGCCTCTGATAGTCATGTACTCACCATCATCAGAACTCTACATGAAAGAGATGAGGGACAGTAAAAATCAAATGGAAAATAGTGATACAAGTTACTTGGGTTTTGTCTGCAAACAGAGCTATAGTTTTCAAAAGAGCCATGTGAAGTCAGAACAAATATCAAATCCATAAAAAAAGAATTGCCCATTTCTTTAAGTCTTTGACCTGACTCTTGGTCATTTTGGATAAGACTTTAGGGCTTTTAGATGATGCCCAGAAAGCAGGGATGTGGATCAGAGGTCGTGGAGCTGTGCCATCCTGCAGGTGAACCTACCTCTTCTGAGATACAAAGAAGACCAGGGAAACTTCCTGAGATACAATTCTGCTTCTCCTTGGGGTCCGGGAAGGAAGCAGCACAGAGAAGGACACCCTCTGGATTTCTCTGGGAGAAATCTGTCCACCTGTTCTCTTTATAGACTTATTCTCAGTCCTTTCCTTGTCCTCAAAACCCCTCAAGACATTTCACTAATAAATTCTTTACTATATATTTTGTTATTGCAAAGGGCATTAACACCTAGCCATAAATGATTACGGAAACCAAGGGGTGGATGTTTCTGTTCTTCCCCGAGGGGCTTGTTGCCAGAGCAAGCTGTCTGCTCTGCTCCAGGGAACAGCCCCTACCAAGCACCTGTGGCACCTGGCTGGGCACCAGGACATGAGGGCTGCTTAGCGGGGGTGTTAGCCTGTCCTGGTGAAAGCCCAGGAGGGGAGGGGTTACATGGGCAGCTTCAAAGGCCCCAGCGTTCGTGGTGCATTAAGCTGCTTAATACCGTGATTTAAAGTGGACATGTGTATGTTCTAGTCTCATTTCTACAATTAGCAGAGAAGCAGGTCTTTTCAGTTTTTTTTCAATTTGCCTGTCCTCACAACAAAACGCGCACACATACTCACACACTGCTGTAGTCTCTTACCTGCCTGAAACTGTTGAGTATGTAAATGCTTTATTGGCATAGGTGTGTGTGTGTGCTTATATACATATGTGTGTGCTTCATATAATATTAATGTAACACCTTTTTCATAAACACCAGATAGATGACAATTCTAGAGTAGACCAGGTTTTGTTTTTTGTTTTTGTTTTTGTTTTTTCTGAAAATGATTTTCGAATCTGTGACATTGACTTATACTAAATGAAAAGCAGATTCCCTTTCATCTTAATGGAGAATAGAACTATCTCTTGGTGAGTCTCCTTAACCTTACTAAAATGTAAGCCTCCTATTCAAATAACCACTGAATAAAAAAGGAAGTTTACCTCTTAGTTCTTATACCTGTGTCTGTGGAACACCAGCACCAGCCTGCACCTTGAAGAGAGGCCATGGCGCTAAGCGAAATTAGCCAGACAGAGAAAGACAAATGTCTACAGTTTCATCTGTTTGCTGAATATAACCAAGCAAACAAAACATAAAAATAAACAAACCCTTAAACTGGGATAGTGGGATAGTGCTTCTTGGAGGAAAAAGGAGTGGGAGGTGATAGCAATAGGAAGCCTGGACTGGTCAGCTGGTGGTGGCTGGGCATTTGGTGGTGATCCAATGAGGTCTACATATTTATCCTGCCAACTCCCTCCCCAAATAGTTGCCTCTAGCTGGTTTGTCCTCAAGCAAAGTTCAAGGCTTGTTCATCCCTGTCTTCTCCACACCACACACTCCAGGAGTCCTGGTAGCCACTCCCTCCCCAGCCTGATAACAATCCCTTTATGAAACCATCCTTGCATCACTCTGTGTTGGGTATGCAGGCGGTTTCCCACACTTCCCAGTCAGTTTCTCTCAGGCTGGTGCCCTGCTGGCTGGTGGGGGTACCTGGGATCAAGAGGTGGGGGAGGGAGAGGAAGCCCTCATGGTGATCTGCCTGGGTGTGTGGATGCCAAGCTGACTGGCAGGGGCATCACAGAGTGGGAGCCTTCAGAATAGTCTGACTTATGCCCAAATTCAAGAGGCAACGGAGGCACATTTTGCTTGTCTAGTGACAAATACTTATTAAACACCAATTCTGATGGGTAGGGAGAGGGTGTGTAAAGTAAATAAGCAAACATTGCACACTAGATGCACTAAGGGCAGTAGAGGAAAACAAAGCTGGGGGGAAGGAAGAGCCAAGTGTACAGGGGTGGGTGGCAATTGCCTCGCTGAGACTTGAGGTCATGCTGGGGGGCTGGCGGGACAGGGGTGGCACCATGCCCAGCACAGGAATCTGCACCCCAGCACAGGCAGGGACACACTATGGCTAGTGGCCTGTTTTCTTTAAGTTAAAACTCTGCTTTGAACTGAGATGCCTGTCCCCAGGATGCCCACAAGAGAGCCAGCCGTTGACACCATCAGGAATTAACCAAGGAGGCCAGGATGCACTAAGGTCAAGATAATCAGGAAGCTGATAAAAACTCTCAGGGCTGAAGGTGATGAATACAAGAACAACCCTTGTGATGGGCTGTTCTGACAAGCTGTTAGCTTCTACCTGACAGCCCTGTGTAGCTCATAAAAAAGGCCAGGTAGAGAGGAGATGGCAAAAAGTCCTCTTTAGGGCGCTATGCCCACCATTCTCTCAGATCAATGCCAGCCATTTGAAACATCAAAGCACTTATAGATTCAATTCCAGCCTGTTTTTATTGGCTCTTTGGTATTGATGACAGCAGAACACGAGCTCTATTCCGATAAGAGTCACGGGACACTTTGCAGGGAAGGGCCACTGAATGGAAGAGCTGAAAGGAGCAGAGGAGAGCAAGGGGTGGGTGGCAGGGAGTTATGTCAAAACTGGATTCAACAGGAGAGTCCCAAGATTCTCACTGTAGGGTCTATCACTGCAGCAATGTATTTCTTGTTCCTGGAGGCATTAGCAATTAGGAAAGAGGGTGATTGCATCTCAGAGTTGATGGAGCTCAGGGTGCTAAGAGAACTCTGGAGTTTCTTGATTTCTATGGGAATCAGAATAGGTCAGTTAGAAATAAAGCTTTATTGTAGGGGAGTGTGGACAGAGTCAAGAGAGTCAGGCTGCTGATACAATTCCTTGCTAGGATTGAGGGGGGGGCAGGTTTGTTAAGGAAGGAGAAATGGAGAAAAAGGGACATTTTCCTGCCTTTTGAAAGGGGCAGAATTAAAAGACATGCTGAATTTGTGTTTTGCAAGAGAAAGGGGAATCTTTATATATTGTTAGTATTGTTAATAAGTGGAATTTCTCCCTTTGGAGTTAGGTTTGCTGAAAAGACTTTTTTTTTTTTTTTTTTACCCCCAGCTCTCCAGTTCCTGGCTTTGCCTATAGGTCTTCCATAGGTGGTTTAAAGAGCAAGTTCATCACCCCATCTCTGCCTCAGTGACCAGAGTCAGGGTGTTAGTCTCTCCCAGCAGGGTGTCTGGGAATGCAGGGAGAGCCAGATAATGGTTGATTTTGAGGAGAAGGTATACAGAAAGCACCTTTGTGAGTTTTAACCATTAATTCTAGAGGGAATACAGTTTAATAGTTCAGTTGTAATTCTGTTTATTCCTGTATTTTCTGTTTTAAGTGCCCATCACAGTGACTTGGTGAGAGAGGATTAGAGGAGATACAAATACTTGTATCATCAGCCAGTAATTGTCGGTAATTCATTGATAGAAGCAAGAAACCTTGATGTCCTGCTATGCACAATTCAACCACAGACAATGAAAATGGTCTAACAAAACCCCATAGTATCCTTATTGAGAAAACCGTGGCAACCATATTAAGAGCTAGGTCTTGAGGCGCCCTGGCATGTGCGCGCATGCGCAACACCCCTCCCCCACTTTTCTTAACTGAACTTGCGTCTTCTGTGGGCCCTACATTTCCTCACCCCTCCCAGTGTCCTGCAGCATAGCAGCATCCCAGCTGCTGGTGCTGAATGTCAGCCTTGGGTGACCCCTGCATTTGGCCCCAGGAGTTACAGAACAGTGTAGCACCTGAGCCCTGAGGAGGTGTGCAGTCGCTGTTCAGACTTACAGGTGAATATGCTGGTGGGGACTTATTCAGAAAGACCAGCAGGAGACCAAAGGTCTTCCCATCCTATATATATGCAAAATACTCTTGTCCTGAAGTTATTTCTTAAAAAAAAAAAAAAAAAGGTGGGGGACAGACTACAACATAAAATACCCCTAAGGATTTCATTCACTTTGCAAAAACTCTAGCAGAAATTAGCAAATATTTTTCTTGGCAGCTTCAACTCAAGGGCTTAAGGGCTGTGCTTGTGGCATGTGCTGGCTCTTGCATTTCCACTCTCCGTATCTGTGTCCCCAGTTCCTTCGGAAATGAGCTCTTCTGACATAGCTGCTTTATCCTTCAGATTCACTCCATACATTTGTTTTTCTGACTTCAGCATAAAGTCCCAATCTAGTAGGAATTAAAATAAAATTTTGCTATACTTTGATAATTTTAACTTAAAATGAAAACTTCCTGGTGACTTTAAAGTCCATTGAACATGACTCTGCTGTTTGAGTGACCCTGCTTCTTTCTCCCACTGACATAGTACAGCCTTGTTGGTAATTCTGTTGTTTTACCACTTTTGATGATAAACAGTAGAGCCAGATAAGCATTGCCTTTTTTATTATGCATTTTATTTTATTGAATAGGATCCAGGAGGAGGCATCAAAAAAATTGGCCTCTCACTGAGGTTCAAAGCTCATTGCCTCTTGAGAACATCTATTAGCAAGTCATGCTATGAACTAACTCTAGCAGGGGGTTGCAATAAATGGGGCATTGCTGTAGGCTGGAGGACTGAGCTCCTGTTCCTTTAGCTTTCTAGAAAGCAGGGCACAACACCAGAAGGAAGACAGAAGTTGAAGGAGACCTTGATAGCTTATCTCAGATCATTTCCTCACTAGGTCAAAGTCAAAGACATTTTCTGTCTTCTGGTAATTCTTCAGTCAATAGCACACAGATGACTCTCTCAGAACTGGTTATTCAGACTGATCTTCCACCTAATTTCCTTCTCTCAGTGCTCAAGGACCTAACAATGCATCTTCTGTAGTACCAATGAAGTGACAGTCTCCCCTTTGACATATGCATATTTAACCTGACCTTAGGATCAGTTTCTGAGAGGGGAGATGTAATGCACACTTCCTGTAGAAATGGGGCAGACACCTGTAAATGTATAATCAATGATCTGGGCCACTCTGAATCTGGAAATCTAAGCCCTGTCCTTAATTTTCCCTCCTCATATTGATTATAGTCACACAGACATGCTTATCAGAGTAAATCCATTCAAGAATTGCAACTTTGTTATGAGAAAGAATGAAGAAAATGAGTTGGTCCTATTAATGCAGAGATTCATTCTCTATGTGTGGGCTGTCATTCGTGCCTGGGATAAAATCCTACGTGGTTTGCACCAAAATGCACAGCATCTTCTCACGCTAGTTATGCTGCATCTACTGTAGGAGACATTTGGAGATTCTAGGAGACGTTCAATATTTCCAGGGGGAAACTGCTAAGACCTGACACTGCCTTTAGCCTACACATTGAGGAAAACAGTTTCAATGAGGTCAGAAGTTCTTCCATAATACCCTACAATTATCTCCATTTTGGAAGTCTCATTGCAATTAACTCATAATTATTATTAACTCATAACTTATTATGGTACTCATTTCATTCTTCCTTATACTAAGGCTATTTTTATGCCTGATCTTCCCAATTGGATTATAAATCCCTTGAGTATATTGTCATCTTTGTTTTTCCATGACAGCTACCATAGGAGAAAACTACTATAGATGCTTGTAAAATGTAGTTTGAATAGAGAATTAAAATCTATCAATGTGTTTGCCCAGCCTTGTTACTATTTCAGGAGTGGAAAGGGTAAGCTTTACTAAAAATTTAAGACAGTAAATATTAACTTTATTGAGTTAATCAGTTTTTAAGTGAAATACTGTACAAAATATTTTCATAAGCAAGGGATCTTTTCCCAAGATGATCATAATAATCCATAAATATTATCCATTATCAAAATAAATGTTTTTATTGCCCCAGCTAGAATGTGACTCTCACAAGGCATTTCATCTCTTCTAGAGATTAAATGTATATATAATGTTTATATGTCAGCACTTTACACGTGATAGGTACTCAATAAATGTTGGATTTATTTTTAGAACTATTTTGTTGGCCTCCCTGGTGGTGCAATGGGTTAGGAGCAGCACTGAAAGTTTGCACAGTGGCTGCAGTGCACGTTTGATCCCGGCTCTGGAGGTTCACATGGCACAGCAGACCTCTCCTGTCTCTCCTGCTGCTCCCCTCAGCAGTGTACTTCATTGATCTGTCTGTTCTGCTCCCCAATCTGTCTCTGGTGAATCTTCTCACTGTCCCTGACCTCTGGCCTGTACCTGAGTTCTATATGCATAAATAGATAAATCTTAAAAGAAATATTTTGTATTTTGGTCCTAAATGAACATCAACCTTTTTTTTTTTGTTGTTGTTTAATTCTCTTCCTATTTCACTGGAATAAATTCCAACTGGAAGCCAGTGATGGATGTAAGCAGGATAAATGCAACTCTGTTATCCAGGTGTGCCTAACCACCAATGTAGGATAAAAACCAGCAAAGATTTCACTCTACCATGTTTGACAAAACAACCTTCATGGTTAATCAGGTTTTCTAGCTATTTTCTCAAAAACTATCTATAGCCAGCATTGGTTTAAGTTCCCTTGTAAGAGGATAAAATGATGTAGTCACAATATTGGGATTTTTTAATGAAAGAATCACCAAGCCAGCCTAATTAAAGAAGGTCTATTAAACATGGTGCTTAACCATCTCTAACATAAAGAACAATTTTCTATTTAAGATCTCAGGATGCAGCAATTACCTGGTTAATTTGACATGTAACCAGGATACTGATTCCCAAAGTACAACTGTTTCTTAGACTTTTGAGCAGTTATTTTACACTGATTTGTGCAGCATTCATCTAGAAGGTTGCTTTGGGAACCACATAATTGAGTCAGATTCAAAAATCAGTTTGAGGGCCCTCCCTGGTGGCACATCAGGTTAAAGCGCAGCACTGCAAGCCAGCCACAGCTGCATCAGTGTGAACTGTATCAGTGCGAGTTTGATCTCCAGCTGGAGGTGACCCACATGGTGGGTCTCCTGACCCGCCCGCTGCTCCCCTCAGCAGTGTACTTCATCAATCTGCCTGTTCTGCTCCCTACTCTGTGTCTGGTGAATACTTTCACCACCCCTACACCTCTGGCCTGTACCCCAACTCTGTATGAATAAATAAATATTTTTTTTTAAAAAGTCAATTTGATGGCATCTGCCTCTCTCCTGTTTTTATCCTATCAAGCTCAATTTCTAGTCATTTCTAGAGTTTGTAGGTAACTAGAAAGTCATCTAACTCCCTGAAGGAAACAGTGAACACCATATTCTCCAGATAACTCATTTCCTAATGTAAAAGTTCTCAATATTTAGGGTTCAATTTTGGAGATGTGAGAAAAACAAAATCCATTCTCAGACTTTCCAGAAAGCCATGTGGTCCGAGGTGAGATCCAAGAATGTGTTTTAATGAGCACATACTGACCAGCCATCATTTGGTTTGTGCTCCACAGGTTAGACTTGGAAATAGTTATCCCTCATTAAATGAAAGAAAGACTAAAATATCTCTAAACTAGGTCTTGGTCCCTACCTGTCCTAATGACAGTATCAGCCCAGGTTTTAGAATGTTCACAACACTGATTCCAAGAACCAGAAAACCTTCAGTTCTACCAATTACACTGTGACTTATCTTACAGAGTGAAATAAAAACCACACCATCTTGAAAATACATCATTTCAACTTCACTCCTCCCTCCTCAGAAAACAAATCCAGACTTATGTTTGAAACCCAATCTCCTTAACCGTGTGCTACTCCTGACTTAGGTTTTTATTTACGATGTTTCTATGTCCCTATAGAATGGATAACTGGATGAACCTTTTCTGACTGTCTCTGAAAGTTGATTTCTGTGTGCTTTATAGATTTGGACAGGGCCGCCAGAGTTCCAACAGCATTATACAGGTGGCTGCCTACAGGAGAGTTAGACTGGCTATAAGAGAAAGTCCCACAGGATAGGAGGGTTTCCTTTTTTCAGAAACATAGTATTGATCTAAACAGAACTAAGATTTTTTTTTTCCAGAAAGAATCTCATTTCAAAAACAAAATAAGAAAGCAGAGATTTTCTGTCTCTTAGCGTGCAACAGAGATGTATAAAAACTGCACTATCCTGCACTGGGGCCCAGCAACAGTCTATGTAATGAAATGAGTGTTGCCCCTAAGGGCACTTTCCAGCCTGCTGATTGGGTCTCATGCTGGTGACGGAGTAGAAGCACCGTCAGTATCAGGTCTTGGTCAGTATCTTCACAGCCTGGCATGGACTGCAGTTCATCAGAGCTGATCTCAGGTGTCTTGGGACATCTGAGACTCCGAACGCATGGAATTTGCTTTGCACAGGGTGTGTGCATGTCCTAAGCATGTCACAGCTCTGGAGAGCCCACAAAAGCTCTCCATGCAGGAATCCCTGGATTCTAAGTCTAAATAGCCATAACAATCTTGACTGTAAAGCAGAGTCACATGGTGGTCAAAATCCCAACATCTCCATGTTGAAGTCCATACTAATATGCATCCCTGCCCCCAAAAGGTTGGTGGTATCTGTAAATTGTTCACATACTATTTTAGCTACATACCATTCAATCTACAGACCAACGAGACCTCAGAGATTATTTTAAATCTAGGAATAATCTTTTGTGTCTCAAACTGGGTTATACAAAGCTCTAGGACTAATTGGTGGGGAGCCATGGAGATATACCACCCATAGGATTCAAGTATGGAACCATTTTCTGTAATGCCAAATTTGCCACAAAATTAGTGCCATCAAAATTAATTTTTACATTCACAGCCAAATATCATGAAGGGGGCACCAAATTTGACTCCATTCTGTAATATAAAAGTAAGATTTTAAAGAAAACACTTGCTTATATTGTCCTCTTGGGGTTCTGTCTCACCTTACAAAGTATGTTCATTCTCTTGTGTCGTTCCATGGAAATGTCTAGAAAAATGGGGACTTATTATACCTAGCCACTGAGGAAATTTAGGCAAGAGAGAGCATGTCACTGGTTCAAAGTCAGCAATATCCAGGGGCAGAGGCAGCTCTAATCCCATGTCCCAGCTGTGTTGTAACGTGTTCGCCTCCCCTATGACACCATAACTACATGATAAAGTCTTCAGATTCTCGTAAGGTTTAAAATTCAAATAATTCCAATAGTCCCAGTAAAGGTGTATCATTGAGATCTCAGATCTAAATGATGGACATGTCTTATTATTTTATAATAGCATCAAGATTTATATCATTGTATCATTATTATATCAATGTCATTATTTTATAGGGAAAGGGAGAGGCAGAATATGATGGAGGTTGGAGAGAACGCGGTTGTACAACACTGCGATTTAGGAGAATGGGCCCACACTTGTTCAGATCTATGACACCACACCACACCCCGCCAAAGCACCCTCACCCCTACTACCCTTTCCCACACCTGTTTCCAGGGTTTGTTTTGGTCTAATTTTGTCAGTTCCTTTGCGTAGTTTCTCTACGTTTCACATATGACTGAAACGCTCAGAATTTCTTTCTTCTCCTTACTTGTTCCACTATCATCATCCACTTAGCATCATCTGTTTAGCATGCACACCTCACACACATGTCCATATAAACATGGATGTGTCTAGGTTTACTGAGTTTGACAGGAGACAAATGGCAGAGTGGGAGAAGTCACAACCTAGGAGGAGACCCAAGCCCTGGACTGGTTCCCTAATTGCTGTTCTGCAACTGTGCGGCAGTTGCTCTAACCGGAGAGCTGCCTACCTGGCCTCAGCTCTCTCTTTGGAAAAACCCAGGCCTTCCGAGCCTTGCCATTATTCATGTGAACATAGAGCTAAACACTTTCCACTTGCAGCTGCTTGAAATAATGGATTATGCCTTTGAACTTGCCAGTAAACTTCATGGTCCTGGTATAAATATCAAACTTGTCAAACTTGCTTTCCCAGGAAGCCCTATAATGAAAGGCTTATCTGTGTAGGGGCTAAGTTAATGCCTTGAATTTGCCTCAAAGCCAGATTCTGAGAAAATTTCAGTTGTAGAGCACTTTCTGCCAGCTCTCGGGGTCATCTCTGGCCAGGCCCAGAGGCTGGTTTCACTGAGGTCTGGACTTGACCACTCTCCTGGCTTCCACAAAGCCCAAGCTCTCTGTGGTCTGCTCTTCCTCCCTTTGCCCTTAACTTTGAACCAGCACATCAGAGGATCAAAGGGACCCTGTGCCAAGAGCTCCCATGAAGAGAAGAGACCGAGAGGGTGAGGGTGTGAAGGAAGTCTGAGCAGACACCTATGGGGGGCCTGGTGCTGCCAGGCAGAGTCCAACACAAAACGCTCATCACCGGGCCCAGGTGGCTGTGGGTGAGCCCCGGGGCGATGGCGCAGAATCTGGATTTAATGAGGAGAAAGAGAGATATAAAACAAAGTCTCTGAATTCCAACAAAACCATTTCTCAGTGTCCAATTTCAGAGGGCCAGAGAGTAGTTTTGAGAGGGGAGGTAGAGCAGAAATACATTAACGGTTATAAGGACTTTAGCGACATGGCCACTCAGGTCGCCGCCCTCCATCCAGGATCTCTATGCCACCTCTCAGAAGGAAACACTCCCACCTCCTCACGTGGACTGTCTTCCTTAGCTGCCCACAGGGGCCAGCACTTGGGTCACTTCAAGGATTCTCTGGGGAGGGCAGGGCTTTTGCTTTCTCCGTAGGTAGTTGAGGAATGACGGCTAATGAGAACCTTCTGGCCTTCTTTAGACACAAAACCCATTTCCACAGGATGCCCTAGAGAAAGGCCATGGGTTTTAATATGCTCTAGACAACAGGAGAAGCTCAGGGAACAACTGCTGACAGTCAGGCCAGGCCTCCGAACAAACCTCTCTACCTGGCCCCACTAATAAAGACGGCAGGCCTGCTTTTCTATTTTTTCCTATTTTCCTTTTTAACCACTTCTAGATCTGTGAGCAGCTGTATTGTAGTTAAATTTCAAAATACTCATTTGGCAGCTTTGTGCTGGGGTCCTATAATGTTTATAAAGCCCCCGGTGCTAGTTTGAAAGTGACATGCACAGATATGCACTTTAAAGGGGGCATAAAATGAACAAAATGCATTACCAAATGCAATATGCAGTATTAACCACATTCATATGAGTTTTGCATTTGCTCCAATAAACCAGTGGTGCCAGATGTAAAATTAGCCTGTAAAACTTTCCCTCCACTTTAACCATCCCTGTTACTACTCTTAAACAGCAGTGTATAACGGTGGCATCTTTCTTAAAAAATGAGCTTAAAAAAGGGTGTATAATACATACCATACAACATATGTGCATTTACTATATATCACATATGTGGAATATACCAATATGTCCCTAGCTACAATATTTCCTATTGCACCTTGTATGTACAATATATACATACCCTAGCTACAACAGTTCCTATTATTAAGAGAATTGAATGAGGGTTCCCCCATTCCTAATTTGATTTAACTCATATCAAATATCAAAGGGATTTTTAAATTTATTTATTCATACAGAACTGAGGTACAGGCCACAGGTGCAGGGATGGTGAGAGGATTCACCAGAGCCAGACTGGGAGCAGAACAGGCAGATTGATGAAGTACACTGCTGAGGGGAGCAGTGGGTGAGACAGGAGAGGTCTGCGGCACCACATGGGTCATCTCTGGGCCAGGGGATCGAACTCACACATATCATTTGCAGTGCTGTGCTTTAACTCACTGTGCCACCAGGGAGAACCTCAAAAGGATTTTAAAGTCCA
Source organism: Condylura cristata (assembly GCF_000260355.1). NCBI lineage: Eukaryota > Metazoa > Chordata > Mammalia > Eulipotyphla > Talpidae > Condylura > Condylura cristata. The sequence continues at coordinate 10,828,351 of NW_004567103.1, read as the reverse complement.
GTGATTTTAAAAAGTCTCCCTGGTTTGCCCAATATGCCACTCTTAGGAAAAAAACTGATGTTTCATGAAGGATCCCTGGGGTGTTTGTCCAGCCAACACACTGCCTCCATTCCTGACTCACAAAATCGAGATCTGTGCCAGCTCCTCTATAAGGCCAGCAGAAAGCTACCAGAAGCCAGATCTGGTTAAGCAGGTCAGGTCACTTGCCCTATACTATCCTCAGTAATTTGGTCAGAGATGGACATGGAAACCAAACTGGAAGTAAGATATGCAACCCAAGCTCTTATTAGAGTTTTAGGGAAGAGAATTTGCCTACCTTGAACCTGAGTTTCGGAGGATGCTTGCCTCGGTTGACGAGGGACATATTCAGAGCAGATGCCTCCCTAGAATGAAGCTGACTCAGAAGGCCACAGAATTTAAAAATGGAGAAAAGCTAATCCCTAAGGATACTATTTGAGAAGCTGGCTCCAGGTACGTCTGAAAACAATTCTTTTGTAGGCTGTTTAGGAAAGTGAGTTGATAAATCCCTCTGTTGGCCAAATCAGTTGTAATTACTTTTTCCTCTCTCACCACTGAAAGGGCACAGATGAATACATCTTTCTTTAGTAAGTTCCAGTTAGTTTTACTCAAATAATCTGTGTGATAAAAATTATCTTAATTTAACAGATCAAAAAACTAAGACTCGGAAGCTAAAGCCACTTCCGCATGAGTTCCATCCCTGCCCCGGAGTGGACCCACAGGGCACAGCAGATCTCTCCTGGCCCACCCTCTGCTCCCCTCAGCAGTGTACTTCATTGATCTGCCTATTCTGCTCCCCACTCTGCTCTGGTGAATCCTATCACCCTTGCACCTCTGGCCTGTACCTCAGTTCTGTATGAATAAATACATAAATCAAAAAAATAAACAACTAAGATTCAAGAGGAAAGAGTGACTTGCTCAAGACCATACACTGAGTGACTCCTGGGGGCAAAATTGAAGTTCACAACTAGGTTTTAATATAGACACAGGCCTTGTAGTGGCAGTGTCTTTAAGAGTATATGTTTTTGTAAGGAGAAACACGTTAAGCAATTTATAAATAATTAAAATCTCAATTAATGAAAGACTTAAGGGTACTTGGAGTGGAGAACAAAAAATGGACTTTGATGGAAAGAGAATTAGAAAGAGGATAACAGCACAGAGAAAGCAACTGGCAAAAAACTGGCATTCCCAAGGGCAATGGCTTAACCCTCCCTCAACCCCAGGGAGATGGTACTCTTAGTCTCCCCATTGGGCAGATGAGAAAACAGAAAAGCTGCTCAAGCTTTACCAACTTTCAGGTAGGCCGCCCTGTGCCTCTGACTCTCACCATCATCTCTGTGTACAAATAGATAAGTTCCCCCGTAGCATATATTACCATCTCTATATCTCTAATCAATATTTTCAATTGCTTGGGCGGGAGCAGCATTCCTGTAGAATCCTCGTCTCAAGAATGTGGTTTGACAAAACACATGATCACACTATTTCATCTTTGCCACTTTAAAAGCATCTTGCTATCTTACAAACATATAAAACAATTCTTTTGAGATATTCAAATGGGTAGAAATGATGACTACAGCCACTCTCATCACTAAGAATTTCATTAAGCAGAGACTAAAATGCTGGGATATTTTAGTTTGGGGAAGATCCTTTCTTGTAGCCTGACCATCAGTGATGCTACTCCAACTTGTTTGATAATGACAGATAATGTGATAAAGATTCAGAGGTAGAGATTTCCCTAGTTATTGAGAACTTAGATAAGTGATAAAAATATGAGAGACAAAGTTGGGGTATGGACAGGCATATTCTTAGTTGACTCATCTGCATCAGTAGTGACGAAAGTGTCAGAAGGGTGATGAGGGAAGGAATCAAGCATCTAAAGTACCTCCCTTGAAGCCATTTGGATTGGAGTGACCCCTTCTCTGTCCATTGCCAATGTTGATGGTTTATAGGCAGCTGTAAGAGCTCTTGTCTAGGCCAATATTTAGAAAGTCCTTTATGACCTTACCCTAATTTCCCAGAAACACAGAGCTGACTTTCCTTTGTTGGGAAGGTCAGACAGAGAACATCTTAGAAGAGAATAAAAGAGGGGCTGGAGAATTGAAGGAGATGTAAGTCTTTGAAAACCTTGCCACAAAGCTACCTCCATGTGCTAAGAATAATAACACATTCTAGATGCCTGCTACTTGCAGGTCTTTTATGTAAAAATAGTAACTTTGCAGGATTTATGGGATGGTCATTTTCTGTGCTCTTATGGGGTCCTTCATGTCAGTTCAGGCCCTGCTCTTTTCTCCCTTTCACATGACTGAAAAACCAGAACTGGGTTGTATAAATGCTTATAATTGCATGTGTGTGTGTGTGTGTGTGTGTGTGTGTGGGTGGGGGGGCATACATGAAAAGAGTTTTACACTTTTATAAAGGTACCATTTCTTAAATTGAATATTCTATGACAAAGTCAACCTCTGTACAGAAGAACTGTTACTTCAGACACGGAGACTGACTCCTCTCAAAATCTGAACTAGCATCCAAGAGTATCCTACTATTATTTTTGCCTGAGAGATATTTCAAATTTGAGAAAATACACTTCAAAGTTCACATTTTATTTCTTTTAGATTAAGAGTGGTTAACACAATTTAAAATAAAAGAAAATGAGCAATGCCATCAGTTGTTAAATCCAACTGAAATATTTTTCATCAAACTTAAGGAAGGCACTTTCATAGGCCTTAATAGGTATAAAATATAATTTTGTTCTTAGAAGTACAATTTTCATTTCACCTAGGAAATTATTGTGCTATAAAAGTGGGCTTCAAATGTTTATTTACCTAAATAACTCCAATTGTATTGTTGATTTTGCTTTTTCTATTTGCATCCACGTGGAAGGATTCCCTGCCTACATGGGAAAAAATATTCTTGTCATCAAAAACTTTGTGTTTGAAAGGTTCGTCTTAGCACAGTACTTCGCAAACTATAAGACAGATGAAGTTTAGAAACAATTCAAAAAAAATAGGCATATAATGTAGGTATCCTGCATGACACCTGTGCAAATTTTTGAGTATTCATTCATATTTTGGTTCTCCTTCATTTGTGTGGGTAATGGAGGGCCGACTGTAATTGTATTCAGTGATACAGTGAATGACTGTAATTCATTTGATGATGGTATATTCAATCTTAGGCCTTAGGTCATTAGTTGACCATTACTTGTTAGTATTCCAAATGCTCATTATTCTTATAATGGATGTTCTTAGAGCCCTTAGAAGCCATGTTACTTTTTTTTTTTTAATTTGAGTTTTAAGAATTTGCCTAATAATCTTAGAAAATAAAGATTAATAAAACTGTGCCCTAAATAAAATAAATCAAGCATAAATAATTATATTCATTTAAGAATTTGCCTTTATAATGGCTTCCAGAAAAGAAATCAAAATTACTTAGAGTTGATTACTAATAGATTGCTAATAGCTTTGATTACTAATAGATGAATACATTGCAGATAGTAAAAGACAATTCTCTTTATTAAAAAAAAGCAACATATGATTGTGAAACAATTCTGGATCCCTGAAGTAAATAATATAAAATATTAAAAACTTTTTAATCATTTTTTAAGATTTTTTAAGCGTTTTTTCTTGCTACCTGTATTTTGGTTAGGGAATTTCCTGTGACATTTTTACTAGTTCTTCATTTATGCTAAAACATGTATTTAAACTATTTTTCTTTAGTTGAAAAATGAATCATTGGTCTAATAACCATGTTTTTGGGAAAATCATCTTAAATATCTACTTTCGATGCATTAACCATAATAGTAAATATCTGTTTAAATTATTATAGTCTATTTTTCTGCATTATTACATTTAATTCTACTCATATTTCATAGCCAGCATATTACTGTTTGCTTAATCATTTTGGTTTGTCATTATGCAGAGCTTCAATGTAACATTTCTTTTACCCTATAATTGTCATTTTGGTGATTTTAGTATTTTTGAGTAATAATACACTTTCAAATAAATGAAAAATACAAAGATACATATATACTGCTATTTTGAAAACCCTGTTAGTTTTCAATTTTTTGTTCCCTGTCATATCACCTGTCACTGTTTTTAGAAAATATACAAGGTCTCTTAAAAGTCAGCCAGAAGAGATTGACAGGTGTCCAGCTCCTGTAAGCTGTCGATACTCAAGAACAGATCATATTAGCTCCTCCTAACTTTAAATACCCTGTGATCCTGTGGTAGTTTCCACCACATTTAATTGTGGCTAACCTGTACACATGATACCTTTTTTTTTTATGCTATATCTTCTTGTGATTTTGAAAGAGATAATTTGAAAGTTGAATTTTACTCTAGAGAAAATGCAACTTCATGTGGAGCCACCATTGCCAAAAATCTAATTAAATGACAAGAAAAGGAAAGTCACCTCTACACACAGCTGATGTCACATATGGACAGTCAAAGATCACTGCTTTACAATTACTCCCTGCCTTGCATCCAGGGCAAATTGAGCCCGAATCCACCAATTGTCAAATGCTTAAAAAGAGAAAACTTGTACCATAAATTCAACTATTTCTGCTTTCTGAAATTCTCTTAGACCCTCATATTTATTTTTCACAATTCCATGAACAGCTCAAGACCCTTAGATACCCTCTCCTAAAACCTCATTCAGTGAGTTTTATTTAAAGCTTATTTATCTGACTTATTTATTCTATTAGATTATAATTGTTGAAGCCTGTTTCCCCAGTCCACATTTCACCTAGTTTTCTGTGCTAATATGTTCCTGCTTAGCTCTGAAGATGCCATTAAAAACTACTCACAGCAAGGGTATAGATTATAATATAGCTATTTTTGATCTCCTTCAACATCTTGCAGCATTTTCAAACACAGGGATTAACAAGACCTGTTGTAATAATATTCAGCCCATTCACTATATACCTAGGAGGAATCCACTTTCCTACCTTCAAATGTCCTTCTCACAAAGATGTTTTGGTGGCAAGATCTTGCCAGCATTAGAATACATCATGAAAAGAACAGAATTTGTATTTCTATTTACAATAACTCACTCCAAATACTCAATACAGTAGCTACTGAATGAAGAGACACATTAAAATACATATACATTAGCTAATATGTCATCCCCCAATTTAGCAGCTTAAAATAGCAAATACCTCTGTGTATCAGGAAACTACATGGTGCTTATTGAGATGCTCTGGTTCCAAGTCTCTGATGATATCTCATGCAATCATCTCACAAACTCAAGGGGGTTTTAAAGGTGTGATTATAGACCAACCCCACTTGGTTTGGGGGGCTCCAGTTTCTCACCATGTCATGGGGGATAATCACAACACAATGGGTCACTCCCCTCCAACACATGTCACCCTGGGAGGAAAGCAGACAGGGAGAGAAACAGAAAATGGAGGAGAGGTAGGGGGATTTAAGGAGCAAGGGAGACACAGAGAAAAACCCTATAGTCTTTTTCTTTATAACCTAACATCAGATGTGACTTTCCATCACTCTGCCATATTCAATTTCTTAGAAGGGAATAATGATTCCAGCTTGCACTTAGGAGAGACAATTATACAAAGGTGTGCACATTGGAAGAAGGAATTATGGAGAATCTTCCTAGAGATTGCCTATCACAATGAGACAAAACACTCTGACATCTGTCTTCTCTTTTCAATGCATTTCACTTAGGAATTTCATTTAGTCTAAGTTCAATTATCCATATGCAAACTGCTTTCTTTTTTTTCAGCTATTCCTAAAATTTAAGGCCAAAAGTGTGCTCACTCGGGCATCTGGTGGTTGGGTTTGGTGCCACCTGATTTGATTGGGGGTGAGAGGATCTGGGTATGTTCCTGCAACAGCTCATCTCTGTTTTTCATGACTCTGCATCCTCCAGTAGACTAGACTGAGCTGCTTCATATGGGAGTCTCAGGGTAGCAGTGTTCCACTAAGGTGAGAGCAGAAGCCACAGAGTTCTCAGACTCTAGGCTCGGGACTGTCACCATACCACCTTTACAGCACGATCTCAATAAAAGCAAGACATGAAACCCTGTTCTTCAAGAAATTAAAAATAAAGTGTTCATAGCCATTAAACAAGGCACTCAGACAATGGTGGGCAGAATTTCTGATCATTAGATAATCACACTCTTCCCTAGGGTCACAATATCCCATGTCCCCTCCTCATGAAAAACTACCCATCCTCTTCCATTTCCTTCTGTGATGGCATCAGGCTTCAAATCGCTAATTCTGGATTCCAACAAGTCTGTCTGTAAATGAGCTTCTTGGGTTGCTCTTCATTCAAAGATGTGTGAGCTTAAGTCACCAGTCACCTGCACAGCCAACATACATGATGAGATAATGATAGGCCAAGTAGAATAAACACTCTTGTCCCAAAGCAGAGAAATGAATGGGAAGGCCCATGAGCCTAGATAGTCAAGGCAGCCTCACTATGCTTGGCTGTTGGTGCTGGCTGCTGCCTGGACCAATTTTACCAAGTGACCCCTCTTCTCATGAGCCTAATTGGGCTTCCTTCCACCATGGTTGCAATGTCAAAAAGACTGAAAGAGAAAATAGTAACATCTCTTCAGGTTTATGTTCCAAATTCAAGAATTACTATCTCTGTTATATTCTATTTGTCAGTGCAAATCACAGGGAAAAGTCTAAATTAAAGAACTGGAAATACTTGGTAAGTATCATTGCCTCCATCTTTATAAATTATCGACCACAGGAGGCTGCTGGCTTTCTCTGCTATAGTTTAATGACCACACGGAGAAATGAAATTTGAAGGATTTATCTTAGAAATTTCTTGCAACAAAATGGTATGTTTCTTCATGCTATTTGTGTTTAAATTAGTTCAAGCTTCTATATTGAAGCAGGCGTCAGCAAAGAAAGGGATGGAAGAGCTTTGGAATGTTTAGCAGAAAGTGATTAGGAAATGATTATTTTTCTTTCTTCACCATCTTATCTACCCAGGGATTGGTGAATGGATTTTAAAAAGAGGATGCTTTAGACTCGGAGTGTGGGAGCAGAGAGATGAATAATCTACCAGAAATGGCTGTCTCTAATTTGTAGGTCAAAACAAATAAAAGAAATGTGGCTTAGCATCCAAAACCTGAAAGAACTATCATGTATCATAACTAGCTTCCCAGCTTAATGTGTTTGTTCTGGTTGGTTAGTAATTATTCCTGAAGACAGGAATCACAACTAAGATATTTTATTGATAGCATTAATATTAACCAGTGACTTCTCCATTTATAAAAATACATAATGATTAGCAAAAATTTCAAATACCTAATGATATGCAGTGCAATAAATAGAAGAAATTCCAGAGTTGCTATTACTTGCCGATATTAATTAGAAGGAATAATTTGATACAATAAGTTTTAAAAAAAATAAGGCACAACCATTATATTCTTTTTTTTTTAAAGATTTATTTATTTATGCATACAGAATTGGGGTACAGGCCAGAGGCTCAGGGGCAGTGAGAGGCTTCACCAGAGACAGAGTGGGGAGCAGAACAGGCAGATCGACGAAGTACACTGCTGAGGGGAGCAGCAGGCGGGTTAGGAGAGGTCTGCCACGCCATTTGGTCACCTCCGGGGCAGGCGGGAATTAAACTCATGCGGGAGTGGCTTTAGCTTCTCAGTGCTGTGCTTTAACCGGCTGTGCCACCAGGGAGGGCCATATTCTTTTTATGTTAAATTTTCCCCTCAACTTTTAAACAATTCCTTGAGTACAGCTCAGTGTGAACAAGGGGGGAAAAGCCTTCCTACTTCAATTGTTTCATTTGCTTTTTTTTAACTATCAATACAATAGAAACAACTAGAATATTCTTATAGTTGCCATATTTCTTGATATCTTGGAATTAACCAATGTGCATTCTTGCCTGAAAAGAGCTTTTAAAGAGAATACCTAAGAACACAAAACAGCTAATGGAGTGTGGGGTAATACTTCTTCCTAATTGAAGAAACTAATTGAAAAGGAGCAAATTCAAATACCATGGAAGGTTTTCCCTTTCCAAAGCCCCTTGTCACCCTCCCTGGGCAGCAGAACTTTTTCTGGGAGGGAATGGGGAAAACATTCAGCAAGAGCTGGGAGCTATAACCTGCTGTATAACTTTACAAGAACAGAGCATACATATCGCCTGGTAAAGACCCAAGTTGTTATTCTGACATGGCCTCCATTTTAGAAGAGAACAGAACTGACACAGGAAATAGCTGAAGGTCATGTGCAAGTTAACAGTGAAGCAGCCAGCAAGTACAAAGTCTTTCAAATTCCAGTTTACCCTTCCCCCCATTGCACACCAGGCACCAGCTCCCCTGAATTCCTCAGCTGTCTTTATATCCGGCTGTTCTAACAGTCGCTCACACCTTCACAGATCTGAGATAGAAAATTTTCCTGCAGGCAGTCCTCTGGGTCAGTCCTACCTCACTCTACTGCTTTTATCTCTGCCAGCCTCTCAAAACACGAGAATTTATGAACTTGATGACAAAGTAATTCCTTTAAAAAATGCAGAAGGGTATAGATTTATACCCTTCTATCTTTCTAGCAAGCAGAAACACGCCAGTGTGCCTGACAGTCCCTCAGCAGATCCGCAGATTGCTCCTGCAGATAGCCAGCGAGCACCCAGAGCAGGCACTTGGGAGAGGACACTCTTCTCTGATTCTCCTTTCATAACATTGTTGGCTCTTTGTTAGAGTTTTCCTCTTCCTTTCCTCCTTCTCCCATATTTTTTTTTTTTTTTTTTTTTTTGATGTTGGTGGCTTATTTGTTATGTGCACTAGTGAGGAGAGATTCCAGTTTGTGGGTTTAGAACTCCAGCTGAATGGCCATCTGTAAGAGGTCTGGGCTTACCCTCGAGGTTCAAATTCAGGCTGAGTCTCCTCCTCACTATGCAAATAATCTGTGTGGGCTCTTGTGAGGCTTGAACACATAAAAAAAGCTTTTAACAGGACCTATTAAAAAGTGAGCTATCCTAATTGGCCTGTTACAAATAATTCACCTCCAAATTTAGATAATCCCTTGGGGCTAAGGAAGAACACAGACCTGAACAGAGCACACTACTATCTTGAGATTAGGACACTAAACAGCACAGGGGTCATTCATTTGACTGATTTCACCTAGAACTAAAGAAATAGCTTTTGTTCTTAGTGAAAATGAGAACATGTGATAGAAATGAGCTGAGTTATAATAACCACTTTTTTTTAAGATATATTTTATTTATTTATGCATATAAGAACTGGACTACAGGCCAGAGGTGTGGGGAGTGAGCAGATTCAAGAGAGACAGAACAGAACAGATGGGGATCAGAACAGGCAGGGCCACTGAAAGACACTGCTGAGGGGAGCAGCGGGAAGACAGGAGAGGTCTGCTGTGCCATATGGGTCAGCTCCCTGGCAGAGGATCAAACTCAAGCTTCAGTAGCTGCTAAAAGCTTCATAGTAAGAAGATGAAGACTTAACCCTGAGGCCCTGATAATCACTTTTTCAATGAAAGTCTTATTATCTGAGTATGGGAATGATGAAAATATCACAACTATCACACATGTAATCTCAATAGAGCTAACTCCAATATAGAACGCTACTGTGGGGAAGATACAACTTTGTTGAAACAAAGAAGATTATGGGAAAAGAGTGTAGCAACTGAGCAAAACATAGCACCCTTTTTGTTCAGGCCAAGTGGCGAACGAGAGATGGGCAACTCCGAGGTGACTCATTCCAGTGAGCCAGGAAGGAGGTCTATAAAGGAACTAAGTTTACACAGAACACCAAGGAATGCTTCTTTAACTTTAAATATCTAATTTTTATATTTTTACCATTTCCTCTTCTCAGAAGACAACGGTATTTCTTTTTTTTTTTTTTGCTAATGGGAGAGAGACACAGAGAAAAGAAAGACATTGATAGTCATAAAGAGATACTTAGTTTTCTTTCTTTGGTTTAAAAAAAAAAACTTTTTTTTATTATTTTTTTTAATTTCCAAACCTGCTCAACCAGTGATTTCTGTGGAAAGGCAAGCTTCCTTCAATTTTTGGAACTTCCAAGGGAGCCATTGCCAAAAAGAACTGAGGAAAAACTCAAGTTCTCAATAAAAGAACGCCTTGGTAAAGAAAGAAGAGGGAAGCGTTCTGTCTGTATTCCCCAGTGAAACATTCCCTTCCAGCTTGGACTGGCTTTGCATTCTCTCTTATCCTTCTTTCCCAGAATGCACACATGTATTACTTTCTTAAATGAAGCATCTGTAAAGCATTTGGTTACCGGGAGATTAAAACACATTGAGTCAAGTGATTGCCAAACAGCTTTATTTTTGCTCTCAAATTCTATCAGAAGACCTTCTGATCATTCTGGAAAGATGAAGAAAAACAGAAGGATTTAGGATCAAAAATGAAGCTGTCTCTTAATCCTTGAGCCACTTCTTACTCAACTTTTAAAACACACTAATAAAAAGATGGAAATGGACGCCTTTAGAAAGGGCTCAAGTGATTTGTGGCATATGGGGAGGTAAAAATGGGTATTCAAAATATATCTATCCTGTTTACATTTCATACTTTCTTCAGAAGGAAAAAAATGGAAAGAGAGTAGACTATTCAAGCATCATCAGTAATCATACAGTTTTATCACCAAATTTGGGTGTCTGAGAAAGTGTGGAAATCCAAGAGCAGGAAGAAGAGGAAGTCAGGAGCCTCCTTTCCTCCCCAACACACTCCCTCCTGTCATCACTCTGTCACCACTGACAGCAGTAAAGGATCCTTATTGTCTCTAGAGCCATGAACACCTGTTGTGTTACACTGAACACTCATTTAAAATTTGATGAATGCCACTGGCATTATCATAATGGCCTTATTTAATTTTTATTTAGCATCTATAAAAATATCTTTTATATCTATGTATCCATTTGTTTACCTATTTAAACAAACTTACAAGGTTTCCAGTTTAACCAATCCCTCCCTTAATTTCACCATAAAGTCTGACATTACTCAACCTTAGATCTCCAATTATAATTGTTATGAGGTGTCTAACCCTCACTACACAGTGTGGTAAACACTTCCAAGGGTTTAAAGGGTTTCCCAATTAGCCGTATTAGACTTTAATTATGTTAAAATTGAAGAGAATTGTCTCCTTTGCAAAATTTATTTTCTTTCTTCTCTCCCCTCTGAAGACATTATGTTACATGAATCATCAGTGTAACCAATGTGTCAACAGATAAACATGGAACTGCATTGTCTGAAAAAGAGAAACTGAACCTAAAACCCCATTCCTTTAGCCTTGAAATCCTCACCTTTTACTGAAGGACTTTCTTGCAGTCCAAGGCAATTCTGCACCAACTTGGGAACCAGACAACTAATATGTTTCAATCCACTCATTCTACTAATGAAGAATCTGAGATTCAGAGAAGAAAGTTTGTGTATAGTCATGGAGATGGTACCCATCAAATGTAACACTTGATTAAGGAGTTCGAATATCAGACCCTGGCTCTTTCAAGTACTGGATTAGGGAGGAAGGTAGGAATGTAGGTGGGTAGGTAGGTAAGTAGGTAGGTAGGTAGGTAAGTAGGTAGGTAAGTAGGTAAGTAAGTAGATGATTAATAGATATAGATAACAGACAGACAGACACAGACAGATAGATATAGAAACAATAGGATAGATAGGCAGACAAATATATTTGATTTATTATAATTATTTCCCTCCTCAAGTCAAGCTGTGAGCATGATGTAAGCTAGGGTGAGCAAAGCATTAGAATATCAGGGATTTGAGATTTAAGTAAAAAGCAAAGGTGCAAAATGATAGAATGGGAGGTTGAAACTTAAGGGAGGAGGTGGAATAATTGCAAAAATTATCTGTCAACATTTATAAGAATATTAGTAGCACTGGTTGGATTCCTGATGATTCATTACATTCCAGACAAAATAGGTGCTGAAATACTATAGTGTTGAGTCTGAACTTCATCTTTGTAATGTGTAATCATACGACCCTATCCAAAATAATGAAACTGGCAATTACATTGGACCTATACATATCCAAAATTAAATAGAAAACAATTTTAAGTCAAGTATACATGCTTTTTGGATAACATAACTATTTTTTGGATTATTGTCACGTTGTAGTTCTTCATTAGCACTAATGGTCAAGGATTAATGGTGGGATTATCTAAAGGGATAAATATCATACATCAAAATAAAGTCTCTCCATATTTGTAACAATGAACACACTTGAAAGTAGACACATTGAAAGACAGAAATTGAAGCCATAAATTACATTTTACCAAAAAAGAGAGAGAAAATATAATTTCTCATTTTTGCACAGCTCAATCCAACAACTTTAAAAAATAAATCAGCTACAAAAAAATTGAAAACCTCAATTTTTAGAGATCATACTATAAATTATTTTTGCTGCCACTATAATCTTGCCCGACCTCTTCAGGTGTCATAATTGCAATGGTTTGCGATCACCCTGGCACCACTTGGAAATTCATCTCTATGATTACTGCAGGGGCCATGTGGTTTGGATTTTCAGGAAGAGTTCTGACTTCTAGGGCTGTCCTGATTGCCAATATCCTGTCCTGTTATTAGGCCATGTGTTCCATGAAATTTCACAATGTTTGGTAAGGGACATATTCACCATGTTTTCAGTTAAGTTGTTCTGAAATGGTCCATCACTCCTGTTCCCTCGTCTTGATGTCCACTCCAGCAGAGTATACTTCAAGCTGTGGATGGATCCCCCGGGAAAGGGAGGGGGACAACTTCAACACTCCAGTCTGTGGAGGGGGGATCACGAGGCAGACCCTTCAAGCTATAACTACTTTGAGGACACAGAATTCCTTCGGGTAATAAGAGCCAAGCAGAGCCATTTTCTAAGCAATGTTTTCCCTGCCCAAAGGTAAGTTGTCAAGATGGCTTTGGGTTTTCACTGACCCAAATCCCTGGGATGGTGTTAGAAGACATTTGGGCTCTTCCCTAGAGGAGGCTTATTAGTGCTTTCCTCCCTCCACTCTCTAACTTAAATTGCATAACACAGTTATGGATTCCAGCTCTCTGGTTTGATGAATGTAGTACAGATGGAAAGCATAAGAGAGGTCAGAGTCAGTTGCCATTGGGCTAAGGGTGTCCTATTTTCATGCAAGTGAAAAAGATGACTCAAAATACAAAACTATTGTTCATGCGGAACCAATGTTAAACTAACAACACTTCTTTAATAAATAACAGAACATGTCAGTGGCAAGAGTCTCATCTAGCGGTTCACATGACTTTAAATACTGTTCAGTCACCCACATGTCATAAGCAATATCAATAGATGTGAAAAATTGTGACATCTGTTTTTCTTAAAGTATGTATGTGACTGTCTTGAATCTGTTTAGAAACTAACATCTATATGCACTGTAAGTAAATGAATTAAGATATATAAATCATTATTTAAATTTATTTTTCATAAACATCACCTTAAAATATGAGAGGGAGTCAATGATGTCAGGGTTCAAGTGCTTACTTGGAATTTTCCAGTTGTTTCAATCTTGATTGGTCTTGATTTATCGATACATCTTGTTGGGGCAATGCCATTGAATGGGGCCCTGGTGGGGAGACTGTTCCTTTCTCCAGGCTGTAGGGTTTCTCACTGCTCTATTAGCTGCTATGGAAGTCTCAGATGCATATTTAATAAGCTTTCCAAGTTGCCTCATGAACAAACACCCTAGACCTTTAAGAAGGATTTATCTCAGTCTGTGTCTATGCAGCTGGTTACACAGCTGGAGAACTGGACGAAACAACAGTCAATAAATTCATTTTGCCCATTTTCATGATTACTAGTAATTGCTCCAGCTGCACTGATATGTGGTGATCAATATTCATTGTAAAGATGGCAAAAATGGATAGCACGGATGCCCCTTTGTCTTTTCATTTCACACATGTTGACCTGACCATATACAGAATACATACAGAATAATTTATTCAACCAAGAGCATCTAGCTTCTAAGTCTCCTACTGCAGAATGCTGAGTAGCAAATGATTATTAAAACCGGAACAAGACAAAACCCTTTAGCAACTGGTTGTCTTAATTAGTACAAAAAAATAGTTTGTGGGGGAGAAGGATCGATAGATGGAAAGAATGGCAAAATGCCAGTGTTAAGCATCTGTAGCATTTATCTGCTCAAATCTACACCCCCATGGGGTCAACTGAGTCTGAACATACCCCAAAAGGAAAAGTCAGAATTCTAAGAAGATGACTAAGAAAATGAGTCCCAAGGAGGAGTTCAAGGAATCCCAAATACTACAAGGCAAAAGTAAATGCCTGCTCATCTTTTTACTTGTGTTTCAGTCCAAATATACTCCCGAGGAACACAGCTCTGCATTCCTGTCATCCATATTGAGTAAGTTCCTAAGAACTGACTCTCAAATGGTTCTACAAGTTACAAGTCTCTACAATTTGGAAGTCTGCTGAGGCCATTACCAGACTTTTATTCATTCATTTATTTTTGGCAAAAAAAGGGGAAAGAACCCTTCTTTGACATCTCAAACCAAAACACACTCAGAACCCTTGGATGCAGATATTGGATTTTAAAGATATACACCTGAGACTTACATAATATGATAATGCAATAGTACATCAATAAAAGTGAAAAATCAAGAAAGAACTCTTAGGTATGGTACATGAGAAACTAAATTTCTTAGACAAGGTTTTTTAAAATTTAGACACATGGGAGAATGATTGAATGAGAGCCTAAGTGTAATAGAGGCTGAACTTCTCTGAAGGTCTATACATACAGCTATAACTCCTTTCAAGAATAAACTAGGAACCCTCCCTGGTGGTACAACAGGTTAAAGCTCAGCACTATGAAGCTAGCCATAGCCACTTCAACAGGAGTTTGATCCCTGGCCAGGACGCTGACCCACATGGTGCAGCAGACCTCTCCTGACCCACCCACTGCTCCCCTCAGCAGTGTACTTCGTTGATCTGCCTGTTCTGCTCCCCACACTGTCTCTGTGAAGCTTCTCACCTCCCCTACACCTCTGGACTATACCCCAGTTCTGTATGCATAAATAAATAAATCTTAAAAAAAAAAAGAATAAACCAAAGCTCTCATCCAATTATTATTTTCTGGATAGCCCTAAAATTCTTAGCCATTCCAAATATCTCCTTTATCTAAATTGTATTCACTTTCCAACATTTTGCTGCCAAGATGCTTTTCTCTCCCTGAGTCAAGTGCCCATCAGTATCAAGTCTGGGTTTTAACTTTTACTTCATCTCAGTGTATGTTCTAAGACAATCATGCTATTACCCTCGACTTCAGCTATTTTATTAATAACAAAGGTTAAGCCTGTTCTTCTCCAGATGCTGGGAGAGCTTAGAACAGAAATTGCTTATAAGGTGAAGAGATAGTAATTCATTTTGTGTGAAGAGCTCTTGAGACGTGGCTCTTTACCACTCCATCTCCTCTCCTCTTCATAATGGAAATTTTCTCCTGCCATAGAATGCAGCCACAGAACACCAGTTACTCATAGCAAGTGGTTATCCAATTCAATGTAACAAGCACGCATTTGATTGTCAGAGAAATGAATAATATTTTCTCATGACTTGCTTTCATATCCATAATTGCATTTTAATTCTCTTTAAATCTTATAACCTAAGTTATAAGATGATACTCTATCATTCTTGTGCCCACAATCTTCAGATTTTAATGACAAGGTGATTCTAGGTGTTGCCTCTCACATTTTCTTTAGTTGGTATTTTCCAAAAAGCTGATGTTTGGCAACAGTCAAAAGGGCCTAACAAGGAGCTGTAGACCCATGCCAAGGGCTTTGGGCAAGGGGGATGGCAGCTGGCCAGGCATCCCTTCCTCCTGCTGGTCCTTTCCTCAGCTCTAAAGCAGATTCTGCCCACATGATCCAGGACTTCCTTCCAGCTCTGTGATTCTTTGGAACTGGAAGCAGAGCATCATTTAAATTCTAGACACTTTTTTTTTCCTGTATTTTTTAAAATTGTTGTTCAAGTGCTGATCCTATTTAATTCTTAGAATTTACTAAAGTTACTAAACAAATTCACTTTCAGTGTCCTGATGGATGACCTCCACTGTGTCTAAGTCTTTAGTTTGCTCCATCTAATCCCAGCAGGAACAATATTGAGAAAATCAGGGAGGTGGCACAGTGCATAACACGGATGTGGCAAGAGATTTTGGTTGGAAAATCTTATTGCCATTAACGTGGGAGTCAGGATACTTATTCTGTGTGAAACAAAACACTTAGGATTTTATCGCTGCATCTCATGTAATTTTCTAGGTAGTTCTCTGATGGACATATTAATATTCCCATTTTACATGTAGGGAAACTACAAGAATTTACTTGGTAAAATCACATTGTTAATGAGCCGAGGATCTAAAGCTCAGACTTGTGAGTGCCTGAGTCCAAACTCAATGTTCTCTGTGATTATCAAAGATGGCCTACTCAGAAGTTGAGTGCATGCCACAGATGCACGCACCACAGAAAATGTGCCTGCATAGAAGTAAATAAATGCTTCTTGGAGAAACAAAGTATGCATATCATACCTGTGAGAGTGCTCCTGTGGGTGATCAAGGCCCACACTGGTTCCTAAGAATTTAAACCAAGTTCTGCAAATGAAAACCTGTCCCCAACTGCCAATGAGTCATTCCAGGTTGGCTGTGCTGGCCAAACCCCTGTGAGCAGCTGCCAATTTCTGGTTTCCACCCTGTGTTATTGTTTGACACCTGCATCTCTGTGCATAGGATGCAGGGAGGCAAGAGATAGGTGTAGTGCATTTGAACCACTACACTTGAGGCGCCAAGGAAAATTGTAGACAGTGAACAGAATGTGAAAAGTGTCACTTCAAGAGGGGTCTTGGCAGATGGTCAATTGACTTTACAATCGAGTGACTTCACAAAAATAGTACTCCTTTAAAAATGAAGACTACCTATTGAATTGAAAAATGGGATTTTCTTTAGAATAGTATAACTGCACAAAATATATCATTACACAAGTGACCTTTCAACAGTTGATAACTCAGGTAACTAAAGCAGGAGACTCAGACTGCCTTTAAATGCTAAAGCATTGCACCCACATTCCCCTGGGATCTATTTCCTATCTTGCACAGTCTTAATCCATGGAAGGACCAGGAACATATCTATCTTTCTGTCTTATAATTCAGCTACCATTTCTTTTCTTGAAGAAGGAAGTCTTGTTTCATTTGGAAGTTATTACTCCTTAGGTTACCAAATCCTGGCCCTAGATGCTTAATATTTACTTTTCCTTTGAAGCACAATAGTTAAAGTGATTTCTCCATCTACATGATTTTTTAAAACTTCTTAAACCCCGTCTGGTTATGACAGAGACCAAGATTCCACAGTGTAAATGTACCTTATTAATCAACTCCATTATTTGGGGGAGTAATGAACTTTTTGCTGTTTGACATCTGGTAGTGATTTACAGTAACAGAAACAGGAATTCCTAGTTTACAAAAAATGCGCATGTATGATTTGATTTCTTTTAGTTTTATATATATATATATTATCATGCTGCGTATTGGCCAAAAAAAAAGTAGGAGCAGGGGAGCTATCAGAATGGGGTTAGGCTGTAAAGTGTATGTAGATTTATAACTAACTAACCAGCTTAGAGCAAAATGCTGTGTGAGCTATGTAATGTGTAAAATCTGGTGTTTATGTAGTTCTCAGGCTGGCTCAATACCAGTTACTAGTGAGTGCTATCTAAATATAAAATAATTTCTACATAAACTGTGGGTTTATAAAAATGTAAGTGCTCTATTTTTGTGTAGTCTGAAAGAAGGTATTCTTTGACACAGATTATTAGTATAGAGCGAACTCCACCCACTGTAGTTTTCTGAATTTTTCTTTTCTTTCTTTTCTCTTGGAAGAGTGATTAGGGACTTGGGCCTTTACCAAAAAGTCAACATGTACTTTGAAAAATCTTGATATGCAATCCACTGACTAAAGTGAAGCTTACAGTTTACTTCAAGTCGCCTGTGCTACCGTGCAATGAAAGCTTGAAATGAACCCATAATCACTGGGAATGTGTAGCCTGCAACTACACTATTAGTGTACAGGCAGCTTCGTGGTGGTATTACCTTACAAACAGCACCGATGCTATGTTAGTGATTAAATATAGATGAAAAAATCACTGGGCTAGAGGCCGAAAGAAAAATGAGATTAGAAAGGATTTTCAAATCATGGAAATTAAGCATTAATGGGTGGTTGTTTAGATTTAAGAAATGCAATACTCTCTTCTACAGTGGACTATGAAATTAGGTATTTATCCCTTTTAACAAGTTCCACATGTAATGAATGGACATATCTGTGGTGCAGTGTGATGTCCTGAATGAGGGCACATTCAAGGCTGCTTTGCACTTTCAGGCCGCCTCACCACCCTAGTGTCAGAGTCACTTCAAGCTGTTCAAAGAGGCTTAGACACCTAGAAAAAGGCCCATGGGAACCAGAGGATGAAAGTAGAGGTGGGCGGCTGAGTGGTGTTGGTGAGGACTGGCCACCCAGACACAACCATACAGACTTTGAGGCTAGCGGGCAATTCCAGCAGTTTCTCTCAATTTCCTGTTCACAACCTACTAAGTGGAGTCCAAGGTGACAAGACAAGACGCTTCCTGGGACTAATGAGCTGGAAAGAGAATGGTTTCCTGTTGCATAAATTGTGATTCTTCCCCTGCTGCAAGTGAAAGAATCCCTCCTCGAAGTGGTTGAAGAAGAGGAAGATATTATCTCGCCCATGAAGGTCAGGTACATCGGTGACATGGAGTGTAAAATTGATACATTTTCACCTTGGATCAGTTTTGTGCCATGCATTCTGCGCTCACTTCGTTTCGACCCTTGGTATAAAGATTTGTGATAGTTGCAGCATCAGATGTAATACACACTTTAGACACTGGCAAGCCTGCATTGCTGTCTGTGTGTATGTTTTTGTGGGTTAAAATATCACAAACCAGGGCCCTCCCTGGTGGTGCAGCAGGTTAAAGCAGAGCACTCAGAAGCTAAAGCCACTTCAGCATGAGTTTGATCCCCTCCCCAGAGGTGACCCACA
>NW_004567103.1:10799555-10809083 GCF_000260355.1 Condylura cristata | reverse complement strand
TATATATATCACAAACCAGAAAATGTACATTTTTGAAGACACAGGTATTTCTACCCCTTGCTGATCTGAACTTGTTGGTACAGTGCAACCTATAACCTATACATCTGCTCTCAGTTCTAATTCTCTTCCAGCACTGGAGAAACACTACTAGTGACTAGAACATTCTTCCAAAGGTTGTGAGCTGTATGGCTGCCCGGTTGCTGCATTGGACTACTGGGGCTATTAGAGCAGTGGAAGTAATTAGAGGAGACAAAGTTTATTAATCTGTTGTATCCTCTAAGAAAGCAGTAATGCAGGCCCTCCCTGGTGACACAATGGGATAAGACTCAGAATTTCAAGCTGGCCACAGCCACCTCAGTGCAAGTTCAATCCCCTGCCCCAGAGGTGACCCACATGGTGAAGCAGATCTCTTCTGACCTGCCCGCTGCCCTCCTCAGCAGTGTATTTCAGTAGATCTGCCTGTTCTGCCCCCCACTCTGTCTCTGGGGAATCCTCTCACTGTCCCTGCACCCCCGGCCTATACCCCAGCTCTATATAAATAAATAAATCTTAAAAAGAAAGCAGTCATGCTAAAGCTTCTCCTATAATGAGGTGTTTTTCTCAGTATCCATGTCCAATGGGTCTCCAAGCCATGGCTCTGGGAGAATATGCAACTTAATAGAATATTTGCAATAGCTGGACATAGTGGCTGAGAAATATTTTGCTATATTAAGTAATTCACTTATTCTTATATCTGTACATATTTAGGTAGAGATAAAGTATGATGTAATTACTGTATATTGGCAACAGGTTGGACATCAAATGTTAAGTGGCAAGTTAATTGGATTTTATGGAAATATTTAATAGGATTTATTTCAAAAAATTAAATAAAATTAGCTTCATTAAATAGACTCATTTAAAAATGGGTACACATTAATTATAATTCATTTATGATCCGCTAATTTTGATATTTTTGAATATTGTAGGAAATAATTGGGAAATATAACACAATGATTCGCTTTCTCATTTTAAAATTTACTTTTATGGACCCTCCCTGGTGGCGCAGTGGGTTAAAGCACAGCACTAGGAAGCTAAAGCCACTTCCGCATGAGTTCGATCCCCACTCTGGAGGTGACCACATGGCCCGGCAGACCTCTCCTGGTTGTTGTTCAAAGATGAACACAGGTTATGAACAGAAAATAAATGATGTTTCCACAGCCAGCAGCTTCACTCACAACTTTCTCCACAGCTCATTCCCTGCCTAAAACATAGTCTACTCATGTGTAGACACAACACTAAGGACTAGGTGCTTACCTCTCTGCACACATTATCAGATTATTTTTAAAAGCAGAAATGGATAATCATCATTTAGAAGTAAGAGCTGGCAGATATCTGATCTTAAGTAGCATGCAATTAAAACAGTTCAAAGGGCCCAAAGTGAAGTAGAAACTTACTACTAATAATTATAACACCATATTACATTTTTAGAAGTTTTGTATATTTCAAAATACTCTGATATCCATCATCCTATTTAATGACTAACTTGGACAATGTGGTGAAACAAACTGACTTGTTTTGTTCCAACTAAAGGACAAAGTTGCCCAGAAAAAGATGGGGAGAGTTTTCCTCAATCTGCCCTATAATTCCTAACTTTTTAACTTTCTGAATGTGAATGTTTTGATCTGCATGGAAGTAATGCAATGTATATAGAGAAGGAATGTTTGTGGTTTAAACAATTTATATTATTTAACTCAGCTATATATAACCAGCCATGACCTTCTTTAATTAAGAGACCAATATGTGTACTTAAACAGAGCCAGAAATAGAGAAATATTAATGAGTTCCCCAATGATACAAAGGTTTCTTAATTTTTTTCTTCCCAAAAGAAATTCCATTTCCACTATGGAAATCAAATTGATCAATATTGATCATTGTTTTATTACATCAAAACATTTGTTGTGCTTGGTCTTTTTTTCTTTGTCATGTCTAATGTACCTGGAGATGGAAGTTTCAAAGAGCCTTAAAAAAGACAACTTGCTAGCAGTTGTCAGTACTGACAGTGACAAAGGTCTTGTGCTCACTGTGACTAGCATCAGTCTCATAGTGTGACAAATGATCATATTGAATTCTATGCCTTCCTAATTTCCCAAGGAACATATATACTCCCAATAACCAAGGTGATCATAGATCATTAAGGTAGCTGTATGGACATCTTCAGATAAAAATGAGCTTCCACATTCATAAAAGTTTGCTTCTTTGAAAGGTAAACTCAATTGGACCTATTAATTCATTGCTTCATTTCCTCAAACAATGGTTGTTGAGGAGCATTCCCTTTAACTAAGAATACCTTCCTCAATTTAGTGATACAAACTATAAACTAGTTCAATAAGGAGACAATCTGTTTGATAAGTGCCTTATTTGTTCATATCCAAATGTGAGCCTTGAGAGAAAAAGATTTTGGTTGAAACAATCACATAATATTTTGTTGAAGATGAGCCTCTTTTTTTGTGGAATTTTTAGTTCATGTACACCTAATGGCTCCTTCCAACTCACCTTTCACCTCTCTTTTCACCATCCCAAGCAAAAGACTTGGATATGGCTTGAGATTTCACACTTGTAATGGGCTGTCAACCATTTAATCCTACAATTCAAGTGGCCAACTATCAACATAATTTTTAGGTGAATGGGATTTCTTTTTTTCTTAGTTAGAATGTCTGTGTTAGAACAAAACAGTAACGAACAATCTCTGAGCCAGTGAATCAGATGCTGAATGAACTCTATCTCTGATGGCTTTAGAGATGCCATACCCTTTCTCTAAGTCACCAGATCTCAGCATTCAAAAACTATAAGTTCGAGCATGCCATGAACCTAACTTCCTGAATGGGGCGATACTGGAACTATGGGAAGAGCTAAGAAGCAATATTTGGTTTATATAGATAGTACACACAAGCACACACACACACACAGCTTGATTGTTTTTTTGACTCTGACTTTCACCCTCATACCCCTAACAGGAGAGTCACTTGGAAGAGAGACTTGGAGGGAAGACATCATAGGTGAGAGACACATGATGACAAAGCTCCCCTGGGACTTCAGGGTTTTGGCAGATACAACGGCAGCAATTATCTTAATACCCTGGTGGATTATATGGTACATTTTGAATTATATGGTACATTATGTGGTCCTCAGGAACCTGTCCAACTCCTTTCTAGTAGCTCCCCAGCAGAAGGTACCATAGACTTGTAGCAAGCTTTCATGTCTCAACCATCCCATTTTGTGCTAATCTGGCTTTGCTAGTTCTGTATAGAAAGAATATCTGTTCTATGCCTTTGTTCTTGCAGATGGCCAAAGCCTGCAGAATGTATACCCATTAACAGTTTGGGGTTCCTGCATACTCCTTTGCACATGGCTACACATTTACTATTTAAAATAAAACACTATAGTTAGGTACTTAATACCCTGAAAACTCAATGAAGATAAATTCTCTAGCCAATTTATTTATTTTGTGTTGATTTTCATGCTGCCAGATATCTAACTATTCAAGGACAATTTTCTCCCTTAACCCTTAATTTCTTCATATCATTGTTATAAAGGTAAGTATGGAAATTATCGCCTGAGTTTGACCCATCACTACTTGAGCCAGATATGGAAATTTGCCTTTGGAGGCTATAATAGGAAACAATAAAACATGTGCTTATTATTAAACCACAAGTTTAACTAAAAGGTTATGGTGATAAGCTAGGTATAATGCTTCAAATGGTGTTTAGAAAGTAGGTGATCTCACACTAAGGGACTCCATTTCTCAGGTCATTCTTGGCTATGCTACCCACGCAACATCAGCCCCTGCCATCTGGCCCCTGGGAGATAGTAGAGGCTTGCTTCTGTGCAAACACCAGGTTAGACTTAACATAGACTAGTTGACCCAGCCTGCATTGCTGCCCATCAGTAGGACAACCCTCAACAGACTGCTCCTAAGGCTGGATTTATTGAATTGCCATTACTGTACTGGGTTACTTTGAAACACTCCCAAGACACTGTATATGTGAAATTGTCTTTAGTCAAGAAAATTTGAGAGGGAAAATCCCCTCTGGCTTATCTCATAATGTAAGAACGTGACTGTGCTGAGTTAAAGTTCACGAGTTGCTATCTACCTACTATCTCAACAAAACTTCCATCACTGTTTTGGCCCACAGAGCTTGTTCAATAAATGGTTGCTGATATCATTATTATTATTAGGGGAGGCAACACACTGTGGAGTTCCAGAGAGTTAGGTAGGAACTGACTCACCAAAGTGGGTGGAATCGGAAAAAGGGGTAATCTATGTTGACTTAAATAAATTCCTATTTGTATGGTGAAATATAGATGTACCTTGAAGGTCTTAATCTTTCTTCCATACAGAGAATCCCTTTGTCCTCAAGCCCTGTCTCCATCCCATACACCACAGTCACACACTGCACCATTATCTTGCCTGTGGTAGCATCACCTACCACAAACAGCAACTTAACCAACTTAGCAGGCTAACTTCTCAGCCTCTCATGCATGACTCTAACTGCTCTTAGGCCCACAGCAGGTCCTTAGAATTTTTTATCCCCTCTGGAATAGTCATGTAAATAAAGAGGGAAAAATTTGTCATCCTGAAATATGTTTCTATGACATAAGGATTATTATGAGCTGTTTAATTTTAAGAAAGAGTAGATGTAGAGAAATCTAAAAACAGCATAAGTGGCCCTTCTGTAAGAGATTTACATGTATAAGGCAAAATTCCACTTGTGAGGTTATCTCTTAGGGTTATCTGATCTAGGGACAGGGAGATATTGCCTTTGATATTTACTGAGAATATGAGCTGAATGTGGTGTGGTAGCCTGGATGGAATCCATGGTGCAGCAAACATTTGTCTACCAAACATTTGCTTCTCTCAATTTCCTGTAAATTGTCTTCATGCTCTTTGAAGTTCAGAATGTCCCACCAACTTTATTACTCTAGGATGATGGCCTGAGCTCTCTGGAGGAGCTCATTTTTCTGGGTCT
Organism: Condylura cristata; assembly: GCF_000260355.1. Lineage (NCBI taxonomy): Eukaryota > Metazoa > Chordata > Mammalia > Eulipotyphla > Talpidae > Condylura > Condylura cristata. The sequence goes on along the minus strand of NW_004567103.1, from coordinate 10,804,077 downwards.
GTCCCATATATACAGGAGGTACCCATTTAATTAAACCTTTGTTCATTTTTCTTCTGTTAATATCTTTCTGTACAGGAGGCGCCTCAGCCAACAACTTGGAAGGGTAGAGACAAAACTATTTTTCCTCCCCCCACAGAGGCATCTCAAAGTGTCCCTGAGGGTTTTGTATCCCCACCTTTTCACCCCAAACATGCCAAAATCACAATTGAGCAAGTTTAGATCAATGTCCTTGGTTTTCAACCAAACTTACAAAATTTTGTAGCAAACAAAAGACTCTTTCTTTAATATCAGTAGACATATAACTAGGGAATTGCTTCCTCAGGGGTGTGAGCCTCTGACCTATTTAGATAGGAGATAAGTAAACACATGATGAAAGAAAAGTCTCCAGGCCTAGGGGGATGTCCTTGAGTGAGGAGTCCCTTTGGTGAGTCTGTGCTATGTGTACTATCTGTAGGAGGGGTGGGAGGTAAGTGTGAAGAGGTGGCTTACCTGGTGCTCAATATTGGAGTTTTGTCATTGACTTTCACTTTGCTCTGATGCTTTGGGCTCACTTATGGGCCCTATTCACCCCAGCTTCCATCAGCTGAAGATCAATTTCTAAATTGTTCTGGGAAAGGCACATAATGAAAACTTGCCCATAAAGAAAAGTGACGAGTGTCACTTGCAGCCTGAGTCCTGATGGGTTACTCAGAAGGAGTTAATGTTCCACAGTCTCCCTTGGTGGAATATTCTACCAACCACCTTCCTAATGTGCAGGATGGTGTAAATTAGCTTTTTGAAACTGCAGGAGAGCCTATAATTTAGGGACTCAGGCCATAACCACAGCAAAGGAAAGGATTAGGGTCAAAAATAGAATAGTTCAAAATACCATTGGAAGCATTTTTACCTAGTGTGGAGCTTTTGCCAAAAGAAAGAGCAGCCAGTATGCTCTTAACACCTCCTTAGAGAATGTTAAACTCAAAAGTATGGTTTTGGGTTTGTAGAGGGATACATAAAACCTGACTTTCTCTGGCTATAATTAAATCACTTTGAAACCTCAAGTTAAAACATTAATATTTTCTTCAAATAATTTTATTCTGTCAAAAGGATACAGCCATTCTAAGAGTAGATATTTGGAAATCCTGTGTCTTGAGGTAATTGATAGATAGGTACTTTTGTTAAAGATGCAAATCCATTGTATGCAAATGGTTATTTCTAACTCCACCTAAACTGGTGATTAGAAAATACTGGAAGAGTTTATAAGAGTTGGGTGGGGGTGTGTTTCATCTGACTGCTTTCATTATTACTAAACCTATTATGAAAAGCAAATCAGTTGTTTTCATATTTCCCTGACGGCAGAGTCAGAAGTCAGAACTGGAAGAAATAAGTGCTTTCTTGCATGAAAAGAAGCCTTACACCTAAGGTCTTCTGCTGAAGGAGAAGAAAGTTAGGAAGGCTAAAAATTTGATCTGAAGTTGAATAGAAGAAAAAAAATATATATGTGTGTGTGCATATAAGATTGTTGCTGGAGACTTCTGGTTCCCTGATTTAGTTTTCTGACTTGGTTATACCCACTGATTACATCATACTAAAATTCATTATGTCTTTTGGATATAACCCAGTCTATTTATTGCAATAACATCCTAAATTAGTTTCCCAATATTCTTGATCACTCCTGTAGTCTTTCCATGTTGAGACAAATTGCATCATGACTCCCTATCCTTAAATGCAATCAGTCTTCTCACTTTGGCCTTGAAGTACCTGACCTAATTTCTATTTACCTGTCCAAGCTAATTTCCAACTCCGCATTTCCCTGTCTGTGGATTTCAACAAACTGGTCTTTGAGATCTCCTGAACAGGCTGTATTTTACTGGTTATCCTTCTGCTTGAAACCCTCTTCCGCAAGCATTTCCACACAGTTCCTTACTTGCCCTAAGACTCTTGAATCATTATCACTTCCTATGCATTTGACACCTCATAGAAAACAACAACAAACTAAGCTACCTCTTTCCAACATAGCATCATTTTTTTTCCTTTAAATTTGCAGAACTTAACACTACTAGACATTAAATGATAAGTTTATGTATCATTCAGATTCAACTATCTCCATTCAATTGTTAAATGGTCGAGGGAAGAATTCTCACTCTCTTATTTGTATCCACTGCTAGACTCTCATCACTTAGAATACTAGCAAGTCATAAACATTTGTTAAATGGTGAAAAGCCCATGAAAAGTGGAAACCTTATAGCAATAACCTGTTTAAATTACTGCCTCTGAAATATACCAGAGCATAAGTCATTTTTGTGGTTTACAAATATCTGAGATTCTTAAGACTTTCTGGAGAAAATTTACATCTGTTTGCATGCTTGTATGAGTTCTATACTCATATTTTTATCTAATTATTTGGGTCTTGTAAATTGTATATGACATATCTAATTTTAATGCGTGATCTTAAGGAACACAATAAGAAAATTATTAAAGTATTGATAATTGCCATATGTGTGTGTGTGTGTGTGTATTAAAAGAAAAGTATTAAAGTATTGATAATTGCCATATGTGTGTGTGTGTGTGTGTGTGTGTGTGTATCAGAGGTTTGTGCCCTCCCTGGTGGCACAACAGTTTAAACAGCAGCACTGTAAGCTGCAAGGCCCCTTTACTGGGAGTTTATACCCATTCTGGGAGGTGACCACATGGCATGGCAGACCTCTCCTGACCCGCTTGCTGCTCCCCTCAGCAGGGTACTTCATTGATCTGCCTGTTCTGCTCCCCACTCTGTCTCTGGTGAATCTTCTCACCACCCCTGAGCCTCTGGCCTGTACCCCAGTTCTGTATGCATAACAAATCTTTAAAAATAAATAAATAAAAATATCACAGATTCTTAGGGATCATCTCAGACTCAGAACTTTCTAATAATTTCAGAGGATGTTGTCTTTGCTTGCTCAGACTGCCATAACTGCCATACACATTCTGTATGACTTGAACAATGTATTTTCTCAGTTCTCTAGAGACCCTATGCAAAAAACGTGTGGATTTCATTTGTGGGGAGCACTCTCTTCCTGACTTACAGAAGATAGTCTTCCTGTGGTGTCCTCACCTGGTCTATAGTCTGCACCTGTGGAGAGAGATAATGATATAGAGAAACAGATACAGAGGGTGATAGAAAAGGGAGAAAAATACAGTCAGAGATAACAGATAAAGATAGAGGCACAGAGAAAGAAGTCAAGCCCAGATGCCTTCTACTCTTCCTCTTCTGATAGGATTGCATTCCTATCAGCTTACAACCCCACTGTTGTATCCTTATTAAACCTTAATTACCTCTCTAAAGACTATATCTCCAAATACCATTTGAGTTTGGAGGAAGACAATTCAGTCCCAGCACTTACAGAAATTTTTTTGGAATAATATCCAAAGTTTCTAGGCATTTCTCCTGGAAAAGAAAAGTCTAAGAAGCAGATTTAAAAACAAAGTCAACATTTTCTGGCTATGTGAAGAAAGGCACCCATAGTTCTTGGCTGAATCATTTGATATATGAGAAATAATGCTTAAGAAAGGTTTTGAAAAACTGAAATTTTGAGTGTGCTAGAAGAGGAACTATAATGATACAAATGAAAATAACCAAATCCTAACCAAGCATAATTTTAAATTTAAAAGTTTCTGTAGAATGTTAAAATTGTTCTTCAGACTTACATAAATTAAATAGTCTGTTTATAGCACTGTCTAAATGGGGGTTCCGGGTAAAGGGTGGGTATAAAGGAACAGTAACTTTTTTTCTTCCATTTTGGCCTTCAAATGTGTCCTATCAGTTTGCCAATCTCTGTGGTAGAGCTCAGAGCTTGCTAGAAAAATGCTGGTAATAAAGAGGCTGATCAAGCCTATCCCAGCTTAAAACTTTAATTGCATATTCAACTTGGGGTATCTCCTTTCAGTCTGAAGATATGAAGGGGGAAATAGGTTGCATTTTGTTCTTTTTCAGTTTTCTTTTTTTTTTTTTTTTAGTTCCTCTTGGTTAAGAAGAACATTTGAGGACAATAATTAATTTTCTTTAGGTATATGCTGTAGTCTTCCTGTGGCTGTTAATGCCTTCTCTGACAATAGCCTTGTGTTATCTGACATGGGGGGACAGATTATGCAAGAGAAAACTTGGACTAAAGCTCTCTGCTGTTCTCTTCTGGAGAGATGTTCTGTTTGAGCTCTTTGATCTCTTTGAAGTTCTCTTAGTTTCCTTCCCCCTGTCAATAAACTCCAAGTCTCTTGTGTAAGGTGTAAAGGTTCCTTTCCCCACTTTCACAGTATCTCAGTGAGTGCTGGAAAAACACAAACAAAAACAAGACCAAATGGTGTGGGGTCAGGATGTTTTTCTAATGATTTTTTTTTAAAGATTTATTTATTTGTGCATACAGAACTTGGGTACAGGCCAGAGGCTCAGGAGCGGTGAGAGGCTTCACCAGAGACAGAGTGGGGAACAGAACAGGCAGATCAACGAAGTCCACTGCTGAGGGGAGCAGCAAGCGTGTCAGGAGAGGTCTGCCATGCCATGTGGTCA
>NW_004567103.1:10763319-10799455 GCF_000260355.1 Condylura cristata | reverse complement strand
TTCTCAGTGCTGTGCTTTAACCCGCTGCGCCACCAGGGAGGGCCTTTCTAATGAATTTTTTCCCTCTCTTCTTCCACTTCTTCTGCTTTCTCCCTCTCCCTTCTCCTCCACTCTACCTGTTCCTTTTTGTTCCCTCTTCCTTCTTCACCCTACTCTCTCTCTCCTGTCTTTTCATAACACAAACAGACAAAATGGCAAATCAGCAAGTTTGCTGCCAGGCTGAATGGCAACCAGGAAATGAGATGCCAGTATCCAGCTGCAGATCGTCCTCCTTCATCGCAAGAATTCCTCCCAAGGGTGGTCTCTTTTGTTTCATTTTGAGGACAATTTTTAGACTCACTTCCAGACCAACCATCTATAAAACTGTTTTGGGCCCCCCTCCCCGCCGTGGCACAACATGTTAGGACACAGCACTGCAAGCTAACCACAGCCACTCCAGCGCAGGTTCGATCCCTGCCTTGGAGGTGACCCACATGGCACAGCAGCCCTCTCCCTATTTGCCCGCTGCTCCCCTCAGCAGTGTACTTCGTCCATCTGCCTGTTCTGCTCCCCACTCTGTCTCTGGTGAATCCTCTTACTGTCCCTGAACTTCTGGCCTGTGCCCCAGTTCTGTGTGGATAAATAAATCAATCTTAAAAAAAAAAAAAAAAAAAACTCTGGGAATTCTCTCTCTCACCTGACTCATTAAATTATGCCATGTTAAGAAGGAAGATGTTGTCAAGGTGACTGGCCTTCTTAAGGTGCTGGCCTGTTACAAAGTTCCCAGCATTGTTATTTTTGCCTTAAACATTTTAGCAGTTTTAAACAATGGGGAAAGTTCCATCCATGTTCACATCAGACAACCTAGTGTTATTTACATTTCTGATGCATGGCTGCAAATTTCTGCCAAAACAGAAACTGCCAGAAATGTATATAAAAGCTCTTGTGTCAATGAGATGTTTCTGGAAGCATCTACTGGATCTCTTAGTGACAGGTTGTATGCATTTTGTGTGTGTGATAGAGTAAAGAATCCCTTTTGTAGATGGAATTTTTAATTCTTTATTACTTTCCCTAGGTCTTTTCCTTAATTATACCCTCCCTATGTTATTTTAATACTACAGACATACTGCATAATTCTTTATGTAAAATCTAAAAATGTTTCCATTCCCAGACCAATGGAATAGAAGAGCCCAGAAATAAACCCACAGTGAAAGAAACTAAGAGTACACAAGAAAGGAAAATCTCTTGAGGAATTGGTGTTGGGAAAACAGAACATCCAAGAGAATACAAAAGAGCAAAATAATGAAGCTACACCTCTATCTCACAACATACAAAACTAACCCAAAATGGATTAAAGACTTTGGAAGTAAGACTTAAACTTATAAAATACAAAGAATAAAACATAGGGAAACCCTTTTACTCCACAGGCTTCAAAAACATCTTTGTGGAATCATCTCTAACAGCAAAAGGAACAAAAGAGAATATAAACAGTGAGAACTATTTCAAACTATAAAGCTTCTGAACAGTAGAAAAAAAATCACTAAAATGAAAAGACACTAAGTGGGAGACAATGTTTAAACACTGAGCATCTGACAAGAGGTTGAGATCCAAGATCTATAAGGAATTTCTACAACTCAATAAAAAGTTAACAATCCAATAAAAAAAATAGGCACAATAATTAAACAGGTATTTCTCCAAAGAAGACAAAAACGGCCAAGGTTCATGCAAAAAATACTCATCATCACTCATCCTCACACCTATGATAATGGTGTGACCAGAGCAAGTAAGTGCTGGTAGCGGCGTTGAGACACTGTAGGACTGTAGACTGGTCCAGTCCCTCTGGAAGTGGTGGCGAGTTCCCAAAATATTAAAAACAGATCTAGCATATGATTTAGCAATTTCATTCCTACATATCTCGAGAATATAATAACACTAATTTGAAGGAAAGTATGTACTCCTATATTCATTGCAACATTCGCAATACCCAAAGTTATGGAAACACCTGCTCAAAGACTGATGAGTGCATTCGGAAGATATGGTGTGTGTGTGTGTGTGCACATGTGTGTGTAATGGAATACTGATCAGCTGTAAAAATTAACTCTTGTCATTTGTGACAACATGGATGGAAATAGAAGGGATTATGCGAAGCAAAATATTTCAGAAAGTGAAAGACAAATACCAGATGGTGTCATTTACATGGGTCAAAGAGAGAAACAATAAAGGTCAGACAAAACCAAAACAATAACAAACTCTAGAAATCTAGCTATACAACTGAGGCTACCAGAAAGAGAAAGCAGAGAAGGGAAGAGCCCATGTAGGACTATGACTGCCTTGATAACAGGTGTGGTATGGTTACATGCCTCTGAAGGGTGTGATCTTATGCTTTTAATTCACATACAGTGTTGAAACGACTGTTGATGCAAAATAAGTATGTTCTTTCATTCAGTAGAATATCTCTTCATTTTGGTTACTGTTTCTTTTGCTGTTCAGAGCATTTTAGCTTGATGTAGTCCAATTGTTTCGATTCTGTTTTCATTGCTTCTAGAGACAAATCCTCAATTATCATTCTGAATTTTATGCCATGGATGTTTTGCTTGTTTTCTTCTATAAATTTTATGGTTTCAGGTCTTACATCCAAGCCTTTTACCCATTTTAAGTTAACTTTTATTTGTTGGTTTCATTCTTTTGCAACTGGCAGTCTAATTTTTCCAGCACCATTTATTGAAGAGATTTTTCTTCATCCAGTGGATATTCTTTGTTTCTTTGCAACATATTAGTTGGCTGCATATGTGTGGTTTTACTTTTGGACTTTCAATTCTCTTCTATTGGTTTGTGTAGCTATAGTTGTTTTGGTGCTGGACAGCTTTAATTATTATGGCTTTGTAGTAGATTTTAAGTCTGGAGGCTTAATACCCTCAGTCTTCCACTTTTTAGTTAGAACTTTGATTATTTGGACACTTTTGTGACTCCATATGAATTTCAGCAATATTTGTTCCATTGCTTTGAGTAATGTTACTGTGACTTTTATTGGAATTACATTCAATTTGTAAAAAGTTTTAGGTAGGTGGCATTGTGATAATGTTGGTTTTGCTGATCCATGATCAGGGAATAGCTTTCCATTTCTTTGTATCTTCTATTTCTTTTAACAATGTTTCATAATATCCCTTGTATAGGTCCTTCACTTTCTTTATTAGATTTGTTCCTAGTATTTACTGTCTAAAATTTAGCAAGAATGTAATAAAAAGTACTTTACTAAAAAATTAAAAGAATACATAAATTACAAGGAAATAAATCACCCCCTCCCCAAAGAGCTGATATTTTCCTCCTTGTGAATAGCACAAGCCACTTTGAGAATGTAGGGATAAAGCAATACATTGAAACAACAGAATTCATGGTACTCTCAAATATAATATTGCTTTATAAAGCTCAATTATCATAAATTTTATCCAATGAAATTGTTAAAATGGTTGAAACAAATACTTCAAATTCATTCAGCAGTGTCCCCAAGGATAGATTGCAAGACAGTGTTCTTAGGTTGGGAAAGACAATTCACAAACTGGATCCCAACACACATACATTTGTCTCCATTACCTGAGTGAGCTCTCCATTTTCAGCACTCTCAAGCAGTTCCAATGATCCAAAGTCCTCACTTTCAGCAGTTGGCTACTTTATAGGCATTGGACTTCATTCAAACTGAGCCTTTGAGGACAATGCCAGCTTTCTGTTTCTTTTGATATGTTTGTGCTACCCTTTGTCAGATTAGTCCTCTTTTCAGTCTGGATTCCGTTATGTCAGAAAGGGGCATAGTCTGAGATTCTGCTTTCACCTTAACTGTAAAGGCAAACTTCAAATTTCAATTAGAAGTAATAGTCAATAAACCACCATATAAAAATGCACAGTTTTCATTCCCAATACTTAGACTTATTCGTTCTCATTAGAGAGCCATATTGAACAATGGTGCTTTGCTTGCACATGTTAATGAAAGTGCCATGCCTGAAAAAAACCATAAAATGGTAACTCAAAACAAAAGACTTGAAACATTTATAGAAAGATTTTGGTTTTTATTGTAATACCCCTAAAGTAAAGCTATGCACGCTGCCTTTTAAATCTGTGCCATAACTTTGGAGACGAAAATAGGGAAATAATAGACCATTCCTTTATTCACAAATTCTCTTTACCTCCCATCACCCCAACACCACCCAATCTAATCAGCTGAGAATTCAATTGTGACAATAATTACAAAATTAAGAATTACAATTTTGGACTTTTATAGAATACTAATATCTATAAAAATAATTTCATGGGAATGCAATACAAAAGCTGAATAAAAGATAATAACAGAAAAATGAAGAATGGAGGGATACAAGGAAGTAAACTTCCCATTTCTGTAGTAGATTGTATGTAACTTCAGGTAACAGAAAACTCCACCAACTTAAGTAAGGTTATGTCCTAGCTTGGTATGACAAATATCTCAGTAATAGTCACAGGATCCAAGTTCCTTCCATCTCCCTGTTCTGCTACTTCCCTCATGCTTTTAACATGGCTTCAATACCTCTCACCATCCCATTCAGATCTATGACGGACAAGGTCAGATTTTTTAGCTTTTTTGTTTGTTTATTTTAAATCAGCCAGGAAGTCTGTTCTTAGAGTGTCCCAGCCACCTTTTCTTAATTTCTTCCTGGCCAGACTAGTGTCTTATATTCGTTCCTGAAACAGGAGTTAGCCAAAGAGAGCAGGCTCACCCTGAGAGTCCAGGATGGAAACTCTTCCTGAGGGCTTGGCATTGGGGACAATTTCCCAATGAGACAAAAGGTTGAGAAGAGAAAGATGGAAACCAAAATAATTTCAGATTCTGCCAGTGTGAGCAAGAGTTGAATAACAATTGGACTGTCAGACACTGGTATCATTACTGCATTTCTAATTATATTGAATAGAAATAGTTGCATTACTTATTTGAAAGATTTTGAAATGGGGTTGGAGAGGAGATGAGATGTGAACCTAAAGAGATGTGAACCTGTACCTCTAAGTCACATATGGTGTGGTAAACTGTTTTACAATCTAAATTTAAAAAATAATATGAGTTATAAAAAACTCAAGTTTTGAATTATGAAATGTTCAGCCTCTAGAGCTATTTCACTCATTTTTATGAATGCTATGAAGATGCAGCTCCAGTTCATGAAGTAGTGAGGGTCATTACCCACTGATAGTCATCTTAGTGGATGTTCGGGAAGGAGTTTCAGTTTAGTCCTTCTGGTCAAATCCAGCTGTTTTCTTCCAGACCTCCTTGATCTTTACAACATTTTTCAGTAGTGATCTCTCCCAAGCATTCCCCTCAGTCTTCTAAAATTCTCCTGTTTCTTGATATTTGTGACCATTCTCATCCATGTCACCTATTTCTTTGTTTCTATTTCACCAAATTATGATCTCCTGAAATTCAAACACTTTGATCAGGTTCCTCTGTCTCTATTTTTGCTCCTCTGGAAATCCCACCTCTTTGTAGGATGCATAGGCTATAATTGCAAAGCTCCCAAATAGCTTCTCCTGTATTGTATAATTTCTTTAAGGAATTTCTCTCAAAATCAACATGGCCAGACGTTATCACCGTTTCTTTCTCCTCACATCCACACTGACTTCCTCAAATTAAGAGCACCATCCCAGTGGCAAAGCTTAGCTGTCAAACGGGGTATCGTCATCATTGACTAGCTTTAACATTCGTTTTAGGATTATCAAGTCCTGTTGTTTTAAAGTTCCAAGAAGCTCCTTAAATGAGACAGTGCATGTAAAATACTGAATGATGCTAGCCAACAATTAAGAAATAAATGCATGCTTGCTTTTCCGGTTGCTATTACAATACTACAAAATATCACATCTGGGTTACTGATAAATCCTTGTTCAGTGTTGTTCTATTTAATTTCTCCCAGAATTCAGGCTTCACATCTCCTTAAAGCAAATCCTACATTCTTAACTATTTTTTTTTTTTGATTCTCTAACACCTGGCTTAGCTCCCATATCCAGAAGTCTCTCCACAAACTTGCATCCCAAGCTTACCCCACTGAATGCTTAGTACAGTCTGTCCTTCCACAGACTCGACCAAGTTCCCATTATTTTTTCCCTTCTTGTTCATCTTGCCTCCCTAACTCCACATCCAGGGTTTAGATGAGTGAAATTGTTGACCCCTTCAGTATAAGTGAAAGACCACAGATTTGTGCAGTTAAGTGATTAGGGAGGAGGAAACAGAGCTTGTCTCCAGTGTAGACACTGGATTCCCCACGCAAAGCTCTATTTCCCAAAGCTATTAATGAGAGCACCAGAGCCTTGCTGACATGTGAAATTCATGCTCAACTGACCCATCTCTTCATTTCTTCTATAAGTGAATGCAAATTCCTCCTCACAGATGTCAATCTGTTGACCCCAAAGGCAGCCTCCATTATTTTTGTTAATTGTTTACCTCTCAGTGTCTTTATCAATCAAGATCATACTCTTATCTCCACTTTTAATAGGACTACAGCTATTTGAACCAAAATACTACATTCACAAGACAGTTCCAGGCTCCTTTACCTGCTAACTTAATGTATCCGCTTCACCAACAGCACTGGTTAAGGCATCCACATTGGCTTACCATGGATGCAGAATTTTATCTTACTCATATTTAAACTAAACCAGTGAATCGGACTTCAAATAATACATTTCCCCCCCCTTGCCCTTGGGAGGTTAATGTGTGTGTGTGTGTGTTTAATTTTTGTATAGAATAACTGGGGTGCAGGCTAGCAATAGAGGAGGGTCACGATGGTGAGAGGATTCACCAGAGACAGAGTGGGGAGCAGAACAGAAAGAACAGGCAGATCTACTAAAAATATGCTGCTGAAAGGAGCAGCAGGAGACAGCGCCATGTGGACCAGCTCCTTGGCTGGGGATCGAAGCCATGCCTTAGTAATGATAGTGTGGAGCCTTAACCTCTAGACCCTCAGGGAATCCCTAAATTGTGTTTAATCTGGAAGTTAGCCTTTTAAGCTGTCCCAAAAGTATTTTTACAAGGACTGTAAATGGAGGGATGTGGGAGAAGAGAAATAAACAAAAAGACAATCTGCAAGATAGAAAATACTCATCTGTACCTTCATTTTCACCCTGGAATCTTCTGGTGCTTTCATCTTGGGCTTTGCTGCCTTGGTGTAAATATTTACAATTAAATTGCTATTATCTGAATCTATATTTTTCTATCAGTTTATTATTTAAATTATAATTTCCTCATATGGCAAAAAAGAACAGAAGTCAGTTTACCTCTCAGAATCATAGAAGAGAGGGTGGGGAATGAGGTGAGAGGACTGGTTGAAAGAGCAGGCATCATCTTTGAAAGGTGGAATTTGGAACATCTGCAAAAATCCATATTCTATATTGGGTCTATATGCAATTCTGATACTACCATGCAAGAGGAAGGAAATTTAAGGTATTCAGCACATGAGCCATGTACCATGTGATATAATGCAGAATAAAGGCACAAACTAAAACAAGAAGACATAAATGAAGCAGCATCTTTCTGTTTAACCCCTTTAGTAATGTCTACACCACAGGACCATTTCCCTGCACAGTCACACACAAATGCTAACAGTGAGCACACACTTGCTTGTGGCTAAAACTCTGAGTGGCCTTGGTGGATCATAAAGGAGTGAACAGGTATTCAGTCAAACCTGGAATCAGCAGTGCCGACACAGTTGCCCTGGAAGGATGCCAAGTGTCAAAGTGGTTTGCAGAAGAAAAATTAGTTGTTCTTAAACCAAGAAGAGAATACAAATTAACCATTAGTCCACATCTCTGATTGCATCACACTGTTCTGCGGATGCACTCAGCAGTAGACAACATTTGGAGGCTTTATTCAGTCTTGTGTCCACTGATCTGGCTTCATTTTTCTTTCATTCATTTGGGACTATTTGGCTATTAATGAAAACAAACTATCTCTTGAGACAGACATTGTTTTCAAAGAGTCTCTAAGCTGACTCTGAATTTTGGTAACTGCCTCTTCTGTTATTCATATCTGTGACCTATTTTGTTTCAGTGCTTCATTGACCCAGGGGAATTACTCTCTTTTTATGACATGAGACCCAATTATCCCATGAATCAGTATCACCCAAGAGATAACATATATGTTTGCCCCTTTGGTGAGTCAGCTTTCTCTTTTAGAGTCTGGTAGGATTCTCTTACAAAAGCAATCACTTACAGTGTATTAAGTTTGCATCCAATTCCTACCTTGATGTGTCATCCGTTCACTTAGTACACAACAGTTGTCGATCGATTATTGATACGATTAAAAGTGTTTCATTTTCTCCAAATTCAATGATGACATCTAAGTAGCTGTGGTGAGCTATTAAACTGGCTTAGGTTTTTATGTTGCATAGCATATATGCCTCCTAAATTTTAGAGGATGAATTAGCTTCAGAATAAGTTCAAGACAGAAACTATTTTAGTCATTCTGTCTAAAGTCAAAAATTTTATTTTTCTCTCCTGGGAATATAGCATTATTCTTATCATTTAAATACAAAACATTATCTTACTTCTCACCAGAGTGAAAGAACCGCAGCACCAATGTGCCTTGTTTAGGTTGAACTTTCATCCTCCTCTTTGTTTGAATATGATATCTAGTGTCGTTGCTAATTTCCATTTCAAGATTATCTCTAGCGACTCAAAAATGACTTAACTGCAAAACAGTGGGAAGGTAAGAAGGCCCCCATGGTTGAGTGGTGTTATGGAGAGGACTGGGCAGTGCCTTCTGGAAGTGGGCAGAAGGTGGCCATTCTCATGACGGTCCCTGGGCGCAGTGGTTACTAAACTCACCTATTCACTTCCTCCTTCCTTTAGAATCGCTCTGTCACCAGCTCCTTGAACCTGGAGTAGAGTGTCTGTCACATGCTACTCCAGAACCTGGCCACTGGGAAGTATGCATTTATGATTTGTTTCTGTGAACACACTGAAGTCAGTGAGTTTCTAAAATATGAATGTTTTGCTTCTCTTACTGCCTTCTCATTTTGTTCTTTCCTAAACATTGATGATACTTGTAGCTGGTCCCACAATTGCTTGATGAGTGTCCCAGGCCAGAGTAGTCTGGTTCAACATTTTGCTTCCACACCCAGTTTATAGCAATGGTCTTTGGTTTTCCCAAGCACTAGCCAGGTTTGAACCTGATGAAATGACAAGTCCAACTGTGGCCTAACCTCCTTCATGTCCTTCTTTCTCCTGCTTCTCTCTAGCATTTCTTTACTATGGGAGCAGAGAAAAGAGGCTCTTTCTCTTAGATCATTTAAGTTAGAGATCATAGGTCAACACAGTGAGCACTGACTACAGTTAAGTACCCCTACTTTTCTGGTCAATGCAGACTAGTCAGTAGCAGATGCTAACGGTATGAATATCTAGTGAGGTGTATATATGTGTTTCTAGGTGTAGAAAGGGAATACAATAAGGAATAGACCCCCCCTCAATAATTCCCCAATTTCAAAAGTTCAGGTCACCACCACTCTCTAAAACACTCCTTCTTTCTATTGGAGTTCTTATGCAGCAGGAAGAACATTTCTCTTGTGTAAGTTGAGTGCAGCTTGACATCTAAGGACCTCAAAAAGTCAACATAGGCCCTCCCTGGTGGCGCAGAGGGTTAAAACACAGCACTAAGAAGCTGAAACCACTTCCGTATGAGTTCGATTCCTGCCTGCCCCGGAGGTGACCACATGGCCCAGCAGACCTCTCCTGACCCGCCTGCTGCTCCCCTCAGCAGTGTACTTTGTTGATCTGCCTGTTCTGCTCCCCACTCTGTCTCTGGTGAATCCTCTTAGCCTCCGTATCTCTGGCCTGTACCCCAGCTCTATATAAATTAATAAATAAATCTTAAAAAAAAAAAAAGTCAACATAAAGTTTCTTCCCTGCACTCAATCTCAGTCTTAGCACCTGTTTTCATTTCCTCTGTCCTTCTGTGTAAGGGGCAAATACTGAATTCTCATGAGGCATGAGGTACACATGTTCCCTTCTTGAAGTCCTTTTCAAATCTTTATAGCAAAAATCCAAATAACCCATTTAAAATGTAAGTGAAAGACCTGAATAAACACTTTTCTGAAGAAGATATACAAATGACTAGTAGGTATTCAACCTCACTGCTCTTCAGAAAATTCAGATCTAACAGAGAATGGTCTATTATTAAAAAAAAAAATTCAGATCTAACTCAGGGTGTCTATTATTAAAAAAAAAAAAAAGACAAGCAGTAATAAATGCTGCTGAGGTGGGGAAAAGGGAACTCTTCAGCACTGCTGGTGGCAATGCAAACAGGTCTAACCACTATGGAAAACAGTATGATGGTTCCTCAAAGATTAAAGTAAAATGATCCTATGATCCATCAATCACACATCTGGGGATACATTTGAAGAAAACAAAACTATTCTCTTGACAAATCACCATTCTTATTGCAGCATCATTCATAATAGCCACAGCAGGTATGAAAACAAGTTAATTAACCATAGACAAATGAATGGAGATATAAAATATTACTCAGCCTTGGAAAAGGAGGGAGTTCTGATATGTGGGTCAATGTACAGGTATTATGCCAAATGAAAAAAAAAAAAAGCCAGAGAAAGACAATATCACAGGACATCACTTACTTATGGGATTAAAAAGAAAGGAATTCATAAAACTGGTAAAACGATTGTTATTGTGGATTCAGGAAGGGATTAGAGAAAGATTTTTAACTTTCAGTGAAAAAAAGGTTTGAGGATCTAATGCAAACATGGTGATGATAGTTTATAACAATGTATCATAAAATTCTCATTTGCCAATAGAGTAGAACTTGAATTTCTCCACCCAAAACTGGGAAACTTGTGAGGTGACAGGTGTGCTAATGAGCTCAATGAACAGAATTGTTCACAATGTATATTAAATCCCATCATTAAATGTACACTTCAAATATTTCACAATTTTATTGGTCAATTACACCTTGGAAAAGCTGCAACTAAGAAAACATCTGCCTGGGCCTCCCT
Organism: Condylura cristata; assembly: GCF_000260355.1. NCBI lineage: Eukaryota > Metazoa > Chordata > Mammalia > Eulipotyphla > Talpidae > Condylura > Condylura cristata. The sequence continues at coordinate 10,788,470 of NW_004567103.1, read as the reverse complement.
GGTGGCTCAGGGGTCCAAGTCTCAGAGTTACCAAGCTATCGCCAGCCCCTGCAGCTTAACAGTCCCCAAACCTGGGAGCTGACCCACATGCACAGCAGACAAGTCCTATCTTATCTGCTCTCCCCCTCAGCAGCATATTTCAGTAGATCTGCCCATTCTGCTCCCCACTTTGTCTCTGGTGAATCTTCTCACCCTTCACCCCCCACATCTCTGTTCTATACCCCAGTTCTTGTATTCGTGAATAAAAATCAATCTTAAATGAAAACAATTCCCAACTCCACCACAAATGGAAGGACTTGCGGCAGCTAAGTCCATGGCCTGGCTGGGGCTACATTCTGCAGAGAGTCTGTGCCCACTTATGTGATGAAGGGAAGAGGGTGCTTCTCTTTCTGAGTGAACGATAGAGGAGTTGCCACACCCTGAGTGTTAACAAGTGAAATCAATTCCTCCTTGATATGGGTCCAAGTGAGGAATGAACGGAGGGTTAAATCCAAACAAAGCTTGGTTCCTGCAAGTTTTGGAAATCTACTTATCATTCTCAAGATGTTCTCAGAGTTAAGAAGATCTTTGGCCCTGCAGGAGGAGTTTTTTTCCTATCTATACTAATTGTACTATAAGTCTGTGCTAAGTCTATTGCATTGATGGACCCACTGTGTTCTTTATAGTTCATCTTATTATCTTTATTATAACTCTATGAGATACATTTTTATATTCTCACATTACAATGAGAAATTGCTTATTCAATTTTGTTTTCAGATAGGCTATAAAGCACAGTGAGTGCTTGTGCTTCTGATGAGCGTGCCTGACAGCTTATTGGGGCCGGATCACCCCAAGGTGGCTTTTGGATTTAACCATCCTGACCAGCAGAGCAGTTATTTCTCCCCTTAGTATTGACATCAGTGGAAGAAGAACTCTGTGATTGCATATTGCAGGGATTAATTGATAATCATATTTTTGTAAACAGAATAATTTAAAAAGCTAAAATAACTGGTACCCTTTTAAACCTTGCAATTAGAACCAATAAAACAAGTTGAGAAAAACATGGCAAGCTGAGGTTCATTAACTTCATCAATATAAAGGGCCAGTAGCAAAGTCCTTCTCCATAGTTCCAAAGGGCTCAAAATCTTTACCTACAATTTATCTTCTAGAGTAACCATCTTCCCTAGGGCACCTTGGAATAGCAACCCCTTACTAAGTCAGTTTTCTTTTAAAATGCAGAAACACAGCAAACAAACTTGAAATACGAGCGCAGAATTCTTACTAAAATCACAGATTTTCAGAGCTCCTGGAACACAGATACCTCCCTTTAAATACGTTCCAAGTTTAAAAAAAAAAATCATCAATAATTTTAAAACAGAAAGGCCAATCAGTAGACTACGAGAAAGTGAACTGAGGTAAATTTCATGCTGTGTATTATTTTTTAGCTTGTATTCTACTTTGAAAAGCTTAAGATAGAATATTTTCGCATTTGAACTGTTTCAAGGAACAAGCGATATGCATAGTAGCCAAACAAACCATCAAAAGAGATCCAGTTTTAAATCCATGTACTGACCTTAAGAGTAGTGTAGGGGAGGGCCGCGCCTGGTGGAGCAGCGGGTTAAAGCACAGCACTGAGAAGCTGAAGCCACTTCCGCATGAGTTCGATTCCCGCCTGCCCCGGAGGTGCCCACCTGGCGCAGCAGACCTCTCCTGAGCAACCAGCTGGCAGGCAGCGGGGCGGGGCTGGGGGGTCCAGACGCTGGTAGCAAACAAGCCGCTCGACCCCCAGCAAGGCTCTGGGATCCCTCTGGCCTAATCTCGTGGTCTCGTGGTCTCGTGGTCTCGCCTCTTCGTCGTCTCCTGCTGGTCCTCGCCTAGCGATCCTTGGCTGAGACCGCCCTTATCCACTAGCCTGTGGGCTCAGCTGTGCCATTTACGCATGCCCACGCCCACCGCCGGTGTCCACGCCCACCGCCGGTGTCCACGCCCACCGCCGGTGTCCACGCCCACCGCCGGTGTCCACGCCCACCGCCGGTGTCCACGCCCAGGCACGCAGCCGGTGCACTCACTCCCGCGCGTCTCTGCCTTAAATGCATCCAGTCCGCAGGTGCCAGCCCCTGAGCCTAGTGGCGGGAAGCGCCTGATGAACTCCATTTACCTACAAACTAGTATTTTAGAAGACAGAGTTGCTTCTTAGCTTTTCTCTCTTTTTATTGGCAACAATTTTCTTAACGTGTTTAGCCCATTCTAATGAAAAAAGACGGCACAACAATATAACAACAACTGCCATTAAGTCAAATAGTTCCGAGCCTCACACTCCTGCAATAATAACATTGGCCTTTTGCCGCTGTTATAGCAAATGTATTAAATATTCATGCTGATATTTATTTTCTAAATGTAAAACGGAATTAGGATAACAAATAAAGTCTCCCATCTGGTGATAATATCGGTTATATATATTATATATATATATTATATATATATATATTGTTTTGTGGGTTTTTACGTGTTTGAGTCAAGGTACTTTGTTGAATAATGCATGTTTCTTTAAAAATGCATTTCAATAGTTGAGGTTACAGTCTGTTGTCAGGTTCTTATCTTGAACTAAAAATGCCATGATTTTCATTTTCATGCAGAACAAAACTATGGACAAGATAACTGTTAAAATCCTCATCGGTGTTGAATCAAAATATTTTTGTGATCCAGATTGTGTACCAATGAGTTCATTTTCTAGGCGCAGAACATTCTCTATGAATGTTATGTTCCCTGGAGCACCTTCTGAGAAGAGATTTTTTTTTTTTTCTTTTGCTAACTGGAAGTAATCTGGAAATAATATAAGCATCAAAGATAGGCTGCATTTACAAAATCTAAAACAACTAAGTGCAATAAGCTGTGGAAATCACATATCTATTTTTCTGCCCTGCCTTTTTGAAAGGATTGTTGTAATCTCTGTGCATCATATTCTGGGGGTATGTTTGTTTATATTTTACTCAGAGCCCAAATAGACACTAAAGGTTCAGCTTTTTCGCAAAGAGTTTTCTAAATATTACTGCCACACCCTAAGTCCCACTTCTGAAGGTTTAGAAACTTGACTGCATAAATCTGCCTTGTGATTTTTTAGTGTTTGTTGGTGAATCACCTTTCACTAAGCAAACCCAATGTAAGCTGATGGATATGCAAACTTCTGCTTGATTGGTTTTTCAATGAGAAATATAATCATTGATTAGACTCAGAACCAATTATATAAATGGGAGGACCTGTGCATTTGAAAAGGCGAGCTTCTTGTTCCAAACCATTAAGAATTTCAGGGAAGTCACCAAAAGCATTCCACCAAGGCAACCTTATGCAGCCGGTCCTGGCTAACTCACTAAGTGCAGACCTGGTCTTAGACAAACACCTGCACTCCTGAGAACATTTGTGGAATGATTCTTCCCAACATTAACAAGGGGTGTGAAACACATTAAGCACCCTATGACAGGTGTCTTCCAATGTTTGAACATTTCAGGAGTGTTACTGCACTATTACAAAAGACCTATGTTAGTGCAGAGACTATTCAATATCTTTAGGTTCAATGTCATTTCCATGCCAATGTAATGATAAACAAAAAATGGATTCCTGGTCAGGGCTCCTATCTATGTGGAGTTTGCATTTTTTCTACAATTTGTGTGGGTTTCCTCCGATGTCCCAAAGGCGTGCATGCTGGGGTACTAGCTAGAGAGTGGCCATAGGAGAGTGCCCAACTCACGATTGCTTTCCTTCTTGTACTCTGAGCTGCTGAGATAGGTCCCGCATCCACATCCCTGAAATGGAATATAGTGATACAAATCATTGTTTCATACTAGAAGTGTTTGGGTTTTTACTTAAAAGCCTGGCCATGTTTTCATAGCCAGAAAACATACAACTATGCTGTCAGAATTTAGTGGGTTTTTTTTGTTGTTGTTGTTTTGTTTTTTGTATCAGTCTGTGGTCATGTGGATTTTTATTACAAACCATTTTCCATAAAATCCATCATTTCCAAGAACTTTCAATGTTACAGGAGACTCTCTGTGCCTGTTTTTGCTAATGGAAATAACTCAAAGAGGATTTTCTCTATTACGTGAAAAATAAAATATTTTTCAGGATGGGTTTTCAGCACCTTTTCTAGAACCAGCAATGTGGGCACACCACACTCCTCTCCAGAACACTGTGTACCAGCTACACCAGCCATGTATTTATCATTGTATTCCTGCTTTTACTGGATGCTAAAGTGTGTTCAGGAATTATGCGTTATTTGGTAAGATTTGGTAGCTTATTCTGAAGGTCTGGGAACACTAAATATGTTTCTCATGTAAATTAATGGTTATTGCTTCTTTGCTTTAAGCCATCCTGACTTATAAAAGGTTTCACTGGAATATTCTGCTTTCAAATAACGAGGAAATCCTGTATTATCTCATGTTCGTTTGGCTCATTGCTGTCCTGTGGCAGCAAGACAGTCATTTTCTCCATCACGTCACAGTCCAGTTGAGCTGCTAAAGCTTTTTGCAAAACACCCTGTCTTCTTAATTGGATTCAATAGATGACCTAGTCTCATCCGCTACTCTTTCAAAACTTATCTTACAGTGCATTGTATTTTCACATAATGGCCTGGTTCTTAGTCGTTTCCATTTCAGAGGATGGCTTTTCTCAATCCTATTTCTGGACTCCGAAGAAATTATAACAATCATCTCTGCACTGAACTGGCTTTATGTATTCATTCAGTGCATCTTTATTGAGTACCTACTAAATATGTGTGTGCTAGAGGCTATATAATATGTAATATTATAGTACATACTTTCAACATAAGCTGAATCATACCTTTAACATACTCACTCAATATATGTAATTCTGAGAATCAACAGAAATAGTTGATGAGGGCCCTCCCTGGTGGTGCAATGGGTTAAAGCACAGCACTATGAGCTAGCTGCAGCCCCTGCAGCATGAGATGGATTCCTGGCCAGGAAGGTGACCCACATGGTGCAGCAGACCTCTCCTAACCTGACCACTGATCCCCTCAGCAGTGTATTTCAGTTGATCCATCTGTTCTGCTCCCTACTCCGTCTCTGGTGAATCGTCTCACCCACCCCCATCTTTGGCCTGTGCCCCAGTTCTTATATGCATAAATAAATGAATCTTAAAAAAAAAAAAGAAAAGAAAGAAAGAAAGAAGGGGAGGCTGTTACCAAAGAAGGGAGGGAGAAAAAAAAGAAGGTTTTGGTTCCAGTGAAAACAGTTCTGTCTCTTCCAGTACAAGTACAGTATTGCCCTATACCTGACAGTAAAGAACTTAAGACATGAAGTTGACAGAGAGGTACCTGTCTCTCCACCCCACTGTCTATAGGGACTTGGGCCAGCAGAACTAATCATTCTGTATCTCAAGGAAATGCATGAAGAGACTAGACCTGCTTGTTGCACATTTCTTAGAGGAAATTCCAGCAAGTTGACAACTTGGGGTCATCAAGCTATCAATCCTGCTCAAGTTTTCCTCTTGTATAAATGATTTTTTTGTTTTGTTTTTAACTTGTTGAAAGTTTGCACCTCCAGTGCCTGGAGTTGCCAGTCATAAGCTGGGGCTGGAGCTTTTACTGCACTGGTCTTCACACTAGGCGACAGTGCAAGCCAGCACCCTTAGGGGAAAGCTGCTGCTCAGGCTCTCATCCTTCTAAAGCTTGCATAAGTATCTGTTCACCTCTCATGATCCTGTCAAGTTCTGACTCCCTAGGAGGAATGTCCTGAAGAATCTCCATGTAATAGTGCATCCTTTTACAAGGTCTTCATTTCTGTGGGTCAGCCCCCCATTCTCAATGGGAACCCATAAAGAGGACATGCATATTTCATATTTTGAGAGAAAGGCCAAATTCTTGTAATTGTTGTCACAGTACATCATTATAATTGTACTATTTTAATATCAGCTATTTTTTAAAGATTGATTTATTTATGCATACAGAACTAGGGTACAGGCCAGAGGCTCAAGGTCAGTGAGAGGATTCACCAGAGACAGAGTGGGGAGCAGAACAGGCAGATGGATAAAGTAGACTGCTGGCAGGAGAACTGGGCAGGTCAGGAGAGGGCTGAGACACCATTAACAATGTGCAGAGCTGATATTTTCAAATACTTTGAATTCCTCTCTTATGCTTCATCCTCATAATACTTTGGAGGAAGGTAGTAGTATTGTTAGATAAAGCCGTTACGTGCCTAGAGGAAACAGTCCAGAAATGGACTTGTATATGGACATTACAATAACCAGTAATATAAGTCCTCTCCTGCTTCCCTTCCTGTAACACCAGGTAGAACCACCACGGAAAAGCTGCTTTATGCACAGACAGGAAACACACCCTTCACCCTAAGCTGCCCTCCACCACACCCACACTCCTGGACTTTGACAGCGCAGAGGAGAAATGTTGCTCTGGTTTATCTTCCTTATCTGTGGGGTGATGGGGCCCTCAAGCTGGTCTCCAGAGCCCCTCGGTTGCATCATGGGGCACACTGGATGCCGGGGTGACTACCTACAGCTGAGCAGAGTAGGGGCCACACTGTCTTTGCAGGGATGCCTTCGCAGGTCTGTGGGGCAGCAGTGCCATTTCATAGGAGATGCTACAGTCTTGGAAATGCAGTCGAGGTCAGTGACTGAATCACCCAGAGCACCAGCACATCAAGCTTGGCACCTAGAAAACCCATAGTTTGTTCATTTGGCCAAGACTGCCAGGACTCTTCAGCAAGGCAGCACTTTCTGCTCAGAGTGAGTTCTCAGTCAAGGAGGCTTGCAGGGACCTGGCTTCTGAGTCAGGGGTCTGCGCTGGCACCAGTCACTTGGTGTAGAGCAGATAGCACACCAGGTTGAGGGGGGCACTAGCGAAGAGCCGACAGTGCAGGGCTTTCCTGCCTAGGAAATTCCCAGAGGGAATAATTGGTTGAGGCGTGACACAAGAGAGTAATTGTGCTGCATTTGTTTCCTTCGGGTGAAAGGGAAGGACAGGAGTTAAATAAGTGATAAGCACTCAAATTCTAGGAAGCAATTAATGGAAACTAAATATATCTGGGTCCAGAAAGGAACAGCAGGGCTGCCCCCTCCGATGGTGGAGACCACATCTTTCAGGAACCCACCAGCCTCTGAGGAGCCTTTTGCTTTCTGTCTTAACGAAGCCTGTCAGCACTTTGATATCCCAGAGATCTCCAGTGGCTTCGGCACCCCCAAAGGACCATCAGCCTTTGGGCCACGCTTCTGTGTGCAAAACAGTGATGTTGTTGCCACAGCTCATCCCCGACGGCCCCGAGGCCACAGGCCCCCAAAGAAGGGACAGACACATTCTAATCTCAGAGTTTTTTCGCCTCCAGTTGCTGAAACTTGCTGAATCAAAAAATGAACTTAGATGTTAATGTCATTAAAGCAATCTGGTTTGCATTACATAATGACAACAGAGACTGCATATGTTAGTGCTTTGGGGTTTCATGTCATCATTTTTAAAAAAGCTTCACTGCTTTTCATGCCAACATACAATCTCTAATTTTATCTTGTGTTCAAAACTCTAATGCACTTCAGTCAAAACTTTCTACCCTGCAAAGTCAGACATTATTCTTCACTGGTGCTTATTTTCAGCTTTCCGTCCTCTTTCATTCAATGCTGCCCTAACACAAATCAGGAAGCTGTGGCATTTGCCTGAAGCACCGCCCCCCCCTTTGCTGCGCAGTTCAGCTCTTTGCCCCTCTGTTCTTTTAAGAGTCCTTGTTTGTTTCTAGCCGTCAAGGAAGCCTCTGCAGCAGTGAGAATCCCCTCATGGACCCTGGCCCAGCTGACCCAGGAAAACTGTACATGGAAACCTCTAACTGCCAACAGTAGAGGTAAAACACTGGGTGACTCCATAGCTGGGAGCTTCCCTTGTCCCATGTGGAAGGTGAAATAACCCTTGCTCAGCACGCTCCTGCTCGCCAGCGTCCTTTACACACTCAGGCCCTCCTGACACAGCGTCCCTCTTTGCCTCATCAGCTCTGTTCCAGGCAAGTCCTCACCCTTCATCAAGCTTAGTAGCTTCTTTCAGAGAGATCTTCCTCGACCAGTCTCTCTAGAAGTCACACCCTTCCCACTCCACACACACTCTTTGAACAATAAGGCGAGTTGTGATTCTCCTGTGTCATTTCATTGTTTTACTTAGCGGTTTTGTTTTACCTTTTCTATTTCTTGGAAGGGCTAGGTGTCTGTCTTCCTACAAGGGTGGAACCACCATTCATGACCCTTTCCTACTCTTTGGTTCTTACTTCTCCAAACTAGATACCTGGCACTTGAAAGGACTCAGCAGACCTCCTGTTTCCCTCCACTGTGGGAAGGAACTAGCCTGCCTAAATCCATATAGACAGAAGCTTTTCTTTCTTTCTTTCTTTCTTTTTTAATTTATTTATTTATGCATACAGAACTGGTGTACAGGCCAGAGATGTAGGGGCGGTGAGAGGATTCACCAGAGATAGAGTGGGGGAGCAGAACAGGCAGACTGATGAAATACTCTGCTGAGGGGAGCAGCGAGCAAGACAGGAGAGATCTGCTAAGCCATGTAAATCACCTCCGGGGCCAGGGCTCAAACCAACACTGAAGTAGTTGCCACTAGCTTGCAGTGATGTGCTTTAACCAGTTGTGCCACCAGGGAGGCCCCTAAAGAGAGGCTCCTATTTAGACTGAGCTGTAGCTAGAGGTCAGCTACTACCACCTGTGTTTGGCAGAGACTCAGAGGTGGTCGGGACAGTGGAGATATTGACAGTGAGAGAGGAAGGGAAGATGTTTATACAATATGGTGGAGGCAATCGTCACTGGAGAGCTGGAGGTGAACCTTTATTTTTGTGCTGGTTTGAGGGCTTATTTGACTTTCTCTAACAGGCCTAGAGTAGAAGTAGAAGGGCACCAAAGAGAAGAGTAGAGAAACTGGCATCTGTTGCCCATGTCCCGATGTTCGAATGTTCTGGGTGGGTTGCTGCAATGATGGTAGGTCACTGATGCTCTCCCACATGCTCTCCCACTGCCCATTCTATCTCTCACATGACTTCTTTCTCCTGTCCCCAGTGTAATAAAACCTGCATCCTCAGATAAAGAATGGAGGGAATACAATCATTAATTTAAGATGAGCTGTCTGTATCTGACAGTATGTCAAAGCATGTCCATTTTCAAGAGAACTGGCCATTGTTATCATTATTTAGGGTGTTCTAGTATGAATGGGTACTAGTGAAGTCAAGGAGAGGGCAATACTTAGAGCAAAGCATTGCACTGGTCACTTATTAAAATTATACTGAAAGAGCCATTCTACTTGGTCCCTCTCTGGTGGTGCAACAGGTTAAAGTGCAGAGCACTAGGAAGCTATTGGAGCCACCATAACACGAGTTCGATCCCCAGCCAAGGAGGTGACCTACAGGGCCCAGAAGACCTCTCCCACTGCTCCCCTCAGCTGTGTACTTCAGTGGATCTGCCTCTTCTGCTCCCCACACTGTCTCTGGTGAAGCCTCTCACCACCCCACCCCCACACATCTGGCCTGTACCCCAGTGCTTAGATGCGTGAATAAAGAAATCTGAAATATAGGAAATCAATAGATATAAAATTTTAAAAGTGATGAATATTTACCCTATGTGTGTGAGAATCATAAAACAAAATATTTGGACTACTTTGGGTTTGATTTGATTGTAATACAACTGTGCCTTCTGAGGCAAATTTCTGAAATATCCCTAAACTTTGACTTCCTCTTTTATATAAATTGAAAATGATAATCAATGTCTTTTACAGGGACAAATTATATATGAAGCATCATGGAACTATAGGAGATAAATAGGTAGGTAGGTAGGTAGATAGATAGATAGATAGATAGATAGATAGATAGATAGATAGATAGATAGATAGATAGTAGATAGATAGATCACTGTATTCTCTTCTTTGTAGAGAGAGCTAACACTTGTGTAAGTCTCTCAGGCAATTCACTCTCAGCTGACCAGGTGTTACTTTACTAAAAACTCAGGTCCACTGTGTTGTGGTATAAAAATCTCTGAGCTTGGAATCAGACTTCACCGTTTAATATATGCTATTTGCAAACCATGTAACTTCAGGAAAACAGCATATGTTCATTGAATCATTTATCTCATTTGTAAAATGGTGAGAAGGACACATAACTCAAGATTAATAAAACCCAATCATGAAAGAGTTTCGGTTTCTTGCTGTGATTTATGTGCCTGTTGCAGACCAACATAGCAGCAAGAATAAGTGGGAAAGTCAGATTGGATGTATATAAATAAAATGGAAAACTCTTTAGGCGATCAGAAATTGAAGGCTAAGTTCCCAAGAAAAAATGATGAAGGTCATTAAGATAAATTCAAACTACAGATGCTACTTTCTTTTCAGTACATTTGTTAATTTCTCATATGAGATTTGAAGCAGGAAGAAAATGGCAGCCACTGTCAGAGTTGCCAGGAACCTTTAAAACTATCTAGGACTGGAGTACAGGCCGATAAGGCATCAAGGAAATCTTGATCATGGAATCAAGATCATGGAAATAAAGAGGCAAAGTGCAGTGAGCCTGACTTTCTTTTCAATCCCCATTAGACATTTGCAATTCTTTACTGAGCAGCTTTAGAGGTTAAGAAGCTATATAAAAAGCAGCTGAAAGGAAAAGAGAGTGTTTGGCAAATTCACAACCCTGAGTAAACAAAAATTAAAATTCAGGACTGCCAAAGAATGAGGGCCCAGTAAACATTCCAGCCTTTCAGTCAGGTCCCCTGGCAAGCTTCACTGCAAGAATTGGAGGCAGAAAGTCAACGAAGATGAAAAGAGACTGCAAACTAGAGATGGATCACACCAGTTCCTCATTGGATGGAAGCAAACTCCCATCTAGACAGCTGCAGTATAGAGAGAGCCCTCACTGTGAAAAACATTGTATGAAACCTATCCTATGTACCATAGTAGCCATAGGTAACACTTAACATTTAATCAAAACACTGGGCATGAGATTCAGTGCATCCAAACATCGAGGAACAAGTCACAAGTGAACTGAATACTAGGACTTCAGACACAAACCCTGAAATCATTTAAACTAACTTCAAAACATTGATGGGAAAATGCAAATGTCACAGGATCATAGAACTATATCCCACAGTCAACCAGAAATGCCCAGACCTGCGAAAAGACAGGTTTTCTGATGGAAACCCAGGGGAAAGACGCAATAAAATGGCCACTGGGAAGGTGTATCTGAGCGTTAGCAGACAAGGGCATTATATAACTCAGTATTTCAAGGGAGCTGAGAACAAGATAGACTATAAAACATACAAAAACACTTGGCATTTCATATGAAGATTCTGTAAAATGGGTTTCTGCAGAATGGGGTTATACTTCCTTCTACCAGTTAGAAAAAGAGAAGCCTATCTCTTTTTCTCTTTTCTCCCACCAAGAATGCAGTGAAAGCACTTTTTGCAGTTAAGGCTCAGTTTGCCTCTGGTTTCCTCCTGTTTGGGGGACACGGGCTGCTGCATTGTTTGACGAAACCCAGAGCATTCCCGAGGGTCCATCTCCAGTGAATCTTGTACTCTGATTTTACTCAAAAGTATGGGATTAGGGTGTTTTGTTTTACTTCATAGATGTCCCAACTTAGTTTTTTAATGTCCCGTCTTCTATAACTTCAGAATTCTGCAAATGTATCCAGGAGCAAAATTACCTCTGTGTTGGTGACCCTTAAAGTCCCCTTTTTTTTGGCCTTTTTAGCTTTCTGGAACTATACCTAACTCCATTTCCTGGTTGTCTTCCCAGGACAGATTCTGGATTCTCAGCCCATTGCCTATTCCAAGAATCTTCAACCACGCATGATAAGGTCACTTTTCCTCTCACTAGAATCTTAGTCTTTCTGGTCCCTACTGTTTCAGCAGCTTCCTGATGCCGCTATACATTTTTGTTTATTATTATTAAACGTAGGCTGAGCTCCTCTGATCAGGATCATTGGTCTTCCTCAAGCATCTCCTTCCTCCTTGATAAGACTAGCAATGCCAAGTGTTGGCAAGAATATCAAATGATTACTACTTTCGTGCACTAAAACTGAGTATAAATTGGTAAACCAGTTATTGAAAAACTGGCATTAATATGTCTATCCAATGACATAGTAATTCTACTCCAAGAATTATACTGCCCTAAGAAATAGATCCATAAGTTTACCAAAAAAAAAAAAAAAAAAAGAGAGTTTCAAAATGGAAACAACCTAAATGTCCATTTACAGCAAAATTATTATATAATTTGTATTATATTGTTGCCAAAGGAGAACAAAACCACAGACCCATAGGACATGGTGAATTTCACAGTTTACCAAAAAAATGCTAGCACTGGAAATTTGGGGAAAAAAAAATTGCCAACAGCAAAATGCCACCCATACAAAGCATTTTCACTGCAGAAAATCACTTAAAAAAGTAGACTATCCCTGTGCTTTGGAAATAGCATTCCATAAAAAGTTAACTGCTAATATTCTATGGAACCTGAATGAAAACCCATGCAGTGAAGTGAAACATAAGAAAGATGAAAAGAAAAATATATTGGTTTTGAGATAAACTTTGTAGCAAGTACCAAGACATGATTCACAACACAGGTTGCTTTTTACTGTCCTAGCTGGCTGGCACCGTCACACTGCCAGTGTGTCTGTGGAAAGTGTCTCGCTAGCCGTTGGAGGGCACAGCCACACCATTTTGCCTGGCTATGCCATGATACGTGTCTCTCATTTTTATCACTTGTGTTTGGAAGTGTCATGTTCTAATTTGGGCTGCATCTCCTCACTGATACGTGTGGGGTTTAAGGAATGCCGTGGGTGCGTTCCATGGTCTGTCTCAATGTTTTGACAACGTCGAGTACCCTACTCCAATAACCAAGTGTTCCTGATCTCATTTGTGGTTAGCCATCAGCAGAGTGCAGTTTTCCCCTGCACAATATTATTTTTCCAAAGGGAATATTTTGAGAAAGATCTGAGACAGACAGACCTTGATTAAAGTTAAACAATGCCAGTGTTTGCCAGGAGAAAATGTTTCACTTGAAGGACTACCTATACTTGAACAAGTCATATAAATAAAATAAATTATATATGGGACTGTTTTGTCTCAAAAATATAAATTCTTGTGTTTAGAAATGTCAGCATGCTTGGTATAAGTAACTTGCTTGAATCTCAGTTGGGGACTATTACACATAAGAAGTTAAATATTTTTCCAGCCAGACATTGAACTTGCTTCTTAACACATCTGGAATATCACTTATTCGTCCAAACCAGGCTGCTAGATTTTTAACTAAAAAAATAACTTCATGATGGGTGATGGCTCTACTCACCTAGAAATCCTTAAATGTCTCTTCATTTTTATATAAGTTCAAACTGACAGAAAACTTGCAAGAATCTTGCAAGGAATTCCTATATACTCGCATTCACCAACTATTTACAACAAACTTATACCTCGGCTTTATCATGCCCTCACTCATTTCCTTTTGATTTCTGACTTGGCCTGTGTTTGTTTCTCTGCCGTTCTGCCTGTCTCTCTGACCTTATCTATTTATCAATCTAATTATATGAATCACTTGAGTACAAAGTGAAGATAGTATGCCCTCCTCCTTCTTTCCTAAATTCTTCAGTATTCCCTACAAATAAGTTTATCAGTCGTTCCTGATCTTGATATGTTTGTTCTCTTTAAAGATTTATTTACTTATACATACAAGAACTGGCCAAAGGTATGTGTTTTAAATAGCAGAAGCTAATGTAATTCCAGAATATCCCTCAACTCAAATTTTTCTGACAGTCCTTCATTTTTAGAATCAGGATATGCATAAATAGTGCAGGAATCTCACAGACCTGCTGAGTTCTGGTGAACTACACGAGGCAGAATGCAGTGGAGTCTGGTTGTTTATACTAAGTTTGATCACTGGGTTAAGGGATCCAGGCTTTTCTTAAACTTTTACCCATTAGTTTTACTTCCCACTGGAGATTTGCCAACATTTTCATCCCTTCCATGTTGACAGTTGGCATCCTGAAGTAAGGAAGGTCTTTCACATCTCTCTCATTAGTTTGTTTGTATATTGATTTACTTGATGATTTTTAAAATCAGCAATAATTGAATAATTTTATTTATTGAACCTCCTTGTTATGGTATGGGCTCATGGATTTCTAGCTTAATTAGTGGGTTACGTCCATTTAGAATTGTTACTTATTTTTATTTTCAAGTTCCCCCAAGATCTGACTGTGCCTTCATGAGTACTTCTGTGCGTGTGTCTGTGTGCTTCTCTATGCCGATCATCCTTGGAGTGCCCCCTTACTTCCAAGCTCACCTTCTACAGTTCAACAGGAGTCTACTTGCGTCCTGTTTTCTTTCAGTGGTGAGTGTTGGTTCCTGGGATGTCATTTCTACTAATCATCCTCAGCAAACAGAGCTGGAAAAAGGCAAATTGTGCCTCATATTTGATGCACTTGTCTGTATGTCCAGCTGTATTAAGGACTCTCTGCTGTAACCCCAGGTCACAGGGTATATCCTACTCCTCATCTCGGCAAGTCTCTACCCTTTATTGAGTGAAATTGCTTTTCTCTTTCTTGATCCTGTGCCCTTCCATTTTCTTTCTCTCTCTTATTTTAAAAGACATTTTCCTTCTAAAATATGCTGATTACATAAAATTAGTGGCTCCAACTTTAAGCATTATATTTTGCCTATCTATCTATCTATCTATCTATCTATCTATCTATCTATCTATCTATCTATCTACCTATCATCTATCTATCTATCTATCTATATCTATATATCTATATCTATCGATCTATCTATATATGTATATAGATCGATAGATATAGATATATAGATATAGATATAGATATGCCTGTTCTGTCCATTTAAAAATTATTCCAAAGGAATTTTAAAATAGAAACCAGAATTGGGCCCTCCCTGGTGGCACAACAGGTTAAAATGCAGCACTACAAACTAACCTGCAGCTACTGCAGCATGAGTTTGATTCCTGGCCAGGAAGCTGACCCACAGGGCACAGCAGACCTCTCCTGACTCCTCTGCTGCTCCCCTCAGCAGTGTATTTCAGTCAGTTTGCCTTTTCTTCTCCCACTCCATCTCTGGTGAACCCTTTCACCCCCCCTCCTATCCCCATCACCTCTGACCTGTACCCCAGTTCTTGTATGCATAAATAATCTTTAAAAATATAAATCAAAGTTATATAGTCATAAAAAAGAAGATGATTCATTTGGAAAATGTTTCCATGAAGTGGTAAGTGCCAAGTGAATAGTTCTCTGATTGTGTATAAGCATGATGGGGAAACAGCTGCTTTCACTGAAATTGTCAATCGGATCTACACATGCCCATAGCACTAAGCCACATCCTGCGTTCTTTGCATCTATTAGAGCTGGCACTATTGTTTTTGATTATTTTTTTAAAAATGACACCCTGCCATTGACTTTCTATTAAAATGGACAAGTATAATGGCTCTAATGTCTATTCCTAAATCCCTTCTTAGGAATATAATCCACAAATACTGAATTTATTATGCATACCAGAACTGAGGTAAAGGCCAGAGGTATGTGTTTTAAATAGTAGAAGCTAATGCAATTACAGAATGTCCCTCAACTCAGCTTTTTCTGTCATTCCTTCATTATTAGAATCAGGATATGCATAAATAGTGCAGGAAACTCACAGATGTGCTGAGCTCTGGTGAATCACACAAGGCAGAATGCAATGTAGTCTGATTGTTGACATTGTCTGATGTTGTGGGCATCAACATATCTGAAAGCACAGAATAGAGAATTCTGCGGGCAGGTAAAGGTGAGGGCGAGGCTTTCCAGGTGGGAGAGCAGGGTGGTGTGGTGTAGGCAATGAGCCAACGGAAGTCCAACAGCCACCTAGACAAACACACAAGCTTATAGGTAAGAAAGTCAATAAACAAAAAGCAGTGGGAATGAACTCTGATTTTTGTGAACTTCAATCTATCAAATAACAGTTGACTTGGAAGTCATCCTTCCCACCCGTTAGCCAGTGCCAGGACCATGAGGGGATGCAGGCATGAAAGGCACTATTCAGACTAGAAACAAAGAAGAGAACAGTGTCCTTCTGGACTTTATCTCAGAGCAGACTAGAGAAATGTCATGATGAATATTGCGTGCGTGGCCAGAATGGCATAGCAGCAGTTGGCCAGCAAATCCAAAATGAATACCAAACCATCCGAGTCATAGTCCTGGGTGCCAATCACGTAAGAGCAAAGGTACTTAAAAGTCAGGTGAGCCTGAAGTACAGGTTTAGCATCTTCAGATGCTTGAGACCTGCTGTCGCCTGGGGAGGTCGATGACAGAATAATGCATGAGTGATTGTTATACAGGAAATCGGAGTCAATGAGAGATTAACATAACTTACTGCCACCAAAGGCCACACATTAAAGTCGGAGCTGTGTCTACTGATGTCATGGCTAGACTTTACTTGGTTTGATTTTGCTTTATTTCTCAACTGCATGGAGGGTATTGCTATGTATCGTGCACACCACTGTACAGAAATGCACAAATGGCTCTAGGAGGGTTACAGCAAAACTGTGAGTAGCCACAGCAGAACAGCTGCAGTTTGGTGTTAGTCATCATGCCAGCCACCCCTGAGAGTGGGCACACCTGGACTCACGTAGGATGCCACCCACCTGGACAGATCACCTAGTCTGCTGGCCCCTTGATCTCGGACTCTGCAGCCTTAAGACTATGAGTAATAGTGTCTGTTGTTTATAGCCAGCCAAGAGGGTCAGCTACAGCACCCTGGATGCACCAACATCTTCTTCCCTATCACAAGTGCTCTGAGAATAATCATCTCCCTCGACATTGCTTTCTTAGTGCCTGGCATACAGTTAAAACTCAATAAATCTTAGCTTGATGTTACTATTTTAAATGAATTAAAAATGCAGACTTTCATTGCCCATAGTCAAAATTGTATTTAACTGGTTAAATAGGCCTCACCAGGCAAACCTAGAAACACTCTCCAATTAGGACTAATAGACTCCTTATTTTCACAAGTGAAACTGTCTCTGGACAAAATTTATACAGTCTTTGCCTTTTCATAAATGCATGTATGTCACAAAAATAATGCAAATCAAAATCACCCACAGGAAATGCCTGCCTTTATAAACTACTTCTTAAAGAATGGCAATATACTTCTTAACTGCAAAAGGTATAAGCTTCTGTAGCAAATTATGTGTTGTGCTATAGAGTTATGGAAACACATTCAATGCTGTTTATATAAATGAAGGCAAGATGTAACTGCCTTGAAATTAAATGAAAATGTTACAGAAGTCATATTTGCCCATAGGTCTCACTGAGGCAGTATCTGAGCTTCCCTTTGCACTCTCCTGCTTGAGTCATCTGGACCATGTTCAGGACTAAATGTCTTCCTCTCCCCTTTCCTAGTCCATCCCTCACAACCCCCACAAGGTCCATGAGAGGCATCACCTTCTCTGTGAAGACATCTGTCAACTTCATCTCTTACAGTGAAAAGAAAAAACCCTTTTTTACCCATACTGCTATAGAATGGTGTCCTTCTGCATGCCTACTCCACTACTTCTTCACAAGAACATAAACAAGTTTGGGAGCAGAAACCATGTCTCATTTCCATGACTGAACCTCATGACAAAGAAACCCCCACATAGTAAATGCTCAATAAACATACAGTGAAATGAGGGGAAAGACCAGAAAGAAAATTAAGATATAAGGCAAGAAGAATGAATATCTTAAGCTACTTGAAGAAAAATTGCAGTTATTCAACCCAGTAAACCATCTGTGGGGTGGAGAAGAAAGCAGAGTGGCTTGTTTTACTTCCACAGAGGTAGAAGAAAATTAAAAAATGAGAAATCAATTTTTAATTAATTTTGAATGCATGCCTATCTAACTAGAAGTAGACAGATAGTTAGAAAATGAAGAGAAAGATGTATTGAGACTTTATTCCAGTTTACTACTCCACTCAATAGTTGTACTGAACCAAAGTTAAACATACAGCAGGGAAATAAAAAAAAAAAAATGTTCCCTCACCAAGTGTGTCTCAATACTCAGATATTTGGCATGGTGATTGAACATAAAGATGACAGATTGGAATTTTTCTTGGCCACTTTGTGTTTTGACACAACTGGTGGTCCTATGAGTCTGGAGTTGCACAGCAAAACCCCTGTAAGACATTTACCAGGAAGTAGAGACTATCAACATAGTTAGATAAAAGAAAATAGAAATGGTAGATGATATTTGACAATTCAGATCACAAGGGTTAGAATTTGTTAAGTTTCCATCAAGCAAATTTGATAACAAAAGAACCATTTAATTTAGTTCAAATTATATCAAGACTTCCAATATGCTGGCCCAGTACTGGACCAGGTTAATCTTTCTTCAAACTGTTAGTAAATTGTGTAGGTTGAAGAAGGAGAAGGGGCCAGGAGCCAAGGATTCCAAGTGGCTTCTGACACTGAAAAGGCAAGAAGAAAAATATTCTCTAGAACCTCTAGAAGGGACATAGCACTGATTTTTAGGTCAGTGAGATATATTTCAGACTCCTGATTTTGAAAGCTGTAAGATAATAAATTTATGTGTTCTTAAGGCACTACATTTGTGGCATGTCTTTAAATAAAAATATGAAGCAAATAAAATTAGTTACATCTCTGCAGTTTAATTAGTAGTTTCCCCTTCTTCCTTGAGTTGATTCTGGGAATGTCCAACCCTAAGCAAAGTGTTCACAATGGTCATATATTAATAAAATGCAATACTGATTTAGAAAGGTCCTTGGGCACAGAGTATCCAGACTGATAGGTTGGTGGTAGTAGTGAGGCCCAGGAATGAGAACCACCTCTCTCAAAGTAAGAGCATAGTCCACAACTAAGAAAGAGTGGAGCACAGTTACATGACTCTAAGACTAAAATTTTTCTAAGTCAGTTATTGTCTTCAATATTCCTTTACTCTATTTTTTGGTATCTCTTTTTCTCACTTATCCCTTATTGTCCTACCATGTCTAGATGAACAACAACAACAACAACAACAAAAAAAAATTATATCCATTCTTGAGTTCCGATCAAGTTGTTTTCCTTCTAGAGGTACCAATGTTCCCTTTCTCACCATTAAAACTTAGTTCTAAAGAGGTAAAAGACTTAAACAAAGAAAGTTACAAAACACTGTTAAAAGAAGACACCATGAAATGGAAAGACACCCCCTGCAAATGGATCTGGAGAATTAACATCATCAAAATGGCCATCCTACCAAAAGTGATATACATATTTAATTCCATCCCAATAAAAGTCTCAGTGACAATTC
This sequence comes from Condylura cristata, assembly GCF_000260355.1. Taxonomy (NCBI): domain Eukaryota; kingdom Metazoa; phylum Chordata; class Mammalia; order Eulipotyphla; family Talpidae; genus Condylura; species Condylura cristata. Next base: position 10,769,196 of record NW_004567103.1, on the reverse strand, counting down.
TTCAAAGAAATAGAAAAAAAAAAATCGGTGAGATTCATATGGAACAACAAAAGACCTTGAATAGCCAAAACTCTCATGACTAAGAAGAAAGAGAATGGAGGCATTACAATCCTAAACTTCAAGCTATAGTACAAAGCCATAATAATCAAAACTGCATGGTACTGAAACAAGAATAGACATACAGACAAGTGGATTCGAATAGAAAACCCAGATATAAACCTATGGGTTTATGGGCAGCTAATCTTTGCTAAAGGATCAAAGAAGATACAATGGAACAAAGAAAGTTTGTTCAGCAAATGGTGCTGGGAAAACTGGGAAGCTACATGCAAAAAAGATGAAACTAGTTCACTACCTCCCGTCATACACAAAAATCAACTCGAAGTGGATTAAAGACCTAGACATAAGAATGGAAACCATAAAATACCTGGAAGCAAAGATAGGCAAAACACTACAGAACATATACTTCAGTAACATCTTTGAAGTTACAGCACCCAGTGCAACGATAGTGAAGGCAAGGATAAATAGATGGGACTACATCAAGTTAAAAGAGTTTCTGTACAGAAAAAGAGACATTACAAAAAACAAACAGACATCCCACTGATTGGGAAAAATTTTTTCTCACACAAAACTAGTGATAAAGGATTAATCACAAAGATATACAAAGAACTGATGAAACAACAAAAATAAACAACTCCATCAAAAAATGGGCAGAAGAGCTAAAAAGACACCTCTCCAAAGAGGAAATTCAGATGGCCAACAAGCATATGAAAAAGTGTTCAACATCACTTGTAATAAGGGAGATGCAAATTAAAACCACAATGAGATGCCATGTCACCCCAGAGAGAATGGCTCAGCTTAAAACAAATAGCAACAACAAATGTTAGTAAGGGTTTGGAGATAAAGGAACTCTCCTACGCTGCTGGTGGAAATGCAAACTAGTAGAACCACTATGGAAAACTGTTTGGAGGTTCGTCAAACTGCTAAACATGGAGCTTCCATATGACTCAGCAATCTCACTCCTAGGTATCTATCCAAAAGACACAAAAACACTGATTAAAAAAGATACTTGCACCCCAAATGTTTATTGCTACCTTATTTACAATTGGAAAGACATGGAAACAACCCAAATGCCCAAAAGCGGATGACTGGATTGAAAAGATGTGGTACATATACACAGTGGAATATTACTCAGCAACCAAAAAAAAAAAACAACAAACAAACAAAAAGAAAAACCATGTCTTTTGCAGCACATGGATAGAGCTGGAAAAGATCATGCTTAGTGAAATAAACCAGAAAGAAAAGGAAAAAATACCGGATGGTTTCATTCATAGCAGGAGTATAATGGACCAAGAGAAAATAATGATAATGATGAATAGCTATATACCAGAGACATTTTATGGAGGTGGAGTGGGAATGGGACCAAAAACTGTGGGGGGAGTGAAATGCACTGGACTATGGTGATGGTACATGGGTGATTTGGTGATGGGAAGCCCAAGGGGGTTGCAACTGAGATGGAAAAATGTGCAAAATGATGTAAGTATAAACAATTATATTATTTAAAAATAATTATTCTTTATTTGTGTTTTCAGAGGACAATAGGTTATACTGGTAAGATACAATAAGTTGTCATTCTTTGAGGTTAATATGAATATGATTGTTATCAAGAAAGTATTATAGGCATGATTGTATGTCAGTAGGAGAAATATTGTGAAAACTTAGCTACTCCCAGTCACTTTGGAAGTACCCATTTTAAAACCCAGCAGTTGGTGTTCAGTTAGATATGTATGCACAAAGATATATGTAAAGGGAAGGTACTTCTGAGATCAAACACTAAAAAAAAAAAAAAAGAGATACTTAATTATCCTCCAATAGGGAAATTCTTGAGTTACTATAGGGTGTGTCTATACAATGGGATACTATGGAACCATGAAGGTAGAATTCACTTATACTTAAATGGAAACCTGTCCAAATATATTCATTAATAAAAGTAAGTTATTGATCAGTATATACTATGATCCAATTTGTACTTTAATAAAAAACAACACATATGCCTTCATACAGAGAAAATATGAAAGATAACTCATCCTCTACTTATTCATTCATAATAATAATATATCTAAAGGCATGTCTTGGGAATAGGACAGGAGAGAAGAGGGGAGGGGAGAGAAGAAGAGAAGAGAAGAGGGGAGGGTGGGAGAAAAGAGGGTGTGGGGAGGAGAGAGATGTAAAAATTCTTATTAAGATTTTCCATTGGAAAATTTTATTTGTAAGTTGGGAGTTCAGAAGAAAGTCTTAGTCTGAGTTTATATACTCAGTAAATCATTTAAATAGGAAGATAATTCAAAATTAAATGATGATTTATTATGTCACCCAGGAAGAATAGAGAAGGATGATAAACTTGAACCTAGGCAATCTCAAACATTTAGAAATGTTACAGACAGTTAATCTCTTGAGTTTGGGGACTGGAATGTGAAGAGATAGGAGATTTTTCCCTTTAAAATTTCGAGTGACCATGTAGTTTTCTTATAGAAGTTTATGTATTTATAATGAACAATTTTTTAGAAGTTTATGTATTTATAATGAACAATTTTATAGATTCATCACATGTATACACCAGTGAAATCTTCACCACAAGCAAGATGAACAAATCAAGAAGTTTCCTTCTCATCCATAATAATTAATCCCACTCTCCCCCCGTTCCCCAAACAGCCACTCACCTGCTAGTATAGAGTTTTATTCAAAATTGAAAAGGAAGTCAATCTAATCAAACATCCTTCACAGGAAAATTAGAGCTGTAAGAAATGAACTGCCTTTTATAGAATGAAACTTCTTCTTCTTTTTTTTAATAGAATGGCACAGTTTAGAGACAAAAGGAAGGTTGCAGTTCTTAACTTCCATTTGGGGGACATTTTCCCATCCCAGTATGCATCCCCAATTTGGTCAATGTTCCTGTTCCTTTCTTACTTGACTCCTAGAAAATACTCCTTGGAAAGTGTCTAAGATATATATATATATATATATAATTTTTTTCTCCAGACTGGAGTCACTACTTACTGTGTTAAAACACAGAGACTTCCATTCTGACAACTACTGGGGGCTGTCTCAGAATAAGTTTATTAGGCTGGTGCAAGAATTCTAACAAGAATTCCTCATTGTCTTCACTTTCTTTGCCTTAAAATAATTCAACAAACTGTTTTGATGAACCTGAAGTTTTCAAGTCTTTCAATCTTAGAGCAAAATACTGTTTTCCACTTCCTAAGAAGTAGAACAACACTGAATTTCAATAGCATTAAAATCATATTATTTTACAAATTATCCAAAGCTGGGTTCCTCCAGAAGTAGAGTCAAAGAGTTTACTATAAATACTTTATCATGGACATGGCCCCAAGAAGTCTTGGGAGAGGACTGGGGAGTAAGGCAGTAAAGGGGAAGAACACAATTTGCTGTATTTTGAGCAGTTTATCACTTAGGGTGGCTGAAATGCAGCCCTTCTGGGTAACACTAGAAGATACTGTAGACTCCTTCTGGGAAGTAGTCCACTTGGAGGCAAGTAAACTAGAGCATTCATATTCCGATCTGATTAGTCATCGACTGAGTGTTTCTCCAAAGAGTGTGAATCTCCGGAAATTCCTATGTGCCCTCCACACATGTGATGTGAGAACCATGAGAAAATATTTAGCAAATGAATCCTGGGTATTTGAATTGTTCAAGTGGGGACATTTTCAGCATGTGCCCAATTGTTATTTGGTAAGGAGGTCTGGGGAGGGCCTTGACAGTGTCCACTGAATGAACTATATTTTAGTTAATTTTTCAAGGGAATCACTATTCTCAGAGAATGAAAGGATTTTTGTTCCTTCCTGCAATTTTACTAATAAAGTGGTAATGAAGATGTAATGGTAATCCTTAAGACCCCTGAGAACAGAATCCATGTTTTATTCATTACCATATCCTCCAAAGACTTGATTGTAGTTTTTGACAAATATTTAACAATGACTTTGAAAGCAGTAGACTGAAATACTTTGCTATGAACCATGACCAGACTGGCTGTGAAGTTATATGTTGCAGTTGTGAGGAATATGTCCTCCGGAACAAGACTGCATAGAGGGTAGCCAGACTCTAGCTCTTATTAATTATGTGTTTTGGGGCAAATTTCTTAACTTGCATGACTTTTATTTTACATAGATATCATCATCAGTCTTACAAACTGTGTTGCTTTAAGGAGTAAATGTGACCATTCATGGAAAACAATTATAATAATGCTTGACAGTTGCTAAATGAAAATATGCAAAAGAAATGTCCATTAAGACCACTCAGCATCAGAAGAGACCATAGTAGGACTTATGAAATCAAACTTCACACACATGTGCAGATATCATAAAATGGTTATGTTCTTACTTAAGACAGACTTGTCAAAACTGATCACTTTTTTCAATTAGAGTAGACATAACTACAGCCTGCTTATCTTACTCTTTGACATTGTGTTTTCAGATGATTAACTTATTTGGGGAAGTAGCCCATTGTTTTGAGCTAGATGGATATATCAACACAAATCTTTTGAGTAAGACAGTATAAGGTAGAATTTCAAATATTATTTTCCAACTTTATAGATACTAGATTTTATTACATATCTGAATACCACTAGTCTTATTCCTTGGAATGTAGTTTCAATTTCTGTTAGTGATTTCATTCTTCTCAGAATTCAAGGGTAGATTTACCTTTTTTATTTTTAACTTCATTAAAGTCCTACTAGGTAAGAAATATCATGCTGAATGATTGAGGTGACTTGGGCTATTTTCTGTCTTCACACACAATGTTAAACATAACTAGCTGAAAGGAAATTTACTCTAGAGTGATTTTTCTTGGCCATTCTTAATTTTTTTTCATTTAAATGATGAATAATTTTCAAAAGGTGGTGGAATACAGCTTTCTTCTTCTTCAATTACCCATGGGCATGAAAAAGCAGCACCCTTTGTGAAAAAATCATTGCTTATCTTTATTTCATTTGGTCTATGGGGAAAAGAGCAAAAATGTTTTATAAAGATTAATTAATGAGGAATAGGAAAAGTCTGAAGTCTGATCTTATCATTTCCTCCCTGACTTCGTGTCAACAGATATGTTGATAATGCTTTCATTCAATGATAGCATGGTGTATCAGCTCAGGAGCTTGGATACATTTGAATAAATTTTAAGTCAAGTCTGGAAACAGGGTGTAGAACATAGGCACCTATCAAGATAGGTGTTCAAAATGACAACCTGAGGGCAGATAAGATCTAAGTAACATTCTCCTACATAGAAGTCCACACTCTAGGGATTCTTTTCATACAAATTGGGCATATAGAAAGTGCTCAGATTAAAAAAGAAAGAAAGAAAGAAAACAAACACATTTTCTTCAGGATAGTCAAGTAGGCAAAGAAACATATCCAGAACCCCAACTGTATGATTGGGCTTCAAGGGGGGTAGACAGAGGTAAAAATACCCACAATTATGTACCATGAAACACAGAGAACACATCATCCAGAGACAGAAGGGTGGTGGAGAAAGACTTACTAACAGAATTAATAAACCTTCTTCCCTAGGCTCTAGAGGCAAAAATGGATGATCTCATGGATTGGGGAGAGATGCGTAATGGTGGTATACCAAATTACCACACAAGTGACCATCTATTATTATTTCATATTTTCATTGGTCCGAGAATATAAAACAAGAAGTCTTTTGATTTACTCTTTCCTTCTCAGCCCTGCAGTCAAGTTATTACTCAGGACTGTGGCCTCATTTGAAAGTTCATCTGAAAACTGAGTTCTATGAGTTCACAGGTTTCAGCCCTTTGAAGACTGTTGGTTAAAAGCTCCAGGTCCTGGCCCTCCCTGGTGGCGCAGC